>NC_089557.1:0-651875 GCF_040115645.1 Euwallacea fornicatus
TGTCGATCAGCGACCTTCCGTTTCTGTTTCCGAACGTCCACTCCCCCCCTCGATTGAGAGGAGTGAACTCTCCCGCGTCCAGGAAATCCTCCAAGGCAAGACCGTAGGCGTTTCGCGCGACAGAGCCAAAACGCCCACACTTTGCATTTAGGTCCCCAGCGATGAGGACCCTCCTGCCGTTCAATCCCCTCACGTACCCCTCTAACCGAGCGAGGAACGCCTCGAATTCGGCCGTCCTCTTGTTCGGAGAGAAGTACGCTGAGATCAGCGTGATACGCTCCAACCCTACCGCCACGAATCCCCGATCCCTGTGGATGGACTTTACCTTCACGTGGTCGGCTAACCACACGAAGGCGTCGTCGCACCTGTCTCGGATCTCATTCCCTTTCGTTTGGTTCGGCTCTTGACCCAGAACAACGTCGATGCCTCGTTCCTTGACCACCTGGCTCAGTAGATCGGTTGCCAACCGCTTCCTGTCCAGGTTGATCTGGAGGCACCTGAGGTCCCCGATTGCCAATTCTTTGACCACATTCACTCTCCCTCGCTCACGCTACTTGAGGATCACTTACCCCGTTTCCTCCTCTCCTCCTCCAGCAGGAGGGGGCTGCGTCCCCTCCTGCCTCCTGTCGATGGTATCGGACACCACCCCCACCACTTCTCCGCGCAAATCACTCACCCTCGGCACTCCGCGCGCTGCTACTCCGCCCTGTTGCGGGACCTCCCGAGCATCCTTCTCCCCCGAGTTCGGAGGGGATTCTCGGGTCATCCCGCCCCCATCCCCTAGGTCCTTCTCTCCCTCCCCCTCTTTAGGGGGGGAGGGAGAGCGTTCCTTCCGTGGTCTCTTGCCCCTCTTTTTGGAGGGTTTTGGTTTCCCCTCGGTGACATCCCCCTGTTCGAGTGTCGTGGTGGGTGTCGGCTTGGCAGCACCCTCCACCCTCTTTTCCCGCCCCCCGCATTCTGGACTCCCCGCACTGTGGCCCTCCGCGCCACAGAGGGGACAAAACCGGGGATACTTGCAATCCGCGGCCCTGTGCCCCTCCCTGGCACATCGAGCGCACAGTTTGGCCCTGTCCACCCCCGTACATCCCCCCGCCCTGTGGCCTATCTCCCAACATCGGAAGCACCTGCCGGAGTCTTTCAACTCCCGCAGGCGGCACCTCCCGATGCCCACCCTGAGGTCGGCGATCCCCCGCACCCTCGCCGCCTCCAACTCCCCCACCACGCGGATCGTGGCAGTTTGGCAACTGCCGAAGCTCTCCCTGAGGCCCACCAGTTTTACCTGGTCCGTCCTCAGAGCGGCCGCAACGGCAACCGCCTCCACCACGTCCACGTCCCTCGCCAGGGCGTCCAAGCCGGTGACCCGGAACGTCACAGATCTCGACCCTTGCCCCGTGCGTACCCTCTCAGCCCCCAGACCCTTGCCCAGGATGGCCTTGAGCTCCTCGCTCTCCTTCGCCCCCCCCTTGGGGAGAGTGAGGAGGACCTCCCCCTTCCTGGTCTCCCGCACGGACCCAATCCTGAGATCTGTACCGCTACGCGACACCAACTCCTTCACCCTCTTGAGGGTGTCCCCATAGGTGGCCCCCGCCTCTGGGGAGACGAACACCACCTCTTCCTCGCGTCCACTCGCCTGAACCTTCGTCCCCTGCGCAGGCAGTATCCTCTCTCCCACATTTTTAGCCGCCGCATACAGGAGGATCCGTATCTCCTCTCCAAAGTCCACGGCCGCCATCTCCATTATCCTCCTAAACTCCCAGGGGTTGGCTCCGTGGACCATCGGGACGACGATCCGGCTCCTCCCCAGTCTCACCATCTCCCTCAGCAGGCTCCTTGTGGCTTCCAGGACCATCCTTGGTCCCGTCCCCTCGAGTTCGCTGAAGAAGATTCTTCTCTCCTGCCTCTCCTCCTGCTCTCCTACTTGCAGGGTGTACCCCTGCAACATAGAAGAGAACCCCCCTTTCCCCTCACTTACCAGCCGTAGCTGCTCCAGCCCTGGGATGAGCTGGAAGGCCCTGGTTCTCGCCGCTTCGTCGTTGGCCCCCACCATCACTCCCAGGTCGGCATCAAATCCGTGCCGATACGGGTCTCCACTCCTGATCTCCGTCGCCACGAAGTCGTCCCTCTCCCATCTGAACCGGAGCGCCTCCTCCATCTTGTCCTCTCGGACCAGCTGGTGAATTTTGCGCCTCCTCTCCTCCTTCCTCAGCTTCGCCTCTCTCCACTCCTCCCACGGCTCGGTCTGGCATCCGACCGTCGCCGTGGTATGCGTGGGGGTTTTCCCCCCTTTACCCACCCCACTTACCTTCGGCGGTCCTCCCGTTTGGGTGTCCCCGTCGTAAGTCGTGAGGTCTGAGGACTCAAACCTCCTCTCCTCCAGCCACCTGCGCACAACACTTCCCTGGAACACCTCCACTTGCTTGGCAAGCTTGGAGGTGATGTCCTTAATGTCTCGCTGGGTGTTGCGCTCCATTCGCTTCCCCAGCTCCCCCACCAGAGACGTGATCCCCTCCATGGCTTCTTTTATGACGGAGGCATCGGGGATATCCACAGTCTTCCTCTTCGTCCTCACCTCTCCTGCTGTCCCCTCCTTCCCCTGCTCCTCCCGGTTCATTTCCTCGTCCTTCAGCACCCGCTCCATAGCCAGCTCCTTCTTCTTCCTTTCCTCATTCACTCCATCTCCCTTCTTCTCCTCCTTGGTAGGTGGTGGCGGCGTCCTACTTACTTTGCCCCCCTTCCTAAAGGCGTCCTCCATCTTCTTCGGCTTTTCGCCGGAGCGTTCTTGGCCCTCCCCAGAATCCGTGGGGCCAGCGTGGTCCACCGGGGCTTTCACCCGGTCGGAAACCACGGCGGGATTTTTACCCGCCTGGGGTACTCGTTTTTTTTGATCGCTCATCATTAAAAAAAAATTTTTTTTAACACACACGTCACTCTCATCCAGGTAAGTAAAAGGTAAGTATGTGGGAATTAGGATTGGTTTTCTTAGGATTTTCAGGTAAGTTTTGTGGACACTCCGAGGAGTCGGCTTTTCCGGGAATCAGGTAAGTAGGACGAATTGCACTTTGGGATATAAGTACAATTCCAGCTTAGGTATCCGCAGGTTCGCCACACCTGTATCCAGTGGATGAGTCTGGATCCTCACGGGACCGCTAGGAACTGGACCACCACCAGCCATGCATCCCGTCGGCGCGCGTCCCACCTTAGGATTTGGGAGGTATTTATAGTGGCCTCACCACCCGACCCCGAAGGATCCCCGCTCATCCAACTCACCCCAGTAGGAACAGCATTTCTACCATTCCACCAGTTAGAGCAGATGTTTACGGTTTGATCTTTGGATAGGACAAATAGGGATTCTCCGTAGAGCGTGAGTTTCAAGGATAATAGGTAAGTGGTAGAAACTGCACTTTGGTAGGTAAGTACAATTTCAGCTGAAGTTCCGCAGACTCGCCACGTCTGTCTTCACAGGGTGAATCTTCACGGGGCCGCTCGGAGCTGGACTTCCCTCCAGCCTTGCATCCCTTAAGCGCGCACCACACCATGGGAATTGGAAGGTGTTTATAGTGGCCTCACCACGTGATCTTGAGAAGATCCCCGCTCACCCAATTCAGCCCCGGCAAAACAACATTCCTGCCACTTCTCCGGTGCAAACCAGATGTTTACGGTTTAATGAGCTGGTCCACGGCAGAAGTTTTCGTTCCGGACTTGCAAGTTTTAAATTGCAGCCATCACTTATCACTCCCACTAACCAAAGCCCCGCAAAGAGCCTTGGCCGTTCCCCTATCCGCCACCCGGGGGACGCGCCTGATAGGTTGCTCAACCCACAGAACCTGAACTAACCTGAACTAACCTGAACTAACCTGAACTAACCTGAACTAACCTGAACTAACCTGAACTAACCTGAACTAACCTGAACTAACCTGAACTAACCTGAACTAACCTGAACTAACCTGAACTAACCTGAACTAACCTGAACTAACCTGAACTAACCTGAACTAACCTGAACTAACCTGAACTAACCTGAACTAACCTGAACTAACCTGAACTAACCTGAACTAACCTGAACTAACCTGAACTAACCTGAACTAACCTGAACTAACCTGAACTAACCTGAACTAACCTGAACTAACCTGAACTAACCTGAACTAACCTGAACTAACCTGAACTAACCTGAACTAACCTGAACTAACCTGAACTAACCTGAACTAACCTGAACTAACCTGAACTAACCTGAACTAACCTGAACTAACCTGAACTAACCTGAACTAACCTGAACTAACCTGAACTAACCTGAACTAACCTGAACTAACCTGAACTAACCTGAACTAACCTGAACTAACCTGAACTAACCTGAACTAACCTGAACTAACCTGAACTAACCTGAACTAACCTGAACTAACCTGAACTAACCTGAACTAACCTGAACTAACCTGAACTAACCTGAACTAACCTGAACTAACCTGAACTAACCTGAACTAACCTGAACTAACCTGAACTAACCTGAACTAACCTGAACTAACCTGAACTAACCTGAACTAACCTGAACTAACCTGAACTAACCTGAACTAACCTGAACTAACCTGAACTAACCTGAACTAACCTGAACTAACCTGAACTAACCTGAACTAACCTGAACTAACCTGAACTAACCTGAACTAACCTGAACTAACCTGAACTAACCTGAACTAACCTGAACTAACCTGAACTAACCTGAACTAACCTGAACTAACCTGAACTAACCTGAACTAACCTGAACTAACCTGAACTAACCTGAACTAACCTGAACTAACCTGAACTAACCTGAACTAACCTGAACTAACCTGAACTAACCTGAACTAACCTGAACTAACCTGAACTAACCTGAACTAACCTGAACTAACCTGAACTAACCTGAACTAACCTGAACTAACCTGAACTAACCTGAACTAACCTGAACTAACCTGAACTAACCTGAACTAACCTGAACTAACCTGAACTAACCTGAACTAACCTGAACTAACCTGAACTAACCTGAACTAACCTGAACTAACCTGAACTAACCTGAACTAACCTGAACTAACCTGAACTAACCTGAACTAACCTGAACTAACAACCTGAACTAACCTGAACTAACCTGAACTAACCTGAACTAACCTGAACTAACCTGAACTAACCTGAACTAACCTGAACTAACCTGAACTAACCTGAACTAACCTGAACTAACCTGAACTAACCTGAACTAACCTGAACTAACCTGAACTAACCTGAACTAACCTGAACTAACCTGAACTAACCTGAACTAACCTGAACTAACCTGAACTAACCTGAACTAACCTGAACTAACCTGAACTAACCTGAACTAACCTGAACTAACCTGAACTAACCTGAACTAACCTGAACTAACCTGAACTAACCTGAACTAACCTGAACTAACCTGAACTAACCTGAACTAACCTGAACTAACCTGAACTAACCTGAACTAACCTGAACTAACCTGAACTAACCTGAACTAACCTGAACTAACCTGAACTAACCTGAACTAACCTGAACTAACCTGAACTAACCTGAACTAACCTGAACTAACCTGAACTAACCTGAACTAACCTGAACTAACCTGAACTAACCTGAACTAACCTGAACTAACCTGAACTAACCTGAACTAACCTGAACTAACCTGAACTAACCTGAACTAACCTGAACTAACCTGAACTAACCTGAACTAACCTGAACTAACCTGAACTAACCTGAACTAACCTGAACTAACCTGAACTAACCTGAACTAACCTGAACTAACCTGAACTAACCTGAACTAACCTGAACTAACCTGAACTAACCTGAACTAACCTGAACTAACCTGAACTAACCTGAACTAACCTGAACTAACCTGAACTAACCTGAACTAACCTGAACTAACCTGAACTAACCTGAACTAACCTGAACTAACCTGAACTAACCTGAACTAACCTGAACTAACCTGAACTAACCTGAACTAACCTGAACTAACCTGAACTAACCTGAACTAACCTGAACTAACCTGAACTAACCTGAACTAACCTGAACTAACCTGAACTAACCTGAACTAACCTGAACTAACCTGAACTAACCTGAACTAACCTGAACTAACCTGAACTAACCTGAACTAACCTGAACTAACCTGAACTAACCTGAACTAACCTGAACTAACCTGAACTAACCTGAACTAACCTGAACTAACCTGAACTAACCTGAACTAACCTGAACTAACCTGAACTAACCTGAACTAACCTGAACTAACCTGAACTAACCTGAACTAACCTGAACTAACCTGAACTAACCTGAACTAACCTGAACTAACCTGAACTAACCTGAACTAACCTGAACTAACCTGAACTAACCTGAACTAACCTGAACTAACCTGAACTAACCTGAACTAACCTGAACTAACCTGAACTAACCTGAACTAACCTGAACTAACCTGAACTAACCTGAACTAACCTGAACTAACCTGAACTAACCTGAACTAACCTGAACTAACCTGAACTAACCTGAACTAACCTGAACTAACCTGAACTAACCTGAACTAACCTGAACTAACCTGAACTAACCTGAACTAACCTGAACTAACCTGAACTAACCTGAACTAACCTGAACTAACCTGAACTAACCTGAACTAACCTGAACTAACCTGAACTAACCTGAACTAACCTGAACTAACCTGAACTAACCTGAACTAACCTGAACTAACCTGAACTAACCTGAACTAACCTGAACTAACCTGAACTAACCTGAACTAACCTGAACTAACCTGAACTAACCTGAACTAACCTGAACTAACCTGAACTAACCTGAACTAACCTGAACTAACCTGAACTAACCTGAACTAACCTGAACTAACCTGAACTAACCTGAACTAACCTGAACTAACCTGAACTAACCTGAACTAACCTGAACTAACCTGAACTAACCTGAACTAACCTGAACTAACCTGAACTAACCTGAACTAACCTGAACTAACCTGAACTAACCTGAACTAACCTGAACTAACCTGAACTAACCTGAACTAACCTGAACTAACCTGAACTAGTAAACTTTGTAAATTATTCTATCAGTTAGAATAATTCAAAATATTTTTAATTTTTTGGCGTAGATTCGTTTCTATTTTCAGTTTTTCTGAACTAACCTGAGCTCTTTTTTTTTTTTTTTAAACTAACCCGGGTTGTTTTGTGTTTTCTAAACTAACCTGACTTACTTTTAGTTTGTTTTCTTACCAACCCGGGTTCTTAATGCTAAGTAAAACAACTGGAGGTATTTTTCTTTGCTTCTTATTGCAAATACACAAACAAACAACAAAAAAAAATGGCAATAATTAAACAAATAACAACAATTAAAAACCTTATACTAATAAAATAGAATAAATAAAAGAAAAGAAATATAACAAAAAAGAACAAGATAAAATCAAAATAAAATATATAAAAAATAAAGAAAAAACTTAAAATGAATAAAAGTAATATGAATTAAAAACAATTAAACCAAAAAGAATGATAAAAAAGAAAATAATAAAAAAAGAAAGAATAAAGAATAAGAATTAAAAAGAAAGAATAAAAATTAAGAAATGAAATAATCAATGAAAAACATAAAAGAAAAAAATGATTTAAAAATTTGAATAATAAAAAAATTAAGGAACGAAAGTTAAAAATCTAAATAAAGAAAAACAAATGAATAAAAAAACTAACAAGAGAAAGAATAAAAAATAAAGACAACAAGAATTTAAAAAATAGATAAAAAAAAAGAATAAAAATTAAAAGAAAATGAACAATGAAAAAGAGAAAATAAAAACGAATGAGAATAAAAAATAAATTAAGAATGGAACATGAATAATAAGAAAACGAAACAACAAAATAACAATTAAAAATAGAATGAGAATAACAAATAAAGAAGAGAAAGGAACATGAATAATAAGAAAACGAAGAAACAAAATAACAATTAAAAAATGAAAAACGAATGAGAATAACAAATAAAAAAATTAAGAGAGGAACATGAATAATAAGAAACGATAGAAATAAAAATGAACAATTAAAAAGGTAAAGAAATAGATTATAAAAACGAAAGAACAAAATAAAAATTATGAAAGGAAAATGAACAATGAAAAAAGTAAAGAAGAATAGATAATAAAAACGAAGGCGAAAAATATAAAAATTAAACATGATAAAAAAGAAAGAGAATAAAAAATAAAGTAAAGAAAATTAATAATAAAAAAATTGAAGCTAAAAGAAAGAAAACAAAAGTAAAGACGAATGATAAAAAATTAAAAAATTAAAATAAATGAATATTAAAAACCAAAGAGAAAAAAATAAACATATTTAAAATAAAAAGAAATGATAAATAAAGAAAAAGAATAAAATATAAAAATTAGAAAGAGGAAAAATTAAGAAAACAATAAGTAGCAACAACTAAAAAATGATCAAGAGAAAACAATAAATTTAAAATAAAATGATAATAAAACTGAAAGAGAAAAAATTAAAAATGAAGAAAATGAGAATTAAAAAACATGATAAAAGAATAAAATATAAAAATTAAAAAAAAAATGATACAAGAGAAAGAATTAAAAATAAAGAAAAGAAAATGAATAAATAAATATGTAATACAAATTATACAAATCAAATTAATAAAAATATTTTAAAAAATATGTATAGATGGTAACTTTCAAAATTCTTAACCCGTAAAGTCAAGACAATGGTAAGAAAGGGTAATTTATGAGGGTGTTGCGGCTGTAGTCTGATTTTAGCAAAATGTGGATGCTTTAGGCTTTTGTCTTTACGAGGAAGAGGAGTGAAAGTCTTTATGAAGGGTAACTCTTATTGGAAGATAATGGGTTCCCGACATATGGCCATCCTGGACATACCACTAAGGCAGTGGGAATTCGTAGACGTAGCCTAAGGGTACATTACGTTACGTTACAACTGATGTACAAGTGATCAATAAATAATAAATTTGACGTTTAAAATTTGTCAATGGCTTTCGTGGCAAACTAGAAAATTAAACTATTAATAGACGTAGCGTGTTTTATTTGCGAATGTATTAAAGAAATGAGAATTTCGCCAAAACTAAAGGGAATGCGTATAATGTTACCTTAACAAAAGTTGAAGAGGATTCAAATCTCGACGATATAGGATTCGTAAATACAGGGTGTCCCATTTAAAAATTTCGAGAAAAATGAATTTGAATATTCCCAAGTTGCGGGGCCTGTAGAAAGTATTCTGAATAAGAAACCGACTTTTTCGTTGAACAAGGCACTTGAGCATCCCTTTGTCTTCTGTTGTGTCAATTTTCGTTAAAATAATTAACGTGCTTTGAAAGTTATAGCGCATGTTATGGAACCATGTTTTGCTTCAAATTTAAACATTTTTCGACATAAGCGGTCAACGTTCCAATTTAATTTAAAACTAATTATCCTACAATGAAGAGAATTTTACGAGGAATCCAAATATACAATAATATATAGGGGGTTCCGTTAAAGAAAATGAATAAATGTTTTGACCTGTCTTTATGCAACACCCTATATGATAAAAAATATTTTTAAAATGTAGCCTGTATGTTCACATATAACTTTTATACGAACACTTTTTTTAAATTTTGTAAAATAAGGAAGATATGGTACTTTGTCACACTATTGCGCCACCCTGTATGTCGGAGATTTGTTAGTTCTTAAGTTTTTAATGTAAAATTTGAGTTAGCAATGAGGCTGAAGAGCAGAGCAAGTTGACGGGTTTATCGTGGAGATGAAGAGAACGTAGGACGAGGTCACTGGTCACTATTACCGACGCAATTAAGGGCCGTGTGTGAAGTTTCGTTCCGTGGGAAAACCAGGACCAGGACGAACGGGTACCGTTCCCTTGAGTCGAGAGGACCACGGGGAATGAGAATGGGAACTGTGGAGAAGGCAGTAATTAAAAAGAAGGGAAGTGAATTCGTTAGCCTTGCCTTACCGTCAATTTATTTAATGAAACGATCAAAATTATCGATGATGAAGAATATTCCTAATTCGTATCGATTGATGGTATGGTAAAAAAATAAAAACGAGGCTCACGAATTCACTACTGCTCGACGGCTACCTTCCTTTTTTTTAAATTATTGTCTTCTTCGCGGTTCCCATTCCATTTCCAATGACACCTGTTCGTCCTGGTTTTCACGAATGGCCCTTATTGCTAACTCACGTTGTACATTTCCACACTTCAGAACTGATAAATCTCCGACATATATATATATGATACAAATTATACAAATCAAAATAAAAAAAAAAAATTTCAAGAGTACACCGTGATTCTAGTTAAGGGGGACAAAAACAGATATCTTGAAATCGGAAGGATGTCCTTACGACAAAAAAATATAAAGGGTGTCCCACAAGTGTTTCATTATATTTCGGTGGGTAATAGTGCATGAAAAATAATATGACTCCCTATATAAACCATATTCCAATAACGCTCCGTTAAGAAGATACAGGGTGATATGTTCGAAACCGTTTGAGATATGTAAGTGAAATTTGGCATGTTTTGAGAGTTAATGTAGACGCATTTATTTATGCAAAAGGGCTAGTTTTCGTTTCGCCAGTGACGTGCGTACGGACACCTCTCGGCACATTTTTAAAGAAAAACATGGTGCGCCACTGCTTTTCATCACAATAAAAATTATTTTTAGAAGTTTAATTTCATTTAGAAGAAAAATGCTCGCTCGACTCTTTTTCGTCCGACGTATCGTTTGCCAGTAAAAAATTGAATACCGTCTATATGCACGATATTCTCTAAATGGTTTTAATAGTTAGTTAATAATAAGTTTGTTTTAAATATTATTAATTTGCTATAACATTATAGAAATTGTTCAAATTGGCGGCCAATTTGTTCAATACATAATTGAGCTCGCCTGTTCATTGATACTCTGATACGTTGAAATATTCCAGGTGTGTTTTAAATTTAACACCCTGTATCTTCTTAATGAAGCATTATTGGAATATGGTTTATATGGGGAGTCGTATTATTTTTCAATGTACTATTACCCACTGAAATATAACGAAACACTTGTGGGACACCCTGTATATCCAGGGTGAGTCGGGAGGATCGTGCCAAACTTCGAGAGCGCGTTAGACATGAAAAATAAATGTAAAAATAAATTCTAATGTTATCCGATTTTCGTTTGTTCGCGAGTTATGGCGTAAATCGAATTTTCTAACTAGAATTCTATTTACCATAAACGTACTTTTGGTATTGGTGATATTGATGTATTAGTTGACTTTCGAGGTCTTCAGACCTCACACCGCTACCCAACATTTACTATGATATCCAAACGTTAATTTATAATTTTTTTACGCCGTAACTTGTAAACAAACGAAAATCGGATAACGTTAGAATTTTCTTTTACATTTATTTTTCATGTCTATCACGCTCCCGAAGTTTGGCACGATCCTCCTGACTCATCCTATATACAATACAAATTATACAAATCAAATTTAAAAAAAAAATGAATAAATAATAAGAGTGAAAAATAAAATAATAATTAAAAGAAATAAGAAATTAAAAAAACTAATTAATAAATAAGTAATACAAATTATACAAATCAAATAAAAACATTAATAAAAATATTTAAAAAAATGTATATGTATGTCGGTGAATAATAGCGTTTGTGTCTATGTCTATGTCTATGTCTATGTTCGGTCTTTAGGGCGTTGGTTTCTATGAAAAGGGGTGAAGATACCGCGATACCGCGATCGGGATGGGACGAGAGTGGTCTGTGAATTCGTCGGTATCGTATAATTAATTGTAGTCTGGTGCTTGGTGTCTTTTGTTGGTTAGTATGTATAAAAATGAAAAGAAATGATAAATTAAAGAAAAGGAAAAAATAATAATGGATAAAATAAAAATGAATCGTACGCGGTGATGATTCTAGATAAGTGAAACGAGCCAATATCTTGTAACCGGGAAGATCTACTCAAAAAATAAAGGAAAATATTGAGACCCCCTTTATTTTCGGTACCTCGACTTTTGACGATGTCGATAAATGAGAAAGTTGAAGTGCCGAAAATGAAGAAGTCTGAATATTTCCGGTACCCCAACTTTTAATGTCAATTTTTTTTAAGTCACCTTAACCAGTCTTTTGGGTCACCTTCCTTTTTTCAAAATTTCACACTTAATTTTTTTTGGAGGTTCGAATTCTTTATTGGCAGTAAAAAAAGTAATCAAATTCACAATAAATAATACCAAACTCTTATCTCGCGAACGCTAGAGTCCAATTTTATCAAATTTGTTAAAAAAAAAGTTACCGCTCCTTATGTTCGAAATGTGGAAAAAATTTTAAATGCACTTTCCCACAAAGATGGATTGGGCATGTTAGTGAAGTTAACTGGCTCGCCTGATCACCAGATTTTTTTTTGTGGGATCGTTGAAAAAAAAAGTAGTTTATGGTCGAGTACCGAAGACCTGAAAATTCGAATAAAAAAACTCTTGTCGAAACTTTACGACTGAAATGCTGGAAAATACTAAACGATCGTTTCGTAAAAAACCGAATTGGTAAATGCCTTGAATGGCAGGGGAACCGCTTCGAACGTCTGTTGGACTCATTTTTCTTGTGATAAATTTTAATTTACTACAAAGTTAATAAAGTTTTATCAAATGTTTTTTTTAGTGTCTGTTATTATTGTGAATTTCGTTACTTTTAGCGAAAAACATTTGTACTGTCGATGAAGAATTCGAATCTCCAAAAAGTTAAAGTGTTCGGAAAAACGAAATTACGTAAAAAAAAAGTTGAGCTCCCGAAAATAAAGAAGACTTTGTTTGAATGTTTTTTTTTGTAGATCTTTGCCTGTCCCACTTATCTAAAATCACCCTGTGTGTCGGAAATCGCGTAATGTATCGATCCGCTCCCGAACGATATTCCTGTTGATTACACTTTCTTTACCGTCTTAGTTTTTTAGTTAAAAGAAAAACGACGATGACACTTTAAAACCCTAGTTGGTATAAAGTCGCTAATCCTAAATTTCTAGAACCATCGCAAAGAAAAAGATCTGTTAATTTGGAAAGTCCGGTCCTTTCCGAACTATTTTTTCTGATATCCCCTCCTTGCCCCCTGTTCCACCTGACCCGGACGTACTTCGCACTTCGTAAGCCAAACCTAAAATGAGCACTCAAAAAATAGTCAATTGCCTATAATCTCATGTTTGAATTAAAAAAAAAACTCATTGCCTTCCTTTCACTTATCGCCAGGTCACTTTTTTTAAATGTTCTTCTCTTCCCTATTTATTATAAACACGCTAAGTTGTCGACGTATATGATTAATTAAACTGTCCCTTTGATAATTCTTACCGTTTATACGGAAAGTTATGTTGCAATAATATTTGAACCACTATGTGAAATGTGGAAAAAGTAAAGAAACAAAACTGTAAAATTACGTAATGTTGCGAGATTGAATATGTAACCTGAAATCGGAAGTCTTCTTGGTTAATTTTGAATAGTTATTTGAAATCCGTAATTTCTAGAACCGTTTTGCTTGGTTAACATTTTTTAACATGAGTTAGTTAGTTAACGGAGATTTGCGTAGATTAGGTTAATGTTAACTTTGAAGTCGACTCGTGTTATTTGCTTGTATGTACATTTTTTAAATATGTTTGTTTGAACTTCAAATTTAACCGAGATGTTCCGTGAATCTATACGAGAAATATAAATAAATATAAGTCAGCTACTTGACGTGTTTACGATAAATAGTTCAAAAACAATCCGAAATAGATCACTGATTTGGATGCTTTGGTTTTGGGTTTGGAAAAAGAATAGAACCCGTCGTGTAAAACGAAACTAGAGAGGAAGATTAGAAAGAATGACCTGAGAGAAAAGACTATTGATGCCCTAGGAACAAAAAAAGAAAGAAAGGAGGAGTGATGGGTTTTTTCGTTGCGATTGTTCTAAAAATCTAGATTGGTGACTCAACACTACTAATACCCATTGGTGGATTGCCGCTTAAAGTGTCTTAGTCGTTTCTTTTCGAATCGTGTAATCGACGGTATTATTCGAATGTCTTTTGAATTACTGAATTTACCCTGATGAAACCTTGCAGTGACGTATAGCTTTCAATTAAAAAAGAAAAAATAAAAATTACGTGAATTATATAAAAGTGAGAACTAATAGTCTCGTCCTTGCTACTAGTACCCTTCGATATGAGTAGCTTTAAACCGTTTCATGAAAAAAATTAAAAGAAAAACCCGAAAAATATTATATTAACCTGACAAATGTAATAGTAACCCGAAAAATATAATAGTGACCTGGCAAATTAATAATAACCTGATAAATGTAATAGTAACCTGGCAAATATGTGTGTGTATATGTATATTTTGAAACTACGTTCTCGACTTGAATATAAAAAAAAATGAAATCGTTCTGGTTCTGTCAGAGAAGGTATCTTAAACTGACATATTTTCTAAGGTAACTTGGGAATCTAAATTATTATGACGATGAAGAAATTCAAATAAATCGAGGACCGAATGAATTGTTAGCCGAACGATCGAAAAAATTAGAAAAGAAAAAGTTACGAAGAAAACGTGTGCTTTGGCTCCCATTTTTTACGTTTCCCGAACCTTGGCGAATGTTAGATGTTAGCCTGATCGAGCTATGCGTCACTGCAAAATTTCGTTAAAATATGCTAAGAAACGCCAGAGTTATTGTTGCAAAAGTCACTTTTCGACTATCTCCGGTTAGCCGAGGTTCGCCAACTAATACCAGTTCGCCAACTAATACCAGATACTACACCGTGTATATACGAGATCCTTTTTAAGTAGGAGTTTTCGATTTGTGTCGCGATGTCGACTTCCAAAAATTAAGAGAAATCTTTGTGACGTTTCATATTTTTCCGAAACCTCAAAAACCACCCGAATATCCTGCTCGTTCTAAAATACTAACTGTGATTTTTAATTGTTATTGTTGTTGCTGTTATTATTATATAAATCTAAAGTTCTACATGGGACATATTCATTCCTGTTTTTTATTCTCTTCTAGTTATATTTAGTAAGTGTAAAAGTTGTCTTATTTGTCTTGCTGTTTCGTATGGTTCCAAAACCCAATTTTTAATTTAAAAAAATACATATTTTTTAAGTGAATTTGTGAAATGTTTCGTTTCGTTCAAATTTGAAAAACCGATTAAAAAGTGCAGGAACTGTTTCGATAATCCGTCAAGTTTGAGTTTTTTTAAAGAAAATGATACAGGGTTCCTGCTTGTCAGTTCTTATAACGTGAATGTAACAAAAAGAAAAGACAAAAACACGACGTGTCATAAAAATACTCTAAACTTGTATTAGTTAAAATATCTTGTCTAAAAAGTATGGAACGGAATGATTGTTTTGAAGTCGTAAAGAAGTCGTTTTGAGTTGTTTTTGATATTTCGGATTTCTGATAAATTTAACCTGAAGATTCGTATTAAGAAAAGAAAAAGAAAACTCCTACTTGAGACTCGCCCCTTGTGTGAGGGTGTGAGGGAGGATTATTCACCCGATCCGTTCTTTAAAAGTTCGTTGCTAACTCGAATGATGACTACCCCGGAAAACGCTTAATCTAAACTTAAATACTAAATAAAATACAGGGTCGTTCACGCCATATCAGATACTCTACAGAACGTATTGTAATAGAAATACGAGAACTTCAAAAAATCTCAATTTAATTTCGTTGTTAGCTACTTAGCTAACTTGAACGTTAGAGAGATTAATGTATTAAAGTTACGTTTCTACAAAATGTTATGTTTTGTTATTCGAAATTGAATCGATTCTTCGATTTCCAAATGAGATGAGTTGAAATTACTGGAAAATTATTGTCAAATGGCGTGAACGATCTTGTACCTATATTTCTTCTCTGTAGGTGACGTGAATCGGCTGTGAGAAAATCTTCTTTCTGTTCTTGTTTAAATCCTCCTTATCCACTGCAGAGTCTCGAAGCAATGTAACTATGTTGCTACGGTGCTGTTGTTTTTTGTCTTTGTGCTGCTGCTGCCGTCGTATTCTCCTCCTCCTCCTTCTCCTCCTCCTCCTCATTTTTTTGTCCTTTGGTTAACCTAAAAAGGCTTGTATCAACATTTGTGCATTTACAAAAAATAATAAGTTGAAGTATTGGAATTATTTCTTAATGCAAACTGTAAATCTACAGGGTGTTTGGTGTTTGTTACTTCGATGCAAACGATGCAAATATTTAAAGGAATGAAGAAGAGAATTAAAATTATTTTTTGGATGGACGTTTTGGTAATAATTTAGGTGATCTCACCTCCAGAATCAAATGTGTGTATTTACAGTGTGTTTCCTACATAATAATAGGTGAAAGTTTAGAGGCTGAGTTATCTTTCAGGTAATTTTAAAATTAATTAATTTAAAATAATCCAGTGAGAAACTGTAACTGTAAATTTTGATAAATTTCGTATAAAACATTTTCCTTACCTTTAGGAAATACACTGTAAATAAATATTAAAAGAAATGTACATGTTGGGTGCAACTTAAGTGATGTCATTAATTTTAAGGGAAGGTTCCTTCTCATATTTTATGAAAAAATGTTCATTTCAACCTCTCCCCTAATTTGCATTAGTTTTATTAAATTATAGAGCTTTATAAATTACACATTTTTATCGAAAATGGCCTGGTGGATGTAAAATTTAAGGCCTACTGGGACAGTTTCTAGAAGCAAAATTTTAACAAGTCATATTGACGATTTATTAAAATTTTGCTCTTGAAAACTGTCACAGTAGGCCTTAAATTTTACATTGACCAGGCCATTTTTTATGAAAATGTGCACTTTGTTGAGCTCCATAATTTTTTAAAAATCCATGCTGAATCGTACCTTTGATAAACTTTTTACGGATTGATCGCAAAACAAATGAGTCAGTGTACGAATGTGTATATGTTTACCAAAACAATAATAATATACAAGTAAAAATTCTCTCTACGTTGAACTTTCTACTGAAATATAGTAAACTATCTACTTGTTGTAAATAATGGTTTTTGTTAAAATAGCTGTGTAAAAAATAAAAGGAAAGATTCTACACGTTATAATTTGTTTAAAGAAAAAATAACACATATTTACGATGATACTAAAAAATTGATAAAAAACAATATCTATAAAAACGTGAAGTTAAAAAATTATTCCTTTTATGTGTCTATATTTTACAGCTTCTTACGTTCCCTATAAAATTAAAAAAAAAACTAAACTAACCTTGAAGATGTTTTATTGTTAAAATGGATGAATGCCTACTTTTTCAATTAAAAAATTCAGTTATTAATGTAATACACACTTTGTATAACTGTTGTATTTTGAATTTTAAATTAGTTCCCTGTATAGAGACACTACTGCTGTATGATAGACTTGTACCTTGTTGGAAATAAGCACTCGATATTCAAATTAAAATCAAATTTCTGTGCTTACCTTGGATATTTTCTTCTCCGACAAGTTCTGCTCTCTGCTCCTTTTTACCTTGCTTACGCCAAATGCACCTTACCAATTTACCCAATGCCATTTCAGCTGCTAAAAAAGGTTACTAAAAAATTATTAACAAATACCAACTCCCTGTTCCTCCTGAGAGAGTCGATGTCCATGAAACTTCGATGTATCCCTGGCCCCCCTTGATCTGCTCAAAGTAAACCCGTGTATAAAACGTGTTCCGTGTTTGCTAAAGGGGGCAAAGATGACATCCTGCCTCTTCGTTGGTCACTCAGACTCTTTCGAGTCAAAGTTCTGGTTGAGCTAAACTTACCTACCTACTGAAAATGTATCAAAGTGTGTCTTTTGTAAAAGCTAGATGTGTGAATCGATTGATTAGGAGCGAATTTAGGCAAATGTGGAAATTTTTGCCCAAAATTTCCTTGTACCACTTGCTTGCTTGCTCGTTAAGGTTCTTCGAGAACCTTAAACTTGAAGTTGGTGGTGCCAATCTTCTTTCTAGGTCCCCACGATTTGAGGTGCTGCGCCCTGTGAACCCTACGTTTTACCTATTTTAGCGAGTCGCCCCCTACCGTGTGTAGGTGACACCCTCACTACCTGCAGCCTCGATAACCATATCGAGCCACTTTCCAATGGTGTGCCCCCTTGCTGCTGGTGCTGCTGCTGCTAACCTGAACCAAATTTTCCTCTTCTCTGCTCTGTTAGTTTTATTTTGGGTTCTTACCTGATGTACCTTAACGCCCTTTTTCCGATCCTCCGTCTCGGCCCCCATTTTGCCCCCCATCCCATTTTGAACCCCCCGTTCTGTCGACGACGTTTTTGTCATCTTTATTCCCTCTAAACGTTTGAATCTGGATCGTTCCTCTTGAAATAAGTGGATTGATCCGTTTTTGATTCAAGAACAAGGAATTAATCCTTTGTTCGTTACGTTGTGAGGATAGAACGGGTGGTTCCCGACGATTGCGTCGAATTGAATTGCAACGAATTGCCGTCTGGGACCTTCCCTTTCGCTGACTTTCCGACTTGTGACGATCAGCACCAGCTCCCTCTGAGATGGCCCTTCGGTACCGTTCGATTCCTATCGTGGCCGCAGATGGAACCACCGGTAAAAAACCGTCTCCTCGCAAAATCCTAGAACTTAGACTAGTAAAGTTTTCGGTGGCTGTCGCCGTCTTTTCCCTCGGGATCTGGACCAGTTAACGACAGCGGCACTTGTTGCTGCACCTCTTCGGGGGGCGTCGTGAACGAAGGCCTCATCGGTGCTGGCCCCATTGATGATTCCTCCGTTTGCCCGTTCACCGGGGGGCGACTCCGGCTTGTGGTCGTTGTTGTTCTGCCGGATCTAACAATTGGGTTAAGACCCCCAAAGAGGGGTCGGTCGAGAGGCCGACTCCTCGTCAAGGTACCTGGAGGGTTTCTTCTCCACGTATCTTTGCGTTGCGTCCGTTTCTCTGCCGGGCCCTCTTTGGGCCCGGTGTCGTACAGTGTTGCCGGATTGTGCAAGAAATCAAAAAAATAAGGGAATTCTTCCAATTAATGCTTTTCTGAAAATTATTGGGTTTCCTCAATAATTTTCATCATTGTGGATGTTGGGGGTCAATTTGCATTAACAAATAATGCAAATTAACCCTTCAACATCCCCTCATTACCCACTTTGTGCCGTCCCTACCATCTCTCATTCACCTTCTTTTGTTATAATTTTTACCTGTAGATCGATTATTTTACATTAACAAATTCAAATTCCATTAACCAGTGCTAAATAAAGCTTCAATTATTAACAAAGTAATTTTAGTTTAACAACTTCAAAATCATATTCATTCGTATGTATCTCTGTGTAATGAATTTAAAGCACTTATCGCTTTAAAATGTGGGAAACGAAATATATTGAGGAATCTATCTTTTCTATCTTTCCCCAATGCCAAATTATAACTTTCTATTACCAAAAACATCTCGTATAAATAAAAATAAACGTTTGTTATAACGAGAGAAGGTGAAAATTATTGCAATTTTCGGAGAGAGACAAAAATGGCAACGTCGCCGCCACCGCGGATACTAAGCGAGGTAATGACGATTCATAGGAAGAATTCCCCAAATGGAATGTTTAAGTGTTTATTATTCACCTATGATGGATTTCTTTAAATGGCAATTTTTAAAGAAAACCATTTGATGTTCTGAAAATAATTATATGTATATTAATTAACACTGTTTCTTTATCTATGACTGTTATTTTTTATGCCACTATTTAAAATGTGTTGTTATGTTACAATTTTCAATTATTAAACTACCTACAAAAGGTTGGTGGATTATTTCAAAGACACGTTGTTGATACATTGTGGTAGCCACATAAATGAGAACCGTGATAAAGATGTATCAACTAATTTACTATAATGGAAATTTAAACAAAAATTATTGTAATTTTGCTAAACTAAATATTGGTGATACAATGTGTCTTCGTTCATACAATGTAACTTGGTTATACAACGTATGAACTGATTTACTATAATGGAAATTTAAACAAAGATTATTGTAATTTTGCTAAAATAGATAGTCCCTTCCGATAAACATTTCTCACATTGTTAATAAAACAATACCCTAAGATGAAATAAGCAAATTTCTCCAAATAAATGCTAAATATATGAGAACCTTTGAAAGTATAAAAGTGGTTGCTTTCGAAAGAGCCAAAATTGACAAATGATTAGGGCTTAAACCACCGAAAAGGCAGGCGCGCCCCATTCACACTTGAAATGCGAGAAAGTCCAATTTTACTTGTTCTAAATTGTAATTGAAAATGATAGACCAAAGTTGACTGTACCTACCTTGGTGAAGACCGTGGAGCCGTGGAAAAGCCCTACTTTCTCGACCATCCCAGAAATTGAGGACCCCACAGATGCTATATCTCGAAGACTCTGAAGGATAATGGTAGTCACTTGCTGTGGTGGGTAGTTGAATTCTTTTCGCTTCGTCGGGGTGGAACGCTTCGGTTTCTGTATCTGTTAAAAACACAGGAATAGTTTTGGGTAAATTCCAATTGCAAGGGAACAGTCGATGAACATAATGTGGTCCTCTACGAAAGGAATGCTACTTTGGGACAATGTCAATGATAAGTTTTGACTGCGTTTGAAGGAGGGGAAATTTTATTATTAGTTCTCATATTTCGGGAATAGAGGAGCCTATACTTTGCAAAACAGGACTTTTTGGAAGATCCTCTAGGAACGGGCTTCTTTTTTTTTTTCTTACCTCTTCTTTCTTGGGTCCGTAGATAGTCTTTCATTCCACAGGGATGATACCTTTTCTTATTTATTGCTTCTCAATTTTAAATGATATTATATTTCTATTTCAAATTTAAATTTTTAAGTTAATTCCCACTTTTCTGTTAATGAAAACACAAAACGAACTTTCGCGGTTCGATTGTTGACAAGCGAATGTCTTAATTGTCATTCGATATGTTCTAATATGTTTAGTGGTGTAGTTCATAGGTTTTTTTTCCAAATCAATCCTTCCGAATGCCTGTTTTTGGGATGATGGGGGGTGGTTTTGAAGGGGCGCAGGCCGTCCTAAATGCGTCTCCTACCCCTATGGGTATGCAGGTGAAAAGAAAGGGGTGAAAAATCAAGTGGGGAAATTTGTATTTGGGCGGGGAAGAAATCTGTAAAAGGTTCTGCCCCTGGACGGTAGTTGGCGCATGTAGAACAAGTATGAAATCTGTAAAAGGTTCTGCCCCTGGACGGTAGATGGCGCATGTAAAACAAGGAAGGAAACTGTAATTTTGATGGGAAGAAATCTGTAAAAGATTCTGCCTCTAGACGGTAGATGGCGGGCTTGAAATAAGGAAGGAAACTGTAATTTGGTTGGAGTTGAAATCGAAATTAATAGATGGCGCCACACACGAAAAAAAAATTAATAACGCAATTTAAATTTTCGTTGTTTCGTTTAATAATAAATCATTTGCGTGAGCCAATTCCCAACAAATCGAGGGAGCCCCCTCCCACACTTAAATCTACCGAAAGTAAAAGACTCTCGAAATCGCCAATTGGGATACGAGACCAGAGACGATATCTCACACTCGTCCCTTGATGGACGAATTAAATGGAACGGTGTATTTCTCGTTACACTACGCGATCATTATTAAACAACTTCTTTGTAATCATAGTAATTATTAATAAAAAGTAAAATATGAATGAACCATGTATTAATATGCAATAAAGCATGTAATCTTGTGGGAAGCGAAGCGCTTCTGAAAACTAACTAATGTTGTGTCTCACCGAAACTTTCAGAGCGTTGCGATACCTTTCAGTCAACGTCAATGAGATTAACTTCTTCGAGAACGACCTCTGACCACGGCACCACCGACTGTGAGTGACTTGTTTCGTTTTGTGTCTCTTAATTTTAATGGTCTCTCTTTGATTTGCGTTTGTTGATGTAAATTGTTGAGTTTGAACAGTTTTAAAAGTATTTTTAAATCTTAAGAAGGCCCAATCAAATACTAATTATTATTAAATAAAATATTTCTTATTGAAATTTACATATGTACCAATACTCTTGTGAACTTAATTCTATTGTTTTCATAAAATTATGTTTGCGATATTTGCATATTTCTTGGTAATAAAATTTAAATGATTTTAGAAGGTTGTAATTCTATTACACATCTTGTTGATAAGTTATTCTATATTAATAAATTATTCTAAAATAATAAACGAATATCTACCATATATAAATAAAGCGGACAATTAATGAGGTAGTACTATTGCTGCGACTGAATTTAGCTCTGAGTTTAGGAGGTGTCACTATCTGTCCACTTCATGGCAATAGAATAAAAATCGTTGGGAGGGGTTACGTTACATTCATCAGTGTCAGAGGAAGATGCCCTCAAAATTTCCACTTCATTTATACCGTCTACAAAATCATTGGAATCATTCGGCGTAACATGAGACTCTACTCGCTCTCGGTTCTTGCTACTTGATGCAACATGAATTGTCTTCTTAGGACTGGCACTACCTTTGTTATTCACCTTTATTTTATTTGCAAGACGATTCCTTTGAGATTTTTTTAATAAAGCGAATGCTGATTTAGCAAACGGATTTAAAACTTTTTCGCTATGTGATACGTGTGCTGACTTTCCACAAAATTGAGCGCGTGAAGTTGAAGTTGCTTCGACTTCATGACTAGATTTAGAATCGGGTGAAACACTTGCATCTGATTTAATTTGCAATACATCCAGTGATTCATCAGAACTACTCGATATTTCTACAAAAGAACTGTGTTTGTTGAACTTTGCTAAGTCTGGTTTGGAAGAAAAACAATTCGTTATCCAAGCGATCTCTTCTTCACTTAAATTATAGATTGGATTGATGATTGATGGATAAATGTATCTGTAATAAAAAATTTTCATGTTAAGGGCTCTATAGGAATGTAGTAATTTTACTTCTGTTTGTAAACAGGTGGTAAGACTTATTAACATTTAGAGTGCAGCAAGTACCCTGCACGAATGGGTACTTGGTCATACTTTCTTTTAAATATATCTGAGAAAAAAATGGCTCAGTATTCACTATAGGTAATATGTATCTCATTTCTTGAATTGTGCTCAACTTATTTAGGAATTGTCTGAGAGAAGTAACGGATATTAGATTAAAACCAAATTATACTCCAAGTAGTTACGATTTAATTGTTAACTTTAGTATCAATTTCTTACCTACCTTACCTTATAAACCTATTTTTCATGCTCTGCCAATTTCGTCCTGGACAGATGTTTTCTGCCTCAAGTTTTTTCCAACCATTATTTTCATATGGTGCATCTTGCAAGAAGGTACAATTGTGCAAAAAATGATTAATTAACTCCTTATCTTCTTCAACTGAGTATATTGAATTGTATCTTATAGTCCTTGGTATTGGGACAGACTTAGCGCTCCTATGTTCCTGTGTGTCACTCCTACGTTTGGTGCTCCCATCATCCTGTGTTTCGCTCTTTCTTTTGCCACTTCTGTCTTCCCATGTGTCACACTTCCTTTTTATAACCAATGGAGAATCACAGTTATAGATACTCACACAGTTTTTTTTAGGGTCAGGTACAGCAGTCGATTGATTTATATTTTCTAAGGACTGTATCTCTTTATGAGTCAAACCATATTCAGGCCTGTTTTTATGTGCTAAGATGTTTCTCATAAACCGATTCTTCATACTCTGCCAACTTCTGAAGTCACATACCCTTTCCATCTCCATTTTCTTCCAAATGCTATCTCCTTTAATGAAGTTTTGATGATTACCATCTAGAATATAACGCAGAATTTTTTGGTCCTCCTTTAATGAATATAGCGGCCTTTTTTCTTTTACTTTTTTATTTACTTCAATCATATTTATTCGGTTTGTTTCGTTGAAGTATTATTATATTGCACACAACTGTTCACGGTTAAATTTTACGAATACGAAAGATAATTCTAGATAAAAAATCAAGGACAAAACTGAAATTCAAATGCAAACATTAACACATTGTAGGTCTTTTTTTTAAATTATTTATTTATTTATTTTTGACAAGGGGGTGGTTCGATGGGTTCGATCGTGCATTTCTTAGCAATGTTTAGCCAAACGATTGTTTTCGTCACATATGGAAAAAATACAAAGATCTTGAATTTCTCTGCAAAGCATGTGGCACATATTGGCAAATATGTATAACCGTAAGCTTTTCCGTAGGCTGGATATAATTATTTGCTCTCAAGTCCCCGATCTGGGGTGCGTGCAGATTCAAACGAAGGGTCTTTAGGAATCGGTCTAGCCGAAGATCGTGACAAAGGATTTTATTACTAAATTATTCAAATCGTTTATTGCAGCCGGAAAACGTTTCGGTATCAGTATTTATATTCACCGTGACTAACCACAAAACTTCCAATGTGGCAACATCGTGGATACTTCAATGCGCAATTTTTCCGTTTTTATTTTCTTTCGATTTTTATTTTATAGATGGGCGACAATTTATTCGTTAAGATGATATATGTATATTGTGTGCTCTCCTAATGCGTAAAGTAAAATCTATATGTATGTCAAAGGAAAGATCGACCTTCAATCAATCCTCTAGGTCTTTACCTCTATTATGTCTCAACCATACCATTTAAATAGGTTTTTTCATCCAATAAATTTGATATTGTTAAATACTCCACATGTTAGAGGCCAGATATTCGAACATTTCATTCATTTATCCCGACCTTACAAAAAATGCATTGAAAGACCTAACAATCACCGGTGTTTAGGTTTTAAAATGTAGCTATAATTGAACTACGGTATGTAATAAAGAATCCGACCAGGACTAGAACCGTTGTGAAATATATAAGTAAAACAATATATTTTTTTAAATAAAAAATCATTTATTATCAAAACGTCGAATATATTAATTAAATTCGCTTTTTAATAAATTATGCTCGAGTAAAAATACAGCATTGTATTTAACTTGTCAAAAGTAAAACGATGGAAATTAAGGTTAAAGTAAGAAACGGAGCTTCTGGTAAGTGTGTGAGGAAATTCCTTGACTGGAACCAAAATTGGAATATGGTGGATCTCGGTTGTGAATTTTGAATATTGGATGAATGTTTAGAAAACGTGTTCACAGATAACGCACCAGACACACAAAATTAATAACTCGAAGGAAATTTTCGTTGTTTCATTCAATAACAAAACATTTGTACAAGTTAATTCGCAAGTCCAAAATTTTCACAACAACTCGACATCCTCTACTTCACCCAAAGTAAAAGACTCTCAAAATTACCAATGGTGATGCGAGACTGACGACATCTTGTACTCGTGCGTCACACTAAGCCGTCATTATTAAAGCAGTCCTTTGTAATCGTAATAATTATTAATAAAGATAATGAATAACGTGGTAATTTGCAATACCGCTGGTACACATATGCATACATAATTAAGAAAAAGCAACACCATCGACATTAACATTTACTGTTTGGAAGTATTAAATTTTAACAGACCGAAAAAATACTTTCTCAACTGTGAAAGTTTAGAATTGTCGAACGGTTGAAACTTGAAACACAAAAAAACAATATTAATTCCTGCGAAAAATTTAATATTAATGTCCGAAAAAAGCCTTCAAAACTATTAGTATTTAGAGAATCTTAAAAAGCATAATTTCCGTCCCTATATCTAAATTGCTGTAAGTAATTTTGTGAGGTGATGAGTAAAAGTATTTTGATGAATCCCATTTTTTGTTACGTTCTACATGCTTTTCTGCCGAATGCGTATTTTTTCTGAATAGTTTCGTCAACAAACATAATTGCAGACGCTGTAGAGTGGTGTGAATCCTACAATTATGAGCTAACAGCATTCACAACATCTAGAAAAATTGACCAATATATGGGCAGAGATTTTGGGAAATCGTATTATTAAACCTTTTTTATACTTGATAACTTGACGGGCGAATTTTGCCTTAATCTGCTTCAAGACTTCATCTACCCTCACAATACGAATAACCTTGAAAACAACGATCAGATCTCAAAGAATGATTATATTTTTGCGACAGGATGGCGCTCCGTCACACTATGCAGTTCCTGTACGTAACTTTTTGAATCAATATTTTTTCGAAAACTGGATTGATAAAAAATGTTTCATTGAATGACCCTAAGATCGCCTGATTTAACACCACTCGACTTTTTCTTACGGAGTCATTTAAAAACTGTTGTTTATGAGACGAAATAACTCTCGAAATGCTAGAAAATGTTCGGGAAAAAGTTTAACGAAGACTTTATTATTGTATGGAAGTAAATGAGTCGCAATTTCAAAACTTCATTAAATAAAATATTATTTAAAAATTTAATTTTTTTTTTCGATTTGTTTCAGCGATATTATAAAACTTTTTTTTACAATATTTAAAGGCGAAGTAAAAACATTTCAGCATACTTACAAAGAGAATTGAAATATCTTTGATTTCATGTGCCATTTAAGACTATCGAAAGGTTTTCCGAAGGAAAAAAATCTATTCAAGATTTTTTTCGGGTAGTCTTTTAAATGGGCCCTCCTATACATACATGTATAATATATTTGCACTTAAATATTTTGTCTTTCCGTCTGTTAAACCTTGATAAGTCGAGGGTTGGATAATACACATGTATGTATATACGTACTTGTAATATGTGATAAAATGGTTCTAGTTTGTGGTTTCAGAGAACTTCCGTTATGCATCTTTGCCAACAACAAATTGACATTAACACATGAACACTTGTGCTATATTGTGCCTATTTTTTTCTTTACTTATCTACATTTGCGGTTTAACAATTCGCACGACCACCATTCGATTGAACAGTCTACTTAGTATTTCCGCGAAAATGATTACATTTGCAACTTTTCTCTGCCTACTTTTAATCGCTCGCGCAAGTGAAAATGGTACTCAATCGAGAGTCCTTCTACGAAAATGCTGTTTACAAAACAACGTTATGTTAACAAACGATCTTGACACCCTCTGCGTACCCATTACAAACCAACCGCCGGTCATCCATCCGCTTTTAAAGAACGGTAATTTTCATTTGATATTCAATACATCCTGCGATCGAAAGAATGAGTACGGGCTATATTTTCCCATGAAGTCTAAGGAACTGAACGCCGTCGAGAATGGATCCGTTCATATTTCCGTCAACAACTTGGAACTTATGTTTGATGCGCAGGACTACTGCCTGGACCACTTCGATGGAGTACCGGGCATTTTGATTTGTATGAAAAAAGACAATGTGAACGAATACAAATTTGAACACATTGTAGCAGGTAATTTTTTGATGATTTCGATAATTTATTTCGGATAATTGAAAATAAATTAAAATTTGAAAACGGTCTGGCAAAGAATTAAATTTAAATAACTTATACCTCGAATTTACTTCAAGAGAAAAACGACAATCATACCAATTTATATGAGTAATTTTTAAGATCGTGAGCTATGGTCATTTTTTTAAGTGGATCGTAAAATGAATCATATTCTGATTGACGCCGATTGAAATCCTTCGTGTAATCCATATATTTTATTAAGTAATATTATTTTAGCAAAATGATATTTTGTGACCACGATAAAGTATTTTTGAATGGTACATTATTGCAAAAAATAATAATTCAGAAAAAAATATAAAAAGCTAATAAAAAAAAGAGAAAAATTGTTATAGAAAAAAACCACACTTGTCACACGTAACTCAACCGGAGTTTGCCTTGACAAGTTTCCAGCATTTTCGCTAAGTTGCGTATGCCGATATATTTTTGGTTAGTACTAAATGTGATAAAGCCTAAAATACTAAAATGAAGTCGTTTCTTATCTCACTTACTTAACGAACGACACGTTTTTGTCGAAAGTCTTGTTTCGCCACTTGTGCGCAAAGCACGTTTCGAGAGCCGTGCACCTTTTTACCTCTTTTTAACGTTCGTTAGTTGAATTTTTCTTTCATTAACAGTAAGTAACGACATTTGCAAAAAAATCTACGATTTGAAAATGGTGCGCCAAAAACCAAGAAACGATTACGAGAAAAAGTGGTAGTGTTTGCATCGTTAAAAGTCGAATTCGCAATCCGCACCCATTTTTTAACAATTCGAATGATTTTAATGTGTTTGAAAGTCATAGATGTAAATGTTTACACCTTCAAATGGAATTTTTTCTTCGGAAAATGAGTCGAAATTGTTGAAAAATGACGGCGTGGACGTTGAACCTGAGGTTTTTGTAGACGTTCCAGAACATAATTGTTGTCCGAGCACTTTAATGGTCAAACGGGGATGATGATGTGCTTTTAAAGGTCTCATGAAAATCCGGAGCCGTATCCGAATATACTACATACGTCGACCTGCTGTCTGTTGTAAATTATGAAGTTAAGAAAACGGAATTAGGACGCTCTATCTCTTTCGATTTTTGAAATTTTTTTTGTGATGCACGGAAAGAAGTGCTTTTGTTGCTGAAATTTGCAAAATAAAAGCCACTTTAAAAAGTTAACATTTTCTTCTTCTAATTGTTACTTTTTTTAAATTAAAGTTAAAGCTAAGTTTATTTGTTTTTTTTTTAAATTAATTCTTTGAATCTGAAGAGGTATAAATTCATTAATCAAACATCCCACTGACTGTGAAAGAGACAAAAAACAATTAACATCCGCCTATAATAATATTTCATATTATCCCTCTTCACCAACGGGGAATAATGTGTTCCTGGAAAACCACCATCTAATGGCAACGGCATTTTTTTCTGTTAAAAAGTTATACAGTGTACCAACTGAAAATATCTTTGATTTTTGTTTGGCACTCGTTAAGTCTGTAGCAAGTGCATAGTGATTCCTGTGGAATCGATACAGATGGAATTTCATAGCTTTAATAATAAATCTGTTAGAGATTTAAAAATAGAAAACTTCTGTCTGACCAGTACGAAAGCCCGTCTATGTGTTTTTAATATGCGAGAGTTGTTAAAATTGGAAAATTATTTCTACCGAGACCCAATTAGATATATCTATATATCAAAAGTGTAACGACTGTGTGTAGTAAATTACGTATTCGGTATATATCACCTTCGTGCTTGATTATTAAGCACCATGAACAATTTCTATTTAATTAATTGGAGAAAAAAGAGGCGTTTTCATGATACTTTAACGGTTTCGTTCTTCCTACGTAAGTGGTAGCCAGCAGAACCGGTATTTCGATAACAATAACAATCATGCAAATTATTTATCTCCTCCCGCGAGTGGGATTTTTCTATATCCTTTTTGTTATATTTTAGCAATCACCATTACATTTCGCTGTAATGTGGCCATGTATCGCAAAATTTTCCTTTCGGTTTTTTGCACACTGGAACTTCTCAAATTAGGTGGGTTTGTAATTTTCGACATTTTTTTTTTTTTACCAGTGGTAGGTATCGTGAATACAAAGTGAACAGTTAAATTTCGTAAACGGAAATTCACGAGCAAAAAATAATTAAATACTTAGTTCTGCGTTAACGCTAAAAATTCCAAAGTTCTACCATTTCTTAGGCAGATCGACGATGTTTTTTACCTTCATCGAAAATGGAACTTCTTGTGATAGTGGATGCGTTCGAAAGTGTTGTCCCCGAAATCATATTCTCCAAGGAAGGACTTGTACTTATAGCAATAATATGAAATTCGCCCCAAAAGTGTATTGGGAAAACGTTGTGTCGACCAAAAACCTTAGTTTCAACGTGCTTAGTGCCAATTCGTGTCGTACTCATGAGAGACGTTTCGTCACTGACAGATTCAATGAAGATATCTATCTACAGGAAAACGGAAATCTTTTAAGAGATTAAAAACCGCGAAAGGCAGTATGTGGTTTGGAACGAGTACTGTTTGGAAACAAGGCAGCTGAGCGCTGACAGTTTTTTGGTAGGTTTTGTGTGCATCAACAAAACACAAGTGGGTCGTAACGAAGAAAGTGTCAAATGGCTTTCCGTTGGTAAGTATTGATGATCCCATATGTCAATAACAATTGGGCACAAAACATACACGTTTGCTTGCAAATCTATACACAACGCTAGGAAGTCACACCAACTTCACGCAATAACCATTTTTTGCATATTTGCCTTAAACATATATCGTTCCATCGGTTACGTAAACTTCACGAAAATCGTTCTGGATCGTCGAACTAATAATCTCAAATAATTTACCATAAAGCGGCGGTTTTAATTTTAGAAAACGATCGCGTTACTCTCCAGATCTGCCGATTGTTTTAATGAGAGTCCGCGTCTGTCCCTACCGAGATGTTTTTTCTCCTGTGTGTCTTAATTTGCCTCTTGGATGCCGGAATTTCTACCCTACATCTCTCGAGTCGTGAAGAAGATGTTTGTGCAAGCAAAGTATGCTTTCGGAGGTGCTGCAGCAATCAAAATCAGGCGATGTCTTTGAAGTTTTACCGTTGCGAAACTCAAAACGTCACTCTTGACGTCCGGAATTTTACGGAATACATCAAATCGGTTTACGGTATACAAGATGACGTTTCGGTGCTGCACTCCGATGGTGTTTTGTGTGCCAACGGCACCCACCCGGTTTTCATTCCGAATTTGACGAATACCACTTTCGGCGGGAATCGGTTTCACATGGCGGATTATGATGCCGATGACGAAAATCACGATTATTTGGACCATTGTTTTGAGTTCTTTCGGTCACTCTCAGCCGAAGAAGAATTCACGTTTAGTGCCATTATTTGTTACGAGAACGAAATTTCAACACCGACGGAAGCCTTACAGTCCGGTAAGTGGAATTCTTATCTAAATTCATTCAAGTGTTGGAAGTTGATTTTAAGAAATAGGGAAAAATAATTTTTTTCCGGATATTTTCGGAACTGCACCGGACAACAGAAGTACGAATGTTGCCGACTGATTTCTGCGGTATTAAGAAAGAATGGACAAAAAACAAAGGTTAACCAAAATTGTGTCGATATCGTCATCATCATCGATATTTTCTAAACTGGATATCATTGATAGTTTCCATAAAGGGAAAAATCTATTCGAGTCTTCACGTCGACAAAACAAAATAAAAACAAATAGGCCTATGCGAAATGAAATGCGCTTTCGAAATACATAAGGAATAAAAATTACAGGTACGTATTTAAAAAAAAATGTTTGTTATTGACATCTTGAATCCGACTAACTGTTTGCCATGATTAGTTTCGGTGTGAATTCCCACTTAACACTTGCAACAACGGACATGTTTTATTTTATAGGCCCATAAAACACGAGTGTGCCATCTGGCCGTGTAAACAATGGAAATGTTTCGAATCATCTTTATGGTTAGTCTCGTACCTCATGAAACCAAAATGATCGAATTCACTAATTATTCAGTTTCCAGACGCTCCAGTTCATACACATCTTGACATTTCGATTTGACCGCGCATATGTATTATATATACATACATATGTATATTTGAATTAGCATCAAAGTTTACTAGACAATTTTTTTAGTGCGTTCAAGTGTCACCCTAACAAATCTTTTAATTACGTATGTAAACACACACTTCGAGTAATTAAACATAGTGCTAATTATAATAGTGCTAAAAGCTTTGCTACTATTACCGAATCGAAAGCCAGTTCAATAGTGCGCAGTGCCAGTGATACCACACACTTGTTATCGTTTTCATTAACGCTAAAGCGACCTCATCAATCTTTATGATCGTCTTTACGACCCCCTTAAATGTATCAATCAAACATCATTATTGACATTCTTTAGCGTTATAGTCGATCACCTCAAATTGAGATGATGTCCAGAGCAAAACGCCACCTCCTCATACCATTAATTGAACGAAGAGACAATGAATGTCTTTTTTTCCACTGTTTCATCAATATTAATTGTGTTGTTTTTGTTGTTATCAGTCCGCGGACACGATGAGATTCAATGTAACGACAGAAATTGGTGCGTTCGAAAATGTTGTCCCGAACGGAAGGTACTCATAGACGAGCGGTGCGCAAAGGTATCGTCCATCTTGCCGAATATCTTAAGTGCCCCTTTTCTTTCAAATCATTCCTACGTATTGATTCCTGCAATACCCCGTAAACTATGCCTGGACGAGGTCGCCTACCCGACAAGGTACCATGCGTCTAAGTTGCACTTTTTGGACCATGGGAGTATATATTTGGACGACATCAAAGTGGAGTGCGGTTACAAAAATTTTTGCTTGGAATTTTTTGTTAAAGACCCCTATGAGAACGTCACTGTCCAGGATATTGAAGTGATTGCCTGTGTCTTAAAACAAGAAATTGAAATCATCAAAATAACCAGCTATTGCGGTAAGTTTATGTCGCCTTCAAGTTAAATTTATTTCGGTGAATTTATATTAATGAGACAACCTTTACTTATTTATTTAAATAAATAGATTTTCGTGATGACGATTCTTTTTTCTTTCTGCGGAATTTGTAAAAATGGCATTTAAACGGTAATGATGATATTGCCAAAAGAACGAAATGGTCGGGTCCAAAAAGTAATTGCAAGATATTTCGCTCCGCCTATTTGAATAGTTTTGAAATTGAAGAGTATTTTAGCAAAGTTTAATTAATAACAGAAGATTGACTGACCATATCTTGAGAAATGAATGATGAATAGATTCGCATTTGGAATGTGAAGTGAATCTACTTTTTTCAAATTACGACGTCATATACATATGTAAATATGTGTATATATATATATTATTGTGTATTTTGTACCTATTTTATTAAAGAAGCTGTCAGATCATTAATAAAATCTCGAATATTATTGTTTTTAATTTATGCGTTTTTTGACGAAATCAAAAGTTCATTTTCGATTTTATGGTGATGGTGCCCCAAGAATGTTTAATGTGGAAATCTTGAAAGTGGAAAAACTGGGCACCCGTGTCGTTCCGTTCTTCATGAAAATGATATTGGAAGATAGATATTTTTACATACGTTTGTTAAAAAAATATATCAGTATCTAACAATTGCGGAAAGTATCTTTTCCACAGTCAACCACATAGCCGAACTACGAAAAGCGGAATCGATTTAATTTTTTTTCTTTCTATATCGATCGGCTCGAAATAAAAATCGCATCTCAACTACTAACATTTATTATGAGTTCGAATGTAACGCCACTCAGTCATTTTGATTTTCAATTCGGTTAGCTACGCCCCTGGCGAATGAGACACTAATAAACAGTAGTAAATGGAATAGGTTCTGTAGTAACACGCCCTTGTCGCATCCCTAATAAATATAATTACTTTACATTACCCCCCTTATGGACTTAATTTACATTTAACTAATTACTTCGACACTCGTTCAACGCCATGAAAGCAGCGAAAAATTTTATCGCAGTCGGTTCTGGATATGAGCACGCATCCAGATGTGAAATTTTTCATATGAAATTTATTCTCTATTTATAAAATATATGGTTACCAAAAAGATAACTAGAACTGTTTAGAGTGTGTGATTAATATATGACTATGATTATGTTCTCCGCCATACTTTTCGCTATTGTATTTAGTGCGATTTTCGGTGAAAAAGTAGATAATTTAAGGAAGTGTTGTAAGACAGACGAAGTAATTCTATGGAACACTACATGTGCCTTGAGCACGTTAGACCGAGCGCCCATAGAACATCTCAGCAAAACTTTATATGATAGAGGATGGGTGGTCAAAGGCACTTCCATCAAATGGTACGATTTGAAGCAGGGATTTTGTCCCCCCAATTATACACCTTTAGAAGCCACCATCGATGAGCACTATGTCAAAAACAGCTATTTGGTTGATAACGTCTATGAAATGATGTCTTCCAATTTTTTTTGCATCGAGCTGATGATGGAAAGAAACATCACATCGTTTTCAGTTATTGTTCTGCTGTGTCAACAACCCCAATCGTCACGGCAATTGCCTTATGAAACAGGTGAGATTTCATTTAAAAATAGAAAGGTTCTTTTTTTAATAATACCCACACCCTTGATCCACACCCTTAATTAGTCGTTAGTTTTACGTGGAAATTGCGTTTCACAGGGGAACTTATTGCGGAAGCCGATATTGCAGGAATTCCATTAAGTTTGGCAAATAGAAACATTAATTATTTTATACAGCCTATACCGGCTAGACAACTCGAAAATGAATGACTATTTTTCATTTCTTAGATAAGGGTTTAGTTTTTGTGACTTATGTACTTTTCTAATAGTCACTTACTCTTTATTTTTTTTAATAGTTGCGAACTATTCACACGAAAATTCTTGCACTTGATCCATCGAAATGTGCCATATTTTAATGTTTCCCATATAAATAAATCTCGTGAACCCCAGATAAGATACATATATATTATGTAGAAACAAAAACCCTGTACATACCTGACAATTACAATCTTCGAATTGTTCAATGTATTTCCTCATATGAAATTTAAAATTATTGTAAATTATAAGTAAAAAAAAATACTGCCTTGCCTTCAAAAAAAATTAATTTGCTATTTTTTTGTTTTGAAAAACCAGTATTTATTTTCTCTGACTGATTAGAAAAAGGCCATTTAATGACACATAACACGTAAATTTTCGCTAAAGTCAAAAAGTAAGGTATAAACGACTTGTTTTCTACGACTAAGAGATCACTTCTTTTTTTAATATAAAAAATTACTATTTATTTCATCCGGTTATTAAGTGCGATAAAATAAACACGCATTTCGGGATTTTTGTGATATAATTCAAATTTCCCCTGAAACCCTCACATCCGAATGTATAAATAGTGAAGGATATTGTAACGAGATAAAAGCCTCAAAGGGGAACACCACAAGAAAGCTGTATATTATTAATAGTATTTTTTTAACGTTCCATGTTTATTTAATTTTTCGGTCGCGAAAAACGTCTTACAAACATTTTCGTTTAATATCAACTTCTGTGTAGTTGATGCGCAAAATTTTCTTAAATTATTTCACCCGATGTGCGATTATTCAGAATTACTCAAACTCAAAGAGATCGAGATAAGGTGTTGATCGAATAGACCGTTTATTTTCCACGAGAAATATTTTAAGTTCCGAATTATTTTCCACTGTTAAAAAATTCTAATCTTTCCGATGTTCGATCACACTTATCAACCACGTCCGAACGAATCTGCCCCCGAACCATCCATTATTATTCGACAATTTATTATCCTAAAAAACTCACAATAAAGATAATATTAAAACTAATTTTATCGGCGGTTACAGCCTTTGTTCGAGACCAATTATATTTGTGTGGATTTTATTTAATTTGCAATATGTATACGTATATATTTGAGAATTATCCATGGTCATAATTAGCGAGAAAAAGAAGCGTGATTGGCAATGGAAATAATTTCAAATGTGTAATAGTGTAATCTAAAACTAAGTATAATGTTTATCAAATATTCCGCGTTTATCTTTGAGATGTGTATAATCCCATGTTCACACTAAACGGTGTCATATCGTACGTGTAGGTTATTAGTCGTCATGTAAGGAGTTTCAGTGAATGTTTGTTTGTCAAAACCCTTTTTTTTATTTATAAAAATACTGCACTCAGAAATGGAACACATGGTAATAACCAGGATTAGTGAATGACGTACGTCTGGATTGGTAGTTCCGTTCGTGTATATGGTGCGTACGTTTATGTCTGTTGCCGCACTAGAAACGAATCAATTTGTTATATATATATTTACAAAACTTTCAGTAGTTTGTCATAAGCGATGTTGCAAAGTTGTTAATGGTTTCCTAAATTTTAATCCAAAATACATAATTCACAATTATTATTCGGAACACAAAAAGTCTAATGTATTTTTCGTTCACATTATTTTAGTTATTCCGAATAGTCATATAGTTCCTCATTTAATTGAGAGTTTTGATCAATTCTACATTGTCCGTAAAAACTTAGAAATAAAAAAAAAACATTGACGACACCGTTTACGACCCATTAAAAGTCACTCACAATGTTCTATCTAAAAAAATAATATAAAAAAATACTAATGCTATTTCGCCATAGTGAACGCAGCTATATTCACAGAAAATATTTTTTTGCATTTCTATAGTAATATATGAGAGAAAAAAATTTCTGAGCATATTTCTATAAAAGTTAATGAGTTTTAGGGCATAACATTAAAAAAATATATTTCAAAAATTCTTCATTCAAATTTTCAATCAGGTTAGCTTAAAAAGTTTATATGTAAGTAGGTACTGCATCTATTAATAAATGCACCAACTGCGCCTCCAACACTAGCCATTAACAGGCTTCTGCAACCGCCGAAAAATCATTTTAAAAAACCTCTCGGCGTTTTTCCTCTTCCTTAAGTTTGTAAACTTAACTGCTATCAAATAGCAATCACCATAAAATCGATAAACGTGTGTATGTAAAATATACTTTGAGAATTTATTAGAAACCAAAAATATACATACTACCCTGGACTATTCGGTGGGACTTAAACTTTAGCTCGGACTAATCCTAATGAAGAAAAAAACAAAAAGTCTTATATATGTTCGTCTGTTCGCGCAATTTATTTCCAGTTGTGAAATTGTTCAAGCTTAAACGATGATTTACAACAAAATTTATATTCAGACCCACGTTGTAACTTTTCGCTCTCTCGACTGAAAAATAACTTTATCGGCCGGCTCTCCCTGTATTTTTTGAACAAACAAACAGAGCGGCGAAGCAAATGACTGCGAACGAGATTCCTATCGGCATTGTTCGCAATGGCCATGTGGATCCATCATCATCATCGCAACGCGGCTCCTTTCAGTCTCCTCCTCATCCTCTTCCTTCTCGAGATTGTTCTGGTTGATGGTGCTACGGTGCCTTGTAATGATACAGACTCTGGTGGTGAGTGCCCAAAGATTCGAAAATGTTGCCCATTAAACCAAGAACTCAGAATGGAAGACGGCAACGAAAATTGCGCCAACACCACGAAAAGTTTCAAAGCGGATTTGCATAGAGATTATGGAATTTCCGACAAGTATGATTTAGTGTTTGGTACCGAGTGTTCAGCAAGAAACAGTCGAGTGTTCATTTCGTACAATGACATGTTCCTACGACTGAGATTGGAGAAGAACGGCAGCTTGCTGATGACAAATAACAACAACGAAACAATGATCATGGAGGTGCACGCATATTGTTTGGACTATTTCAATCATAGTGAATTCATAAATTCGATCATTTGCACGCCCAACTCGATGCAGTACATTTTGCTGCACATGTATGGTAAGTTCTGCACTGGTTTTAATTGGATTTTCATAATGAATAGAAAAAAAATAAATAGAATATTTGATAAACACAGATTTTACTATAAATAGAATCACCGTAAAATGTTGATTTAGTTTTAAAAAAATGAACTATACTCACGCATTTTGTGTCTCTTAAAGAGCACATACTATACGTACGCTGTGTTATAGGTTTATGATCAGGAATGGTTAAAAAAGGGTGATATTAAGGTGTGTTGTTCTCATCAATTTGTGTAGGTTCTGTTCCCTTCATTACCGAGTTACAGAATGGCAAAGTTTTTTCTTTAAATATTTTAGGCCTTTTTCGTCACATTACTTCTGGTTACCGAAATTTAACGAAAAATGTACGATGTAAAAAAATTAAAAAATTCAGACGTTTGCGAATAAACAACACTGTCACGATCTGTTTGTTTTTCGCAAAAAATTGAAAAATTTTAACGACGTAAGAGACTAAAAGTGATACCAAACTGACAGAGAATTTTTGATAATTCTACAAATGTCAATGAAACGTAAACGTATTTTATGAATGTGTTATTTTGAATTTTAAAAATAAGTTTTGCAAATTTGAACAAAACTTGAAGTCTTCCGACCATAATGGTAATTTTTTTTATCAGAATTCCCTATTTCATCTACTTAATAGAACTCGATGAAAGTTGCTGAAAGTAATGCGAATATAATATCCAAACAAAAAATCAACGAATATAAACCAAACAATCCAATATCGAACTCACAATAGTCACCGTTTACTTATGTACATAGTACATATACAAGTACGAGTATATGTACGTGTACTCGTATTCGCGTAAATGTTACACTTTCAAATACCACGAAACGATGATCGTTAAGCTGTTTTATCACTTAAATAGATATCGTGGAAGATTTATCTTTACAATTGCTCATTTTTTTTTATTGTCACACCGTCATTTGCTGAATCATACTCATCGGAGATGGATCTTCCAGGGTGTAAAACGTATTTTTTGTTGCTTCTAATAAGTGCGGTTTCAAGTGAAAACTGTGAAACAACTGTAGACATCACCGATGGCACCCGTGATGGTGACAGTATTGTCAAAGATGAGGTAGTTTACACCCCAATAGATTATTTCCTAGAGTGTAACGTCGTTAAAGGCTGCGTCTGTCAGGTAACAAAATGCCTTAGACGATGTTGTGACAACAACGAAACCCTCATCAGCACAGATGCCGGCACGGCGGAATGTAGAGCTGGTGACCGAGAAATTGATGTTGTCAGAGACCTGGAGACGGTGATTGGTCAAAACATCTCTCAGTTTCACATAATTACGGTTCCGATCAGGGATGTATGTACAGCGGAAGGCGAGTATAGAACTTTCGTTCACGATGACGTACAAATTGAGGCTTCTGGGGATTTGGATTGGAACGGGGAGCAGTATCAATTTGACAAGTATTGTGCCTCAAACTACGAGGGTCACTTGGGGATTTTGCTGTGCGTGATTCCAGATAGGTCAGTTAATCAACTGGTATATTGCGTTGGTAAGTTTAGCGTTTAACAAAATGCGACATGCAACTTAATAAAAACAAAAATGAAAATAAACTTAAATCGATTTAATAAATTTTATTATTAATATTATAGCAATAATATGCTTCGCATAGATTTTTCCCTGATTATGGCGATGAATCACATGCTAAGATTCAATCTTGCAATTTGACGTAAATTTTAAACATCCTGTTTTTGCAAACAGATCCTCGTGATTGAGCTCCAGCAACGGACACAACTGTATTATACATTACGTAGGGTACCAAAAAAAAAAGATAAAATCCATTCGTGTAAGATAATTTTTGTTGTCAAACCAAATGAAAAATGTTCGACTATTAGAGCCCAAATCAACCCCTCTTTGGCACCAGCTCCCATAAAATTTTTTAAAGCCGAACAGTCGAAAAGATGACTTGTTTGCCCATGCCCATGTCGTAATTTAATCGTTCACTCCATGCTTTTGGTACCTATTTTTGAATAAACGTGATAAAAATTACAAACTTAAAGTGATTTCTTATCATTTATGTCGGAAAATATTTTAATATCTTATCTCTCGCTCTCAATGACTAAATAAGACCCATTTAGCGAATTTCATCCTAGTGGTCTTATTTAAAAAGTTACGCCCGAGTGACATTTAAAACTAGTGTGGCCATTATGAGACGTTTACTAATTTTCTTACTCATCGTTTTATCAACCACGATCAAATTTAGTGCGATAGACGCTTGTGAGGTTACAGTGGATATTACTAATGGAACAAGAAATGGAACCAGTATAACGCACGATAATATCACTTATACCAAAAATGACTACATCACAAACTCGAGTGGTACTTTCGGATGCGTTTGCAACGTTTCCAATTGTATCTTGGACTGTGGTTCTTCGGGCCACGCCAATTTAAAGGGAATCCAACTGACCAACATAATTCACGTTAAAAACAACGAAATTTGCGCGGAACATGAAGTCAAAATTATTTTAGACATAACAGATGAGATGGAGGTGAAATTGGGGTACTTAAGGTCGAGCGGTATGAGTTTTCATTATACAAAATATTGTCTTCATACTATTAATGGATCCGAGATGGTGGTAGCATGTGCGATTCCTGATAGTGAGAAGTTTATCAAAGCGTATTCTTCAGGTCAGTAATATTTATGTTTCAAAGATATTTGTTTATAAACGTTTCATTAAAAAAAAAAACTTAAAAAAACTAATGATGTCAGATCAGGTGATCTAGTGAACCAAAATTGCTCGGTATCGCATCGAATGAAACTGTCTCAGAACATTTGCCAAACGCGTTTTGTAGTGCCCACAGAATTGTCTGCACAGAGGGGCACACAAGTGCTCCTTACGAACAAAGACATACAATAGAAAATTTAAGAAGTCTTCAGAATTCCAGTTCTGTCTAAAAAAATAAGGGCCAGCGAGTTGGTCGTTCAACGTACCATACCACATATTTTCTTTGAAAGAATTTTTGGGAGACAGATCTAAGTGTCGCGACATTGCATCTGTTTTCAATTAAATCGATTCAAGTTAAAATACGCTTTGTGCATGAAATATTCGAAGTTTAATATTCACTACTTCTGTTAAACGCTTCTTTAATTGAGTGTTTTTTCCATACCGCTGCCTGACAAAATGCGGGTGGAGGGAGGCGCCACGTGAACCGAGCGGCTCCTTTGCACAGCACTTAGCAATTCCGAACTTTAGTTGAAGATACATCTATTCGATTAACGTGTTTGAACGACAATCGCATGTCGCTCGTTTAGCTATTAAAATGCCACCTCTTCCATTACACGTAACCGTAGAACATATTCAAGCCAACACAATTTTCCATTATCACTGTTGATCTCGTCATGAATGGACTGAAGGCTCTCTTAGTGTTCGTAAGCAGTTTAACTACTGTTTGTGAGTGTTTAGACTTGTGCGGTAATGACAATAATACCGATGTGCCTTTTTACCGCACTTCGAAGATTCAAAATTGTGGGTGTGCGACCAATTCTTGCATCAGCAAGTGCTGCAGGGCCGGCTTTTTCCTCGCCCCGAACCGAACTTGTCGCTACCGTCCAGGAAGCAATAAGTCTTTTCAGTTGCCGGTGTACACGAAAAAACACTACTTTTCAAGAATATTGAACAACGATCACAGGTTCCGCGTGGGTGTCTTAAATTGTCCGTACTTCAAATTCGACAACAAGAACACCAATGATTCGTTTTTCGTGCAAGAGACCGGTTTGTTGTGGGTGCCTTCCCAAGGTCTCTTTTATGAAATTTCAAATTACTGTATCGATGAGCTCGACAATGTATCGGCTTTTGCTTGTTTCCAGCAAGAGCAGACCTCACAGCTTATCCAAAGAAAAATTTATCAATTAGGTAGGATATATATAATTTTTTTAAGTTATAAAATCCCCATATTTTGAGGTCGAAAACGACTGTTTCCAAAAATGGGGGGAGCAATGGTGAACGCATTTAAAAAACGCACCTTGTGGTGTACATAACACAAATTTTGGAGTGTTCTTCACATATTAATAATAATGTTCGTCCGATACCAGATGTAACCCGATTACGTTTTCTTATGAAAATAAACTGCCACTTTTGTTTGAACGAATGATAATGAGCTAAAATTAGTTCTGTATAATAAAATTCAAAAGTTTTAAACGGAACGACTAAAGCTCGACAGATTTATACGTTTATTCATTTTTCCGCCATGTTTAATTGTTGCGACGACAAAAACATATTTAAATTTTATGCGCACAAAATAAGGTGTTAGTTAATAATAAACAGATAAAAAAAAACAGAATAATTGAAGTTGTGGCCAAAATAAATCAAGACATTATTCATTCTGTGTACGAAAAATTAAAAAACTTTTGAAAAAATGTTTTGAAGTCGGTGGCTTCCAAGTGCAATAGGCAGTTTCATTATCTATTATTTTTAGCAGTAGTAGTACCTTCTTTAGTTGCCTTAAGAGTTATTTACCAATTTCAAAATAACAACAATCAAAATTTTGTATTTTGATTATTAATGTAATTCTAAGCAACTTCTTTAAATAACATTTTGCTTAAAAATATTAAATAAAGTTAGTTAGTTTACTCTTATGTCAAAATTATATTTTGAAAGATTCCAAGCTCCCCGTATAAGAAAATCATTTTTTCTCAGGATGAAAGAGATATTTGGAAGAAGCAAAAACTTTCATAGACAGTGACTTTTGGTCCAAAAATGCAATATTTTATCTATTTGTGGTATAGACAATCCCATCTGAAGACACCCCGTATATTTTACGTATTTAATTATTGCTGTTAGTTGACAGGTGCTTAGACGTAAATTTCTTTATTATATGGTCTTGATTAGAAAAAATGTCAGAATAAAAATGAATGAAAATAATACCAATAATAAAAGCTGTTTTAAGAGAAAAATTTGCTTTTATTATTAGTATAATTTAATTAATTTATTTAATACGATATTTTTAAAGATGTAACAAATTTTTTACCTTAAATGTACATATATGACACACTTATTTAATTGATTGCAGTCACATTATTGCCTCATCGGTAATTTTTATTACGAATAATCGTCCCCATCAAATGAAAAATATACAGAAAATATGCGGTATTTCCCCTACTGTTCGTGGGTACACATAACAACTAATATAAATCCGGATTAAAAAAAGGCAAACGTGTTATAAAACTACACGCCAAACTACCTATGAACTGACTATTCACGTTCGAATCACTCTGAATTCTCAGACTGAGAGACACTGTTTCGTGTAAAAAAACCTTTCAAACTCTAACTGAGACTTATTGGTATTGAACGATATGACTTAACGCATTATTGAGAAAAACGAGTAATGACAATATAAAGGAAGTGACGAGCCACTTTCGATACGAGTGGTGCTGACTTAATGGATAAAAACGGATATCAATCAAAACATAATAAACATAACTGACGACGGCGAGTTATATTTCGGGATTAAATAATAGCGATTAAAAAAAAATCTTTATTAAAAATTACGTAATTAGAATACCGAAAAAAATAAGATCTAATTGCTACAGCATGCGTATGGAAGCAAAAGCGAGTCACCGGGATGTGTTTCTACTTTTATATTAAATAATATGCTTAATAAGCATTAGCAGGGTAAACAACAGGAATCATCTTAGAATGGGGAATTACCATTGTATGAGTTTATTCGAAAGGGGTCCCATAGTTAATATGTAAGGTATGATTGACAATATAATTGGCACCTCGCCATGTTATCATATCGACTTGAGTTTCATAAGATACAGGTCTTAACAACAACAGAGCCATTGATGAGAACTTATTTTCACTTGAAAATTGTTAAATATAGAATATACCGAACGCTTACCAGCTAACTTTATACCTAATTTCTAGGTATGATAATATCGATGCCCTTCCTGCTGGTTACTTTTGTGGTATACGCCCTGTTGCCCGACAGGAACCTTCATCAGAAAGCATTGATGTTCTACGTCCTCACTCTCCTCATCGCGTATATTCTTCTGGTTACCATTAACTTGTCTAATGAGATCCTAATGCCGTGGTGTTCTGTAATTGGTAAGTTAAAATTAGCCGCGTGAAGCCAATAGTAAATTCAAGTACAGTGTGACCCATTTGTTTTGGGGTGAGGCTGTAAAAAGCTTATTGATTGTGCGATTTAGCCCGAATTTTTTTTGAAAAAAATCTGTGCGCACCACAGGATTGGCCATCTCTCAAAACGGGCCTGTACAAAATTTTAAGTAATAACGATTTTGTAGAAGAATTAAACATGCACATTAGGTGCTTACTTATTTTGAAAAATGTATAGTTTATAACAACTTAGTTATGGTCTGAGACTTATACAAAACAAATAAAACAAAAAAAATGAAAATTACATCATAAGAAACAATAAAATTTAATTTATTCATGATAAAATTCATATAAAATATTATTTATGCGTTGCACAGTACACTTCGACTTACCGGTCTATCTTGATGTCTGATGTTGAATTCTGCGGTAGCTTCTGCTGTCGAACGCACGTTGCTGCCAAAAAGACAATCAATTTCTGTTTTTCCTCTTACACTTAAATTTTCCATAATTATAATGATTAAAAATTTAATTTGTATTAAGTACAAATAAATTCTAATGTCGATGTTGATGTTTGTTACGTTTGTTTGACAGTTAAACATTTCACTTGTTCTCCACGGCCGACTTTGAATTTTTGAAAATAAACAAATACTGAGTGTGCATTTTTAATTCTTTCACAAAATCGTTATTCCAAAAAACAATCCGGGCTAAATCGCACAATCAATAAACTTTTTACTGGCTGACCCCAAAACAAATGGGTCACACTATATATCACATTATGGGGCGAAACGGCCGTTCGATAAATAAAAACTGAATATGCAAAATTTCGTCAGAAAATCGGGTTATTGTCCAAAAAATATGATCAAAATACTGAATTAAACTTTGAATCTGAATACCCTACATTTCGAGAACTTTGTGTTGTTCGCTCATTTTTGAAATAAATAATTAGACCATGTGCTTGATTTTTAGCTTACGCCACAATATTTTCCTTCATGTCCTCGTTCTTCTGGATGAACGTCATTTGCTTCGATATTTGGTACACATTCAGGTAAGTTATTTTAGGATTCGGTTTCAAGTTTTTACAAGAAGTAGCAATTTCATCAAGATCGCATCGATACTTTTCCTTGTGACTTTATATAATCAATTTTAATCTTTTATTTACGATTCGAGTGGTGGACGAGGTTTCGTAGGGAGCAAACGGAGTACAGAACGACGTAGACTGATTTACTACAGTCTCTACGCCTTGGGGGGGCCCCTGTTAATCTTAGGATTGATTGGTCTGATGCAAACCGTGTTACCCGACGATTCCAACCACAATCCGAACATCGGGGTCAAGATGTGCTTCCTAAATGGTGAGCTCATTTACTGATAAGATATTAATTAATATTAATTACACAACAAAGCTTGGTGTATTAAGAATGTGTAAAGATGAATACGCGGCGCAAACAATTCAAAACAAATAAAACGACGCAGCAAGAAGGTAATAATGAAATGCGGATAATCCGCATGATGTAATCAGTGGACCCAGAAATAGAGATAAAAAAATGTAACGACACTGGGATGAGAAGACAATAACATGTTACAACCCGTGTTAAAAGTTTTTTTAAAATTACCATTTATAGAGACTTTATATATATATATATGTATGTTATGACGTATAAACGACGTTTTTGTCAAAGTGTGTTTGGTTTCCGAAAGTGTTACGAAAAACATATATGCTCAAATGAATATATTTCAACCATCAGTCTAATCAAAAAATGTTCAAAACATTTTTTTATCAGTTTCTTCCCTTCAGTCAATAAATATTTTTATATATGTTTTAATAGTAATACAGTTAACCTATAATAAATAGAACAGATCCTCTCTATTCACAGATGGCTGGGCTAACTTATGGTACTTCTACCTCGAGGCAGGAATCCTGGTACTGGTCAATGTAATTTTTTTCACCTTGACCGCTCTCAAAATTCGCAAAGTCAAGAAAGAGACATCAATGCTGAATCATAACGACAGCAAGCGGCACTCTTACGAGAAAGACAAGCAAAAGTAGGTCTATGCTCATTTAAAAATTCACTAAAAACTTGAATTTCTTAGCTTTAATCAAAGATTTCGTGAATTTGTTTTTCCAGAGACCAACGTGCAATATACGGGTAAGTGCACAAATGCCAAAAAGGGAGAAGTGATATACACGTTCGTATTGGTGCAGGTTTTTACTTGTTGGCCCCATTGCAGCTAAAAGTATTATTTTATTTACAATGGTAGCTTTTATGTCCTTTGTTAAATTCTTTTGGTATACAGGATGTCTTTTTTAAAGGCGTCCGCTATCGCTAGATTGAAATAGTGAAGTTTTTTGGAGATCCAAACTATGAAAGTTATGAAATCGTTTTTCATGTGGTGAATGGGAAATAATTTCATATTTGTGGACTTAAAGGGTGCTGTGATATGTTATCAATTTCTGTTTTTATTTTTGGGTTTCCGAGATTTTTCGAAAAATAATTAGCTTCTTTTTGTAAAGGGGAAAAAACTAACTCAATTACTTAACTTTTTTTCATAGTTTTTGAAACATTTTCGATTGAAAAAATCTTGAACACCAAAAACAATTTGATAATAAGGGCCTCGAATATGACTACTTTTCCCACGTAACTAATTTTGTAACACTCACCGTTTCAGAGATAGCAATAGTGTACAATATTATAAAAAGACACCTTATTTATTTCAAAGTTTTAAATAATTACTTGAAACCTTTCAGGTTCAATCTCTACATAAAGCTTCTCTTTGCGATGGGCGTGAATTGGAGTATGGAGGTGATTTCCTGGGCCATAAATTGGAGGACTGCTAATGAGCTACAGTACATCTGGTACGTCACCGATACCTTCAATGCCATTTACGGAGTATTCATATTCTTCATCTTCGTTTTCAAGAAAAAAATCTGGAGTTTGCTGCAGAAGCGGTAAGAGTTGCGATGTATATTGGTGCAAATATAGTAATGTTATACGTACTTCCTAAAACGCCACGTGTGCGGTGGGTAGAGAGTTTCGAAGTTGACAATTATAAATTTCGAATCAAATGTTATTTGTAAATTCATATAAATACGATCGATTATCGATCCATATTTCTATTTTTCGAATTTTAGATTTAAAGGGAAAAGGTAGGAGGAAACGATTTTCGCAGGTACCTCGTCCTTGCCTAAAGCATGTCTCTAATATTAAAACTGCTCCCATTAGATAAATTTTTAAATCTAAAAGAAGTAATTAGGTTCTATGATTTATGTAATTATGGACCTATGAACAATAATCGCTGGTGTTGGATTTTGAATTTATTAAAAATCTATTATTATAGATATTTTTAACATAATAACATCCATCCAATACTGTATACGTTTTTTCATTTATTTTGTTTAGGAATAACGTCAAAATAACGGAAATTAACGGAACTTTGAAAGATATACTTAAAATATGTAAGACTCTCAAAATATATAGAACATATTCACGAAGTGGAAAACACTGATTACAAAAATTCTCGCAGAATCAAGAGAATCTACGCGCTCCCACTCAAGTTCTAACAATGTCTACGTTGTACAATTATAGCATTTGTTTTTTTTTTTAATATGTGTCTACAGTGTTCGCTCATTTTACTGTTGTACGTGTCGCTAATCCTTTACTCAAAACAGCGCAATTAACGACTACCTCTTGCAGGTACTACAATTTCATCGGCAAACCGCATCTGGCCCATACTGTCACAACCAATCAGACTCGTACCAGTCACTACTCGAGTACCAATTATTCTACTGCGGACACCCAGCTGACTGACACGAATGGAAGACCCTCTCCGGAGGAAATGGGTCTAAGAACCCTTTCGTAAATTTATCATTTTCACCTTCAGTTTATGTAAACGTTTGACCGACAAAAATGGGGTAACTCTTAGTTTTATCAATTAAGTGTTGAGATAACTCAACTGGCCACTGGCAAAAAATTATTTCTATAAGATCAGATGTCTACTTTTTTTGTGGGATTATTTCATTGCTTGAAACGCTATATTTTACATCCCTTACTTAACTATATAGAATAACGTATATATACTTGATGTGCCATAAATGTACTTAAAGCTTAATGCAAAAACAAATCATAGTATAAATTATAATTACGTAAATCGTGAAGTGATATTTATAAATAACTGCTTATAGCAACTAGATGCTTGACTGGAATTTTTACAATTAATAATTAATTTACGTGCCTTCAATTAACAAGGTGGGAAATTCTGTCTTAGTCTTGACAGTTGATGTAGAGTTTGATGTTATATAGCAGAATTTTTGATGAAAAGGAATTATCAGAAAAATTACGTTTTAAGGTAGTTGTTACGGTCTCATGGATTTTCAGTATTAAACGAGTTAATTTAATTTTTTACCGCAAAACTTAATCAATTTCAAGGCTCTAACAGATATAACCGACTTGTAAATATAGACCTTAAGATATTTTTTTATCTGTTAAGTTAATAGCTACATACATATACATATATATTTATATATATATATATATATATATATATATATATATATATATATATATATATATATATATATATATATATATATATATATATATATATAATTTCATACCGTTGTGAAGATTGTCAAACTTTTTTCTTGCTCCTTATTGCTTTAGAATATTTTTCGAATTATGATTATTATCAAATTGCAATACATTTTTTTTGCAGAATTTTTTTCTTATATTAAAAATTGAAACCCCCGATAAAAATGATGGCTTGGTTATGTTTTAATAGGTACTATTGTACACTGGCCGAAAAAACTTGTTTTTCTATTCTTAATTAAGCACGAATCCACGGCGACGAAATCAGGGCAAGTGGCGTCATCACGACAACTTTGACGCATCTCGGCGTCAAAGTTGTCAAAAAATTACCAAGGCATCGTTCACGTCACTAAATAAATAAGAACTGGAAATCTAATTACTGAGTAATAAATTATTTTTTATGCTGTCGTTTGTGATTATTTTTAGCATAACACAAGACAATGAAAACTTTTTGCCACGCATTACCCAAAATCGTAAGTATATCACCGGAAACTTTGAAGAAAAGGTTTATTAGAAAGTCCCTCGAGTCGCTTACCCGAGAGAAAATCTAATATATACAAAGCACAAAGGACCACAGGGCCTTCCATTAGAGAAATCAGATTTTTTAATTTTAAGACATATAACGGATGACTCGAAAGAAAGGTCAAGTTAAGTCCTTCTTGGAACGCCCTGTACCTATATTTTAACGCCAATAAGTTAGAATTTTCTTTAATTAGGAATTGCATGCTCATCTGAATGGTTCACTAAGCAAGTCAACTTTACAAGAGTTGGGCTGTACGGAGCAAAAAATGCTTGAATATGACTGCCCTAACACTGACATAAAAACAGTTTTTGATTTATTTAAAGTTGCACATAATTTGACCGATAACCATGCCAATCTTTATATTGTCACAAAAAATGTTATCAAAGAATTTGCTCAAGATAATGTCATCTATTTAGAGCTAAGGACAACTCCTCGATGTGGGAAGGATATGTCTGAAGATGTATACATTGAAACTGTAGTAAGAGCAATTATGGCACAAGACATTCCTAAAACAATATTAGTAAAATTGATCTTATCCTTAGACAGGAAAAAGAATCATGATGAACAACTTTTTACTTTAAATAAAATTATTAAGTTTAAAAGAAAATATCCAAATGTAATAAAAGGTGTGGATCTTAGTGGAGACCCCAGTAAAGGAAAATTTATTAAGGAACTGTTTGAAAAGGCACGAAACAATGACCTATTTACTGGTAAGTATGTTGGACATCCTGTAAGTGAGGATCTACCCATTTGTAGTAAGTATATAACCTTTGAGTAAAAAATGTAATGCAATGATATTGTAGCAATTCACTGTGGGGAAATAAAAAACTTTAAAGAAATAAAAGAGATATTGAGTTTCTTACCAGATCGTTTGGGCCATTGCACATTTCTACATCCCAAGTACTGTGACAACTCATCAGAATTGTGGGATATTTATAAAAAATTGAAAATACCTGTTGGTAAGCTTTATTATATTAATTTTAATTGGTAAAGTTAAAGGAGACAAAACGACAACTTACCAAACTGCTTAACTTGCTCAAGTTTTCAGTAGCAAAAAGTAATTTTTCAGTCACATTGTATAAAAAAAAGGCTATTTTAACAATATTTCATTTTGACAATTTTGTATGTTAACTTTTCTTAACAATGATGAATCATGTTTTAGTACTTGAAAATACCACATTTCAATAAGAAATACTGTTTTGTTTTACGTTGTGAGAATTAAATTTGAAAATTGATTTGCACATTACTCTCAGTTAAAAGTGACAGAGAATATATTCCACCCATTTTTTTAGACTTTCCATGAATATTGAATAATGATAAGATAATAATGGGTTCTTAATGTTTCAGAATGTTGCTTAACGTCGAACGTTCGCTGTTTAACCATCAAATCATATGAAGAGCACCATGTTCAAGAATGGATTGCACAATCTATGCCATTCTGTCTTGGGGTAAGAAAAGATAATTTGTTTTTAATTTAATTAATGAAATAATACTTAAAGCACATGTAACAAAGTGTAAAAAAAATAAATCAATAATCAATAACTAAATGTATAATAACCATATACCATGGGATTATTAACTACTTAATTTTTTTCCAGACAGATGATAAAGGAGTTTTTGATACGTGTCTTTCTCAGGAATTCTTTATTGCTGCAAGTACATTCAATCTGAATAAACTGGATCTGTGGACTATTTGCAGAAATTCTGTAGAATACTCTTTTGCCAATGAAAAAGAAAAGGAACTCTTAAGATCAAAATTAAATCAGTGGTCAAGTGAAAATATGAACCATGATTCATATCATCAATGTCAAAGTACAAAATCTACACTGATCTAATGCTTTTCATTCGTTTGCGGCTCGTATTTTAGCGTTGTTCATTTTTCATTCAGCTTCAAAATTGATGCATCACTAAAATGTTCTTAATTTCAATCTCATATCAGTATTTTCTTTAAAAATAATATTACTATGGCAAAGTACACATGTTGAGGTCAAAAGATACATTGTGAACATCGAAACAGTGCTTAAGAAGTTATGTTGATCTGGAAGCTCGCAACATCCACTCAATTAGAAAATGCACTCACAAGATATGTAACAATGACAGTGTTTAAAACCATACAATAGTTAAATAAATTCTTAATTTTAGTAATGAATATCAGTTTTAACAATGTTCCCTTCAGCTTGGACTTACATATATTCCATTATAGATTTTCATTATTTCATTATTGTACCTTAGCATAGATGAAATTATGAAGTACACCAAAGACTTAACAAGTAAATATACAAAATAGTAAGAGTTCAAAATAAATTTGTTAAGCCTCTGTTTTTCAAATTTCTGAAATGAATCGTATCTTTCCCTCCCCTTCCAATTAACAAATATAAATCATTGTAATTATGTAGATATTGGAATTATTTCCAACAAAAGTGTTTTAGTATTTACTGTGAACATTTAAGTGGAATGTGGCCCTTTCCTACTGAAAGATGTAATGCATTTTTAACAAAAAATAAACTAACCAATAATTACTATTTTTATTAAGGACCAAGTGGGGATTGTTGATGGAAAATTCATTTCGTTCCACTTACTCATCTACCGAGTTTTTTCTTTGGTTCAATGTAAATATGACACAAAAAAACTGGTTCTTTATATTAAAAGTTTAATTTATTATTTCCAACAAACATACATATACAAACTCTTCAATACCCAAGAGCCCTGAATGATCATGGGTAAATATTAAGTAGTGAAATAACTTTTTTCAAGCACTCTTTGTTAGGCTACGGTCTAATTTAGAGATAATTTTCCTTTTTGAATGCATCATGTGAATTAATGGTACAATTGAGTCCACACACTGGACAAAAAAAATGAACTTCAAATATACAAAAAGACTTTTATGATGAATGGTATCTATCTATTGGATATTCCGAATATTCTTAGACTAGAGGTGTAAACAAAAAATTTGAACTGTAAATGAAAATGTAATTCTGCTGGATAAATTGTTTTGCGTACTCACCTGCGGGGTTTTGTAACGGGTTCAATGCTTTCAACTTGGGACATGTGATTGTTGTATACGTCGCCTCTATACAGTTGTTTACCGTAATTTAGGCTTTCGATTATTGCAAGATATTGAAGATTAATTAATTAATTAATTATCGAATTATTCACATGAATAACTAGGCGTTTATTCAAAAAAACAATCGAGGCGAAGTAACGAAAATGTCAACGTCATTACAAATGTCAAAAGAATAGATTGTCACTTTTTGTTAGATGTTATGCTGCGATGTATAGCTGTCTTGTTTCCTTCAATGATGATGACAAAACATCGCCATACTTTAATTTGATTTTCATGTTCAAGTACTAAACCCACTGTTCACATTAGCGATCCAAAAGATTTGTTTTTGTTGATATTTATTTTAAATATTACATTTTGTTCAAATATGTTCATATTAGCCGAGATGAAGAACGTCACACGCATTCTACCAGAGTTTTTTAACATGAAACTCAATGATGCAATTGCCATAGAATTAAACAAAAAATTAGCTAATAAGGTGTTAATCTATTTATCTTTTATACTATTGAGATTCTAATGTGTGAACTATTTTTAGGTGGTCCTAAATGTAGGCCTATGTATAGCCTTGTTTGATATAAGAAATCTGAAGGATTCTTTCATAATACCTGGTGATGGGGCATCCCATACCATTGTTCACTTCCAATACATAGTGTTTCGCCCTTTTATGGGAGAAATAATAGTGGGGAAAATAAGAACCTGTAGTCAAGATGGAGTACATGGTAAACATTATCACTAATTAAATCATTTTATGGTAAGGAAACATTAATACATTTTTTAGTCACCTTAGGCTTTTTTGAGGACATTCTAATTCCTCCGAAAGCATTACAACACCCTTCAAAGTTCAATGAAACTGAACAAGCTTGGGTTTGGGAATATGATACTGGAGATGGCACTAAGCACAATTTGTTTATGGACCCAGGAAATCCAATCAAGTTCAGAGTAACTGCAGAGACATTTACTGAAACCTGCCCTGCAGAACCAGGTTTGATTCAGGAGACGCAAGAGTCCTCAGGAAATAAAATTCCCTACAGTTTGTTGGTAATTATTTAAGAATGTCAATTTAATGGGACAGAAAAAAGTGATGATTTTACAGGGTAGTATTAATGAACCTGGCTTGGGAGTTTTATCTTGGTGGGACCCAGATAATTAAGCTCTAGCAATCTTTGAAGAAATTGTGATATTTTAAATATTAAATAAAATGGGAGGTATCTATTTCATTGACCAACATCTTTTTACAATTATTTCAGTAAAACACAAGAAAATCAGATAGAATTGTTAATTACATGACTTATTAGTGAAGGATAGCCTCTAATAAAGCTCGAGCTGCCATCGCTACTTTGAATGCTACATTAAGTCACATAAAGGACAAAGGTTACTGTCGGATAGTTTTAACTGAAAATTGTGTACAAGTTGACATAATCAATTTTTTCCACCCAATTTTTGATAATTCAGTTCAGAAGAGTATATTTTAGAATACAAGTTTGCTTGTGCCAATGTCAACTATCACTTAACAGTGACGTTTCGTGTTTGGCCGATTTTAACCAAGGAAAGAAAATTTACTTTTTAAGTGAAAACACGACAAAAGTAATCGTATTTCTTATCGCAAGAGTATCTTTTTTTTTATATTTTTTGCACATTTACAGCGTCAAGCCGTTTACCGGTGTCGTAATCTACTCTTAACTATTTTGAGGTTAGATATCATTCTCAAACTACTTGCCCGGGAAAATTCGGACCTTCGTCCTATATCTACCATGTCAAAGCGCCAGGCGCAGTCCCCACAAGAAGATCCAGCACCCTCCTCTTCCGAACACTCTAGCGATTTAGAAATTGAATATGACCCTGAAAACAATCTATTTGAACACTTAGTCACAGACTTCCAAAATCTGATGGGGGACAAGGCAGTGCTTCGCACTTGCATTGAGAAATTCATCGACAACATGGTGGATGAATTTACCTTGGGAATCATCTTCGACATACACAGAAAGTACAAGACTAACGCTTATTGTCTGGAAATTCAGGACAACGAAGAAAAAGATGATCTAGAAAAAATCAAGGGATTGCAACAGACCTCAGGAAAAAATCATCAGAAATTTACTTGTCCAAGTTGCGACCGGATTGTGGCTCCTTTGGGCTTTGCCAAACATTTAGCTAAATGCATGGGCAAGTTTTTATATTAAAAATTAACTTCGTTGTCATATCAGGTTCTCAGGTATTAGGGATATTAGTCGTTCATTGAGGATAGCCTCTCGTAGGGCAGTGACTAACAAAGATAAAGGAGATACTTCAGCCTACATAAGTGTTCCATCTGATGATGATGATGATGATGAAGATTGGAACTCTCGAAGAAATAATAAAAAAAAGGACAAGAATGGCAACAAAAAAATCAGGGGTAAGAAATGAAAAGGAGAGTTGAAAGTTTTTTTTTTAATTATTGTGACACTCTAGGGCCTCCAAAGAAGAAGACTGAAGTGGAGGCTTTAAGTCAACTTAACATCAACATTGAGGGTAAATTTTAATTTGTCTGTTTAGTACATTTCCTTGGCTGAATCTTTGAACTCCATGCTGAGGTAACTCAAGGCTACATAATTTGTTTGCATTATACCTCTTTTTATTCTATTGATACTTCAAAATGATCAACACATGAGAGAATGCAGAATATGGTCATCAAAATTAGAGTACATTAAGATTTAAAGTTTGATCTTAAAGAGAAAAAACAAAAGTAGTGTAACAGACAATAAGCTTCAAGCGATAAACTAACAATAAACTAATTAATTCATAAATAAATCTTTTGGTTTTATAACCACCTAACAAATGTTCAAGGTACTCCTATTTTTTATGTAGCTGAATATGTAGTTTCCAATTAAAATAAAGAAACATGTCGTGATGACTGTATCTATACATTTCTGCATAGGATTAAAGGAATTATTGTCTTTGGGTTTAAATTATAAACTTCAACACCCAAAAAGTTCATTGCAAATTTTATATCATTATTGTTTAAAAATGATTAAAATTATTTAAATCTAGTTACAAAACTTTCCGTTTAATATATTAAGATATACAACGGCTATTTCGTGGTCATTACAATAATTACGTCAGTGTGGAGATAAATGGCCTGTATTTGATAAAATAGTAAACTTTATATTTATCAATGATCATCGTGAAACAGTACGTCTATAGTATGTTCTAAGGGACTTACAACGAAGTTACGAACCTTCGTCATATGATGGATCAGGGACGGCGCTCTTATGTGGCAGATATGTCGAAGCGTCGTTCCAATGGCGCGTCATCCACAGAAGGGGGGGGGACTTCCACAACTCCCAAGAAAAAAGACAAGGCAAAGAGAAGAAGTAAGGGGGCAATGACTGACGGTCGCCTATTATCATTTGATTAACTGCGAAATTCCCTAGAATGCACCCATGAATATTGGTTTTAATTTGAGTGTCTGTGAGGGGATGATTCCTAAATTTTATTACTGACTTTATACAATTTTTATGATAAATGTCAATAAATATATTCTTTGGCGGATTGCTAATTTTTTTCTTGTAATTTATTTGAAATTTTATTTTGTTTCTAAGAAAACAAAGTTATCAAAATGAGCATAAAACATTGACACCTCCTAACAAAAAATTCAGGCTCCTGCAGATTCAAGTATCTAGCAATGCAGCCAGTTCTTTGAATTGTAAAAATGCCATAGGTAATTTGACATATAAAGGAATAAGTAATGTTTTTGTTACTGAAAAAAAATATTCCGAAGAAGAATGTGCTAATTTAATTTTCATTCGCAAATGCTTTAGGACCTTTGCAAATCTCCATAATAAATAAATAAAAATATTAAAGTGTTTTAAAAATTTGATGTTTTGAGGGTGGTAGGAAAAAATATGGATGCGTACGTCTGGTTGTCGGAACTAAAACTATATAGGTGGTTGTCAATTTGTAATATCGTTCACAGCTGTTTGTTTGACATTTGAATGACGCCTATAAACTAAACAAAAACAATAAACAATTTAATTTGAAATTATGATAATTTAAACATTATAAAAAATTAGTAACTAAATAAAGATATGTAATTTAGCAAAAAATGTCCAACTGTTATAAACGTGTCAACTTTTACGATCTGTGTCGGCTTTGCGCTCAAAACATCCAGAAGAACAAAATAAAAATATTTGAAAACGAAGGTGGTAAAAACCAGCTACAATTCAAAATTAAAAAATACCTCTGTATTAATGTACGGCAATATTTATGTTGATGTATTAACCTAATGAAAATAAATATATTTTAGGTGAAGGAAGACGATTGTCTTCCTAAAGTGGTGTGTTCGAAATGCATCAAACAACTGGAAATGTGTATGCTGTTTCGAGAGGAATGCCTAAATTCTGAAATGATGTTGTCGACATATTTTAAAAATTATAAACACACTGAAGAATTTAAGAGGTCTGGCAAGGTATCTATCCTTCTTCTATAGTTGATTAATTTCACTTCATTTGGTTCTCTTTTCAAGGTTTACATAAAGGACACTTCAAAACCAGAAGTACCTAATGAAGCATTAGTTCAACCTTGCAAAAATAATAGCTCTAAATTGGAAAAATCCAAGAGTCACATATCTCAAAAAGAAAAAAATGTTCAATTGAGTGAGCTAAAAATTTTACATTCCTCCATTACTCCTTCTCAGCGAAATGTTTGCTTGAAAGCAATGATTCACCCATCAACTTGCCAACTTAGAAGCTTAAGTTCAGAAGATTTTCATCGTCAGAATGTCCAATTACCAATGCCTTTTGATTCTTTAAATGCAGCACTTAAGAAAGTTGTTCAACAGCTGCCAAAGGATGTCTTGAGTAAAGTGGTGGTCAATTCAAATGGCGAAGTGATTCACTTGTCAACGCCAGAAATGATAGAATCTGCATTGAATGATAGATGTAGAACTCAAAAACGAAAAGGAAAGAGCATGTCTCAAGATTTGTATAATGATGTAATTAAAATTGATTTGACTGATGATGATAATGCAGAGCAAATATCTACACGTAGATATAGTGGAGTTTCATATTATAAAAATGGACATAATCCATTGACACCAGAAAATCCATCAGTAATATTCCCTGTTCCATCACATCAGGTAAGGTAAAACATATATTTGGACAAAAAAAACTGCAGTATTTAATTACAGACTTTAGTTTTTTTTTTTTAAATAACATAGATGTTTGACAACAGTATACATATTTTTTGATAACTGATAGTATATTTTGATTATGTAGTAGACAATAAACCAATGAATACTATTAATTCTCATTGGCCCCAAATTACATATATTAAAGTATATTTTTCAGAATGATAACAATTTTTCAACTGAATTATCAGTGACTGAAAACTACTCACAACACCACACCACAGTTGATCCTACTGTAATAAATGTCATATGTAATGACAATGATGGCTCAGCTACCTCAAACTGCAGAGTCAATAATCCATCATCCAATGCCATGGAGGATTTGCACACATCTGAAATAGCTCTTTCAGCTACCCCGCCTGTCCAAAATTCTCCTAAACTGAATCATAACTCTCCTAAAGTGCACACCTGCGAGGTGTGTTCCAAAACGTTCAAACGACGAGAGCATTTGTATCAACACATGAAATTACACACGGGCTTTCGACCCTATCAATGTACTGAATGTAGCAAGTCATTTGTCCGGAAAGAGCACCTATTGAGGCATACAGTGTTGCATTCGGGCGAGAGGAACTTTTCATGTGACATTTGTAGTAAAAGTTTTTCTAGGCATGACAATCTTCTTAAGCATATTCGAACTCACAACAAAGAACCGTCATATACGTGCGATATCTGTCAGAAAGTGTTCATTATTAAGCATTATTACGAGTCTCATCGTGCAGAGCATGGTAAATGTTTCGATGCAATGACGGTGTCGGCTCAATGTTGAGATCTGTTACAGTCAAATGAATATGTTAAGCAATTTTTAAGTATGCATAAAGTGAAGGGACGCCTAAATTAATTTGAGTTCGGTAAGTTTGCTTATCAGTAACGTTACAGGTACCGTAATGTTCGATTTACCGGCTGCATTTCACCGCAGATAAAAGAAAATTACAAAACATTTTTCTGTTAAAGGGTTCAGGAACTTTAAGTATATTCAAACATTGCTTGATGCATAACACTATACAAGGTTTTAATCAATTTCAATTGCTTTTCAATGCTAAAGCCATAGAGGATAGTCCAAATTAACCAGGTGCTAATCCTGTTCTATTAAATAACTTTTTCATTTTATCAGGAAGTATTTGGTGACGTCTAAAATTCTATATTTATTATTGATCTCATTATCTGTTATAGGACAAACAATCACGACAATGCATTATACAAGTTTGTCTGACAGTGTGTTTAAATTATATAGATAATTCAACAGTCATATTAGGCACAATTCAATTTTTCGCTGACATTAAATAAACGTATTTCTCAAAGTTGTATGTAGGTTTTGAACGAGTTCAATATTTATTATCAACGTGACATGTAAATTAGATTTTGCTTCAGAGGATTGTGCGGTATTTGAACGAGTTCTTGAAATTACATGCAATTAGTCAAAAAGATCTCTCCATATTAGTCTTTTTTTTTCAATGTTTTTGTAAGTTTTCTTTTTTACTTAAATTTACTTTAAAATATTTTTCAAGTTAATATCGGAAATCTTCCTAAGAACAAAAAAAAACTCAAAAAACAAATTTGCAAAATTATTGGAAAAAAGTCTAGTATATGAAGATTTTTTTGATTGTAAGTATATTCAAATGCAGAAATAAATAATTGTTAGTAATTGAAACCATAAAATATCAAAATAATATTTTTAATTAATTTGTTCCAGTCTTCAAGCACAACTTTTGACACTTTTAGTTCTTCTTTGCCCATTTGTATTACTAACGCGTCAATTTGGCAGTTCCGTTACGGAAAATTACTTACTCTTTTCAAATCCCTAATGTTTTTAGATTAAACTCACTGATACAACATGTTCGTCATTAGTATGTGCGCTGCATTTTTTGCTTATTATATTCATACATATAGTTACATTATAAACTACAAGTAGGTATTTGTACTTATAGGTATACTTGATTTTGTTGCTATGTTAAAATTTAGTTATTCTAGTCATTAAAATACCTAAATAACTTATTATGTACTGCTAGTGAAGGTATTGTAAATAAATATCAGAAAAACGTCTGATGTTATATTGAAGGGTAATTTCAATATTTGCTTTATATAGCAAAGTAAAGAATCGATTTATATTATTAGTTTGTAGAGGGGCTGAAAAGTTAAATTTCGTTCATTTGTAAGTCATGGTCATAGCAAATTCAATTTTTGGAAAGTCGGACATGAAATGTATACATGATATTGTCACAAACATTTCAACGTGCCGCTATCTATGCATTGTAATGTCAAATAAATTTCCAGGTAAACGAGTCTATATTGTTGGTGGTGCCATCTAAATGTTAATAGTCAAACTTAATATCAGAAGATAGAAGAAATCTACCTGCGTTCAGCGTTGGTGCTTAGCATACCTCATCACTGATTCATCTATCGCTGAACTTACATATTACAAAGAACGGTTTTCTAATGCACTTTTTGCAAAGCTTTCAAAACACCTTTAAAATTACGTCTGTATATACATATATGCATTAGATAAACTTAATAAAATATTTCCAAAAGGTAAATCATGCGGTACATTTTAAAGATAAGTCTTTCTCAGTATATACATGTATGTATATTAATCTCTTGCGGTAATAAAATTGAACTGTGTGATAAAAATATAAATGAGGATGAAGCTTATTATCTCAACTTTTGGCAGATAAAATGCGATGAATGTAAAAGAGTATTCAAACAATGTATATATTTGTGTTTCAAAGCCAAAAGATTTTTGAAAACAGAGTAACTGACATTTTTCGGATTAAAATTTTAAAAATGTTTATTACAATTTCATGAAGGAACGTAAATAACAATTTAGAGGTTCCAATTTCAATGATGTCTGACTTCGTAGTTTACGTTAGGTACACTGTTAATGTGTGATCATCAAAACAAAAATCTGCGTTGCCGGAGTTGTGGATTCAGTTAGCTTGTTATTTTGGCGCAAATCTTTCATGAGCGTCACTGGTTCACTTCATTGCTCCAAAATCAAATGAACTGATATAAATTAAAATAAAAACACATAATGCAAGATTACAAAAAACATATTTAATGAAATTGCTATTTTTGACAAACATTTAATTATATGTGACTTTATATACAAATGGAAAATCATTTGATACTGATAATTAATTTTTCACCAGCAATAACTTCCACCATCTTTACATTTAATTAGGAATGAACTTTTAATATTTTTTACAAATAAGCATAGGAATGACAATAATAATGTGTTTAGATTTCCTTTTGTCGCTTTAAATAACCAATATTAATAAAGTTTTGTGATAAATTATTACTTTGGGGTGCTGAAAGCCATTTTGTTGGGTTGGTATGATGATTTCGTCTAATAGAAGCAAAAAACGGCATATTACGGCAATTTATTATTATAACAAAACTATAATAACAGTAATTGATATTGAAGCAAATTCCAGAGCAAATCGGTTCTTCTTACAAACTACTACGGATGATCATATTCAAATGGTTAACACATTTGTTTAAATACTTCGAAACGCTACCTATCTAAATGGGGTAAAATTGGTGAGGTGTGTATGTACAGAGGAGGTTTTAAATTTATTTGGTAAAATTGGATAATTTTACAGAACTAGCTAAATTTAGAATTTGCGACTAACCCATAGTAGATGTGTAGGTATTTTATTACGGGAGCAAAATGCTCGAGAAACTATTTTGAACTTCGATCGCCATATAAACAGGAAAGTCATCCACATCTAGGTTAGCTTGATCCCAAAATTTTAAAAGTTATAAGTACCTTAATCAAGTAAGGTATAGATAAATATGTATTATTAAGTGTTCGGCGAAGATAATATTTGCACCGATTTTCCGTATAAGCAGAGCTAATTTTCATATAAATTCGGACTCAAGCAAATGCAAATAATGCTGTGTTGTTAACTCATGAACTATTTGTAAAGCGTTGTGCGTTGGACAAAAAAAAAGAGCCCAATGCAACAGAAAACTGCCCGTAAACAGCCCCGTTCACTTCGTTATTTTTCAAAAGAGTTTTTGTTTACTTGCAAAGTTAAACTGTTCAAAAGGAGCACATTGAAGTTTTGAGCATTTTGTTATGAATAAAATATGTCCTTATTTATTTTCGGATTGCATAACTTTCCAATAAATTAGTTACATTCCACGTGTCTCAAATACGGCAAAAGCATGCTACCCTTGTGTTACCGACCGTTTCGACCGACATCGTCGGCAAAGAAAAACGAGGTGCGTGAGGCCCTTCAGGTATAGGTACTTAATAATTCCTATCAATAATTTATTGTTATCATAAGAATGTTTTAGCAGCCATAAATCGACACAAATCAGTCCCAAAATTCGTTCGTTGCGCCTCCTCACATACATTTTTCAATGCAGAAATTCACGACGAAGTAGGCAACAGGCGTGCGTACCTGTAAAGCAATTAAGAGCGCCCTTTTCATGCTGCTATGAGCAATCTGGCACTGGTTGTAGGTTTCAGCGGCATTTTTTTTCAGAAGTGGAATCTTCCAAATGAGGACAAGAACGATTTCACACTGATGTTTTGAATTGCGGCGACCGACCTAAAATATGATTATTTTACATTAATTATAATTCGTTTTGGTAAAGGATAACTCTTCAGGTTATTGCGACTTCTCAGAAAAATTATAAATTATTCTTGAAAGTCGATACTTGAGGGTGTGTTGTGTTAGCAGAGGCGCATGAGCGACTTTGCAATGTAATGGATATGTATAATATGCACCAGTTCGAGCATTTAGGTAAAGGTTGACACGAATAATTTACAAAACCATCAGTATTTACCAGGTTAACCTAAATATCACATTGATCAACGTAGACGCAATGAACCGTCTTTTGATCGCCAACGATCAAATCGAAGCCCTGTGATTGGGGTAGATGGCAGGGGGCGGTGGAACTGAGCCCTGGGGCAGGTGAAGTTCGTGCATCGGCAAAACCGGCAAAAGGTGCGTTATCTGCGTTGGCGATCTTCTTACAGTAAATCTTTAGTTAAATCCGTCACTTAGGGATCAAGATCAGCTATTGCTGAACGGATAGCTTACCTATGTCTGGTGTTTGTGGGGATGCAGCCGCAAGGACAGGAACACACCGAGGTATCTTCGATATCTACGGAAGTGGTTTCTGTGCAATGGTGACCTAATTGACCACTCAGAATGGATCCGTTGGCCGTGATAACATCCCCGTCTAGCCTTACTGCTCCGGCTAAGGCCTAAAAACAACAAAATCTATCTTTGTAGCAACTGACGTAAACCTGTTGAACTAACCTGAATGGCCTGTGCCTCATCTCGCCGCTCATCTTCAGTGTTCATTGTTACGAAGCGGAGCACCAAGAGGTTCAAAGAAGCGGCGACAATGGCTAAACCGAAGAGGATGAAAATTAATGAGAACATGACATATTCGGGTTTTTGGCTCAGAGCGTTGTCTTTTTGAAGAGCCACCTGAGATAAATATAATTATAATTGTTAACATTATTCATCGACTTTCTGTGACTCACCATGTCTCCGAACCCGATAGTGGTGAGGGTGATGAAACAATAGTAAACGGAGTCAAAGTAACTCCAACCCTCGTAACGGGAAAATGCTGCTGCTCCCCCCAAAATGGTGAGCGAGGATAAAAAGGTGACGACGCAAATCAGATCCAATTCTGATGCGTTAGTTTGCTTGCAATGCAAGGAAGACCTTACAGATCTAATTATAACACTGATGGAAAGACAAAGCTTTGTGGATTTGGTCAGGGCATTAAGAGACAGTTAAGCCTCACCTACTCAATTTATTGACCCTTTCACCGATGCTCTGGAACATAACTAGCCCCAAAGGGATGCCGATCATCGCGTACATCATTGTGAAGAGCTTACCGGCTATAGTACTTGGCGTCGAGTGACCGTATCTGAAGAAGTCAGAGTTTAAATATGATAAATATACGGTTTCAGGTAAATTGACATTCGCATTATATTCAAGAAACATAGTTGTATTTTAATGCAATTATACAAATATAAATTAGGCGATAGTATAAAATAAAATAATATACGATACACGTCCATCAGGTAATATTAGGGTATCTCTCTGAGACTCGGCTCTTCGCACTGTCTCATTCATAAAAAACTCGTACTGCATCATCGAATCACCTACTCAATTTGGGACGTAAATGCTATTACGTTAAGGTATTATATGTGTGATATGGAGAAGTACTATAACAACATTAAATTAGAGTATTTTCATACTGTGATCTAATTTACAAAAGTTTTGCGTTTTAAGTCAGAGTAAACAAAGTTTTTTGACAATATGGTGGGCACCGATTTTGTCTGTGACGCAGTCGGATGTAATTAGGTAGTTATTGAAATCGTCCCGTGTATACTGGTTAAACAGATCTACTCGAATAATATAAAATAGTTACCCTATAGTAGTTAACACAGTAGTAGCGTAATAGAACGCCCCCGTGAATTTCCATTGTTGCCCCGCTCTATGGGGCTCCGACTTCATGACTACTGTCTCCATTATCCTGAAGTCTTCGTCGCTTATGTTGTACTTACGTCTAATTATTACTTGAATTTCTGAAGACAAAATGAGATATGGGATTAGTGACAGCGAGGTGCGTTATTCCTTGCGAACTTTTATCGGCACCTTGAAGCACTGTTTTGCGTTTGCTCTCGGTCTCGGACTCGAGAGCGTCGAAGAATGCCGCCCCCGTGAGCAGGTACGTGAAGGTGCACACGATCAGAGAGAGGGTGCGGACGTTTTGCTTCTTCATTCTCTAGCGCGCCGCATGCTGGAGCTGGGGGTCCCGCAGCGCTACCTGCCCCCCGCGGGCCCCCCTGAAGCCCGCCACCGCATTACACGACCACCTGTTTACACCAAAGCACAAATGAGGGATCATCATTTGATTACAAAAATATTTTAAAAGTTCTACAATATTTAGAAAAATTAGAAATTCGGCTGGTATGCCTCTGATCTTCAAGAAAGAAAATTGTACATTTCGATGATTATAAGGGACACTTGATGCTCACATGCGACGCTTAAAGCAGTGTCGTAACATGCCATGTTTCAGCTTCATAATTTTCTAAAGTTTGAAGTTTTAAGAATTGGAAAGTTCGTCAACTAAGAAAAAAACAAAAATGCACACGTGTTGCCCCAAAAAGTTTGGTATATATTTAACTCATCGAGACAATACAACAAGTATATTGCTCAAATTATTAAGTAAATTTGATCAACTAGGCTTTTTTAGATTTCTACACACCGATATGAAAACTACGAGTTTTATAGAAATCATTTTAGCGATGCAAATGAGCCGAGGAGAATATATATATATATGTATTTTTCGTGGAATAGAGAATTTCTAAAAGAGCAATTATCTCTATTGCAACCAGGAAATACCACATGCAAACTTCTTAAAATTCACAAAGCCACCTGCACCTCCGATCCTACACAACGAAAATCGTTGAACTTACTGCAGTGACAGTAAAACTGACTGCATGACTTGTCAAAAATTCACTTACCTCTTTATAACCACCGCATTGAAACACCAGGGGTTCTCCAAGACTTTGACGGTGTACCGTACGTGTGGATAGATACTAACCGTCGCACCAAAAGCCCATAGTGTTTCCAGACACACTCAGTGATTTCCGATTTTCGTCTCAATTAACACGAAAATGCGAGTTTTTTTGTCTCCGTCTGCGGGGATTCTGGATACGGATGACTCTGAACGTACACGCGGTCCAGATGGGATCGATACTGGCTCCGCAATGACGTAACGCAGCTCTTAGTTGATCATAGAGTTCGAAATTGGGTGAGAGCGCTTTATTTCTCACTTATTTCTTGGAGGGTTTTGTGTGTTGCAAATAGAGAGTCAGAACACCGATTTCTTCCTCATTAAAAAATGTTTAACAAACCATTAGTGCCGTTACTTTCGTGAGAAATGAACGGAAATTTATTTTGTGGTGACCCCAAATCAAAGTGCAAATATTTTAACCAGTAAACATTACTAATAAAATTGGCCGGCATCGAATTTTATATAGAAAACTATTTTTTAAATTATTTTGATTTTAAAGAATAAACATTGTGGTTGGAAGTCCTATAAAAGGTTAAAAGATAATATTTGAAACTATAGGACTGTCTTGAGACGAGTCGGCAAAATATCAATAAGCACTGTAACAAAATCTAATAAACGCATATCTCATATTATTTTATTTCATACTGTTACCTAATTCACAAAAGATATACAATTTAGGTCGAAACAATGTGTTATGAAAATTTGGCGAATTTCAATTTTATCTTAACCAGTTTACTTAGTATTCTTAAACTCTTTTTCAGAAACGTTTTTTTGATGCAAAGCATGCTAATCGTCATTTATTTAAATCAAGTTCAGGTTCTCTAATCTTCGATTTACCGGCGACAAATAAAGCACTAGGTAAACAGATCTACACAAATAGAATGTGAAATAAATGTCATTTAATTTGGTTAACCTTACTCATAATATATTATGTAATCAACTTCATGTTTCCAGACTTTCAAAACTTAATAATATGTATTATAAAATTCTTGTAACTTAATACAAAAATCCAATAAATAATAATTCCTGATCAAAGTTGAATATAACAACAATATTTCTTACGATAATGTGTTTTATACATTTAGTATAATAAATATATAATTTTTTCTAGTAGAAAAATAGCAAAAGTGCTTCAAAATTTGCTTTAGATTTGTCCCAATAAGCAGCTTGAAACTTGCGTTATTTTATAATGTGAACTACGCAATCTATGCATTTTAGTTCAGATATTATGAATTTATCCGGCTAAATGTTTTAATGGCCATCTGAAAGCAACTCACATAAAATTAAATGCTTTTTTATTCGTCTATATAATATTCTTATTTGAAACGAAACTTAAACTATACTTAGGCAGCCTTAAAACTTCAACAGTCCTTCAAATTACGCACACAGAATCTCGTAATCAGCAAAGGATAATTCCTGACCTGCATACGGGATATACAGCACACCGTGGCTCGGCTGGACTTTACCGGTGGTCAAGGCTCCGTCATGAACAGCCCTGCCCACATACAGGGTTTCTCCATCTTCAGATTGACCAGCAGGGACGGCGTTAGGCGGTATGTTTTCTCCGGAGGTGGCCAACCATTGGCCAGGGAAGTCACAAAGGACCTGAAAATACAAATGCTATAAAGTAGAGTGTTCCAAAACACGACTAAACACTGGTAAACTTTGAATTTGCCATATTTTCAAGAAACATTGATGACGGGCGTGTAACTATTACCTCATATTCTTGGACGCAGTTCTCGGTACCACCCCAAGCGACGTATGCTTGTCCATGACTGGAGAGTAGTTTTCCAGGAATTAGACCGCCGTTGAAGTTGGCCCGAACTACATAGATTGGTTCTCCGTTATCTTCTCCACCAGCGAAAGCGCTTGGGGGTACTTGACCTGAACTAGCCGCCACCCAACACTGACCACCAGCTACTCCTCTGGGCCCCCTGCCGCTGGATCCACCTAGCAAATTGTTATATGTGATACTTTTTTTTGTCAAAGAACTATAACACTGACTTACCACCAATATCACTGGGAGGTTGAATAACCCAGTTCCCGCTGGCGCCCCATCCAGTACACACCCCTACATATTCGATGTTTACTCTCTCCCTATCAGCCCAAGATAAAAAGGGCGCCGGTTCTCCCTCTCGACCAACAGCGATAGTGTCATTATCCCAACGGATCCAGAATCCTCGGGACTCCCCATCGCTGAGGATGTTGGGCGTCGGTACCTCGGCCACGTCAGGTTTGGTTCTGTTTTTTCGGATAATCTAAAAACAATTATAAAGATTTATTTATGAATTGATGCAATAGAACTCATCATTGACTACTCACCGATTTGGTGTTGCCCCATCCTCCGATGAAAATTTCGTACATAGGATCAACTTCGGCTGCCTGGCCACTAAGGGCTATGTGTGCGTCATGTGGAGCCTTCACTCTAAACTGTACAAAGCCGGAGGCGTTGGGGAAGAAGCAGTACTCGAGTTTGTCCTCGGTGAAAAGCTCTGCAGATTGAAATATTAAATTAATGATTAGTTTTATTTATAGGAGGAAAATAATAAAAGTGGTTCTTGCCAACCATCGAGTTTGGTGAGATAGAAAATGGCTTTGAAAATAGGTCAGGCACGGTTGTAGCCGGCCCGGCGGCAAGGATCGATCTCCAAAAAAGCTGTTTACTTAAGGAACTTTTTTTAATGTGTAAATATCGGAATGCTCTATCCGCGCCTAGCATTGACCTCCCTTATGTCGTGTACAAGCTGGAATTGAGTTGTTGTCATTATACTTAGCCTTAAACGATTATTCATTGTTTATGAATGTAATGGCAATGATTTCAGAAATAATACACGCCAATTTATAGGATGGCTAGTGAATATAAATATGAGCACGACAAGATAGAAATGTATAATAAACTTAGTTTCTATAGAATATGGTCATGAAAGAATGACCAATTGGGAGTTTTATAAAAGTATCTTAGATAGATGATTCACATATAAAACTCTCGTTTTTTTTATTTAAATATTAACTTTACATTCATTAACGTTTTGATTCTGGTCGCGTGCTTATTTTGTCTCTGCACGCGATCTAATTTCGATAGAGTTCAGGCTAGCGATACGAAATCTGACCGCGTATAAGAGTTATATTATCGAATTTTTCAGCTTTAATTATCGCTATAATATATTCGCAGGAAATTTTACTTATAAGATGTTTTGCGTGTTTATTTTCGTTTTTGTAAGTTTACTATCATTAGGTTTATTTCTTTATCCTTTGATTTGGTCCGATTTTTCTGCTATATGGTATCAACATTTTCGAACATAGTCGTTTCAAACAAATGACAGCGCTCCTTTTCCGACGATGTAAATTAATTGTTAACTACATTTGGGAATATTACTAAACTGTTGATTTACAACGTTTAACAGAAATTCATCACGTGAATTAAAATAAAAAATTTTTATCGACAAAGTATGTTTGTTTTACCATTAATTTCCTCAATCCCTTAAAAGATACATCACAAATGTATAACTAGTAATTGCATATAACTATCATTGTTTATACAACGTTAACTATACATTCATGTAGCTTTATTGCTTATATAAACTCAGCGAAATTTAAATGCAACTAAATAGGCAATAAAATCGTACAAATTGTGTTTGAAATCAATTCACTCATCACATTAACAACTTCCAATGGGTTACTTACATAAAGATTGCTTAGAAGAACTGGGTATGTAAGTTCCTTTATAATAAAATAATAAATGATACGCCATTACATTGTATGTTATTCCTATTAGAGTTTTAGTTTTGTACCACATTAAATATTTTCATTCAAGGTTACAAACAAATTTGAACAGCCAAATTGTGAAACAGACTTTATTAGTATATTAATTATGCAATAAAACCTGCTAATAAAAAATATTGGACAGATTCGCAATACGAAAAAACACAGTATATAGGATTATGAGTTGATAAAATCCGAATTACCATACTCTCTTCATAGAGCATATTATCAATGTTTATCAGTCCATCTCTGTAACATTCCATCTTATTTCTAATAAGATCACCTTAGGCCATGACTGGATGTCTATAAATAGCCGATTATGTCCGTAATAACGAGTAGGTGGCTATGGTCAACTGCTGGCCCACTAGAAGGTCGAATTCTTTAAGTACTAATTAATATTGGTACTTTGATTATACGCCCTGTATTACGATGGCTATAGACTTTAAGTCGGTCGTTTGAAATTAGAAAGTGACTATAAATAAAGCGCTATTGGAGTTTCGAAACTTTTATTTCCACCACATCAATTGAGAGTAACATGATAGAAAAAAGAGAAAAGAATCGTTAAACTTAAAATAACTTTTACCTGAAATTAAATATCAATGCAAAATTAGCGCATTTATGCAAAAGAAAAAACTCAACTTATAAAAAGAAGTCAATAAGCGTATACTTTTTAAGTCCGTAAAATACTCACCGATATTACTCATCTTAAATATGTCAGAACGATAAAACTCAAAACTTCACTTAACTCTTAACAACAGCGGCGTAAATGAATGTGAATCTGATCACGTCTACGTTTCTATGCGCGACGCCTCTTTATAAAATGTTCAACGTTTGCGCTCTTTGGAAACGAACTACACGGTTTGATGGGTCCAGTTAGGATTGGGGGGGATTTGGGGCGAATGAGAAACGAACGGGGGAACGGGGGCACTGAGCATGCATCATTTCTAAATTCGTTTGCTGACCGATAGCTTCGGTGATCTGGTTCAGTTGAAACCAAGAGAGGATTATGTGGATTACATTGGTTGGTAAAGGAAAAAGCGATTGCATGGGTAGACGTTTCCGATGAATTCTATCATGTCGTTGAAAGTCGAAGACTTGGGGTGATACTATTGAGGTGCTGATGTGTTACCCAGCGAGGACGCAATGGATGAGTCATGTCGCAAATGTTTAATTTTTTTATGGAGAATTGTCTATGTTAGACAGTTTTTATAAATAAATCAAGTGTAAGTTTCTGAAACATTGTTTTAAGCCACGTGTAAGCAGGTCATGAACCACGCTTTCATGGGGCACGAAAGCATCCAATCACCATTCGTGAAATAAGCAAATAATCCACGAATCGTAACCTGTTTATACAAATTTTACAGTTAATCATGAACATGGCTTCCTCTAGGAGTATAGCCCTGATCTAGAGTATCAGTGATGTACCAAATTTTAGTACACCATTTTTAATCACACCAGAGTACTATTAAAAAAGTTAAAAAATAAAAAAACAGAAGACAGGGTAGCTGGTAGGTGAGGAAGTGAATTGCAAAGCGAAGCATATCCTGTGCTATGCAATTCCTTACTTAAGAACTACAAACACAATACGCGGATGACTAAGAACTTGTTTCGCATGTCTATATACAACAGAATTTTTGAAACATACATATATGTATATGTTCAGTAAAAATACTACTTTTTGCATTTTTACTTATTCTTTTAGTTGTTACGCGTACGGGCACTGTAAATTTTTTAATTTACTATATACATGAGCAACTGTGACATTTTGCAAATTTAATGACTGCTGCAGTACGAGCTGCCCTTTTTTTATATCCCTCATTTGTAGGATGCAATAACAAAAATTCGTTTTTATAACACTGCAAACATTTTCAAGTTTTGGACTCACTTATGTGTAACCAATTCACGTTGATTACCACTCCACGACTCATTTTTTTATTTTAACACAAACAGTTTCCAAAATATTGTGAAAAAAACATCTGCAGAGATCCTCCTTTAAAGGGTTCTAGCCTCTTTAAGAAGCATTTTTTGGGGTATGTTTATAAGATATTTTTTTATTATTTTAACTTCTAAGATCACCTCATAAAATATTTTAACGCCATTTCCGGACACCCCATACATTTATTAATCATCTTCACGAAATTTCAATTAAATTGATCAGACGATCTCCGCGACAGCGCCGAAGACGCGACGAAGGCAAGTGTGGCGCCTCTGATATCATTACGAACGGCGGCTATTATTGCAGGACGATTAATGTTTTCATGTTATTGGTAAAATCATCAGGGGAAGAGAATCATGTGCTTATCACACTGATCAAGATTTTTTCGAGGCAAACTTTATAAATTTCATTAGACTACATATTGAAGAGTATTAATAAAAACATTAACATAGCGGGTGTTTACTTTAATTAATTATGTTCAGCATTACTATAATGGTTATGAATATATGTGAGTTATGAGCTGTTTACAGAAACTTTTAGATGTTGAGTTCCAAATATATACGACACCTGTAAATGGATGGCCTTGCATATGCGTGGCGTTTGCATTTTGAAATATTTTTCTTAATTGGAGTTAATTGTTACAGTAAAAATTTTGATGACATATATAAGAACTTGATCTTTGACAAATCAGTAGCGTAGATGATAATTTGAATTTAAATTTAAATTAAAAAAATTAATTAAATAATTTAAAAACTGTTTTAAGTCAATAAATAATCTCTGCTTTATGTTGAATGGTGTAGGATCACCAGAGTTATAAATATTAAAATCCAATTACACCTTCGAATAATAATACAAGGCAGACGTCAACGCAATGTATCCACCGGTTTCTTGCATGAATGACTTGAGCGTTCGTTTATCGCTGTAAAACATCGGTTATGGTGTTTGATTAACCATGATAACTCTGTATCATTAATTCGGAATTTGAGGGAATAAGCCTTAAAAATATAAAAAATGTATCATATATATTATTAGCTATGTACAAATACATTCTATTTATACTTTTCCAGTAAACATATAATATTTCCTATATTGCTCATACATGACCTTAAACATCTCAGTGGAAGCCCTCGAGAGCGCCCTCAACAAATAAGAAACGGCATGACGATCGCAAAGCGGCATCAAATTGTAGATGCAGTTATTTAAATGCAACTGAAATAATGTTTTGTTGAAAACGTAAACTATCTCTGTCGCCAAAATTAACACTCACCTTAACATTAGGATACAAGTTAATCTGCTCATATCGTTTTAAAATATCAGCGATAAGAAACACCGCAATCCTCCCCATATCCTTCTTGCAAGGGACCAAGTTTCTAGTCAATTTCTCTAGACGATGCACACAGTCGGCCGCCTTCTTCTCCTCTAAACACTCTTCCTCACCACTGTCCGAATTGCTCTTTAGAGTAACCGTTTTTAGTAGTACTCTATATTGCTGCAGGAAGACAGGAAGTCTATCCATAACGATGGGATTACGGTGTTTTAGAAACATGTCCAAAATGGATATTGTGAGCGCGAATGTTAATTCAAATTGCTTCGTGTCAATTGGGCGAAGCATTATTATGGAAGGGGTTGAGAGCAGGATGTCGATTATTGGTGGAGACAGAATGAACTACAATTTATTTACTTATTTTTTATAGCAAAAGATACTGGACAGTACTGACGTGTTGTGCTTGCAAAATGCTTTGTTCTAAATGAACAATCCTTCTCATTAAGTCTGAATCGCAACTTCTTAAAATAAGCGATAGTTCATATAGCAGTGTTTCTAGGGAAACCTGCCATGACTGCATTTTGACTGGATTTATATCGCACGTCAAAACAGATTCCCATGTATTTAATTGTTTCGCTAATTGCAACCAATGCTGCGTTTGAACGCAATTTATCTAAAAAATATTTATATTTTTTAATATTAGACCAGAATCTAAATCCTCACAAATCAAGCAGATTTACCGACATATCCAACAAATCTTGAACCAGTAACGCAAACTTCTCATTGGGAATAGCGCAAACGATTAAATTGACGAGATGTGAGTAGTCTTCGGTTAAATCGCTGGCTTTACAAGTGCTCCATATCTTAACAACGATGTCACTGTCCAATGAACTGATCTGCATCCGATTTTGCAAAACTACTGTAAATAGTTTGGCACAATCTTTCTTGTTCACGGTGTTGATGTTCCCAAGACATCGTTCCAGATACTGATCCAGCTTCGAAAGCAATATCAGAGTCGAATCTGAGTTTTTATCTGTAGTTAAGTGGTGCTTCAAACACAGAGCATATGCGTCGACTAGAAGATCAGATTTGCACACAAGTTTGGTCATTTTCGTTAAGATGAGCTCTTTATAGAGCGCAGATTTCTTCTTTGTGGAGATGGAGAGTTTGGCCTTTTTTGTCTGTAGTAATAATTGAAGATATGTTCAATATGATTGAGGCGAATCATTTCTATTTTTCTTTTATTATGTCATATATTGGGCTAAAACACCTTACCCGATTTATAATTTGAATCAATAAAATGCTGTAAGCCAGATTTTGTTCATTATCCATATCTTGAATTAAATGTAAAACCAGCGGTTCCAAATGCAATACCGCTTTGTCATTCTTGAAAATGTTGTCTAACAGTAAAGAAAATACTAAATTGTGACGGCTAAAATCAACGATAAATCTTGTGGTAACAACATTCACGTTAAACACATCTGCCAGCGAGAATTTACTCGCTTGAAAGATTCCTGAAACACATTCTGTGTTAAATATGCAACATTTCTTGGTACGCTTTCTTTAAATTATTACCGATTATTAAATCTTCCACCTCTTTGTACGCTTCTTGCGAACAAACTGAAACGTCCTTACCCAGTGATAAAAGATATAGTAAAATTAGTTTCTGCACATCGGTCTCGCTATAAATGAACGGAAGCTTCTTCATTATACCGAGATATTTCGCCAACCTGCCTTCTTTACTCTTTATACTGTCAACAGAGTGTTCCTGCCATTCTTCAAATAGCTGAATTAAGTGTGCCATTACCCCTCCCATATCACCTGGTGCAGTGCTCATAAATGCTTCTTCCGGTAACAAACGGAAAACCTTCTCACTGAGACTCATCTGAATTGCATCAACATCACGTTTCCTCTTTACACGGAAGAGTTTATTTATCTTGCTCATCAACGTATATACTGTAACATTGGTAAGAAGCTGTGAATCTCTGATTACAATATCGTCGAGTTTGTGGTCGTTTTCGATTAAATGCTCGGCCAAGTGAATTAGCGAATATTTGTCAACTTTGAAGAGCAGAACGTTCATCACGAATTTGTCGGAAAGCAGGTCCTGCCAAGATGCTCTAATGTGCGTTGGTAAGACTTTAAGGATGCCCTTTATGGTTTCGTCGTTAACTTGTCTTTCCAACAATAGCATGGCTTTTACTTTTTGTACGTAGAGCCTTTGCTAAAAATACATTAAATGCTGCACTCAAATGAATGAAGGTGTATAGAGTCTTGTATGCTTTTAATATTTGAATATCAATGTTTTTCTTACCAATAATTGGAAACATGGAGTTGTGCCAAAGTTCGTGATTCGTTGGACAATTAGGTGCCATTCTTTAACAGTCATGTATGAGTGTAAATACGTCAAACTGGAGGCCGAATAATGGTTGTCCTTGATTGTAGCAATATGCACCTCATTATTTATTGAATAATAGCTTAGAGTAATGTATATTTCGGCCCAAATATAGGCTAGATTCAAAAAGGTGCGCATCGTGGTACGGTTCTAGAAAGAATATGTCATTTTCATAAAGTGCACTATTGAAGATGATGTTGATAACACTAAGTGAATGCTCTGAAACCTACATGATGTCGTTTTAGTATTGCAGAACCAAAGTCCTTCAAGAGCTCCTTTAAATGCTCCAAACCTGCCACAAATTTGACGACTACGTTCTGGGGAATTGTGTGGTCGGTAATTTTAATGCTCTGCAATAAGTTTGTTATCAAAATGCCCAGTAGTTCTATGAATATCAGTCCTGTGGAGTCTGCAAATCAAAAATCTTGCATAATGTCGCTCTTAAAGTTAAACTTTAACTCACTGTTATCGTCATAATTGCCCTCAGAATATTCAAGAATGGAATTTTTTAAGTGATGGAGCAAAGTTTTAAACACGTTAATAACCTGCCAACTGGCCAGACCAATAAGGCACTTTGACAAGTTCTCTAAAATAGCGTTGGTAAACATGCTTTCTATAGATAATTCATTAACAGTGGCAGCTGCAACATCCAACTCCCCTCTGAATGGATAAATCACATTCTTGTTACTAGCCTCTGCTCCAAGAAAAGCTGTTTTTAGGGCAGGAACTATTTTTGCAATAAAGTTTTCCACTCGATGAAGCCTTTCAAAAACATCAAATATGGCTACTACCACCTTGTCATAATATTGTGTAAATTCTGAATGATTCTTCATCATAACAAATATCAACAAATTGCTGGCAATAGGTTCAATAATTAGGGGATTAATCATTATACACTTAAGGATAATTCCTAATATAGTAGAGTCTAAAATATCCAAATCCATAAGAGTCTTCAATAACTTTCTTAGGAAATCAGTGAATGGATTCTCATTTGAAATAACACAGTTTTGGAAATTTTGGGAACTTAGAGTTTCAAGTAATTTCAAAAGAATGGTGGTAGCCATATTGAAATTAAGTGCATTTTGCTTAAGTTTGAATGGAATGTTAATTTGAAAATCATTGGATATGTCAAATTGTAGAAGGTGAGTGATCAAGACAAAACATTTAAATCGGTATTGAGGTTCTTTGAAGCTATAACAGAAAGCTGCAAAAAACAGCTTATAGCTGAGAGTTTTATGATCAGGCAAAGTACGATGCAGGAACTTAAACATGTATTTAGGAATCAAATTTTCTTCATTTGGCTCAATTTCAGAACTAAATACATTGTTAAGAAAAGTTATAAAATGCCTTGTATTTCCTTTCAGCACACACTGAAAAGAGTAGTGATATAGCTTGATGTATACTATCTCAATTTAAACTTACTCTTTCAATTAGTAGCACAGTGTCTACAAAACTTTGTTCATATAAGCAAAATTCTGAAACTTTCTGTAGCAATACTGGATACAAATGAGATAAAAAATGCTTTGGAAAATCCTCAGCAGACAATACTTCATTAGGCCATAAAGATGAATTTTTTATAAAATTGTTGTACTCTATGAAAGAATCAGTTGCATTAATACTGGCTGCAATAAATTCACAATAGACATTAATGTTGAATTTTGAAAAATGTTGAAAAGAAGCACTGGCACATAGCAATGAAACATATTTTAAAACTGCAAGTTTGGAGTTGGTATTGCCTAACTTGGATTTAAGAGCCTAAAAAAAAAGAATGGATTGATAGTTTGAAATCTTCTTATGGTCTTAAGAAGCCACAACAAACAGCAAATTTGAAATAAGAATTTTTTATGCAAAACCAAATAAATCAATTGAGTATATAATAAATCAATATCTGCTGCCAATTTGATAAAAAGAAAATATATTTATTTATCCAATTTTGCTCTGCAGCTCTTCAAATGATACTTGCTTGCATGATAAATATCATATCCTCATTAGTTATGTCATTGTGAGTAAATTCAGCAAACTGCTTTGATGACAACCACTTTTCTAGAAGATTTGAAACACAATTCATACTCAGCTGCTCATTTGGAAAGTTTAAAATCCATTTTAGTAACAAAGATTCCTTGTGCCTAAACTCAAATCGGGGAGCACTAAAAGCATTTTCAGCCAGTTTAATGCGTTTTTCCAATGGTTCTTCCTGGTTGCTCAGAGTTTGTAGAAGGACTAAAATATACTAGATTGAATTGAAATGCAATGAGCAAGCAATTGTGACAATACCTTCAAAAATCGACATTATAAAGCATTACGCACACAGTTCAGATATTATGTGTTAAATTGATGGGAAATAATACTTTTTCTATTAATCAAGCACGAGTACTCAACAAAAACAAGGCGGGTTTCACGCTTTATGTTTCAGGTTATGTTATTTATTAAAGTTAAGACATTCGTCTTGCATCTTTCTCTAATAATGGAGGGGTAAGTAGAGACAGAAGATATACATGTGTTTTGTATCTATTAGTTGAATTGCAGCAAGACATTAAAATTACAAATTGTGTGCTATATAACTTAAAATTAATGCTTAATTTCTTAAGTGCTAAAGTACGAAAACGCACGACACTTAGACATTTGGAATGAATACAGAAATTATTGTATTATAAATCATTAAAGTCTATAACAGCATTTGATGAATATTGGAATTGGGCATTATTGTTGTGTACTGTTCTCATGCTGTAGTTGTAATATAATTCCCTGACAAATTTAACGCTGCCAACTACAAGAGATTGGTTAGTGAACCCTAATATTGACAGAAGTATTAGGGCAATTATATCTGATATTGTACGTTCAGGAAATATTTGAAATTCATTGTCTAGTTTATGTAAGTGATTGATATGCTCGTTTATTAAAATTTATATAATGAAATCTTAATAGATTTAAGAGGACAACTAGGATGAACTTGTTCGATTTTCAATCGATTGAAAGGATACGAAACATGTGTCTTTCCCATTTGGCAACCATAAACAGCTCTGTAATGAGCAGGTAACGCATGTACCAATAGCTGATGAAATCCTTTAAGTGTTCAAACATTTTTCTGAAGCAGAAAGTTGAACTCAAATTGGAATTCAATAACAGATCAAGAAACAACCTAACCCACGTCCGTCAAATTTAAACTTCAAAACTTTAATTCACGAATGACACGACAAGTAAGAAGTTAATTCTGTAATATCATAATAACTATGTAGACATTGTATAGAATTTTTAACACGTATTTTCTGTTTATACCGCGGGAAAAATTAAAAACATTTTTATGGAGTTAAATATTAATTTGTTTGTTTTTATTGTTAAAATCAATATTCGTACGAGATTGTACTGGGTTGAACACAGATAACAATTGCACATTCTAAATTCGATTTGCCTTGACAGTGCCAGAAATGTCGTATTGTATACGTTCCAATTTTTGAAGTCGCACTATCACCGAGTAAATACCTGGATAGAATGCAAATTAAATTTAAGTAAAAGTTTCGGCAGCTGAGAAGAAAAAAGTCAAGGATGCGCATGCGACCGAGCATTGCGGATTGTAGGTTATTAATATCAATAATTAGTTGTGTTTGAAACCAGTTTATTCTTTAAATTGGCCGCTAAATCGTATCTTTCCCATTGGTCGTCGACACCCCGGGCGTGAAGGACTTGCGCAACGCCAGCCCGATGCCAGTCGAGTGAGCACACGACAACTCCGGTTGTTGATCTCGTGCGATTCCTTCGGAAAAGAAAACCAGTCCGGTCCGAGAATCCGAGAAATGTTTTCGTTCTCGTTTCTTCTACGTTGAGTCAATTCCGGTGATTGTCCCCGATTCCGGTATTGCCTGACCGAATATCAAACTGGGACGACTTTGCACCGGTAGTTTACCAACCTGGAAAGGCAGGAATTTTCCTGGAATTCGGTTGTCGAAAATGTGTAAATTTACCCTTTGTTTATCCGACGAGCCCTTATCGCCGGCCTATGTTTCCAGTGCTCAAGTGATCGTTCCATAGGCTTTTCATGCATTGTGGAATTACGCCCTAAAGAGGTGAGTTTTTGGATCAATATGCCATTCCGGTTTTTGAATTTATAAATATATTTGCTGCAAACTATGTATTGCTTGCTATGGCCTCGCCTTTACATTAAAAAGTTGTGATTTAATTGCAACAAGGGTACCTATGCCTAGTTATAAAATACACAGTTCCATTAAAAATTGAGAAATTTACATCAAATCGCTTTTACACTGTATAGACACTCTAATAGGTGATAAATATGTATTGTTCTAACAGCTTTTTATAAACAAGGTATTTAAAATTAAACTGCTACATTTCAGTATTTTAATTTCAATCAAATACTACGGTCCAACATGTAACTAGCATGGTCGGCCGCATTGGGCTGTTGTTGGACGGACTGGAGGCCATCTACCTTCTGTGCCATAAATGTCAGTGTTGAGGTCTTATATGTTTTTGTTTATGGAAGTCTTTCTCGCTCTTGTAGGTATTAAGTGAAACGTAGACTTAGAAGTAAAGTGAGGCTCTTCATTCAAGTATGTGCCTTTTATAGAATCGAGTTCTGATCATAGCTCCTCACGGCTCAAATATACAGTTTATCCAAGGTAGGGATGCGTTCCATGGTTAATGGTATCAAAATCCGTTGAAGTAGTCAGATAATTACGACATGAAAAGAGTGTTTATGAAAATGTTTAAGAATTTTGAAGTATATCTTCAAATATTCAAGATATTTAAAATAAAAAAAAGATTTGTGGATTACGTTCTTATTTTGAAAATTGTTAATAATATGCTATTCCAACGTATTAAAAATGTAGGCGCCATGTAAATCACTTGTTTTGTCCTTGAGGAAATAGTTGCATAGAAAGATTGAAAAAATAAGGTAGATCGTAGAAATGGGGGTTAAAACAGCTGACGATAGACGTCTACAAATATTGTAAGAATATTAACGGCGCATGCGCATAATTTGATTAATCTCCATCAGTAAATTAGCTATTTTTGAAATAGCACGCGATGCTCAGTAGAAATGCGTTGCAGAACTGTTTCGACCTTTGCCGGAGCTTTCACGACCGATTGAGGTACTTCATTTTCGACCTATTATCAGGAATTGACCTCACTTCTGTGTTTTTTCAGAATTTTCAATAAAGCGATCCATGAAAATCGATTGATATTACTTTAATAGATTCAACATCGACTAATATCGGAAAAGAACTAAATATTTCGATCTTAAATATTGTTAGATGGTGAAAAGGTAGACGTGAATTTTATACAATAATTGCCAACGTTGCTGAGTATTATAGTTATAATTTGTCTATTGCGTTAGGAATGCATGCACTATTGCTAAATTGTTGCTGCATTGCATGTATTTTTTTGGTAATATCAAGTATTACTTACATTTTTTGCGGTATTTCTTGAAATCCTTATTATTTAGCCTTAAATTGTCTGCCTTGGTCCGACCTCAATTGCTGCATTGCTTTTATTAATTCCTCCTAGTAAAAGTGTAGAATCCACATATTGCAGTAAATAAAATCATAAGTGGTTAGGTTGAAAAAAATCGATAATATATAGGGTACTCTATGGGAAAAAATTATGTTTGTAGAATGTAAAGGAAATCACTTTAAAAGCGCTTCATTTTTGTTAGGAAGAAAATACCAGATTGGATCTGTACAACATCACCATTGAGGAAATTAAATATAAAACATATAACTATAAATTAAGAATATACAACACTGCTCTTCTAATGATTTATAAATATAATATGTGAAATATATAACTTCTACAAATAATCAAATAAAAGATAATGCATAGTTCGATCACCAAGAGACGTGGAATGACGACTTTATAGACACCAAAAGTGAACTAAAGCTGGCATTCTGGGTAACGAACACGGCCAAAGAGTGAATGAGAAGATGCGATTAGACTTGCCAATTCACTATTAATTTATTATTCAAATAAATCTTTGATGACAATATAGTTTTGATTTGATGGATCTGACACAAAATTGATCATATTATCTGAAAAAAATCAAGTTTTTTATTATTTTGAAAATCATGCTTTTATCGATGCTCGAATCAATTTATTCAGTGAAATCTAATGTTTGTAAAGATGAGTGTTTGAATGTATTTGTTTGTATATGAAACTTATCTTTTTTATTAGGAATTTACCTCGGAATTTACTAAAGCGTCTAATCAAAGGTTTAAATATAGCAGTAAATAAAGAATTAAAGGGAGGACAAATAACAAGTCACTTAAATAATTCGTATTAGTAATTAATAAGACTTTTATGAAGTTTCTGTGATTACTTGATTAGAAAGCGTAACAAGCTGTTTCTGTTATTTACTTTTCCTAAAGAACATAGACATATGTAAGTATAGTGATTAAATAATGTCGGCTACTGTGCCAATAGTCACAGGTGCGATTTTGTGTTAATTAGGTAGGTACGTGTACGATAATATTTCTAAGGAAGGTGGGTAATTTCATAACGATTGAACACCTTTCTCTTTCTTTTCAATCAATTTTTCAATGTTGCTTGTTTGCCGCTACTTCTCTTGATTCTGCAAAGCTGAAGCTATGTTTTCAACAACTCAAATTAGCTAAGCTTACCTCACTTGAATCCTCCAATAAGAATAATGTTACTGTTACAAATAAAGCTTTTCCAAAAAAAAACAAGCCTAAAATGAGAGCAATAAAATCCTTTTTGAAGGACTCGAGTAAGTTGTGGCTTCGTGTACTAACGGTCCTAATTTGTATAGCATACAGGATATCCGGACACCCCGTATATAACGCTTTACCAGATATAATATAACTCATAATAAATCGATTTAACTAAACTTCTTTTAGTATAAAAATAAATAATACTGGAGCTACAGGGTGTTAAAGTTCAAAAAATGAATCTGATTTTTTAAAATATATATCCACTTCTAGTTAATTTCACGAAATTTTGTATCCGGGGTTTGGTGGAACGAAAAATTCAAATTTCTGAACGATTTTGTTGTCTCTTCTAGGGAACATCATAAGCAATTATTAGGACACATTTAAAGCGTTAAAACTTATTTCTGCCACGGTGTATATCAATTTTTGAGTAGAAAAATCTTTTGCCCTATCTTTTCGGCTTTAAATGCATACTTATTAACCATCCCTAAGTCAAGTGTTTAAAAAATATTTGTAATTTTATTAGTAGATGAAATTTTTAGTTCAAAACATTTTATTGCAAAAATTTCATAGCAAATGCTCAAAATGAGCACCATTTTCTTGCGCACACAAATTGATTCTTTTCAAGAAATTAAAATGCATTCTCTGCATAACTTCTGGCCTATTTCTCACTTCGTCAACTGCATTGAAAATTCGATTATGTAACTCTTAAATATAATCAATTGGTGTTGAATAAATTGTCGATTTCAAAAAACCCCACAAAAAAATGTCACATGGCGTCAATTCTGGGGACCGTGTGCGCCATTGTACTGGAGCATTATTTCCCCTTTCGATCAATCGCCTAGGAAATGCATTATTTAAATATCGTTTAACATTGAAGGTATAATGTGGAGGAGCCCTATCTTACATGAACCGCATGCCATTACGAATTAATAATGATGTGTCCTTCAACAATTCCGGTAAAGTTTCTGGAAGAAAGTGCCAATAACTTTGTCCATTTAATCGATTTGGTATCACAACTGGCCCGAAAATAATATTGTCAATTATTTCGGTCCATACATTAATTTTGAATGTAAATTGATGATAAACTACTTTGAGGACGTGCGAATTTTCATCACTATAAATATGTTCTTTGTGAACGTTAGTTATGCCGGATCTAGTAAAGTAAGGTTTGTCGGTGGAGAGAATTTTTTACTGAAGTTCGGATTATGGACCTGTTGATTTTGAATGAAATGACAAAAAGCTAAACGACTTTAAAGAGCGATCGGTAAAAGAGCTTGTGCTTTTTAGATGTGGAAAGGGCATAATAGTTGTTCTTTCAAAACTTAATGAATTATACTTTTGGGAACTGTTAAGTTGGCCTGTCCGATACTAAGTCTCGAGTGTTCTTGGACTTCATTTAAAATAGCTTCTTCATTAACTACTGTTTTAGTCGTTGAGATTCGACCCCTGTCGATTCTTGTCGGTTGAGAACTTCCATTTTGACGATTTGGAAATCTTTCATTGTAAACTCGAACACTTTCTTGGCTGTTTTTATTGCAAAATTCGTAAACCAATAACATGTCAACTTGCTCATTATAGGTGTAAGTGCTCGTTGTAAAAAAGCGATAGTTATTAAATTAATAAAAGTTCAACACTCTAATAACGTTAAAACGAAAGTAAGACGTACAATGGTTTTTTTCATTTTTTTACTTAAATATTTTCATAGAAATAACAAAACGCCTGAGTTACAATACAAATAAAATGGTGCGCATTTTGAGCATTTGCTATGCAATTTTTGTAATAAAATGCTTTAAATTAAAAATTGCATCTACAGGGTGTAACATAAGTAGGGGTTTTCCTCTCAACGCGACATGGATCTAAAAAACCTAAGCAATATTTTTATATAACATTTTTTTGAAATCTCAAAAACAACCGAAATATGCGCCTATGAAAGTTTTAACAAGTACCACACATTTAGCTACTAATCACATCAGAATTGGTTACAAAAGGTGTTCGAAATTGTTTCCATTGGTTTCATTTGCACAAACTGCTGTTAAAAGAGATGATTTTCCTCTAATTATTTCTGCAGCATTTTCTATCCGTTCACGCAATTTTTCCACTGTGTTAATTTCACTCGTAACACACACACACACACCCCGTATATCAATAACGTGTCCACCAATTCGCGATTCGAGTAATTATGGCCCTGGTCGACTTAATAGTATCAGTAGTGATTGTTTATCAAAAGAATAGCTGGAGTTAAACTTCACAATTGATTTTTAAGCCGTGTGGGTAAATCGCATAAAAATAGTAAACATTAAATGTTTTTTGCGTTCTTGAAAGAGCTGATAATTTTTTATGGGACATTTTATTTCCTTTACATTGAATTACTCTTTTATGCAGGAATGGATTTAGATTTTATACAAAAATGTATTAAAACTCATCTGCGCATAATTCGTTTTTTTTTTTTGAGATTTCGAAAAAATGTTATATAAAAATATTGCTTAGTTTTTTGAAAGTGTTAAAAGGACAATTCCTACGTATGTTACACCCTGTATTATTGAAATTGCAAATATCGTTTAAACAGTTGACTTTTGCGACATTTAACAAGTATACATTTAAAGCAGAAAAGATAGGACAAAAGATTTTTCTACTCAAAATTGACATACACCGTGGCAGAAAGAAGTTTTGATGGTTTAAATGTATCCTAATGATTGCTTATGGTGTCCCCTAGAAGTGACAACAAAATTGTTTAGAAATTTGAATTTTTCGTCCCATTAAACCACGTATATAAAATTTCGCAAAATTAGCTCGAAGAAGTCGAGACATTAAAGAAAATCGGATTTATTTTTTCAACTTTGACACCCTGTAGCTCTGTTATTACCAACTTTAGTACTACGCCAAATTTAGTTAAATTGGCTTATTTTGAGTTGTCTCTGGTAGAGTGTTTTACACAGGGTATTCGGACACCCTATATATTAGACCATCGTGTAAGTTGATAAAATAGATAGTTGGTTCACTAATTAAGTTGTTGACGCTCTCCAATTGATTTGCAAATAGGTAGTCATAAGCCTAGATAATAAATTCCAATTTTCTCTCTCTCCTTATCTCACTTATCGCTTGATTATCTTTAAACAGCTTTATCTCATTAGCTTTCCAGTAAAGTACGGTATATACCTTATAATATTTGCTGGCCAATTTCCAGGTCTGGTGCGCGATGGAAGACAAAAGGGGCCCGCCCAGGTTTGGGGGCTCAAAAGTGTCGGAGATCGCAAACATTTTCCAGAACCGCGCACCAAACCCCAAGGAAAAAGAAGAGATTTTTCACGTGTCGAGGAAAACACACAAGCTGAACGCGTCCGTGGAAAAAATTGACGCCGATTCTCCCGCGGTGTCGGTGATGCGAACCGAGTCGCACGTAACGCGTTTCAACAATGCCAGAGCGATGTTCGAGAAGTTGGGGTCTGAGGATAACCTCCACAAGAGCAGCAAAGTTGTCCCCTTACAAGGGACCAAGAGTGCTTCGAATATTCTGGACTGTTCGCGGAGCAGTTCGGCAAACAGCGAAATTCGCGAGACAAAGTCTCAGGGTTCTCGGTCACCATCACCGCTCAGGCATGGAGGTAGCAATAGTATGTTGACAGTTGGGGAACAGGAAAACCGAAAGTCGAACGGAATTTCTATGAATAATGGAAATTCTGAGACAATTAAAACGAACGGAAACGATGTAACCGAACGGACTTCCAAGCCGATGCTCATGAAGAAGCCAGAGAAACCCGAGAGGAAATTCAATAGTAAAGAACTTATCGAGAGACAGAAGAACTGGACCTCCCATTTTTCAAAAAATAGGGGTTCACGTTATAGTAGTGACCCTAATAAAGCTGCGGATGGAAAACTGGGGATTAGCAGCAGTGAGCTAGTGCAAGAATGTCGTCTTCCAAAAGGAGGCGCCGCCGCGGCCAGAAGTGCCTCTTTCAATAATTGCAGGTAAGTGTTCGTATGGTAATCAAGAAAGAGCTTTCCTCCATTTTATAGTTCTCCAAAAAGGATAATTAGTCCCCCTACATCTCCTCCACCCGAACCCCCAGTGAGGACCGAGGCCTCCAAACGGAGTAACGTGGCGAGAAGGGAGAGACCGGCCTCATGCGGCATTTTACCCAATATCTGCTCGAGCGTTGCCAAATTCAACCCCGAACACTCGACTGCCGCCTCCCCGAACAACGACCATGTTCACAATAACAAAGACAAGCGATCCAGTCTCATTTTGTCTCCCAGCACAAACGAGAGCTTTAGAGTTTCCCCTTCGAGGCATACATCCTCTTCAGAAGTTAAGGATGTAACTCCACACGAAAGAAGGGATATTGCGCCGAAGTGTTTGTTTAGGGAGGAGAGGGAGTTGCAGCTGCCAGGACATTACCACGTTGTTAAGTCCCCGTTGGACGATAATGAGACCAGCAGAGAAAACCTGTCAGGTACGTCTGGGAGTCTGTCATCTTTGAGCCCTCCAAGTAGTCCGAGCAAATTGAAATCGGAGCAGGAGAAACAGGAGGATGAGGACAATGAGAAATCGCTGTTGTTTGTAGGTAAGCGATTTGATTTTATTATCGATTAATGCCTTCAGTGATTTATTTAGCCGGGTTGAACGTATTTTCGAATAATTCGAAAATACATTCATGGCTGAAAGTATAATTAAAAAAAAAAATTCTAAATATCTTGGAAACCGTAAAAATTAGGTATAGAACACTATATACGAAAAATATTCATAATGTTCCACAGAATCGAAATTTGTTATAATATATAGGGTGTTCCCTTTAAAATAAACGAGTTGACATTAATTTCCTGTATAATCGGAAGAGGTATTTTCATGAAGATATTTTTAATTAATATATCACCTCCACTTTAGTATGATGCCCAAGTTTCAACTTTATCCTAATCATAGTTTCCAAGATTCGGATAGTGGTCCATATTCGTTGGACACCTTGTATTGACAAACTATTAAAGTCTATGAACAATAGATGTTTGGAAATAGTAAAAAAAAGGATACGCTACTAGAAACTAATTAAAGTGTTTAATTGTAAGTTAAATGATAAGAAATGTTTTAGTGGCTCTACTTTTGACTCTCATATTTTGGAATATTTTTTTAATTTGTACTTTAAAAAAATGTTCATAAAAAATCTCACATTTAATGCATTTATTTTTAATTTTAATCAACAACTATCGTAAAAGATCCTATCAATTTGGTGCTGGTATAGAAACAAAAATTGAATTTAAAAAGTTGCTCTACGTATGAGCGATAGTGTATGCGTTATCATTTAATATTCCGTGGACATCACCTCCGCAAGCCAACCAATAATACCCCAACTGAGGACTGTTGGCCTCTTGTCCTCAACCACATCGCACTCCATGTGAATGAGCACTTAAACCATTTTTTTTTAGTCATTGACATTTTCATCTTGTTCGGTTTTACGAGTCACTCGCGGCTGCGTTAAGTTTTTTGTCATTGAAACCGTCCAAGATGTGGGCAGTTATAATTTAAAAGGAGCAAAACGAACACAACAGGAACGGATGGAATTTATTTATAGATCGGCCGTGTTTTGTAGATTCGAGGCCTCTTTCTCGGTTCTCAGTCCCCGTCGGGTATTGTCGCCTATTTGTTCCGCAAGTCGCGCCTTTAAGCCACAACATCGCGAAGTAAAAGTGCGCCAAACGGCGCAAAAATGAATCTCATTAGGTATTGGCATAATTTTGCTCGTTTTTGCTCCCATCACGTTTTTATTGTCCCCTGTATTCAGTAACTGTGGCTGGTCCAGTTGCAGCTCCTGAAATGTGCCTAAGAATAAGACTGTTGTGCATTGATTGCTCAGGTTTGTAGCCCTACCCTCCCCTCCCTTCGCTCTTGTGGTGTTTGTTTTTGTGCCTGTTGTGTTTGGGAATCACTGTTTATGTAACCAAAATACTGCCCCCCCCCCCCCTGAATCCTGCCCGATCAAGTGGAACATTTATTTATTCGGCACGTCAAGACGTGTTCCAATTTCGACACTAAAGGCATCCGATTTTTGTACTATTACGTGTCAGGAGGAACCCAAAGTTTTATGTACGACTGGGCTTCTGCTATTTATATCTGCTGCAACACATCGTTGTCCTCTTGTGTACGAAGTGGAATTGGGTCACTTACAGGAACTTTAAATTGTCCCTTTACCTAGGTTTGACGTTAGTTCTTAATTTAATGTTACGGCAGAGGCAGTAAAGTCACAGTGGTGAGAAATCTAGTTATGCCAAAGAATATTACTGAGGTTTACTTCGGCGAAATTAACCGGGAGTTCGGCCGTGCGTAATTTGGATTTTCTTTGTCAGAAAATAGTGGTAGTTACATTTACTTCAATGGTCCCTGAATATCACTAGCACATACGAGTATAAAAATACGAGACCCCTATGATATGTAGCTAATCGTACAAAGGAGCAAATGATTGCATGTACAAATACATAGTTTGTTCGTCATTTCGTGATTATATTATTTATTGCTAGTTGGTTATCAGTAATAGATACGCATATTGTCATTTAATGTAAAACCGTGACTTTCAACGTAAAATACGCTTGTAACGACTATTATAAAACTAATTACATTGTACCCGTAATAGTAGTGGCAGGTTGATTTATGTGGAATGTGTTTTCGGAAATGCACGATTTCGACATGGAATTAGAACCAATTGAGAATGGGTACCGATACCTACGCAGAAACAACTCTAAATATCATTATATTGCATTAAAATGCTGACAACTGTCACAATTTTTGTGTCTCAAAATGGGCCATTATTTTCTCTTTGACGGCCTTGAACTGCCAGAATAAACATTTAAGCCCTAAGGAGGAACGGAGTCGGTCACCATGTCACCGTGTCATAAAATTCACTTTGCTGAAGCTTTATTCATGCTTGGTCGACTGAAAAATTAATGAAAGAACGCAATAATTCTAGACAGTCACGTAATTGTTGTTGTACTGCACTCGTATTTGGACAACTTTTTTCACCCATTGTTAATCCCACATTGGTTTTTAATTACATAGTTTCCCACTTGTTTTGCGTCTCATAAATAAATTCTAGCATTTCGGAAATTAAGTCACTTAATTGGCCTCCATGTGATCGAATTACACGAATCGACGAGAAAATTGTTCTGGGTTGGTGGGTTGAATCAGCAATACCGAATACTTGGGTGTTCTTAAAACAGTTACATGAATATTTATGTCCTCATTCATGTACGTACGGACGCTGCTTGACTTGCATTGAGTTATTAGGAAAACGTAATGTGCATACTTCTTGTAGTTACAAGTATTAATTGATTCGTTTTTGATGGCACTCGAGACTTTTAAAAAATTTACAAATCACATACGAATTGCCTTTTACGCTTAATAACTGTAAATATTTATCGGTATACAGTAGCGGACAAAAGTGGAGCAACAAACATATTTTTAAAAATATTCAAGGTTTGTTACAACTTATTCATAAATTAGTAATATCAAAATTATATTGGGATAGCTAGAGGTAATGCCGCAAAAAATTATAAGTTTATTCCTGAATTCCAGGAATTTAACAACAAAAACGAATAAATGCGACGGACAAAAGTAGAGCAATTTCCATTTCACAAGAAAAAAAGACAATAGTGAATTTTATTTTTGAAATCCTTATATTATTTTTTACAAATGAAGATTTTGTCGATACTACTCCAGAATCAGGCAGCAAGGCCTAAATCGCAGTGAATCCATTCTCTGACGAAACTCGAGGTTAAACCGTCATTATTCGTTTCTTCCGCGAAAAGCCATATCGGCGTGACATATGCCAAATCAAACTCAATATCATCAAATAAATGTCGATCTTTTGTCGGCCCCATTACCGATTATATGGTAAATGTCGATGATTATGCCTTGTTGCTAAAAAGAGCTCCCGTGATCGTATGAGCGTATTTTTAAATCCACATTTTTAATCCCAGAGACGAGATATGAGACGGTGACAAATACAGGGTGGTCCTCCGGGAAGTCTCTTGATCGATTGCGGGAAAACCATAATTTGGAAAAATATGAAAATGGAGGGATATACTTAAGTCGTTAGGGGATACGCGTTAAAAATATTTTCAAGATAACGGCACTTCCGGTTATATCGGAAGTAGATGTCGACTCGCTTATTTTAAATAGAACGGCCTATATTTTATTGCATTTTTGGACTCTACGATCTTGAAAATATTTTTAACGCGTGTCCTCTAACTCCTTGGGTATATCTCCCCATTTTCAGATTTTTCTAAATTACGGTTTTCCCGCAAGCGATCGAGGGACTTCCCGGAGGACCATCCTGTACTATTGTTATTACGTCGTAAAACAGCTAATGTGGATAACGGACTCGTAGATCGAGGAAATCAAGTTTGAGAGCCGTTTGAAAAAGAACCGCAATGATCCTTAGGAATATTGTTTTGTATAGGTTTATACGTATTAAATCTACGATCGTTCAGAAATCTCTGGCACTCACTGGGAGGGTTTTGTAAAATGGTAATTTACGTGATCTTCAAAATATCATCAAGCCATTGATCAGTTGTTGTTTCGATTCCGATTTTTCCAAATTGCAAAAGTGATGTTCAAATTACGTTAAAATCGCATGTAAGCAGCGTCAATATTAAACAAGTTTTTGTTTTCGTCAATGGTAAACTCTTAAGGTTCTACACCAATGCAGACTCCGTGCGACAATATGACCGACGTCTTTGGCTAGCTTAGTTTTATTATGAAGTGTGGTAATATGGTTGCCAGATGCAGATAGCACTCAGTGTTCACACTTCCACACTCAGTACTTACTTTTTAGAGGTCCGAATTTCCCATTAAATACCGAGCCTGTAAAAATCAGCTTTGTTATATAAATTTGTATAACTTTTAGACAATTAACTAATTAACTTAAAACTCTGAGGTGTTGGTCTACATTGGCGGTTATCATATTCACAATTCATTTAGAAATCAACAATAAAAATAAATAACCGTAAACCAACATACTGAAGGCAATGATCTGTCTATTATGTATTAAGATTTTATAACTAACTCGCTAATATATTCATTACGGCTCAACATCGTCTAAGAAGTTTTAAACCGATTTCAGGTGATGGCTTTAATTCGCAGTTATTGTTTAAACATTACAATAATTACGGAAGGGAACAATATTTACGGTTGTAAATTAGTACCTTGCGCAGGATAAAAGTTTCTCACGGTTTGTTAAGAATACAATATGAAGTGTTGATACAATCGATTCTTCAAGCGCTATGCTAATTAGACGGTAAATGGTGAATACATTCTAATATATTTATATTCAAGTTCATAGTGAACTTAGAGCTAGAATTTACATGATATAATGTTCGACTTTTCACCACCCGCACTAAATAAAATTCCTTTTGTTATTTTTTTTTTCTTTTTTAGGTAATAATGAGAACCACAAAGAGAATAAGACTGAAGATACCTTCGTTGTGCCAAGACGTACGAAAGTTTCCAGTATATCGCTCAACATTCCGGCCGCTGGATTGGGCAGTAGACCTTCTTCTATTGTCACCACTTCAGACGAAGGTGTGCACAAATATATCACATTAGATAGGATTCACCACTCAATTTTTATGACTTAACATAGTCTTCGAAAATCTCAAAAAATCATCAGAGTTTTTCGAATAAAAAAAACAAACATGAGGGCTAATCGACAACTACTCCCTCGCCTGAAAAACTTTTAGTTGCGTCTGTAAAAGTTGATATTTTCGTCTTTGATGCAAGAACAACTATCAGTCTAAATTGGAAAAACTTGCTAATATTGAGCTCTTCTGTAGGAGGTTTTAATGAGCCTTCGCCGAAAGTCGAGGCTAAACTTAAGCCGCACGAGGAATCGTTGTACGATTTTCCCATAAACGAAGACATCCCCGTAGAATACAACGACAACTCCCCGGAAGACCTGAACGAATACTCCGAAGGGGATGTTGTGGTGGAGAAACCGGTGCGGCTGACGCAGGCCGAAATCGAAGCTTTGTACGCAGTACCCAATAAAAATAGGGCCGTCCATGTTAATGCAACCGATGATGGCCATCAATATTCGGTAAGTCGGAGATATTTAAAAAGAAACTTTTCGCTAAATATTGACGAAATTAAGGTGCCCGAGACAAAGAGCACAGACTACGACAAATCCCTGTCACCAACAGACTCCGATGCAGGCTACGCCGTTCCATATCGACCATCCCACTCATCCATATTCCACCAGAAATCTGTAACTTCCACTGATTCAGAGGTATCTCAAATGTCCCAGGTAACAGTGGTGCCAGCTCAGAAATCGGTAGTCTCGGATGTGGCATATAACGCAGAACTTCCTTCATCCAACTCGGTGTTATCGCAGCTGGAAAGTCAAGAAAGCTTCGAGAGAAACTGCCAACAGTTTATAAACAAAGAGCGAGAGAGTAGCGAAAGAGATAATGTCAGACCAGAGCCATTTTTGATTAGTCGGGAGGTATTGCAGAACCACGACAAACCGGCTAGAAGTCCGGATGGCCAGCGATTTGAAGCGAAAATTTTGGACTCAAATGACGCGGAACTTGTGAATTCCAGCGCCACCGAACAGGACAAATCTGCCGTCAAGCAAGAAGGAGAAATGGACGCGATGACTCCTGAGGAGGCAGAGAATCTTTTGAGTACAAAGTGAGTTGTGTTATGAATAGAATATTTCATTTACAGGATGATCCTGTCTTAGAGTGGGAAAATATTTATAGGTATGAAATTCATAATATTCATGAACTATCAGATTATAAAGCCAAATCATTAAGTAGGTTTTTCAAAATTAACATTTGACTAAATAATACTTCATTCTATCTCATACTTTTGAGTATTTGAGGTATTTAAAAATACAAGAATTTAAATTTTTGGCATTCGCACATTTAAAAAACTATTGAATGATACGTTGAATCAGATTTTTAGTAATTTTTGTGTAAATAGTAAAACGTCATATTAACTTGAACTTTATTTTCATAATGGCGCTGTTCGCCTGTAGAATTATGGAGAAAAGAATTATTAGGTGAGTGAAAGCCGAATCTAATGGACATGGGAGGCGGTGGTCAATGTTTAACATACATACGCACACTTCTAGTCTTTACTCTAGATTTACACTTAATACTGCAAGCTAACACTGTAACATTGTTTAACATCCATTGTGAGTCTGTCCACGTACCCAATCTTTCTTCAAGTCAGGCACATTCTCCTTACAAGACGCTACTTGGGCTAAATCATTGTTTCTTATTGTGTCTTAAAGACTCTTTTTGGAAAAAAAGTCAAATCATCTACATGATCAAAAACTTTTTTTTAATTTCTGAAAGGTGTCTTCACTTGCCTTTTGTTTTCATCAAAATCATTTTTCTGCAATGAGCAAACAATGGGCGATTTTCTAGACCAGATCTCCTATCGGATGAGGAAGCGCAAGAAGTCACAAGGTTGCTGCACGCCAAAGATCAAAAACTCCACAAATGGCCCCCGGGCACTAACTCGCTCCTACAGGACTCTATCACGGCTTCAATGCACGACTCCTCTGGTCCAGTTTCACTTAATGATAGTTTAGGTATTGCTTAATTTGAAAACAACGTCACAATCCATAAGGTTTATTTATACAATTTATAATTTTAGGTCCTCCATCTCTGCAAGAAGAATCGGCAATAGATTCGATCCCAGATATAAACGAATCGCAAGCGTATAAAGTTTTAGGTTTGCAAGACAACAAAAAGGATGTTGAGCCGTTGTCACAGTATTACGAGTCCACTTCCAGTCTGGACATGTCCACGCAAGATGAGGAGGAGTTTCTCAATCATTCCAAGTTCGATGCTAGCGTCTCCGCTTCAGATTCAGGTTTAATTGGTTAGTTATTTGAGATTCAGTTTTTCCTTTTTTACTAAATTGGGCTTTCAGTAGATTCGGTGACCAGCATGTCGGACACTAATAACCTGGAAGATATCATCGATTTCGTGCCGAAGCCCATTAGTGTGGTAGGTATAGAGCACGGGGTTCACTATTACGAGGATGGTCACTTTTGGATGGAAGTCCCGGGTCTGCCGCCCGAGGAAGAAGACGACGATATCGATTACCATTACGTTCCAAAGCCCACCAAAGTGGTCTTTTCTACTGAGCCAATAAGAGTGTTTTCAACTTTCAGTATATCGGATTATGACAGGTAGTTTTCGAGTTTTGGTGGAACATATTTGAATGTTTTGATCTTTTAGACGAAACGAGGATGTGGATCCGGTAGCGGCCTCTGCAGAATACGAGTTGGAGAAACGGGTAGAGAAGATGGAAGTGTTCCCTGTTGAGCTAATTAAAGGACCCGAAGGGTTAGGCTTGAGCATTATCGGAATGGGAGTCGGAGCGGACGCTGGATTGGAAAAATTGGGTAAGTTCAATTTCTCAGCAAGCAATGTATCTTTTGCCTAAAGTTTTAGTTTTTGTACCAATAAATAAGTAAAAACAATTACATTTTTTTTGGCATCAGTAAGTATATTTTTATTTCAAATAAGGAAATTGATTTGACTGTCGTATTTACAATTTGTAGGTTCCAGATTCTTAGTTTGAACCCTACATGTGTACATTATATTAATTTTTTAGGAATTTTTGTGAAAACCATCACTGCAAACGGAGCGGCCGCCAAAGATGGCCGCATCAAAGTCAACGATCAGATCATAGAGGTCGACGGCAAAAGCCTGGTCGGGGTGACACAGGCCTACGCCGCAAGTGTTTTAAGAAATACCTCGGGCTTAGTCAAATTTAGTATAGGTGAGAACAATTTGTGTTAGATCGTAGCCATTCTCGTTAAATTAAAATCTGTAGGAAGGGAACGCGACCCGGAAAATAGCGAAGTGGCACAGTTGATAAAACAGTCCCTGCAAGCAGATAAAGAAAGGGAGGAGCGAAGGCAAAGGATGCTTGAGGTTGAGCAGCAACAAAGCGATACCAGTACCGTTCAGCTCACAGGTATCGTCACTAACTTTTTTCCACAAATAAAGTCATCAGTCAACTGACAGAAATTTGCATCAGAACTAACTTGTTAAGATTTCAATAATGGATCTGAAAGATTCTTTATTTAGGCTCGACGAATACAAGTGTGAGCGACGGTCCTGTGAGTCCAACAGTGAATCAGGAGTGTCTCTTCGACAACGAACAGGAAAGTTCGGAATCTTTGAGGAATCTTTTGCAAGAGGTAATGGTATTTCCTCGTTGATGCCTGTTTGTGGTGTTTGTTTGTATATTGTGTATGCTTGTCTTAGTACACTTTTGTAATTGTTGTTTGCGTAAGACTCTGGTGAAGTAACACGTGTTGTATGTTATGCAGACGCAACGCAAGCTAAGATTGTCTGAGCATGAGGTTGCGCGTCTGAAGTCCAAGGTAGGTGCCAAACGCCCATTCTCTAGCTATTGTGCTTCATTAGTATGTGTGTTTAATACGTACATACGTCCGGATACCCTTTAAATATTTACTTGAATATCCACTCTTAGATAATGGAACAAAATGGCTTGAAACCGGACGATTCCGAGAAATTTGAGCAAGTCAACAGCAAGCTTAGAGAAGCAGAGCGGCAGCTAGGGTCGATGAAAAAAGAAGCGCAGACGTTCCAGAATATGTTGGAACAATCGCAGACGCAGTATCAGGCTTTAGAGAAAAAGTACAGCAAGGCGAAGCAGCTTGTCCGAGAATTTCAGCAGAGAGAGTTGGATTTGTTGCACAGAGAAGACTTCTATCAGCAGCTACTGCAGGAAAAGGATACCGAGTATAACGAGTTGGTGAAGAATTTGAAGGACAGAATTATCGCCTTGGAACAGGATTTGTTGGGTATGAGAGTAAAATGTTTTTCAGGAGTAATTGCACAAGTGCATCTATCTAAATTACCGATAATTTTTGCATGAAAGACTATTGTCTAATCTCATATATTTAACTGTCAGAATATAGTGGGTAACAATTTGTCAATAAAATTAATTATGTCTAACTTGTCCACTTCGTAGACACCCAACGAAAAGCCGGCCTTCCAATGATCCTGCCCTATGATAGCAACAACAAACAGTTGACGCCGCAAATGTCCAGGCGTCAGCCGCCCAAACCGCTGTTTCAATCCCTGAATCCGGACTTTTCCGACACCGAAGTGTCTGACCAGAGCCCGGATGAAGACAAAACAGCAACGGTGGAGCGTAAACTGCCCGCCAAAGAGGAGCTGGATCGTGCGGTATGTAACAGGTTTGGCCAACTTTGATTCTTTACGACTGATGCGGTTCTAACGAGGGGGCATTGGGGTCGTCGGGACGTAATTAATTATTGGCAATTTGATTAATAACTCTTGGGAGTATATTATGATTTAAAAATTTTCTGCATGTTTATACTTATTGGGTAGATGCACTAATTAATGTTTTACCTGCCACAAAAATAGCGGCGATATCCCACTTTTTGGTATTATAGTTTTTTTTGCCTCGCGCGACCAAAAAAATAAACAGATAGTTATGTTAAAATAACACATTTAACCTAGGGTCATTGTCAGCGTAATGAGACCTGCCTGAGGGGGCTCTTAACAAGCAGCCGACTAACATTTCAGGTACCGCCTCACGAGCTGCTCGACATAACCGCGACTAAAAGCAAAGCGGAGCTGGCCACGCGGGGTGCGCTGGCGAATCGGCAGCTGCCGAGCGGCGCGAAAAAGGGTTCGCTCAGCAACAGTAGCTCCGATTATGGCCTGGACGAAAGCTACAACTCCGCCGACGAGCTCACCGATAATTCCGCGTACTCGCCCAAGCCTAGGCAGCCTAATACCGTCCACGCGTATTCCGTTGCTTCTAACGTTGCATCCAGCAACCGCCCCACGACGCTAAACACTAACCCTCATTATATCATTCAGCCGGTAGGTGGTCTTCTAATGGTCAGTGACGTAGAAGCGGCAGTGATAAACGAGGTCACGAATTAAATAAATACCTTTCTGAGCTTAATTTATTTGAAGATTCCCTTCTCCGCCACTAATGACCTGCTTAACCGGAGGACCCATGAGCGTGCCAAAAGTGTAGTATACTGATACTTCCTTGTACTGTCTGTAAAATATTGTAAATTCGTGACTGTCCTGTACATACACTTTTGTCTAGATTCACAACATTAACAACTTAGTCTCTAAGCACTGTTGTGTACCCTGGTGAGGTCTTTCGATTCAGCTACTAAAACTCGTATTTACTGTTGCATCTGCTCCCTTTTGGCGAGTGGGTGTAATCTAGTAACCGTGCTAACTTTCCTAGACTTCTATTTTTTGCACCGTTTTACAAACTGTGTTTGTGACTCACTTTTTAGCAATATACTTCTCTTCAACACCAAACGCAGTCACAGTCACGATTGCACCAGCAGCCGCAGTACGAACAGTACACCGTCCAGTACACTGAAGTGCAAAAAGCGAGCTCCCACTACTCGGCGCAGGTACATCATGTCCTCTCATGCCATCTGGATTTTAATCTTTCTTTGCTTTGAGTTATTTTAATGCAATTTTTGTCTTTCTTGTTTGTAGAACATCCCTGGCGTCCAACCTCCCGGCGTGGTTTACGCTCGGGTGCAGAAAGAATCGCGGACGGACGAAGTGACGTGGACGGAAGGAGGGGGCGGCGCGAAGGGCGTAATTTCCGTGGGACCTCCGCCATCGTTGGCGGAACAACTCAAGCAAGTACTAGCGGAGAGAGAGAAAAGACTCGGCAGCGACAGCGTGTCCAGTTCAACAGATGAATTAAACGAGAAGTCAAAAGATGATCCCGCCCACCATTTACTAGAAGAAATTCGACAAGCAGTGAGTGAAGCCAATGCCAAAGGTACGTTAACAAATTTTTTTTGAAATTTTTCTTTCATAATATTTAATCCATGTCGCGATAGTCAAAAAAGTCGTTCCGGTGACGTTGTCGCCACCCGGGACCACGCCTTGGCACCACCAAGGAAACACCTCTCCGGAACCCCCCTCTCCTTCTAGTCTCAGCTCAGGTTCGGTATCGCCCTCTAGACACGACACTTCCTGGGCCACCACTGACCTCAGTATGTCCTCTTGTAGTATAGCAAGCGAAAAGCGGGGCTCACACTTTTGGCATACTACTCCCGTTAACGAGTGGAACAAAGATCAAGTAAGGAACCAAAACATGTTACATGACATAATAGAGGCATGTCAGTTCTCAATCCAAGATAATTGTTACTCCCGTTAGTTCTGGATCTGTTTTATTTTATCCCTTCAAAGTATGAAGAATTGTTTAACTGCTCAATGTCTAAAAAAAAACCAAAAGAAAATTACGTAAGAGTAATAATATATTGAATAAATATTTGTAATGAAAATTTAAAGTAAAACCGTCCTTTCACACTCTATGGAAAAAAAAATTGTAGTTCGTATGCAAAATCTTGTAATTTGCGCGACATGTTCAATATAGAACGTTTGAACTGAATCCAATAGACGCTTATAAATTTCTCCCTTCTCTGCCTGTCTTCAAAGGCAACAAACACCTAATACAAGTTTCTGATTGGTTCAATATGTAGATTATAGGTCTTCAACGAATTATTCGGTATTATTGAAGTTCTCCGACCTTAAAATCATGCTCAGGCATCTTTTCCCTTAATTTTAGGTGTGTCAATGGTTGTTGCAAATTGGCTTAGAACAGCACATACAGAAATTTGCGGAACTGCAAGTGAAAGGCAGCGCCTTACTATTGCTAACCTCTGCAGACTTCAAAATTCTGGGCATCACCAGCGATGACAAGAATCGACTCAAGCGTAAAATCAAGGAATTAAAAACACAAGCGGAGAAGGAGCGAAAACAACTGGAAAAGGATCGCAAAGAAAAGGAGAAGCAGTTGCGTAAGGCAGAGAAAGCAAGTAAAAAGAAGTGAAATGTTGAGGTTCTATGAGGTCTAAAAGTTGTATATGTGTTTGGACTCGAGTCAAAATTATTTGGTGTTTCAGATCAAAAATTTTCTTAATTTCTGACTTTAATCGGTGAGTTAAATAATATACCAAATCACGGCCATATATTAGGGTTTTAGGTTTAAAACTATACGAGTAAGGGTCGTATGTATAACTGACGTTGACTTCGAATTGTATAGAAGATCAGAGTGTGATACCGATAATTTTATGGTGATAGTCGGTGTAGTATTTTATACAATTCCAGAATTATTCTAATGGAATTATCGCTGTGCACAATATATAGGGGATTTACGTAAGTGTCATATTGTCAAAGAGATTTTCAAAGGAACGTAGCTGCAGTTTCATTAGTATAAAATCTCGATTTTCAAAGTGTGTGTTGTTGAAAATTGGCACTCTTTTGCGCTTTGAAAAGTCGCAACTCCCAAGTTGATTACTTATGATTACAAAACTAATTTTTCAGGTGAGAATAATTTTATTGTTGGTTAAAAATAATTTTTGGAGAAGTCAGAACTGGTTTTCCTCACACAAAGAAGAATTTGCCCAAGCCCGCCCACTTGCATTTTTGTAAGATTTTTTGTGCAATAAGTACATACCATAGACATCACATCACGTTATCGTCTCTACCAGCAAAAAAATGTGGTCACAAAAGCAGAAAGGCACCACAATTAACTATCATCTGCAACAGTTCAATCGTCGTATTAAACTTTCTCGGAAGTTTTACCCATTCTCATTAGCGTCTAACGTCGTTATTCACAAGATATTTTATTATTAATTTCCAAACGCTAGTTTTTTAGTTCAATACCTCCGTCTATAATAAAGTATTTCCTGTTAATTATTATCAAATCGTATGTCATAAGAGACGCCGCGCACGGTTGCCATGTTTGTTTTTTGACAGTCTCCAGATGATGTGAATGTGTTGAAGTCTCGTGTATGTCGTATCCTACCCTACGTACACTTTAAGCGATAGTAAATAAATCTTATACCTTATAGGCATGTTCCAGTGTACTGTGTATATTGTAGAGTTGTACATAAACTTTTCGAGCCTTCATTGTTGCAGGCTGTTGCGGTTTCTTTTAATATGTTCCTTCGATTCTTTTTTTATATTTAGGAATCTCGAACAAAAACTATAACCAAATATTAATTATTATTCACTCTCCAATCTAACACATTAAAATGTGATAACAATTTTCAATTTGCCTCGGCAAATTTTTTAAACGAAACGTGAATTTATTATGTTTTAATTTTTCAAATTTTAATATATTTTTTCGTTTCTAGTTTTACATTTTAGAAACAGGGAATTAAATATGTGAAAGTAGTACAAACGCAAATCAAACTAAACTATTGAACTGGAGATGACATATTTCTAGTAAATTTCAATCAGTTTTTCTTTTCGGGACCACTTTTGTTTTATAATACTTTCAGATTGCACATTACTGATAACATAATAATAATAGAATAATAAGGATTAATAATAATTGTCACTTGTGCTCAATTTCCCTGAGGTAACTTATTTGTGAATTTATAATGAACGTTCGACTGTTTAGAGCAGCTATTTTAAGTATGTACTTATAGTTTTTTTTTTATAAAGCCGTTTGTGATTTTATTTGTAACTTTTATAATATGTAATAATTATTAATTAATTTATAAATCAAAAGTAAGTAGAACCTGTAAACGATAAATAGACGATTGTATTAATACGAGTAACGTTTTGTTTTATTTTCCTACGTGTCCACGTTTGCAATCGTGTAAAATGATATGCATCATGAACTTAACTTGCTGTAGGTTGATTCATACAGGTGACCTCACACGAAGAATACTATAAAACTTTGTTATTATGTATTTTGGGAAAGTTAAAATTGTTACAAGAGACGTATGTATTGAACAGTTAAAATATACATATGAATCATACTATGGGGAAAAATCATAGATCATTAACAAAAGAATATTTTCAAACTTCAACGCTATGAACGGAGTAACTTTCAGTCTTCAAAGTATTTGGCCAACTATTTGAGTTCGTTTTCCAAAAATTTCGCATCCCAGGACGAAAAATGCGCCTTGAAACCGTCGTCTTCCTTGCCTTGATTGAGAATTTTAACGGTGGTGGTATCTCGACCCTGTTTGTCGAGATATCTCTGAAAAAGTAATTTTGTGATGTATAATATGTAATAATAAATTGTAACTAATAGAAGACGTTTCATAATGTTACAACAGCAATTACTAAAATTTTTCCTATAACTGAAAAAATTTATTGGTAGATTCTAAGACCGCATTGGGAATATTAACGTTTGCGTTTTGTCTTTTACCGGTATAGGACCAGACATTCTCCACCGCAGCACGTTCAAATAAACTCTCAGTAAGGTGTTGCTTGGTAAAGCGCATGTCATAATATTGAGCCGTCACTGAATATTTTGAGTGACGGCGCGGAATGTTTTGAAAAAAAAAGTTCCTACTTGCTATGTCCATAAACTTGCCTTTACTAAATCGCCACTCATCCTTTTTTCATCAACATCAGCACCTTCACCGATCCACAGATACACTACATTGTCTTCGGGAACATCCAAAAACATGACGTCATCAGTGTTTAATTCGTCTTGGTCCAAATTGTATACTTCTTGAACGGTGAATGTGGAGGCACCTGGACGCAAAAGAGCGTGGAAAAGTCGAGGTTGCCCCGCAGAACGAACGATGCGTGTCCTGACCTCGCCGATACTTTGCCATGTGCGGAAATATTGAGTGAATGGGGCTGGTTCGGCTCCCTGTTTAACGTTAAATAAGTTTGGTAGAAACAATCTAACATGAAATTATAATGAAGATGAATGCAAATAGTCGCGGGAGCTGAAATCAGGTTTAAATACTTAATCGTCTCATATAAAGTGGTCTCTGACCGTAAACTTACCTGGGAAACACGCTCAACGTGGGTCCACGAAGGACGTTTGTGTTCTGCTAAATAGGCGTCAGCCTTCTTCATGGATTCCTTCTTTTCCTGGCTCGTGGCTTTACGGCCGATCCAGACGAATACGTCGCCAGTGCCGGTATCCAAGATAAACACGTCTCCTTCATCAAGGAGGGAGGGTTGCAGGGGACGTTGGCCAACGGGTTCAACACGAATTGATCCTAAAAATGAAGGTAAGGACTGATATTGAGCAATAATGGACCCAACCTGATGCATCAGATACGCGATACAACGATGCAGAACGTTCTTCAGAACTCTCGAACTGTGCGTCATCTCCTCCAACTGCGGCTTCAGGAACGGCACTACGCGATCCTCCCCCAAGAGCGGCGAAGAAAGTTTCGAAGTCCGATTCAGGGCTAAATTCGTCTAAATAACACATTTCTTGTATAGGTGAAGTGAACAATTATATTATAGAGTGTAGACCAACAAAAAGGTCGTATCATTATTCAGGGTGTTTAAAAAAGACGCGGCAATATTTAAGGACGTAATATCTCAGGTTATTTTTTGAAAAAAAGTTCCTATAAATATAGGCTTACAAATTGATTGTTCCAAGGTATAGGATTTTAATTTCTTTTATAATAACAGTTTTTGAGAAATAATTCAAATAACTTTTTTTAACTAGATAAAAATTATCAAGCCCAGTGGCGTTTCGAGAGGACGCCTTAACCAAATTTATTGCGACAGAATCTCTGCCTCTGATTTTAATTAAATTTCGGTATTCTTTTAGATGAAGCAACTAGTAATACAACTTTTTTGTCTTTTGAAGTTTCGTTGCATTTTGATTCGGTTACCAGATAAAAGATCAAAACCATTTTATTGCATGCCCCTTTATCATACAAAAACATTTTCAAAAAATTCAAAGGTTCATTCTCTTATTCCCTAAGAATATTTTGTGCTTTGATAACTTTCAAAAAGTTAAAAAGCTACCAAATTAAAAAAAAAAGTGAAAAGGTATTTTAATTATTTTTCAAAAACTATTATTAAAGAAAAATTAACACCCTGTATCTTGGAAACAATACATTTCCGAACCTATGCTTATAGGAAGCCTTTTCACGAAATTGTCTAAGAAATCACCTCCTTAAAATATTGCCGCGTCTTTTTTAATCATTCTCTATACGGTGATTTATAATGAAGTTTCTACCTAGTACTTTTGTTTTTTAAATGGAAACATGACAAAATGCCAGGTTAATCGAAATTGACCTACCAACGATAACGACTTTGGATTTTCCTGCGTGATCTTGATCTCTTATCTGATTCGCCGCAGCAGTAGCTTTAAGTTTTTCCACTCTTCTAGCGGTTATGCCCACGTATACATAGATGGTTTTGCCTATGTCCAGGATAAAACAATCTCCTTTATTCATTGAAGATATGTTAGGATCCACCTATTTAAAAAAAAAATGGAAAAAACCTCATAAATATCTGCTTAAAACACTATAATATTTACCTCTTTGACTCTAATGTTTCTGGATCCTTTGACTTGAAAGAGTCTGGTCTCAGCTTGATTCCGGTCCACGTGTCGGAAACCTGAAGAAACGCCTCCTGGTTGGTACCGAACCCCCGATTTGAAATAGGACAAGAAAAGTTGAGACTCGTGCTCTTGAGTCTCCCTGTGCTGAACTGGTTCGCCCCGCAATAAATCGTCTAGTTGGACCGAAAGGATTGCTGCTGCTCCTGCTTCGTCCTGTCCAATGCAAATGTATATATTTTGAATGTTGTTTTGTAATATACAGGGTTAGTTTTTGCTGCTCAACCGGGCAAAAATTGGGACAATGTTAAATAATTTGCAGCTTTTCCAAAATTTCATTATTTTTCGAAAGTCATCAGGATTATCCAAATTTTAAACCAACATATTTTTGAACTGTACATGCAAAACTTGACCGAGTTACCAAGATAGAGCTGCGGAAACAGACGCCCTGTAATATATACAAACCTGCACACGTAAAGCAGACTTAAAATAATTTTTAATTAACGTGCCACGCTAATAAATTTAATTAGTTCCGCGGTCACCTAATTAAATTAGGAACAGTAACAGATGAATCATCTGATTCAGTCAAGCGAAGAAATATAAAACTAGATCTGTGATTATTAAAAAACACCCTTCGTGACTTTGGCAATTTCATATCTGACCCACCCCTTAAAATCAATAGAAACTGGGATTGTTTTAATTTCAATGTTTTCTTAAAAACGGTAGCAGTACTGACAATCCCAAGATGAAGGTAAAACGTTCTATTTTTAAAAGTCGCTAGTTGCACGAAATATCATGCCTAGTTTTTCTTTCTTTTCCACCCTCGAATAAAAATACAAACACAAATTGTAAAATATTCTCTAAAAATAAGGATTGAGCATTCAATCATCTGGCTCTTTATTTACACGTACAAACGTACTCTCCACATACATCGAATTAAAATACTCCTTGAAATAAAGTTTTATTGTTTGGTCAATGAAACAGCGACAAAAATAACTTTTGATGTAGAAACAAAATGTGTTGTGCTAAATAATTAAACTAATTTAATTAGTTTAATGCTCGTAAAGGCAGGATGTGTTGAAGATTGGAAAAATTAACTTCAAACGTTAATTTAAGACCAAAGATCCTTATTTTTTTATAGCTTTAGTTTTTACAAGGGTGAGTTCAGACACAAGAACGTTTCTTTCTTCAGTTATTTTGCTCGTGCATTGCTTTCATCAAATGAAGTGAGACTTAATTGCATTTTCAATCAACTCGTTTTATTTCATCAGGAAATGTGTTGATGACACATTTTGTCGGTTACGTTTCAAATGATAAGATTTCAACTTTCAGTTGTAAAACAGCAAATAAGTAATTTGAGCTAAATGTCTCACCTGAGTAGTGTCCGCTCCAAGCCAAAAGTGCACGTCCCAGGATTTTTCTCCTCTCTTGTTTACTTTCGTCTAAAACAGAGACAAACCAATAACACGATTTGCCTTGACGGACTTGATTACTTATCATCGGCAAATATTTTCTATCGTGTAATTTCAAGTAAATGAGACTTTCATACATGCGACCAATATTTCATAGCAAATTTATTGCTACAGGTACTTGAAAGCTGTTTAAAACCACGACAGCAAAATTCGATTATTGTCGTTTAAATTGAGAGCCGGTAAGCGTTGCCAAAAAGAAATATTTCTCTACAGTTCTCATTATTCGGGAGTTGAGTATTCAATAAAAAAAATTTGTTATAAAGAGCGTTTTCTAGACGTATGTTTGAAAACGCCCCATTTTCGAAATACACGATGTTTTGTAGGAATATGGCTAGCGTAGTAGGATACTTACGTTAAGAATAATGTATGAATCGCCGGAATAGAATTTGCCATACTGGTTTTTGGGATACGCCACTGGCTTGAAATCCTGAAAAAGCAAGTAAAGTCTTTTAGAGACGATTAACCTTTTCAACCATCTACAACAATAGCTCGTACAAGCCTTTCGGTCTCTAAAGGGCAGCTTAAGTAAGTTGTTTTTATTGTCGAAGATAACATTATTGGGTATAAAGTTTACAAACTGACATTTTCCAATCATGACATAACTCGTGAAGTCTTCTCTGTGACGATATCTATCTGTTAAATTAAAACATAAAAACATGATCCAACAGATAATGGCAAATTATATATTTAGGATGTTTGCTCGGCTAGATAACGAATACGCATAAAAGTTTTATAAGCCGTATCATATAAACAATCGATTAAACGCCACGATATGGTGGATCGTGGGAGGACATATTACTTTTTAGAGGAAAACAACAAATTTTCGAATTCTCAATAAATCTGGGGTGTTTTGTCAGCAACACGTCTCCGCTGTTGGCTCCGGCTATAAAAAGATTCAATAGAGCGAAACTTGTCTTTATTAATCATACTAGTGTCACCAACCCAATTTATGTGTTTTACTGAGAAGTTCTTTGAAAAAAAGGACCCTTAATATTTGCAGGTTCCTACAATCGATAGAGGTTGCGTGACACGACTACATAGTTCATTTGCGTGGGATGTTTTACGTGATAGATATCAAAATATGAACCACATTATGAATGAGTTAATGGACACAGAACTGAATGACGCTTTGTATATTTGGCCTGAAATTGTTTGAATCTATTCGCAAGGAATCAGGTACCTTAATAAATTTATCGCCTTAAAATGACAGGCATGTGCCAATCGATGTGCCATGTTCCAAAGCCATTTCAATGTTCTGTTTTTCAATTTACGTCCATGTTGAAGAAGGCTAATTTAATTTAATTGGGATCTTAATGACTTTTAAAAGCGAAAATGTCAGAATTGACAAGGCCCCAATTAACAAACTTAAATAAACCAATGTCTAGGGTAAACAGTAACTGCTTTTATCCCTGATAGTGTGGAAATAGTAATATATACTTCCGAAAATTCCGACCGACACGTGTTATTGATAAATTTTTAGAGGCAGAAACAACGAAAACACTTCTAAAAATAAGGAGATTTGTTGCCGTTGTGTTAAGTGACATCACTGAATTATGGAGGCGAGATAAAAAAAAAATCACAACTAAAAAAAATCTAGATACGAGTATAACATAAAACTCCGAAGTAAATGTGTAAATATAAATAATCCGAATCCTTTTCGATTTCTGAACTTTTAAGGGGGACTTCTGGTTAGAATCGAGCTTTTCAGTGACGCAGATAATTTCAAAGATATCGAACATTCTTAAGTATTTTTAGGAATTAGGTACTTAATCGACTATTATTTTGAAAATATTAAAAGTGGTTTCTATAGAAACGATTAATTCAGAGCAGAGCATTGGCCAATTCCTCTATTTCTGTGGAAAGTATCACCGTGATAAATTTACCAGGACATTGATATAATATGGTCGTTAATAAGAATTTAGATGAAAAATATGATCTTTTCCTCGGTGCCGCATAAAACAAAACACATTAGCTGCTACATATTTCATTTCAGCATTTTAAGCCTTTAAAAATAAAGTAAATTATGCATATACATACAGTGTGACACATTTGTTTTGGGATCAGTCTGTAAAGAGTTTATTGATTGTCCGATTTAGCTCGGATTTTTTTTAAATTATGGAGCTTGATAAACTGCACATTTTCAGTAAAAATGGTCTTGTTGACATAAAATTCAAGGCCTACTATGACAGTGTCTAGGAGCGAAATTTTAATAAATTATATTAGAAATTTTCTTAGAAAAAATCTGTGCATGCCACTGGATTCACCACCCCTCAAAACGGACTTTTATAAAATTTTAATGAAAAATATTGAGTAATAACGATTTTATAGAAGAATTAAAAATGCACACGGGGTACTTACTTACATCTTATCATACTTTCTCTGGGCATATTAAGGTCCGAACTAGCCGTTCTAGTACCACTTCGGGGATTGTCGTTGAAATATCGCAAAATTTCGTTGTTATTTGGAAGAAGCCCACGACGTCCATTTTGCCTTGTTACTTCGACTTCCCGGTCTATCTTGATGTCTGATGTTGAATTCTGCGGCAGCTTTTTCTGTCGAACGCACGTTATCGCCAACAAGACGAACAATTTCTGTTTTTCCTCTTACGCTTAAATTTTCCATAATTATCACGATTAATAATTTAATTCGTATTAAACACAAATAAGTTTTAAGGTCGATGTTGATGTTTGATGCGTTTGTTTGACAATTAAACACTTCGCTTGTTCTCCATAGCCGACTGTGGAATTTTTGAAAATAAATAACTACTGAGGATGTATTGCTAATTTTTCCACAAAATCGTTATTGCTGAAAATTTCTCGATAAAATTTTGCACAGGCCCGTTATGAGGCGGCGTGCACAGATTTTTTCCAAAAAAATCGCTAATATAATTTATTAAAATTTCGCTCCTAGAAACTATCATAGTAGGCTTTGAATTTGATACCAGCCAGGCCATTTTTGCGGAAAATGTGCACTTTATCGAGCTCTATAATAAAAAAAAATCCGGGCTAAATCGCACAATCAACAAACTTTTTTCAGACCGATCCAAAAAAAAGGGTCACACCGTATATAACATCGCATGAAATAGTCCATTGTCAACATTGATAAATTTAATTGGAACGTATATCGATCTATCTGACAGAAATTAATAGTTGGAATGTATCAAAATATGAATAAAGTACACAGTGATAATAGTTCAATTGTAATTATTACTTTAGAAAAGTCTGTTAGAACTATTAAAAACTCGCAATCTCATAAAAGCAATCTGACAAACTTTTTAAATCAAAATCTATCGAAACTAATTCCATATTGCTATATTTTTACGGCTTGCCAACGGTGTTAACGATTTAGTTGAGTGGGTAATATATCACCGAGTTTATTCCATATACGTACTTAATAAATTTTTATCGATATATCAATATTTACAAAAGAAAACAATAAAGTATAAGTTTTATGTAAAATACTCATAGATATTTCAGCATCTAAGGTTTCTGTAATTATCTGTTAAATACATTAACGAGTTCAAAATGATTATGAATCATTGTTCCATGAAACGTGAAACTAGGAACAAATTACTTCGTAAAAAGGTTGGCTATATACGAATATTTTAATTCCAAGGGCAAACCGTCAAGGCAGCTATTTGTTTATTTTATAGTTAATACATTTCTGCAGTTAAGGTAAATCGAACAGTACTGCATCATACTTGTTTCAGCGCAACATATCTCACATTGTATATATGTATGTGTACGTTAATGGTTGGCATTTCATAATTTAAATATGATAGAAAAAAATTGTAATATTGTTACAATTTTACGCTGCTTAAAATGGAACCAAATTCAAGATTTTTTAAATAAAACTCATAAATTAAAAGTGAAGGATATTTCGACTTAAAGTTTTCAAAACTCTGTATTCTAGGTATATTTCCGCCATTTTCATCCAGCTCTACTCGTTCTTTTCAGCTGAGTTTTCATAACTAACATGAAAAAAAAGCATTACTGACCTCAACTCTCCAAATCTCCAAACCGGCTTGTTGGCCCACATTCGCGAAAGCTGGTTCCATGACAGTGCGTGATGCTTGCGGCGATTGGGAACGCGCGACTGAAGCCGCTGAGGCAACTGCAAGTGCCGCCAACAGGAAAAGCCGCAAGGTTGTGCCGCCTCTGATACTTATCATCTTGCTGTAATAATAAAGGGATCTGCAATGGATATAGGGACTTCAATTCAAGCTTGCAAACAAATTTTCCTCACGATTCATTCAATTTTACGATCATCAAGATATCAGATACAAATTTTATTCTTTATCCTCACGATCAGGATTCACAATTTGTACTCCCCATCTTTTTTTTCTTTGACGTCACTAATCCGCTATTTTTTGAGTTAACTGCCCATTATCTACGAATGAACATGAAACAAGCCATATCTTTGTTCTTTTCTCAAAAGTACCATAAATATAGTTTTTTTCTTTACCTCCTTCATTTTTCCTAGAAATTATTCACCCTCTATTTAGCTACCCCAAGTAACTTTTTATTTTCAAATAGAAAAGGGCCCCTGATAATATATCAAATCAAAGATAATTTAATAAGAGATACAACGGTATACTCAGAACTAAAATTACATACCCTAAAATGATTAAAATTTAAATTCTTCTCAGAAAAACCACAAATTTTTGTAACATTCTTACTGTGGGAGATGTCTAACAACTGAACTCGACTAGTAATTCTATAAAAACCAAAATATTTTAAATCTAAAAATTGTTTACATTAAAACCTATTTGTAATTTCTACGATTTATGGTAATTTTTTCACTCTCTTTCAAAGTGAAATCAGAAAGAATTTTTGACCTAGAAAGCAAAGATTAAAATTTTTAATCGTTTTAGGATATGGACTTTCTTCAATTAAAAAAACACTATAGACCTAATTTTAGTTTTGAGTATATCGTCGTATCCCTTATTGAATTACCTTTCATTTGACATACTATAATGGGTGCGTTCTTTTTTAATAAAAAAATTTGTAAGGGTAGCTGGATGGGGCTGAAAAATTTGCACAGCAAAAATAACGCATTAAATGCATATTTTAAAATAAAGTTATACGTATTTAAACACTTTTTAAAATATCAAGTTTATAAAAGTTATAATTGGGTGCAATACTTCTTACAATCGCTGTATATTCCAAGGGGCCTAAAAATGTAATGCTCTGCTCGCTGGCATTCATGAAGTATTTTCTTGAGATGTGACCGACGTTCGTGATTTTAAAAGTGAAACATGTATCTACTTACACAGGGTCACTACAGTTTACACAATCCAAATCAGTCACATTTATATACACAAAATCCACTAAAATACTTTTCTAATAACTTATTTCTTATACATATAGATGTAAACTCCTTTTTACAACTACTTATGTTTACCTCAAAGCAATAATAGCAATTTTACCGGTCAGATCGCTTTAAAAACCTGCGTAGTGCTCGTTTGAAAATGTCCCTCGTTGGCAAGAGTGAAATTATTACTACTGGTTGCTATATTATGATCTCATAAATAAACGCACGGTTAGTCTTATAGCACTGACCCAGAAGGTCAAAATCACAATAACAAGATAAATGGGTGTAAAAATCTTGGAAACGTAATAGCGAAGTTAACTAAATTTGGAGAATTTATTATATCGATGTAACAGAAAAATAATTAAAGAGAGCACTTTTATTTCTCATAAGTGGTACAAATTCATAGAATAAACCACAAAATAAAAATATTCATCACGAGGACGACAACAAACAGACTAATGTCATGGAGATTATCGCTAGTTCTTATTCTGACCGATAACTCCTCACTTTCAAGAGAGCAATAAATATTCTAAACTTAACTGGACCGTTCTAATGCGTTTTACTATGACATCTCTTACCATACATAAAATTAAGGTAAGGCACATTGGAAAACGTTAAATTACCTACAAATGGCAATATTTAACGCGCTTAACTCGTTGCAGGGTGACGACTGAAAATGTTAAACGCTGCTTATTGTTAACTACGAAAAAAATATTAGACGTTGCCGCAAAAGGTCGGATTTGTTTTCGAAGGAAGTACATATTAGGACTAAATATGAATTCACCAAAACAATCTCCTTCGTGGGAGCAAATCTAACTTTAGAATGTCAATGCATTTTTTCAGGACTTTTTTTCGCCTCTAAAAATAGGGGCTCCTTAAAAGAGATGATCTATATTTTTTAAGACAATTAATAAAATAAGACATTTCGAATACGTTCATAGAATCTCGAATGTCAAAAAATAGTGTGAGTAGGGCTTTTGTATTCGCACATTTTTTCTTCAATTTCCGATGGAAATCAAAATAAAAACACATTTATGGCTGTAAGTATTATGGGGGTAACAAAGGCTCATGATCAAATAAAACATTTTGTGGGTTAAAAACGAATTTATTTAATGACTTTTTATAATTTTCCTTTGGCGTTAACGTTAAATACCTCTACTTATATCTGTACGTACGCATGTCACTTGCTCTGTAAGCACAGCCAATTTATACTTTGGTATACATTTCGGTAACTAAACAATTGTTGATTGCAAAAATGTAAGTTTATTCCTAGTTACAACACTTAGTAAAGCGCTCAATTGAGGAATGTTTTAGTACATAACGTTAATAGGTACCTCTAAATGTGGAATAAATGTTTATTAAAGCAGAAAGCATACGATTATTAATCTAGTTTTATTTGACGTTCTCTTATACCTAAGACGTTAGGTAAGTAAAGCCCTGAAAATTATACTTATTTTGGCTATTTTTTCCCACACTCTTATTTATAAAAAAAATACTAAATAAATATATATTCTAATTTTATATACTTTGAGAAGAAAAGCGGCACATATCAGTCTTTATATAATGTATCATGTCCATATATCCGGTAATTGATAATACATGCATACATCAGTCGTTCGTTCATTACTTAATTGGACAAGATATATTAAATTTCTCTTTACATTCAAATAAATATTTCGCTACATTCACGTCATATCATTATAGATATTAAGAAACACATATCTATTAATGTTAGTGACCTGGGAAATTTTATTGAAATACGATAAAAAATTTATTACCAAAACATTGGTAATAGAAAGGAAGTTATGTTGATACTGTAAGGCAAATTCATCCTAGAGCATATAAGGTACTTGCTACTAAATATGTATAAAATTGACGTTTTGAGCAACTTGAATTTACGTCTATAGTGTTTTTATTGATACTGTCATGTTGGCTCACAATACTGTCATTGAAGTTTTTGATAGTGGTTCTAGGTGGATTGATACAATCTAAGTCCAAGGTATGTGAATTAATTTTTTCAATGCCACTACCTTCTTCTGAATCTAAAAATCAAATCTATCAAAGGACTTTTTGTAACTGTTACTAATAATTTTGATATTACAAATACACATTAGGGACAATTTGCTACACATAATAAAAAAATTACCTTCCAAATGCTCATCATCTCCTTCATCATCTAAAGTATTAATTTTGTTGCACAAATCTTTGGTACAAAAACAATATTCAATTGAGTTAGCCACTTTGCAGTCATTCAAAGGAATTTGTTCACATGATCGACTGAGAATTACATTTTCATTTACTGTAATAAGATTGAAATATCCTTTATTTTTTCTATAGGTATCTCCATTGACAATATTTAAAATTATATATTAACTTTATTTCTTTCAACTATTTCAGTTTTGACTTAATAGTAAATTTATCAGCAAATTAACAGAAAATGTCACATACAGCTGTCTAATAAATAGGGCATTATCCCACTCATCTCAATACAGACGTTGATAATCATTTCAGCAGTTTATAAATTAGTTTACAGGTACAACTTACCTTTCCGAGCCAACCTGCAGCTTTTGCTGTTAGTTTCACACTCTCTGTTAAATTGAGGATCATCAACTTGGAAATCAACACATGATATATTGTGCTCATTTTTGGTATCATCAGACGTTCCACAAATATAACATCTGAGTCCTTTAATTCCTGATTTAAAAATCTTGTGATAACTTCCTTCTCATAGACGCTCTGAATTAAGACTAAACTTACCCAAAACAAAACATGCAGTTAAGATGACAAATTGGATTAAATGTTGCATGTTCAATCCAAAATTATAAATAGTCACTTGCAAAATGTTCCATTGCAAAGCGGATGTGGTAACTGAAGTTAAAGTGGGAAATGTAGTTATTTGATATAGACTTGGAAGCGTAATTAAAACACAATTGTATTAATTAATATTTATTACCCTATTTTATAAAAGTCGGAGTGATAGATGTTTGTGATTATACAATATTATTGGGAGTTAGTTAATGTATTTAAGTCACCTTAAATTAGTGCCATTTTCGATTTAGTAAATCGGTACAAAACCAAATAGAAAATTAAAAACAGTAAAAATAACAAAATGATGAGAAATTATAAAATAACGTCAATTTTGAATTTGAGGTTAGGGTTGATCTATGACGTAAAATTTATGAAGAAAACAACATGGCTGCTGAGGTACAAAAAAGTTAAATGAAAAATACCAACGTTTAGAATATTTGGACGTTTGAGAGTTAATTTCCTATAGTTCTGTAACAATGATATAAGGTCTGCTTTTTCAAACCAAAAAATACCATCTTATCGTGAATCGATCGAATGTTTACTTAAACACAAACATAGAATTATCGTGATATGAACACGGCAGCCATTTTGTAAGCTATCTTTAATACAGGTGACATGAAGACGCTTACAATGTGGGACACTTTAACGAATATGAAAGTAATATCTTGGTTTGTCGAAAAACAGTGCAAAAGAGATACAGAAAAGCATAAAACCACATATTTTATCTACCTTTCATTAATAAAAAGTAATTAAAAAGTTTAAAAAATAACGATTGGGCTATTACGACACTGTACAATGGAATATGTGGAAAATTCTGGGTAAATACACGTTCCCTTTTTTTTAACCGAATTATGATGAAATAAAAAATCCTCAACAAAGTCGACAACCGTTTGTACGTTTGCTTTTGCTAATAATTACTAATGCTAACGTTTCAATAAAAACGGTATCGCTGCAAAGATGAGGGTCGCAGGTTTGAAGAAGTGTTATTGAAGTCTATGCATACCCCATCAACACTATTAATTTTATTTAAATTGTTAGTTAATTTAATCGTTAAAAATAAGCAGTTTTTGGAAATAACCATCCAATTCTTAATAATCTCTACTTCACCTGACTCAACCAATTGCATGGGCTGGCTATCATCAGAGATCAATCCAATTATTTAAAACTCAGTTCACGAGGGTTAACCCAATCTAGATCATCATTTGCAAAAAGCTTTATTTTCGTGCAGATCAAACATGGAACAGCCATGCAAGGAAATCATAGAAGACATTGAAGATTTAATATCTGTTCAAGATATTACTCCAAATGATAGATATAGTTCCAGGAAAGATGTGAAAGTAAAAGCTCGAGTCAAACATGTAATTATTATACATACCACTTTGATTGAAAGTTTTTTAGCTGGTTATTTTATAGACAGACCAAGCCAGATCTGCACCAATTGGTGATAATATTCCTGGAGTTCAAAGCATTTACATTAAGACATGGGGCTGTGCTCACAATAATTCAGACTCAGAATACATGGCAGGCCAGCTCAGTGCGTATGGATATAATTTAACTGAAGATGAAACCAAAGCAGATTTGTGGCTCTTAAACAGCTGCACTGTGAAAAATCCTGCAGAAGATCATTTTAGGTGATTACCTATCAAATTCTCTTTTGTTGGCTCTTAAATTGGCTTTAATTTAGAAATGAAATTGAATCTGCAAAAAGATCTAATAAAAGGGTAGTTCTGGCTGGATGTGTGCCTCAAGGAGCTCCAAAATCTTCATTTGTGCAAGGTTATAGTATCGTCGGTGTACAACAAATTGACAGGGTTGTAGAAGGTACATAATTTTTGATTGTGGAAATGTACCAAAGGCTTCTATACAGGATATATTTTTTTTGTTTAGTTGTTGAAGAGACTCTAAAAGGTAATGTAGTGAAACTTTTGGGAACTAAAAAAGAAAATGGAAAAAAGAAAGGTGGGGCTTCTTTGTTGCTGCCAAAAGTTCGACGAAATCCATTAATTGGTAAGAGCCGTATAACAGTTTATTTATTTATATTTTTCCATAATGGGTCTTAATTTGTTTTCTGAAGCCTCACAGATACGTGCTATAGTGCTCTTATTTGAGAATTATATATTTTCTTGTTCATGAATTGAAATTTTGAACTAATTTTCTATAGAAATTATTGCCATAAATACGGGATGTCTGAATCAGTGCACCTACTGCAAAACGAAACATGCAAGAGGCGATTTGGGTAGTTATCTTCCAGAAGAAATTGTCGCCAGAGCAAAACAAGCTTTTGAAGAGGGCGTAGTTGAAATTTGGTTGACCTCAGAAGATACAGGTATCAAGTCTTCGAATTTTTGTTTCAAATGTGAATAACACTCTTTTGAAACAGGAACGTACGGACGAGATATCGGATCATCACTGCCAGAGCTGCTTTGGAAATTAGTGGAAGTTATACCCAATGGTTGCCGATTACGGCTGGGAATGACCAATCCCCCATACATTCTCGAACATTTAGATGAAATCGTTAAAATTATGCATCACCCGCGAGTTTATGGATTTTTACATGTTCCCGTACAAAGCGGCAGTGACCAAGTTTTAGCTGATATGAAACGTGAATATTGCAGAACTGATTTCGAGCATGTAGTACAATTTCTACAAGAAAGGTGAGAACTGTTGGATAAAAACATAGGGAAATGAAATCTGGATATTACTCGCAGTTAACTTTAAGGCAAGATATATTTCATCCGTAAATTTTTAAAAACAGTGTTTTAAATTGGTTAGGGTACCAGGGATGACTATAGCGACAGATATCATTTGCGGGTTCCCTACTGAAACTGAAGAAAATTTTGAGGAAACTATGAGCCTCTGTGCGGAGTACAAGTTTCCTAGTTTATTTATTAACCAATTTTTTCCAAGGCCTGGGACACCTGCGGCATTAATGCCCAGAATAGACCCTCAAGTTGTGAAAAAGCGAACTAAACGGTAATAATGCCATTATTCATGTTTGCGACCAATCTTATTACCTTTTTCTGTTAGTTTAACGGATTTGTTCTACACTTACGAACCCTACGGCCACAAAGTGGGCGAAATCCAAGATGTTTTGGTAACTGAGGTAAAAAGAGTTTTTTCATCATCATTCGGGAATTTCTATTTGGTCTTATAGGTATCTCACGATAAAAAACATTACGTCGGACATAATCAATTCTATGAACAGGTTCTTGTTCCGATGCGGGAAGAATTTATGGGCAAAGTGGTGAAAGTGAAAATAAAAAGCGCCGGGAAATTTTCGATGTTGGCGGAACCTTTGGATGAAATAATGATGCCCGGATTGATAAAGCCTTTGGAAAAGGGTGTTATAAGTGGATTAAAAATGGACAAAGTGGATAGTAAGGTAAGTGATGCATGCAAATTATATTAGTGTTGTCGTATATGGCCTTTTGCTATAGCCTCGATTGAAATTATCATGGATCACACTTTATTTAAAATTATGAAATTAGAAATATCTCAAAAAGATGATTCATCTTAAACGGTTATTCTTTTAGCAATACTGGATAATTTTCTGAATCTCGTTTTTCATTAGTGAAAAGCTATATGTGTGTTGATCACAGTTATACTTTCCGGTGTGGCAGAGTTTTTTAAGCGTTCTTTTCAGATTTGGATGCCTCTCATCTTGGTCGCAATTAGCGTTTTGCTTCGACTCTTCTGGACATTTTTATGAAGACCTATCACATTTCAGCTGTATATTTAAAATTTAAAGATGGACAAGTTTGTGGGTTAAAATTAATGGTTAGTTTCAGCACTTTTGGCGAAATATAACCAAAATTAAGATCGATCCTTCCTCACGTTTGAATTGTGAATGCATATTCGATTGGGCCTATATAGCATCCTTTTAAATAAAGGCAAATATTCTTTTACCATCCATTCCCATATTCCATGTTATATTCCTGGAATCGCCTTTTTTCTATACCTCATGTCAGGGACCATATTTCTTTTTTGCAAATAAATTTTGGATTTAATTTCAGGACATCTTCAAGCATTGTGATGACGTATTATGTGCATTGAATAAAAAACAATTCAACTTAATTACACGTTGTCTAGATTTTTATAGCATCCTGTCGGTAGTTATTGTTTGGTATGTTGGGTGTTTAGAAAGTGTAAAAAAGTATATATACAAGAGGGGAATATGTAAACACATGCCAAATATTGGGTATTAGGCGATTAAATTATTTCAACATAAATGTATACAATATTTTAACCCCTTGTTTGAAGATTTTCGTTGGATCCATTTTCCTAAAAGATTCTATTATTACACCTCTTCATCCATAGGACACCGTATACCCCATATTTTTCATGAGAGTTTCTTTGATGGCCGGTTGCAGCTCTCGTTGCATATAAGAGGTTAACAAAGATCTAATTCCTGAAAAGGAAAGTTGTTAGTTTTATACACAAATGCTATAGTATCGGACGTTCTTTCTGGTACTAGCAATGTTAACACTTTGTGATGTTGTGAGCAATAAAGATTTTATTATCTTATTTAGTTGCTGAATGATCAACGTGCTGATTACTTTGCTGAGAGGTTAACACGTTACCAGTTTTTTGATTCGTTGATTTTAAAGTCACAATAATTTTATCTCTTGCAGTACAAACCCCTTAGGAAAATATCCTCCATTTCTCTACTAATTTCTTCGTCGTCTTCAAGTGGCGGTTGGTCTCTCCGTTTTATTCCTGGTTCACATCCGTAAGCATAAACAGAAATAAACCCCGGCTCAAGAAAATGGCTATCGGTTTTCACGTTAAATTGGCCTCTTTCCCGTCTGATCGGTTCAGTATGGAAGCTGAAGATAACAGTGATATCAATTAATGTATTTTGTATACAGGGTGGTCGTTTGTGAAGCTCAACTGCGTGGGTCTCGGCAATCATAAAAGATACGAGGTTGGTTAAATTGGCCGAAGTTGCCCAATTTGGGTTTTCAAAAATATGCCGCGTTAAAATTTGAATAATTTCGATAACTTCTAGAGTTTTTCAAATCTGAAAGCAAACATAAATATCGCATTTTTGATTTTTCCTTTAATGACTGACTAATAATTTTTCAAATTTTGAAACGATATACTTTTAAACTCAAAGTTGTGTTTGAGAAAAAAAATTAGTATTTTTTAAGTTTAGCACTTCTACACAGGAGTATGTACAATGAGCATGAAATAAATAATATACACCAGATAATTGAAGAGATTAAGCAAAAAGTAACGTTTGATATTCAAATATGGCTTCAAATTTTGACAGTCTTTAAACATCGACATGAGTCAAGTAGTTGGAAAATGGTCCATTGAATCGTTCCTTGAAATCTTGTCAGCATAAACATCGGGGTCAACATTTTTTCTTCATTTTGATCGTTGCTACATATCCACCCAGTCTTTTGTTTGCAAGAATTCTCGTTTCCAAACCGACAATAGCCGATATTTACAGTTTCATCGATAACACTTAAGCCATTACATCCTGCCTTTATGCAACTAATAATACACACACACACTTCGTACAATCGAATAACATTTTGAGCATTTTTTTTACCCAATTCCGGCTTTCCTGAGTCGCAGAATCATGTTGCAAGTCTCTTCAGGGTTGGGAGATAGTGGTTCTCTCTGCCACTGATCGTCGTTAAACAGATTCACTCTCCCGCTTATTGTTAGATCGTTGAACAGAAGTCGCGTCTCCAAACTGTGATTGATGGGATTGAACGAACATCTATCGACCCGAACCTACATCAATTTTCCTCTATATAAACATTTTTTAGTTTCTATAGACTAAAAAAAAAAATCACTTACCCAACTTTTATTGGGAGGTAAACGAACTCTCATGTCTGTCACATACATATCTAGCGGGGCAGTTCGTAAGGGTTTGTGGAGGGTATATCCACTGAGTCTTAACAGACGTTCCTTTGCCACTTGTCTTCGTCTAACAGTTTCCAGAGCTTTTTCCATTTTTTCGTTGCACACCTTCCAAGGTTCCCTGTCTCTTTCGCGAAAATCTGGCGCAGGATAGACGTTGTTGGTGTCTTCTGTGGACGATTGGAGCGGAAGAGGGAATAGTGGAGGCGGTGGATATTTATCGTTTTGACGTGACTCTGTATCAGCTAAAAAATACTCAATTGAGATTTTTAAAATGGCATTTTTTGCAATCGCTCGATATTTAAATGTAGATTTTAAACGTAATTACTCTGCGTTCAAGGAAACAAATTATTTATTTTGTAGTGAAAGGATTCCGTGTCTATTGTTTACGTTAAATGTGTCCGTCATTTCATGCCAAATTTACTTCGCGATCGAAACGAGATTGCTCACTATAACGCTAGAGAAGCATTTGCAGCAGCGTCAACGATAAAATTACATATTTATTTTTAAAAATGGTTCTTAATCATATTTTTATGTTGTATTGTGCTTCTAACAAAAAATCTTTAATTTTCACGTGGATGAATAATTTCATTTTGATTGGGTGCTGCTTCATTGATACTGTGTTACGATGTCGATGGTTAGTTCAGGTTAGTGCAAACATGTATTGATCTTGACAAAAGGCAACTTTTTTTAACAGTTTTTGCAATGTCCTCTACGCCGGTTTACCCTACACATTTTGTTTTTAAAGACTATTAAATATCATCCTCGGCTTAAAAAATCATGAGCCTGCGAACATGTTAATCATCGACATGAGCATATTTTTCAGTCATACGTGTAAATAATTAAATTTTTATTTAAAAAACTAAATTCGCGACCGTTAAGTCTTGAAGCCTGGAACACGATTTCAATTGCTTTGCTGTTTACACGAGGTATTTCACATGAGTCGTATGATATACTGCCATTTTTCCCCCAGTTGCAGTCACCCCCCCGATATTTTTATTTTTCAAATTTCTACATTTAAAACGTTCAATTTAACATCCCGATTTTTATTATTATTCATCCGCATGATAGCTGTGATATCTTGAGGTCTTACCTGGTGGCTGAAATATTATTTCCACGTCCTCGGGTGACCTAATGGATGTCGTTAGGTCTGCCATACTAAGTGCCCATAGGAACCACATCCACTTCTGCTGGTACATATCGAAATGTTAAAAATTAGCCATCAACGGCTGGAAAACGAACAGAATACAGTTTTTTCAGATGTATTGAACTATTGGTGTCAATATTATTTCAAAATACAACGTATTTCTAAAATCGTTCTAAAGCTCGTACAAAAAACTCGATGCCCTGAAACGAACCCCACACAGAAACAAACAATAATTAATACCTTATGGGTTATCCGAAGCAAGGACCTTAACATCCACAAAACGGCATATATATTGGGAGAGTTCTGGCGAAAGCGAACAAGAAATTTCTTTCGAGCTCTTCTCGAATCGGTTCTCGGAGAACAGCGCGGAATGACTGACTAGCAAAATGACAAAATTCGACTTAAATTAGTGGAGAGATCTCGTATATTGTCGAATGGAATTAGAGCGTTAAAAGAAATAAGATACACACCGTGCCGGCGGTTTCAATCGAGAAGAAGTCGAGCTGCAGACTGAGGCGTCGAAAGAGAAATTGTTGTTCATATTATACAATAAAAGAAGAACCACATGATATATTATTATTATTGGACTATTAGGTGAAACGTCTTTTGTTTGTAAATTTCACAAAATTAGATGAATTTATGCGGAAAGAAGCGAGAAAGGGATCAACATTGGGCCACCCTTGGGGTAAAAACAGGAACTGTCACGTGCAGAGTGTTTTGCTGGTGGGAAAGTAGATGAAAATACCAAGAAAGATATTTTGACAAAAGCACGTTTTGAATTTTAAGCACAACAGTAACAAGTACGCAAAAAAAAAACATTTTCGAAAAATTTTTCAAAATGTACAAGAGTTCGTCTTGTTAACAAACGTCTTTTTATAAACTTAGAAATCAACATTTTTATTTTATGTAGTCATTTACTCAACAAGTGAGAACGGTGTCTTTTCCGCTCCACGATTTTGATGTATCACCGACCTCTCTTGCAAATCAAAGTTCCACGTTCGTCCCCGTCTCCTTATAAAAACTTGATGTATTTTATGAATTTTCCGAAAAGTGATTATTTTCATCGAACTATGCATTACTCACCTGAAGTGCTTGTGTTCTTCGTGACGTTTTTATTTTTGCTCACTTTAGACCCTGAAACAGATTACATTAACAGCAAAGAACCACATTACATAACCGTTATCATATTTGTAATAACTAAATTAATAACGAGTAATACTATTTAAAAAAAAGCAGAAGTTTTTCATTTCGTTAGTTCGACTTCGTTAGTTTGCAGTTTGTCGCGCAATTCATTATTTGCTTTTTTGTGCCACATGAAATATGCAACGAGTTTATAACCCAATACCAGATTAGAAATTGGGGTTTCGGTTTGGTTTTTGTTTTAGACACTTTGCGTTATCTTCACTGTTTTTTCGTTTCACAAACTTAGTCACAAAGCGATTTGCTCTATCTATAACAAAATACTCAACTAATTAGCGCGCGCACTCGGATATAGCAACTACGGTTGGGCATTCGAGAATTGCGAAAATCGTGTCCCTTTTGCTGGCCAATTTCCACTTAAATTGGTAATTTTAAGACTTTGCACAAGTCGGGAGCCACATTCTCGGATCTTGGGGGTAAAATTGTCTAAGCGAATTGACGTCAAAATAATCTCCCCATCTTTCTCACTCCCCCAATTACAGTTGCTATAAAATCAGCTGCGTCGCTGGAAATCTCTACCCGCCATATTCGTCTGCTCTTTCAACGGTCACAAAGCGTCGATAGGTAAGGTTTAGTGTTTCGTGGAAAAAAGACACTTAAATGTATAATTAAATATATGTTTTAATTAAAAACCGTATAAATGTATTTCAATGAGTGAAAATAGTCAATATACAATAAAGGCACTTTTTCATATACAATAATGGCACAGATTTAAGTGCTACTAACAAGCCGTTAAAGTTACGCATTTTGAAAAATTCGATTGTTGATTGTCATTCAGTAAAAGGAAATGAAACGTTTGTCGTGTATTAAAAATCAATACTGGAACAAGTTATATTTGAATTTCGCACATTGTTGCGTAGGACGTAAGTACAATATGTAGGTAAAAATAAAGCTATAACAACTTAATAATAATAAACATTAGACAGAAATGAGATTTGATCTGAGATTAGTGACTAAAATAAAATTAATGATACTTAAAAACGAATCAACTAAAAGTTAAAACCAGTTGTTGTTATTATTTAAAATGTACAGTAAAATATTATCACAGACAGAGGCTTTTGGGCAAGAAAATTTAGGAATGGCTCAGTTATTTTCCCTCACAACTCGCCCAATAGTTTATTCGAAGATTCAATTGAAAACTATCAAAAACATCACGAGTCAATAGCAGATTTCTGAAAAATCTATCAAATTAACTTTTTTGATAGATTGGCAGAATCTTTACCGAATCGATCCCCTTTTTACGTCACACTTCGTTACTATGTACAATAAAACTTCAAAAACAACGTACAGTCTTAATCTGCATAATTGGACAAGTTTTTGTAAAATTGAATTTATCAAAATTATCGTACAAAAACCTGCCGATTTGTCTCTATACAAATTAGTCCATTTTTAAACAGAAAAATGGCACCTTTCAGTTATTGTCATCTATTGACCTGTAATTGGATAGTTAAACCCTAAACACTAGTTAAGTAGCTTCAGTTTTAACCAAATCTGAACGTAAGTGATTCTGAACAAGTCGTACGTAGCGTAACCAACCAAATCAGGTGAGCATTCATAGAAGTAAATAATTATTCAGTCATACCGGTACATTATGTTTTAAGTATCCGTATACTTAAGACATATTAGCGGTTTTCTCATAGATTTAAACTAATGCCCGCCAACGGTAATACGGGACGCAACGTACTAAACTTATTGCAGCGTTTGTGCGATTGCGCAAACGCACATCACACAGCCTTTTCGGCACGAAAGTACAAAAGGCCATTTTGTTTGTACGTCGTATCAGTTCAACGTACCGCAGCTGCAGCCCTCAGTTGCCAGAACTCTAAAAAGTATCCAACAGCTTTAAAAATCTTATCACGTAAAAATCCCCAAAATGATCCATTTCAAACGATGGCCGCGTCGTTGCCCTTTTGTAACGGCTGTAACTCTCTTCTCAGCCGGTCGAAATCGTTGTAGCACTCGTGATCGCTCTCCTCTTCGCTACTTTTCGGGGGGAGAAAACCGTCTTTAGGAACCTCACTCGTTCCGGGTGATGGTGGAACGGCGAAGTCTGAAACGTCGGGCAAGCCCACAGTTTGTGCCGGTGCATCGTTGCTCATAAGGTACTCGGGATTGTCGATGTTGTTCTGGAACAGTTCGGAGTAGTTTTGGAAAAGGTTGGGGTTGCTGACGTGGTCCGTGGCATTCTTAAGGTCCAGGTAGGTGGAGGTGCTGTTCTGTTTGTGTTGTGGGGAGGGCATCAGGTAGTCGTCTTCGTCTAGCGGTAGTTCCAGTTTTAGATTCCCCACTTGGGCTTGCGATTTTCCACTGGAATCGTATTCGTCAGAACCGATGTCCGGTTCGCCGAACTTAAGAGAGTCTCCGCAGTATTTGATCGAGGACACGTCTGATTGGGTGCTTTGAAGGCTCGGGTTGAAATGCCGATGATGTATGCCTTGATTGTACCTAGAAACGTGAAATATAAATCATTTATTCGTTGGAAATACGGGACTTCGTGGGTGCGCGACTGTTACAGAATCGATTGAACGTTCGCGTTGCACGTACCTGACCAATTTATGATTAAGCTGGTTTTGCGAATTTGGATACATGGAGCTACCGTCTGACGTGACTGGTTGGGAAGAGTACCACCCTTTATCGGGCACAGGAGACACGGACATCATGCCGGACATACTGGTGGTTCCGGTACCATGGAACGGCATTCTAGATTTGGGTTGGTGGAGGTAGTCATCTGTTTCGGATATATCAATATTCTCTGAAGCAAGCGATCTTACCATATCTCGATCGCTCTGCAAACGAATCGATAATGAGGTATGTGGGAAATATTCTTGAATCGAAAACCTACCATGGGCGTACTTAGCCCTCCTTGTAGCCTCATATACCTATCTCCGGGTATTATTAAGTATCGGCCGGGGTCAAGAGACATTTTCGAGAAATCCTCTTCGAGCTCTTTAAAGCAGGGCCGACTTTCGGCGTCCAGCATCCAGCATTTGACCATTATCATGTACACATCGATGGTGGCGATGCTTGGTTGAGGAAGCCGCTCGCCTGAAACCAATGAATTTATAAAGATCATCAAATTGCCAAACCGATTGTACCCTCAATGTATCGGTCGGAAAACTTACCGCTTTCTAATAATTCAGGTACGTCTCTCGCAGGAACATTATCATAGGGTTTCTCTCCGAAGGTAAGCAACTCCCAGACGGTAACTCCAAATGCCCAAACGTCCGATTTATGGGTGAATATCCTATGCTGGATGCACTCCAGTGCCAGCCACTTGATGGGCATTTTTCCCCCATCCGCCCTATATTCCTCCTCGTTGTAGTCCAGAAGTTTTGCCAATCCGAAATCCGTTATTTTCACACAACTCGGTTTTTGAACCAAAACGTTTCTGGCTGCCAAGTCGCGATGTACGAACCGTTTTTCCTCTAGAAGAGTTTTTTAGTTAGCAATATATAATATAACATAGAAGCGTCTGTTTTCATAAAAGGTAGATGATTTTTTTTCTGTATAAATAGACATCAGTTGTTATATTTCAAGCGGGGGGGGGGGGGGGGGGGGGGGGTCTTAGGAATTTTGCGGATGTCGAACTTTATTATTATATAAAAATTATGCCAAATTGAAATACCTAATGCAGACTACTTGCCATTCAAAATCGTGTCGGGAGAAAAACATAAGGAACTGACATTCTTAAATCTTACCTAGGTAAGCCATTCCTCTGGCGATTTGAGTGCACCAATTGAGCATTCTTTTAGAATCGATTTTATCGCGATTTTTCCTGACGAACTCCAGTAAACATCCCAAAGGCATCAGCTGGGTGATGAGCATCAACTGCGAAGTCATGCACACTCCCAGCAACTTTAGCAAATTTGGATGGTCAACGCTGGCCATTATGTACGCCTCGGACAAAAACTCTTTGCTGAGATTGGAATTTGCATCGTCTCGCAGTATTTTAATGGCCACTGGGATTTTCGTCGAGTGTTCCCCATCTACGGCCCACACACCTTGGTATACCACCCCGAAGGCTCCGCAGCCCAGTTTGTTGGCTTTACGGATCTCGGTTTCTTTAATCATGCGGAGCTGCGCTGCGTTAGGCAAGACATTGCTGTAAGAAACAAAACTGTTGAATGCGGAGTCAAAATTATGCGGTGATGTTTTCTACCTTGGGCGCAAAGGTTCATTGTCTTCATTATTAAGGGCCATGGCCATCGTCATGCGTAATGCGGTTTCACTCATTTTCTCTTTTCGTTGGCAGTAAATTAAGACCCCGATGAGCACCAAGATCACTAGAATTCCTGTGACGATGCACACTGCTACAATAACCACGTAAGTGGAACTTTTGGTCTCCGCCATTGACGAACTTTCCTTTTTATCTGAACAATATGACTCTGCATTCTCCGAAAATATCCTCTCGGGAAAGTTTTGAGGACACGTTGACACGCACCTGAAATTAATTTCATTTAGTTCTATTCTGTCGTAGGCACCAGCGATATTGTTCCATTCCAAATTATTTAGAAAAAAATCGGATTTTCGGGGAATTTAACCATTTTCCAGTTAAGTAAAGACAGCAACCGATCTTCACACAGCAGTGAAATTAGAAACCTAAAATTTGCCAAATTTTAATCTGCAGAATTCTTGTGTCAATGAATATGAGGCTGGAAATTTAGCATTTCTAATCTCACTCTTACGTTGAACTTGAATACAGACACTGTCCATTATTATTACAAAACCATTGGTTTTCCCGCTCCCGTCCGATTTTTAACGTGTTCAAATGCCACATTAAAAAAAAATTCCTACTTGAAGGTATTGTTGGGGCTGATCAAATTTTCGTCATAGAGTTTGAAATTTTGACAAATAACGCAGTTTTCGGGTCCTGGTCCATTACAACCCCGGCACTCTGGGTCGCAAGCGATGCAGACGTGAGTAGCGATATCTGGATAATGATCGGTAGTACATTCGTCTTCGCATTGTTCTCCCTTTTTGAAATTGGTGCACTCCTGGCAGATGAATTCATGAAAGCCATATCCAGTACATTTTTTACACCTTGGGTGGCATTTTCGGCAAATGGCCTTTCCGCTTAAAGTCTTCAACGAAGATTCTTCTTGGACCTGGGGACCGACCCATTCGAAAAAGTAACCATCCGGGCAGGTTTCGTTTTGGTGAAGACAAACGTCCACAGTGACGTTTTCATTCATTATGGCCAGTTCGCAGGAGGTGCACCCTCCTAGGCCTACAGTATTTTTGGGTCCGGTACATCTACAAATGATTGTGTTGATTAGATTCTTAACGCGAAACATTTTCAGCAATTTATTAAATTTTTTTTGTCTGAATAGTCGTTATAAATTGCTACAAATAAAGTATTGTTATAACTAATTTGGTCGTTATTATAACATACAATGTCAACTACGGTTCTGTAAGTGAACTCCTCTGGTACAGCCGAAAATTCAAATTTACTCACCCATCAACGCAAGTACTATGGCATGGCTTGCAAATTCCATTTTCCACGTATTTGTTGGTGGGACATTCTTGGACGCAAAACGGTCCATCTTTGAAGTTCTTGCAGGTGGTGCAATTATCGGGACCCGGTCCATGACAAGAAGAACCGCATTGCGGATGGCAGGGCTTGCATTCGCGATTGTCGGGATGGTTCGCCCGATAAATGCTACATTTGTTTATTGGTTTAACAATGCTCTGACTACCTCTTAAATATACCTATTATTTGCTACGACTGTCAAAACGTTTAATTGTTATTTAATCGAATATTTATTAATTATCTAGTAAGTATATCGATGACGACGAGTGACGAAATTGGCACCATTAACGTGTCACCATAATCAAAATTAACACGATTCAAAGACCGATCAAGGCGTTATGCAATTCCATTTCCGAAAAGTATCTGTTTGACAGTTGTCACATTTTCTAAACCAGTATGAAAACTCGCTTTAGATTAAAACGACAGTTGTCCTGCGATTTGTATCCGCATCAAGATTTACCAGGAGCCCTGGTTTACCTTTTTTTCACAATTATATAGTGTTTTTACAGTCGTAGACAAAGCATGATCTGTACATATCTTACCCGTGTTCCACGCTGCAATTCTGCAAGCACCTGTTCCCTAACCTGTAGTGCGCACACGCAAGACAATGGTCAGACCCAGGGCCCCAGCAGCCGTCCTTGCTGCATTGGGCATCGCAGATCAATCCCTTTGCCCTGCACGTTTTAGGTTCACTGTTATTCGACAGCATTAAGGAGTGTTCATGAGTTTTTCTGATGCGATCCCAATTGATGGCCTCAGCAAAGCACAGGAACTTGTTTTCTAAGATAGCAACTGTGCCCATATTGATTTTTTTGAGGGATTTTAGTTCCAACGACTCTAAAGAGGTCTTGACGATGTATAAAGAGGATGAGTACTCGTGAAGCACCCTCCCGTGGATAATTTCGAGGTTGCGAAAGTAGGAGAGATTTTTGAATTCCGGGTCAAAAGCCTGGATGTTGAGGTATCCAGTGAGCTCCTTGAGAGTGCTGAAAACTTCCAATCTATCCGGGTGCATTTCCACGTAACGCACCCCGAAAGTGAAGTTGGGGTACACTTGTTGGAAACCTCTGAAGCTGTTTTCTAAGATGTTTAAGAATCCCTCTATTACAGTGCAACCTCTAAACGATTCTATATTCCCTGAATGCACCGTTGTGTCCCCTATACACGTCTTGGGACATGGTCCATCACAAAGAACACACTCTCCATCCTGCGCCTTTTTGTCTGATGCACAACTTCTCACACATGCTCCATTATCTTTTAACAAATGTTCTGGACATTTTTTGACGCACGTTGCTCCATATGCATATTTTCCATTTGGATTCACCTCCCACGAATAAGACGAGGGATTGTAGATGCGCATGGAAGGGCATTCGTTGGTGCACACGCCATCATCATAAAAATTCTTGCAGGCAATGCAGTCGCTTTGTCTGGGACCAGTGCAACCACCTGCGCAGAAGAGATGACAACAATCTCGAGGATTGGGCCCGTAACAGCGACCTTCTGCGCATTGAGGACTGCAAGTAGTTTTTGAGAATTTTTGACAGTTGTCCGGTCCATCTCCCCAACATCCCCTCATGCAGCTCTTGTGGCAAGGAGTGCAATCACGCTCGTTCGAGGTGAAATTGTAGACGTATACATCTTTCGCTTTCGAATCCGAAATGATTTCTTTCCAGTCGATAGTTTTGATGTGACAGAGGTTGTAATTATTTATAATGCCGACGCTTCCGTTCAATATGTCTCTCAATGCGGGAAGCTCCACCGTAAACATCTTGTTTAGAGTTATCACAAGGGCGTAATCGTCTTCGTGCATGTTAAACAACGTTCTCCCTCTGATTATTTGCAACTTCGGCAGAACGATCTTTTTCATGTCGACGTGAGAAATCAACACGTATCCTGTAACTTCTCTGATGTACTGGAGGAAGCTCAAATCTAGATTGTTGTCTTGTAACCAAGTCAGCTCCAAGTTGCCGTCCACGTAGGTACAATTGGTGAAACGATCCTTGAGATTCCTGTAGTGATGGTCTCGGTTCGAGGGCACAGACATTCGTCCATTGGTCCCGATACAAACTGAAACAAATAACATTGCTGTTAGATTTGGATGGTTCGAATAATTGCTTAATGTTACACGTAGGCTGTTCAGATAAACAGTCACGTTTTCCCTTGAAGAAATCGCAAGAGATTCCAATGGAAAAAATAATGTGTATCAGCAGGTTTACTTGGGTTGTTTCGGGTTCCTTGAATTGATGTGGTAATGTAAACAGCGAGTTCCTACATTATCATTTATAAGAATTATAAAAGGGACAAACAAGTTGATGAATGGCTTGTTTCAGACGGTTAGGTGCGATTGTCTGAGATGGTGCTCTGAAATAAATGTGTTGAAGCTTGAAAAATGCATTTTCGAGGCACGAAACAAACTCTAACTTTTTCTAACTTCAAGTCAACGAAAGAATTCGCAAAATTCATTTGAAAAATATTTACAACATTCGACAGGACACGCCGATTTAATCGAAAAAGGAGAAGCAATTTCCAAAAAATAATTCATCAGCAATGGCAAAAAATAAGAGTTTTTAATCGAATTTCCAGGGGCGGACCCGCGCACTTGCCTTCCAAACTAAAGCGAATTTCGATTTCCAACCAGTCAAAAAATATCTTGGTATTTAAGGCATTTTTTGATTCCGACGACTAAGAAAATTGAACATCTCCAACCCAAACACGCGTTTTCTTCATCACTACCGTTACAAACGAGTCTTCGGCAGTATGGCGCCGCCATAATACCTTGACTCTACCTGCCTTACCGTACATGGTCATACAATCTTACTATCTAAAAGACCCTGTAAATACTGCTCTTTTTGCTTTCGAGGAAAGACGTTCTCTGGTATTTCGAAAACAGAAAAAATCTCAAATAGCTTAGACCTGGTGTGCGTCACAAGATAATCGTCGTGTAAATAACGGAGATACCAGCTATAGGTACCGACAATTATTATCTACTGATTTTTTATGTGAGTACGTTAACCGAGTATTTTCGAGTTTTATTACATAAAAAAGACTCAGCTAGACGAGGGATGCAATATAATAATCAATTTGGCGTCTTCAAGAAGTTAACCGGACAGAGAGCTCTACAGTTCGGAATTCTGGGTTGGTTTATTGCAGCTTTTAGGACATACACACGATTTATGGTTTAATCGAAGCGGGGTTTCCTAACCTGTAAATCGCAGACAGGTGTAATTTCAATTCAGTCGGTGCCATAAAGGCACATACCTACTCAAAACAATCGCATCTCTTACACAATTAACCAGATGTCCTGGTTGTTCTCGGCTGCACCGTACAAAAATATTACGTTGTGGTACCGGTACCGTCGTCGCCTGTACGTATTCTAAAAGTAGTAATGCAACAGGTTCGCCCACGTTTTTGTCGGAAAACGAGTACCAAATACCCCAGATATTTTGTTACCGAATGCCAATACAAATTAATTATCATGATCTTGGTGTTCTGGACACATGTGCGGTCAGCACAGCACCGATTTAATGGTGAAACGCAACAAAAACATCAGACATGTCCTCTGATTCGTATAAAAAAAAAACGAGAACATTATTTATGAAATGACATTTATGAGAGAGTCGTGCTCACGTGTAAAACAACTTAAAGACTTCAACGAGCACAAGAGCGAAATCTGAAACCAATAAGCTTATTCTGTAACATTAGTTGGATTCTCTGGAACTGCAAATGGGTACCAACTCGAGTTTGGTTTGGTGGCGTTTTTTTTTTTTGGGTTATTTATGAAACGGCGGAGGCTACGGGGAACACGTACTTAATGAAACATTTAACTGGAATAAACTCTAAAATGAAACATCCAATCATAGTAACAGGATTTTAATTTATCTATTTTAACAATCGTATATTTTCAATGATTGAATAATCATTCGAATTCTGTGTTCGAGTTCTGTATTCAAATGTGAACAGAGAGAGTTTTATTACGAGTACAAGAAACTATTAAAAAAAAATCGCAGAATTGAGCGGCAACGACGTTACATCTTCTATCCTCGTTTAAGAGTGTGGAACAGAAAAGGATCATTATATGAAACGCAGCGAACAACTTTGGCTGCGTTTCATATAATGATCCTTTTCTGTCATCTTGTCATAGGTTGACACGTGCAATGGCGGCAAATCAAAATGGGAGATTTCTCCTTAATTTTTAGGGTTTGATTATCGAATTATTGTGCTTTTTCATTTTCGGAAATGTTTTTATACCCATAGAAACAACATATTAACTTTTTATATTTGCAAAGCAATATTTAAAATGTTTCAACGGACATACGCGACTCGTCGGGATTCCAAGGATAATGAAGTAAGTTTTTATTAATTTATTCTTACGATTTGTGTTTGGTAAACAAAAAAGGTATCTTCGTCACATTGCGATTGTCTACTGAGGTACGAGAGCATATAAAAATAGATTCGCATCTCTAGGAATCTCAATTTAAACGTTCTCAAGCAGCTCTCACTCCGGATTAAAAAAAAAACAACAACTTAACACAAGGTGTAGCTTACCATATTTTTCAAAAGCAACAAAACCCCCAAGAGCTGTGCCCTATTATTTGACGAGCTGTAATCTTTAAGTGTATAATAATGAACTGCCTTTTTCGAAGGTTATTCTCCGCATGGCAGGTATAAAGATTTAGATCATCTCGACTTTTAAAAGTGCACTATGTCGATGTCCAACGCCCAGCTCATAAGAAGCGCAATTATCTCCAAGACAACATGGGACTTACAGGAACAAACCTTGCGTTTTTTTCCTATGTTTGATCATACGTTAAATTAATCCATTTTATTACATTAGACTTTGACGAAGTTGGAACATTTCCATTGTTCAGATTTGAGTCGTGTTGCGTCGTGATGTTGACACAGCCGGTTAAAAGAAATGATAAGGGAGTTTTAACGATTAGAGTCACTCATCTCATGCCATAAAGGTCGCCGATTCAATAATTTTTTCCTATTTCACTTACTCTCCCGACGAGTACTTCTCCGTTTACCTCATGATTACTCAATGAATTCGATAGTTCGGAGAGCAACTTATTTTCCAACGATTTTTGTAAATTTTGTAGTCGCGCTCCTTTGAGTGCGGGCTTCGCTCATCGTTACGGGCTTAATGTGCCTAAGAATAAATTCGATATAAAAAGTTCTGGATCGTTATGAGCCACAAGAGCGCTCACGCGTGATTTCTGAGCAGCTTTACTACAATGCAAACTGTCGCGCAATCTAAAGCTAGGATTTAGCCATCTACTTTCACGTCGCGGTTAAGAAGTCTATTGAAATAATTCTTACATCGCAAATACCGAGTTGGTGTCTGTGAGGGGCTTGGTATGACCCAAATCGGTGCGAAGAGAGTGGTACTGCGGTTCGCTCAGCCACAATGACGTTAGGCAGAAAAACATGCGCTGTATTATGTTATTTAACCGATTTTGCACAGGTTATTAAACGGGGAAAGTCCGCGAATCTTCTCCTGAAATAGAAATGTTCAGCTTTGAACGTTATTGTTATTATTTATGTTTAAAATGTTCGAACACGTAAAGAGCAGCACAAACATTTGCAAAATGTACATTGGTAAACGTGAACGGTTGATGGGTTTTATGTAATTTCATAGGAAATGTTGCTGTTTCAAAAATCATGTATAATAATATGTAATCAACTTGTACGTACGTGTAATACATGCTACATTACTTATTTAGTATCATGCTCTCCCACAGCACGTCTATTACAAGGAAATGTTTCGACCAATCGAAATAACATTCGAAGCCTAGTTAATATACAGGGTGACCCACATGAAAGTGCGAATGTTTTAACCATGCCATCTACTAATGAAATGAACAAGCACGTAATTCACAAATAAAAAAGTGAAATATACAGCTTTGCAGCATAAAATAGATATTAGGGCCGGACTATGAATATAGGGGCCCGTATTTATTTAACCGTTAAATATTGCAATCAACTGATTACATTACTTGATTATATCTTTCATTTAGAAACTTTTTTGTCTCTTGGAGATTTTTTTGCAGAATGCGTCGTTTTCCCGTAGTAGCAATTCCAAATTTTACGTCTTTTTATTGCAGGAATTTGTTCTTATTAATGGAACACCCTGTATATGAAGAAAAATGAGCGAAAGAAACAGATAATTCACTGTGCACATAATTTCAACTATTTCAAGGGCTCATAAATGTGATTCTTTAATTTCTTTCAGAGACCCTTTTCTTCCACACCTCAGGATGATATCACGAAAGGGTTCGAAGCAAACTAACTAACGATCACATTCGTATTTGTTTGTATCAGTTCTAAACGAGAGTGCAATTTTCTTTCGTTTTTTTACTGATAATTTTCCCGTAGAAAACAAGTTTTAACGTAAAACTATACCGGGAAAGACAAAAATTGCCGCAGTTGTACACTTTTAACATCGGATGTTGCGGTTAATTTCAACCTTTTCTAAGAAACGTTTTTCAGTTTTCCTTGTACGAATAAGTCCATATTTGCCAATTCGTTTTTTTATTTGCACACCTGGGACATACCTTTTTCGCCAATAACATTTAACGAGTTTATTGAAATTTTGCCACGGAACACACATAAATTTGGTCGGAATACCGCGTATGCAAAGGCGAGAGAGTACCGAGTACCGTTTGCACGCTTTCGTCTTGACAAAATTTTTAAATGGCATTCGTTCACGTAATGAATTTTCCCATTTCCCGCACTTCTACTTTTGTTCTGAGATTTCTCGGAAGGTTAAATATTTAAAAATCGTGCCCGTGCTTAAATACTTTTACCTCGAGCACACGTAGATTGGAGAGCCACTTTGTGTTTTGCATGCCAGGCAGCACTTGAAGGTTTTAAGTAAACGCAGGACACCTGTGCTCGCTTTGGTCTTAAGCAAAGGTTATTTCAAATATTCAACTCACTTCGAAATGTCCAATGGTATGCACGAATTACCCGTTGGGTTGCCAACCGCTCTCCCGAGCCGCAAGAAAGATCTCCGTCTCTCTGTACGCGTGTCCTTTTTCAATAATAATTAGAAACCGTTAAAAACGTCAAAGAGTTTGTTGGCACCGTGAAGAAGAAAGATTACATCATCGAATTTTTGGAGGCAAACCTGATGGGCCAGCCATCATCATCGTAATACTGATTGAATTTCTGCGAACAGAAGCGAATTACTTTATTATTATTTATGATGGACGATTTTCTTTTAATCAAATAATTATCCATTTAACGTAATAAAAAGCTCTTCATTTGATTACTAATAACATTACAATGTAAAGGTATAAACCAAGCTAAAGCCGAAATACAAATATTTGCTTTATTGTTGGCAATAAATAGATGTACAAACATATGTAATATTGCGCCTTAATCCATTGACAACGTTTCGTGAGAAAATGGTAAAATGTCGACCTGAATCATCAACGGTATATGTGTTGCCTCATGGTATCGCGTAGTGGCCCCCAATCGTGAGTACGGGGTAGGAGAGGCTATTCGGCCATGTGTCCGTCACTGTCGAAATTTTTTCCCTTTTATGCGCTCATTGGCAGGACCCCGAACCGAAAAACATTTTCGCGATTACGAATGAAATTGTTGAACTGAAAAGTTATGTACATTGAGTCCCTGTACAGTCGACTTAAATGAATAGTTTTCGAATTCCCAAGCGGCCCTTAGAGGTTTGCGGATATTTGATTTTTCGAAATTTTCCCGATGTTTTCAAATTTAGCAAGCCAAATCTACGTACGTACATACAGTGGTGGCCATAGAGATAGGACTACTACTGGTGCAGTTCCAAAAAGTGGAAGAAAGTTTATTGAAACTTATTCTATCTCGTTTGAACTAAGCTCCTAAATTTCTACAATGTTGATCATTCTATCTAACAGCAGAAACCAGGGGAATTTCCTTAAACTAGAATTATACTTTTCCTGTTTCGAACGAAGAAGATGACAATATAAAAATTTGAAAAAATGTCCTTTTTTCGGACGAAACAAAAATTCATTTGTTTGGTTCGGATGGTCGACTGTATGTAAGAAGACCGGGAAAATAGGAATTGCTTCCAAATTATACTTTGAAAACCATTAAACTTGGAGGTGACAACATAAAATTGTGGGGGCTGCCTCTCTCGGTTCGGCGTCGGTCCCATTTATTGGATAAAAGGGATCCCGAATCAAGGAGCATACCTTAAAATAATGAAAGACGTCATGCTGCCGTGTGCTTCGGAAGAAATGTCATTAATTTGGAAACATCGACAAGATAATGACGCGAAACGTGCGATTTAAACAATTTTTTCACAATGAACCGATTTCGGTTGTGCCGTGGGCTCCGCGGTCACCCGATTTGAACCCCATTGAAAACCTGCGGGCATATCTTGAAGTTGCTGCGAGGCGTCAACGGATCAAAAACAGGGAAGGACTGCGGTCCGTGGTCCAACTGGAACGGGAAGCAATTCCTGTTGAGTTCTGCCAGCACTTAATGAGGTCAGTGCCTAAAAGATTAAGGGCAATGTTTGCTCAATAGGAAGAAGCGACCGAGCATTATGCGTCAGGCAATATTCGGTTGTTTATTTCGTTTTTTTCTTTTTTTTCCTTTTTTTTTTTTGATAATGTTTTGACGGTCTTATTTTTATGATCACATGTTTATTTTGTTTTCGTTGTTTCCATTGAGGATATTTATTTATTTTTCGTTAAAATATGTTTTTGTGGATTGTTTTTATTTTTATTATTAAATGTGTTATGTATGTTTTTTATTTAAATGTTTTGCCTCTGGAGTGATAGAAATGAAAGATTGAAATTTTCGAAGCGGCCCTACTTCTATGGCCCCCACTGTATGTATATCTATCCGAGTGCCCTAAATGTCGCAAAATGCCGTTTACGCAAAGGCGCAACGCAAAAACGCTGGAAATAATAATCTAAATGAATTAATTTCACAGTTAACAGCTTAAGATGTGACACAATAAGCACATCATAAAATGGTTTAATCTTTATGAGGAATGTCTTATTGCCATGACAAATCGTGTAATCTTTTTAGAAAAGACGTGTCTTATGATTTGGTTTCGAAGAATGCCCATCAAGCACCTTCTTTTGTCAGATACCGACACCCTTTTATCGATCGATTTATATGAATTTTCTGTTGTGGCAAACCAGCCAATCTGCTAAAGCTGGCAGTCAACTTTGAAAGTAATTAAGAGGTATCAATAGCTTTGTGGAACTTTCTATCAAGGAAAAGCGAAGCAATCAGGATCAAAGCGCAAGTCATACTTCAATTTGGCGGACGTGTATAGTATGTTACCATCGGGTTGGTTTTTTGCCCGGACGGCCTTCAAATTACATTATGTTATATTATTATAAAATAATAATGGAATACAGTGATTCATTTTCTTGCTTCGGCAATTTTTCTTCGCTGAAAGAATGTCCTGACAGACACGCGTATTTGAAATTTCTAAAATTGAATAAAACATTCACCGAAACATGTAAAAGCGTCACATACATATGTACGTTTAGCCCATCAGAATTTCAAATTCATTTATCAGGGTGAATTCAAGGTGTAACCTATATTCCGGAAGGACGTCTTAGATTTTTGTTATTACATGAAAGTATCGACGAAAAATCTCGTAAATATTCAATTCTGAGGTTCACATCATAACATGTTTAACGTAGAAAGAATATTCGCGCTCATGTGATGTCGTTGACTTGACACTTTTACACACTTCCTGCTATTCTATTGTTCAGGTAAAAAGGTAAATTTCACAGCATTAATTATGCCGATTTTGTTTACGTGGGGACGGATTTATAAATATTTCACATCCGTCGTTGCGGCCTATATAACCTCAGCTATGAAAATTCCATGTTAATGAAAATCAGGTGATATTTCGGCGTCGAATGCCAAATTAATAGAAAAAAAAATTCGTTTTTTATCGACTAGCACGTCAAAGCACTTGCTCATTGCGTCGACCCCGTATAGAAAAGCAGTTCGCCATTTCCTTGCATTACCACTTTGGCCTTTCGCATACGCTTTTGAATCGTTTACCCAAATTAAGCTTTGTGACGGCGCTTTGATAGGTACTTCAGTTAACAATGTCAATTTTACCAAGAGATGACACTAATAGTACATTTGTTGCTATACACTTACCATATCTATGGTGTTTTGGTAAGGTAAATATACGCTGTCAAGAGCCGGATCAGTATTAGTTGTTATTGTGCGCAAATATGGTTTTTAACAGCTTTGAATATGGCGAGTTTTGTACCAGACAAAGACGTTTTGCGGGGAAATTTAACAGTCTTCTTTCGTTTAAAGAAAACGTCTGCTGAAAGTCACAAATTGTTGGTTGAAGTTTATGGGAAACATGTTCTATCCCAAAAAATTTGTGAGCGATGGTTTTAACGCTTCAAAACTGGTGATTTTGATACAAAAGACGAAGAGCGTCCAGGACAGCCGAAGAAGTTTGAAGGTGCAGAATTGCGTGATTTATTGAAAGAAGACGTCGCTCAAACGTTAAAACAATTGGCATTGAAGCATTGAGTGTTGCCCAATCCACTACTTCCCAACGCGTATACTAATTGGGGAAAATCTGGAAAGAGGACAAACGGGTTCCGCACGAATTGAAAGAACGAAACATTGCGAAAGACGAAAAACCATTTGTGAAAATTTGCTCGCCAGCCAAAAAAAAAAGGATTTTTTCCATCGAATTGTAACAGGCGACGAGGAGTGAATCTATTTTGACGATCCAAAAACGAAAAATATCATGGGTAGATCCAGGTCAGCCTTCAACATCAAAACCGGTACGTACATAATATAGACGGAAAAAAGGCTTTTCTGTTGGATTTGGTGGGATAGCAGAGGAGCTGTCTTTCACGCATTGCTAAAACACGGCGAAAAGATTACAGGCGATCGATAGTGAAAACAGTTGATGAAACTAAACCGAATGTTGAAGGAAAAACGTCCCGAATGCGCTCAACGACGCGATAAAATCATTTTTCTGTACGACAATGCTCGGCCCCACGTTGAAAAATCGGCCCAAAAACTATTTGGAAAACGTTCTAACTCACCCGGCATGTTCACCGGACTTGACCCCTTCGGACTATCACTTATTCATGACCGTGCAACGCGGACTTTCAGAACAACACTTTCAATATTACGAAGAAATATAAATATGGATTGGTAATTGATTGGCCTCCAAAAATAAAAACTCCTTTTGGCGCGGAATCCATTCTTTGCCGGAAAGATGGGAAAAAGTAACTGCTAATGATGGCCAGTACTTTGATTGTTAGCGCAATCCATTTTGTTATAGAAATAAACGTTAAAATTTTAGTAAAAAATCGACATTGTTAATTGAAACAAGTATTAATACAAATGTGTTATTCAATAATCTGCTCTTTTTAAATTCGGTTTGGGAGTAAGGCTTCACACACGACTTTTCGAGGAGTCATTCTCCTTGATTACCTTTTTTTCATCTTTCAAAAAGTTATTAATATTCGAGTGGGGCAATTTAAATTAGTCGGCGTATGCCTTTTATTTAAAAACAAATCTGAAGTAATCCTCACGTTACATCCTTAGAACGTTTTCGAATTATTCTAAATCTAAAAAACTAACTGGTGATGAATAATGTTCTTCCGCGCATACCAAACAACAATAAGCCCGTTAAGTGATTTACCAACATGAGCATCAATATCGGTAATAAAATATTTAATATTATGGCTTATAAGAATTATTATTTGTTGATATTGATATCGAGATAAGAAGACATACACGTTAGTATTACTACATCTTAACGGAGTTTTCCCGCGTATATCGTATTTACCAGCGTGATTTTGGTATTTGAGATAAACCGAAACATAACACATATTTACAATGGGCTTAAATACTAAGAAATTTACGATTAAATAAACAAGGGATTTTGGTTTATTATGGTTCACCCAATCGACCTTCGAACTACAGGGTGTAACTTGAGTGACGTCATTAATTTCGAAGGGTGATTCCTTGTCATATTTTAAGAAAAAACGTTCATATAAACATGTGTCCTAACTTGCATCATTTTCGAGGTACAGGGAGTCAAAGTTTTATTTAAAAATCGAGTTGTTATTAATTAATCAAATTTGTTTTCATCTTAAATCTTAAAAACAAATATCAAATTCTCGGAAAAAACGGTGGCGTACAATAATCACACCATAAATATCAATCAGGCAACTACTTGCGACGCCACTGGAGTTATTATTTAAAATGTGATAACATCAAAAGTAGCCCTTTACTAATGCTAACAAACGTGCCAAGTTTCATCAAAATCGGCGCAAAGCTTTCCTAATAATTAATAAAACTTCGACACCCAGTATCTCGAAAATTATGCAAGTTAGGGCACGCGTTTATATGAACATTTTTTTCATGAAATATGACAAAGAATCACTCCTTAAAATTAATGACATCACTTAAGTTACACCTTGTATATTTAGTTAAGTGAGATGAACTTTTGGTGGTACATATTATGACGAGTGTCGGGGGTAGATCTGACTTTTTGTGATAAAATCAAACACCATAAAATTTCGGTATCTAAGAGGCAAATAGGGCCCTGGGCACAGCACCGAATTGCTCGGTTATATGTACGCCACTGACGAATGTGACTGCTGGTACTAGAAAGTACTCTCGACATATCAATTGCTACATTGATTTTCACACAGGCCAATTAAAAAGTAAAGGTAAATATTTAAATTTTATCTACTCAACTAGGGTGAGAATAGGCGCAACTAATAGGCCGAGGGATAGATCGCAGATGAACCTGTATAAATCTAACGCTATTTCAACGAGATAATTTCCATGGAAACAACCAAATCGAAGTTGGAACATCGAGGAATTCCTCCATTTCCACAAAAATGATCTTACTAGCGAAGTTATCATAAATTTCAACAATTGACAATCTACAGGGTGATAAGTGGTGTTTTTAATTCGCATGATGTCTCAACGGTGCGTATTTTTAAGAACGCTAGTGACACATCGGTTGAACTAAATGTCTTATAAGCAAAGTATTTCCTTACTTTCCCGTCAAGCACCCTGTATATACCACCTCATAATACCCAAAAGGTCTTTTCATCTTTTCGAACTTCATTATTTTCTTCTATTATTCATCATTTAAAATGCTAAACTTACTCTTTCCTTTCGTAATAAAATCATCCTCCCTGCCCACAACACTCGGCGCAGTCCTCATATGAGAAAACGCATGTTTTCCCGCAACTAATCCACCAGTACTGCCAATACCACCGTACGACTGTCTTCTTTTCCCTCCCTCGCACCCCCTTAACAATAAAAACAATAACAAAACTGAATACCACGACAATGTGGACTTTAGTTTAACATTCGAGTCCGTTCCCCTAGACGACTGTCTTGTCCATTGAGCGCTGCAGCGGCGCCTTGGACCAGCTGTGATAGTACCATCGTCCACTTTTTTCTTATTGCGCTGACACGCGACACACACATAGTCCGAAACGAAGGTGTCACTATCATATGGTGATGGTAACCAAATCCAGGGCCCAGGGTTATCCAAAGGCGACATATTCGACGCCGGAGTTAGGTAGTTTCACATGATTCAGCGCGAAGTACTCTTGCCGGGTGAGCGGTACGTACTGAACTGGTGGGTAGGTCCGAAAACAACACAACATACGGTTACCTTTTGCTCTACCTGAGAGATGGTGGGCACAGGTGAGGGAATACCGGGTCACCGTGTTTTAAAGCGGCAAATCTGTGGGTTGTAGTTAATGGTACGCTTGAGGTTAAAGATGGTCGCTTAGGTTTTCCTATGAAAGATTTTAAAAACTTTGGTTTTGAGATTTTGAAACTGACATTTCTTCACGAATTATCAGAATCGAGCAATTCAAGGTTTAACTTTTCGAAACAAGAGGAATCAAGTAAGACTTCAATGCCAATACTCAATAGAGTGGTCACGAATCGTAGATCAGAAGTTGCCAAAATGTAAAAAAAATTAGACAAAACAGACAACAATTCCCAAATTCAAATTTAATTTTGAAATCTTGGTAGTAATATTCTGTTAAACATTTGTATCCGCTAGACTGGCTTCGTAGAGAGCCAAATTTCGGAGTGTGATTTTCATCTGGAACCTTTTGTTTAAATTCAGTAGAAAATTCCGGATATGTTTCTGATCAAACGTTGACGTTCTTGAACTTCGGAAGTAATAATGATTCTATGGTATTCAGGCAAACGACGAAATGCCTACGGAACCTTGAGGAAAACCTGTACTAAGTATTAGCCATCAAGCACCAATCAGCTGTAAAAAGAGGCGTTTCGAAATTTTCATCGATTCAAAGACGTTACGTATCAAGCATCTTATGGAACGGCAGTTTTTCGGTTACTTATGAATCATAAGACGTTCGATTATTTATTTGTAGATAAAGTTTAACGAAGAGGAAAGATAAGACATAGTTTCATAGCAAATGAGGGACAATAATACCGGTAAATGTAGCATTTTTTAAAACTCTCTTCTAATTAAACTTTACACGTCTGGTTTTTAATCAACGTTAAAAAGCACTTAGATCGATTTAACTAAAATTCTTGTCACTCAATAAATTGACGATACAGACCTTTAATAATTAACACGCACCAAAACTTGCGATTTCATTGCGCATTTGCCGCCTCTCAATAATAGTGATCCATAAAGAACGAATAATATTCGAAGAGAATAAGGCACACGAGGATGCTAAAAACCAGAGAGAGGTGGTACACAGTGGTCCAGCACGCGACAAGGACGGAAACAGTTATTTATCGCTTGACAAGCGTGTAAAACAAAGAGGCAAATATAAATAAGAGAGCCGACGCTCGGAGATTTCAACGGGCGATTACCCTGCGAGCCCGCGCATGGACCGACAAAGAGGGTTTTGTCACTTTTTGTTCCATACTACGCAGGTATTTTGCTTATTGTTAAAATATTGACGTGTTCGCCATTGGCGAACGTATTTCAACAATTAAATCCAACGAAATTTCAAAAATTCGGTGGTTTTATGGGCAATTAACAAGCGCGGGTCAAGCCGTCTTTGACCGGTTTTTATCTTTTTGTTACGTGTTGCCAGATTTACATGTGTTAGGCCGATGCATTTCGACATAGCCGTAGGAGTCTCAAACTACACAATTTTTCCCTTTAAAAATAATAACAATGGTCCACAAAAACAGCCGAACTTGACATGCGCGTGACGTTGGAAATTGAACAGATGTCAGGGATGTGTATGTGTCAAAATTCCCATCTAATCCACGCATCGAAATTAAACCGTTATCACGGTCAGATTGTAGTTTTGTTCGAGTGGAAAATTATTTGTTTTTCATGGAAAATCGACATTTTTCGTTAGTGGGAGGCCCGCTACTGGAATATAAGGCGAATCCCGCCTTGCATTCCACTTCTTTGTAGCTGTGCAGCTTTTCTAGCCCAGCGGGTGCCCCAATCCCCAGGTAAGCGAGTGAAGTAATTTGTTCTTTTCAAGATGGAGAGGTAAACAATAAAGCTCGAGTTGGTTCCTTTTGTGCGGAAAGGAAAAGATGATCTGTTGAATAACTGTCGCGAGGTAACTAGGTATACCCGGTGACCTAAAAATGGTTTCATGACGACTCGGCTCGTTGCCGTATCAAAAACATGGGAAGGATGCGCAGTTTTCAGGAAGATTGTGCGGCAATAAAGCCGTAATGTCACTATTGTTGTCGTTTTAATAGATTAAATCCAGCTCGAGATGCGTAGGAAAAGTGTAATTGCAAGATACTGTGGCAAGTTGAACCTACATTTCGTTGCGGTTTGATTTCTTTTTATTTTTATTTATTCCACCCACATGTGCGATTAAAACAGCTAAATCCGGTTCAGTTTTCTCGGGCAGGTAAAATGAGTGGCACCCAATCAATTGAAGTTCCACATTCGATAATTATTAGAGCAAAAGTAATGCAGGTTTAATGGGGTGTTGGCCCATGCAGGGATGATATTTCGAATTTTAATTAAAAGCTTCGGAGATTTATCGTTTAGTTTAAACGCCTGCCTTTATAAGAACCCATTACTAAGTCGGTGGGAGGTACGAAAGCATTTTTGATGAGCCGGTCAATCCTTCGATTATTGTTTATTGCCAGGTAAAAAGAATTTATATGGATAAGAAGTCGGTACTATTACATTGTACATTTCAAGAGCATGTAAACAAAATTAAATATCACGAAAAAGGTTACTTTGAGTGGTCATAGAATATTAAATTGTTAGATTCCTGGCGCCGTAGACACCCATGTCCAGTTACAAAAAATCTGACTAGTGATTGTTAATTAGTCTTCACTGCGCGAGCCAAATTACAAATCGCTGGACGAGTTCGTAGTTTCAGACCAAAACGATCGAAAGCAATATTTTTCGGTTTTTCACCTTCGTTGAGGTTGTGGTAGATGATGGGAAAAGTTATAGTAAAAAATAAAAACTGGGATAAGCTATATTCGAATTGAAAGCGTTCGAAAACTGCTATTAAACGTACGCACAACTCTACAATTTTGAACTCGTTCCTAATAATTCTTAAACTGGTATCACCATATCTGGAGATCATGAGTTTTATTGCGTGCTATGGGCAGTTGTTTGAAAATTTACCTCGAATTAATATTCAATCGAACTTAATTTGATAGAAAGAAATTTTTCAAAACGTGTCCTTAAGTGATAATTGGGCAACTCGATGTCGAGACGTATTCGTGGTTAAAGAATTCTCTTACATTTTTGTACTATGTAAACTGTAACAACTATTTTTTTATTCCCACATTTACGCATTCAAACAACCACCTTGACTTCTGGGATTGCAGTATTGAAATACCTGAAAAACTATTCGTCCTAGCGGGGGGTTGTTAGGCGTCTTTCAAATGTCGGCGAAGGGGATGATTTACTCCCACCCATTCGGACAAGGCGATATTAATGCACGACATACCTTTTCGAGCGTTTCCTCGAACAACGTATTTTTTGTTGAAAGACAACGGTTGATGATCAGGTATAAGGCAAAACGATGAATTTAAAACTTGATTAATATTTAGTCGTAAATGAGATTGAGCGAGTGAGCTTTATGACCGAGTTCGCTTTTTTCTCTATTGATAATCGTCGTTTAGCAGCTTTTACCAAAATTATATTAAGTCTGCCGGAAACTTCTGTCCGTTGGTGAAGAAGAAGAAAAACTGTGCAGTTTCTGATCTATCCAACAATATTTACTGTACGGCATAATAGCCATTATTGTTTGTGACTTCTTGCCAGCGTGATGGCAATTTGTAAATCCCATTTTTGAAGGACGCCCTGTCTTCGGACACGAAAAACTCAAGAAGTGCTGTTTTGACATCTTATTCATTTTTCAAAATTTTTCCCGCCAAAAAATGTTGCAAAGAGCGGAACAAGTGAAAATCGGAAGGTCCAAGGTCTGGGGAGTACGGTGAATGCGAGAGAATTTCCCACCCTAGCTCTTGCGACGTTCTGGCCAGTCGCCAAAGCTGCATGTAGTCCGACATTGTCGTGGTGCAATATGATTTGCTTTCTGTCGAACATCTCCATCATCCATTTTTTCTTGAAGTGCTTTCCTTAACTCGTCCATTTGCCAACAGCGTTTCTCCGAATTGAGCTTTTCGTTGAGTTTCGAAAGCTCGTAATGCATTGGTCCTTGGATGTCCCACCATATACACAGCATTCTCTTTTTAAGGCTCAATCGAGGTTTAGGAGTGCAGGGAGTGGGTTGTCCGGGATTACGGTACACTATTTTCCTTACAATGTTTTCACACGTAATCCACTTTTCGTGAGCAGTTATCGTACTGTCCGAGGAAGGTTCACTTTTGTTCCGAGCATGCAGAGATGTGCATATGACGTCATGCAAATTTTTTTCACTTAACTCATGAGGCATCCATCTGGAATATTTATAGACCAACTCTGGCTTCGGAATGTGGTTCGAAATGGTTTGTTGAGCTGAGTTAAGTTTCTCTGCGATCTCCGATGTTGTTAGATCTTGGCGTCTTTACAATATCGTCATCGATCAGAGATGGCCGCCCAGAACGTGCCTCTCATCGCCAAGATCGAAATCAGCTGCTTCAAATTTTTCGAACCATCTCCTACGTGTTCTTTCTGAAACAGCATCTCCTCCAAAAATGTTCACTAAATTTCGACGTGCTTCGGCAGCATTTCTACCCTGTTGGACTTCGTACAACATAGAGTGCCTCAAATGAACTTCGTTAGTACCGACGTTTTCACGATCGCGTCTGGCTTAATAATGACACGAGATATCTTTGCTGTAGTTAATTTCGAAGGAAACATGTGTGTACGTGCAGTTGTAAAGAAATACGGCCATGTATGGCTCGAAAGAGTGTGCGCACGCATGTTTAAACGTGAAACCAAATTATCGGACAGAATTTTCCGATAGACCTGATACTCCAGGGCGAAAAAAATCTGCAAGAATAATAATCGACTTATACGAAACAGGGTCTAAAAGCCCTCTTGGCGTCTATAAAAAAACACTGCAGTGTTGCGCCTTTTATGAAATACGATCCCGAGTCAGTGACTAAAACTAAAACATACGTGACACGAGATACGATTATACATATTCGCATATTATTAATCTGAAGCTGTAGGTGTAAGATTTCTCTATTTTTATGTCAGCTAAATAGACGGCTGAACCGTGGTCATATCAGCGGAATTGTTCATAAATAATTTTGAAAACGCATAGTAAAACAAAGGGAATTTTTCGTCATCGCGCCATGTCGAAATCTTGTAAGTGAATTAAACATCGAGTTAAACTTAAGCCTAAGTTTACTGGTGAGATACCCAACTGGGTCTTACAGTCTACAGTGGATTAAAAAATGCAGTATCTAAATTGATCTCCCCATGACGCCGTTCTGAGTTGAGCATTCCTTCGGTCCAAACGTCAGACCTTCCTCCGTGTCTTAAGATCAAATATATGCTCCGTCGAGCATCGACTCATATTTCGGGCTTTGAAACGATTTATCTCTGTAATCTTGCCGAGTAATTTTTAGACAACCCAAAAACAAAAAAAAAGGTCTGCAAGGAATCTTAAAAGGTTGTAATTAGTTTCTAAGGCTCTTATTTGACCTATTGTCTGAGGAGGCCAATCAGAAAATGACTCGGGAATATTTTTAATTGGGACCGGTGTTTTCGTAGTCGGCGATTAAAATTTTTCATAACTTCGCGAGCACTCCGCATTATTCGCTTCAAATTTAGCACCTCAAAACACTTATTGCAGCTCTTAGTGTATAAATCGCGCGAAGTGGACAGTAATAGACTGGGCGGCACTAAAATCACCCAAAAAAGGCGCAGTTATTTCGAAAGATTCGAAAAAGCCTCGATTCTGTCCAAAGTTATCTGTCCGCCTATCTTTACACGGCATCAAAATCAAATATGGAAGAAGCGAACTCTTTTGGACAGATGTACGATCTTCGCAACACGAAATACAGAGTGATTCCATGTTTATGGTTGTTTGGAAACATTTCGGTATAATCTGCCGAATTTTAAGCGATCGATGTAAACCCCGATAGTATTGTATGCAATTTTTAGAAGTGAAAAAAATCTAACGTACAATTCGAACCACTATGTTTTCTGATATTTAAGCAAAATGGTGACAAGAGGGCGAATCCGGGAAGTTTTTGGCGATTCAGTTATCCGTTATATAATTTTCAAATTTTTAATAAAATAAATTAATATCGTCAGAATGACCACTTTCGAGCTTTGACACTTTGCACTCTAACGCACTTAAAAAAGGCACCCTGTATATGTTACTGAAAGTAACTGTAAATATGAGTACTGATATACGATTTGTGGTAAAGAGGTTGTCTAACGGGTTTCTCTTTCGTTTCATACTGAATTCATCACATTTCATAATTGAAAATGCTCGTTTACCGGGATTTTTCCAGCAGGTCTGTTTGACTTGGCAATTATAACTCCATCATAACTCCAATTCAAATACGCGTCAATTTTAGTATTTTTCGTGTGCCAACAAGCGATAATTTCATCAGAAAACGTTTGCGACACACATTTGACTGCTGCCTAACCCGAACTAACTTGTGTTAACTAGAGGGTCTCCTCGAGTACGCACCGACCATAAATCAACAGATCTCGACCAAACGCCCTGGTGTCGTGGTTCTTTCTTTGAAGTTCCTGCAAACCAAAAACTCGAAGAATTCTCTTTTAATGGGTTCGCCTGTCGCGGTCAGCGGTACGGTTAAAAAGCAGGAATTTAGTAAGAAAACTGTTGCCATTGTACGTCTCCAGTTGCATTGCCCGGTAATTGCGGTAAATACATAATTACCGGTCAGATATGCAGCGCAGAATGTCTGTGTGTACGATGCTGGAAGCTTTCATGTATGGCATTTTTACGTTAGTCATGGTTTACTTTCAATATTTTAACAAGACCGAATCATGGCAATTGTCCTAATTATGGTTAATTTGGATTCTTCCCTTTGGCGGAAAAACTGGTTTATTCGAATCTACGATAGGCGCGCAACGAGACATCCTTCGACTGCCTCGTCGTAGGAAATCGGAAAGAGTTGTTTTTCGCAATTGTCCTCAGACAACGGAACGACTCACAAATCCGACGACAACTCGCCCGTGGAACTTCGCCATAACTTCAATTTAAATGAGTCATTGTTCTCTCAAACGTTCGGTATCAAATAATTTTATCACTGTACCGAGTCACGAGCCAATTTTTAATTGCTCTTCGATCGAAATTTCCGATAAACGGCGTTAGAGGCATGACAGAATCATCGAAAGGTGATTTGAACGTTTATTCTACGTTTTTCCAACGTAACAGTGTCTCCGTCAGTCCACATAAGCGAATCTCCAACGAGCTTCATCTCATATTCTCCTTTCAAATTAAGTTATAAAAATCCTACGTTTCTTAGAAAACGCAAACCAGTCCTGTATGATGGGTATGCTTCTTGGTACGGCGTCAAAGTGTGTATCTACAATAATACGTGAAGTGGTAACGACTTGCGTAAACAAGCCCGGATCGTCGAGAGATACCTTAACAGATTTGTCTTTGTGCATCGTTTCTAAAGAAAATCATTGGAAATGCCATGATCCATCTAAAAATAAAATTAAAGTTTAAAGTCCCACAGTGCCACGTGCGACCGACCATTTGGTCGAAACCATGGGGCTCTTAGAAAAAGCAGCCGAGCCGGGCCCATGGTTGTGGGCCGCAGTTGGTTTCTATTAGGTGACAAACTATGATGCCACATTTCAATGTGAGTGCGTTAAACGATTGTTCTACAAACCATCACTGGAGGAGTCGTCGTCGTGGTTTGCACACTTTGCGGATTAAACGTATCGTTCGTTGTCGAACCGCGCCAAAGTCCAATAATTCATAAAATGAATTTGTCCGGAGGAAATGTGGCAACGTGAAATAGAAATATCTACCGACTTAAGTATATTATGCCTAACGCCTACTGCAGCAAAGTGCATGGCATGTCACTGGTTAACATTGCGTCACAAAATTATAAAAATTTTTAAAGTTGAATGGAATTAATCGGTTGTGGTTGTGGCCAGAAGGCCTTGGTCTAATAATGTGTGCAATTTTATATCGGCCGAAAGCATGAATGATATGCGGAGAGCATATTGTTAAAAAATGAAGATTGTCCGCGAATAACTGAGAAATATCACTAAATAACTGGACGCATTAATTTCCCGCTCGATGACCGTCGAAACTTGTTCTTGTTTTCATTAATGATATACGTTAGATTCCTAGAACTTCGCCATTAGCAAATATTAGTGCCAAAATAATTATCTTAACAATATCATTAATTACCGGCGAGGTGTCGAAGTTATTCGCAAAAACGTCATTTTCCACAGTAGAAAATGGAAAATTTCGCTTACAAAAAATTCCTTCCTTTACACAGCAAGTACCTACGTATATTTACCTGTATTTAAGAGGAAATTACTATACGTATAAACTGCTTGTAATATGCATCTCCCACACAACTAATTGAAATAATGGTTCATTCAAGGATTAGAGTCGTGGGCAGGTTCTTGCTTAAAATTCTGCATTTTTTCACAAAAATGTATTCGCCAGGTGAGGTAAATTATATGCTGTACCAAATTCATACACATTTCTTGCTTACGTCACGCACGTCGCAACGACCATTTTTCTTCTAAGAAAGTCCATTTCGAAATGTGCTCTCGTCTTACCTCTAACGACACAGCCAAGTGTTTACCAACTCGTGTCGGATTATTGAACGTTTAGAAAGGGTAAATGATAAAATACACTTGGCTAACAAATCTCGAATTATTTCCCCTACTGCCAAAGCCACTGAGAGGCACTAGTGACGTTCTTGTAGGATTATAACGCAGACTTCTTCTCGAGTGGTCCAAATTCATTACCCAGAATACCCTAATATTGAAATTCTGATAGCGCCGACGCGTTCTGCACACGCGCGTGCACGCGTGTCAACATTGTGCTGTTTGATTCCTGTCGATTTAAAAACAAAGAGGTCCAATTCCATTGTCTACATTCATGACCAGACCTTATAAATAATAGGTCACACATCGCATAGTCTTTTAGATTAAAAGGCGATATACGAATTTTTATGTAAATTTTAACGTACTACTTAAACTAAATTTAAATTATTTAGCCACATTAGTGGAAATATGTGGAGCAACTTTGAAAAAAAAATAATATAATTGCGGCTAAGTTAGTTGGACTCATTCCAATATAGGTTTAATACAAAGGCACCACCATATAAGGAAGTACTTTGACCGTCAGAAATATCAATCTCAATCGATATTTATTTTATTGTATGTTCTTATACCGATAACATTCTTTCAGGAGGTGGAAAAAAGTAGAGCAACTCTCGAAGAAAGTAAACATTTATTCTTAAAAACGAACTAAAAACAGTATTATTCAATTTTTTTTGTGGAAAAAAACCTTGTTTTTAATGACCTCCTGGCATCCGTTGGGCATCGACCTTATTAGCTTTGATATTATTACGGGATCCATGCTGCACCAGGCTTCTCTCAATGTTTCAAATAATCGACGGGTACTCGTGTAACTTTTTCCCCGGATCTTTCGATCTAAAATTTCCCAGAGGTTCTCGATCGGGTCGAGATCAGGGGATTGCGAAGGCCATTCCAAAACACTGATATTTTCTCTCCTAAACCACGCCTTTACGTATAGGGTTTAGGGTGGTTATCCTGTCGGAAAATAAGTCGTAAGGGCACGACCTCATCGACATGTGGCGTCACCATTTGGTTCTCCAAGACGTCCCTAATATATCGGAACCTATCCATGTGGCCTTCTATTTTGTGGAGTGGACCAACACCGTGGCCCGAGAAACGGCCCCGGACCATCTCCGTGCTTTACTGTTGGACATGTATATTGGGGATTAAGTCTTTCAGTCTTGGAACGTCTTACATGCCATCACCGTTGAATAAACAGAACTTTGATTCGTCGCGCCAAAGGACTTTTTTCCAGTAGTCCTCTGTCCATCGCAAATGTGATTTGGCAAAATTGAGGCGAGCCCCTCTGTTTATCTTTGATAACGGCAGGTTTTCTGCCATGCAACTTAGCTTCCATCAATCTAGTCCTTAGAGTCCTAGAAGTGACTTCGATACCAAGTTCCTCAGAAATACGGCGTTTAATCGTGTCGGAGCCAGTGAAAGGTTCACTTTTTGCAAATCTTACAATTTATTTATCCTCATATCCATGGATTTTACTGTTCCCGAACTATTCCCAAATGCGCGATTTTGTTTAATAATTCGGGTCCATAAACTTATTTAAGTCTGCTTTTGACCATCCTCACGTAAATTGCCGATAACTTCTTCTACTTCTGAAGACGACCGTTTTCCTCTAGGCACGTTTGCCGACGCAAACTTACAGTTGAAACGAATCTCGAGGCAAAAATTGTTTAAATATTTCGTATCGTTCAAAATGTTGCTCTGCATTTTTCCACTACTGCGCGTTTGAATCGAAACGTTCACGTAAAAGTGACGAAGAGCTGTTTGGCCTGTGACTTTTGTGGGAAGAACTGTTTATCATAAAATAGGTTGATTCGAGGCGCAAGAAAAAAATTATTAGAAAAAAAACTTGTTTTCCTACGACTCCTCGGGTAGCGACCGGCTGGTCCAATCGTGGTTTTTTCCAACCACGAATTCCTTATTATTTATTTGCACGATCTCTCCAGAATTATCCGCTTAAAATCGGAGACTCTAACGCCGCAAACAGAGCATTTCAGTGCCGAGACCGAGACAATAGGAATACCAAGGCAATCAGACAAAGAATTGCAGGAATTGCGAAAGGAGAGATCGTATCACGCAAGTCCGAGCTTGAGGCCTATCTCTCGCAATTTATTGCCTAAAAATTACAATCCTGCGCCGATTTTAACGATGCCTCGGATTACCGCTACAAATCTCATTTTATACGGCCCTAGAGTGACCGCTACAATTGGAACTTTCGAGTGGTCACTCGGACTGGTCAGTACAAACGGAATTTTTATCTCGAGACGTTGTGAAAACCGTGACTAATTTCTAAAAAAAAAAATCGAACTCGATTTCTGTGTTAATTAAATCTAAACATTATTAATATTAAATCGGTATATCTGACGTTGACACAGTTTCGAAACCTTTAAAGTTTCAGGTGTAGGAAGGAAAAATAAAAACGGAAAGACGCCCACCGTTCACGATTTCTTAAAGAACTCAATGTAATATGACAACTTTACAGGAATATTTTAATGGAATAATGTCGCGATTTCCTTGCAGTTGGTGCGTGGTTGGTCATGACGATATATATCGAAAATGAGAATTATGTCTTAATAGGTTAATAATGTCGATTTTTTTGCAAAATTTAAACGTTCATTTCTATAACAATCTCAATTACGTCGATGATCGAAATGTTGGCCATCGTTGGCGATGACTTTTCGCATGTTTCCGTGAAAGGACGGATTCCGTGCGAAAAGGATTTTTTGCTTTTGGCGTCCAACCAATTGTCGAGTTTATTTCTTCGTAAGAATGGAAATGTTGTTCTGAAAGTGCGCGTCACGTCGATCGTCGGACTGAATGGCAGGCCGAAAGGGCTAAATCTGAGGAGTGTGGCGGGGTGAGACGTTCTATTAAAACGTTTTCCAAATATTTTTTTGCCGATTTTTCATGGTGAGGTCGAGCGCATTATCCCGCTGACGAATAACTTTTTTGCGTCTTTGGACATATCGTGGTCTTTTTTTCCTTCAATGCTCGGGTTTGATTTGATCAATTGTTTTCGTTGTTGATCGGCAGTAATCGTTTCAGCAATTCGTAAAACACAACTCCTCCGCGATCCCACCAAATGCACAGCAAGACCTTCTTTCCATGGACATTGCGCACCGATTCCAATGTCGATGGTCGGCCTGGATCTATCCATGATTTTTTGCACTTTGGGTTGTCAAAATAAATCCACTTCTCGTCACCTGTGATGACTACTCGGTGTAGAAAACTCTTTCGTCTCGGCCTGGCGAGCAAAACTCCACAAATGGCCCAAATGATTTTTCGCCTTTCAATGTCTCGTTCTTTGAATTTGTATCGCACCCACTTGCCCTCCCTCTGAACTTTTCCCGAAGCTCGTAGACGTTCGGAAATGGTGGATCGGGCGGCGTTCAAGGTTTCCGCCAGTTGTTCCTGCGTTTGGACGGGGCTTTCGTTCAATACTTTTTGAAAAACCTGCATCTTCAAATTTCTTAGAATGCCCCGGTCGTTCCTCGTTTTTTAAACCAAAGTCGCCACTTTCAAAACGGTTAAACCATCGTTCGCAACTTTTTCGAGATGGAGCACCATAAGCACCGTAAGCTTCAACTTACGATCGATAAGTTTCGGCAGCCGTTTTTCTCACGTGAAAAAAAGGTTGTTCGACTTCTCCGCAAAACGTATTTTCTCGATGCGAAAGTCGCCACGTTCAAAACTACGAAAACTACGTTTGTCGCACAGTGGCGATTCGTAGCGAACCGGCTTTGAATGCGGCATTTTCACCTTTCAAGGCGTTATCAACATCGTTAGTTTGTATTAACAAAATAATCGGTAACACAGTCTCTTAGCAAAATCGATATTATTAACCCAAATCGCTATTATTAAAATAGGAATCCGCAACGCGAGCTCTGAGTGCCAGTGGCGTTTTTGTCCATTCCACAATGCCCAAGTTGGTTCTCCGATCACATCGAACTTTTTTATATTTTTTTCGCGCAGGCCTCCGTATTCCTTATTGCAGCAGCATACATCTAAACTCACTTTGCGAGACACAATTCCTGCATCTTTAAATAAACACTTCATTACCCAGAAACGTCCAAAACAAACACGGTACTACCTTCCATCTGGTGCTCTCGTTTTGCTATTATCATAAGTACAGTCGTACGAATATCGAGAAGAGAGTAAACGCGATTTTTAAAAGAACTGAATAGGTACGTCTTCCAAACGGGAGAGTATCGACCCAAACAAATAAAGTTCACCATCGATTCGAAACATTTTTTAGAGGATTTCCATGGCAAAGGGCGACAAGTGGAATCGTCTTGCTGTGCGAAATAGTGGCCAAAGTCGTTTGTACACTCTTCGAAAGTAATCGAGTACTTTGTTCGGTATCATCACGGTTGTCGTGACCCGCGTGATCAGCGAATCTCGGCACCGGCGGTGCCCACAAAGCGGTGGCCACAGGGGTGGAAAGTTGCTCTTATCTTCCACCGAAGATCTTCGTGACTCTCTCGGGAGATGCTCCTCGCGAAATGACCGAATATGTGTGTCATCAATAAAATAAATAGGAAAATTTCGAATCCCTTGATAAAGCGAGGGCTCAATCAACCGTAACTCAACGTCGATTAAAGCGAAATGCTGAACACAAGGCAGGCACGAAGAATATTTATTAACGATCATGCTGGGCAAGACTGGACGCGACCATTTCGTAAATAATGCTGATCTTGACGATGCCTATAAAAATTCACGAATAACATCAAAGCATATTTCGCTAGATCGGCAGCAAGATAATTTTTTATGGTTTGCTTCTAAATAGCTCAGGTTCTTGTCCGATTTTATGTTGAGATTAAAGATGTAAGTCTGAACTTACAGATGCTTGTGCAGTTAACTGACCAAGACATACAGGGTGTCTTAAGAACTGCGTTTTAGTCCTTAACGGGCTCAAATTCGATCATGTTCGAATGTGTTCGTCGCTTCCGTCTGAAGCTGCGCAGAAATTGACGTATGATGTGTCCATTTCGTTCCCATCTAACCGGTTTCAGAAGATTTTATCTAAGGACATGTTAACATTGCTAACTAATCGATATGGATGAGTGCCAGTAATTTTTATCAGTTTTCGCATAACGACTCATTAAACTAGACCGCAGCAATTCATAGAATCGACAGGTACACATTTATTATAAACTAGATAATCATCTCTTTCGGTCAGATAATTAAAGAGATATTCATTGTTGCTGTGTAAAGTCATACTGTTAGGTGAACAGAACGGACTCGGTCCCAAGGAACGGCACAAAGGTAGACACACACACACACACACACACACACACATAAGCTGTAAACAGATGTAAATAAATATCCAAAACAATAAATTAGATTTTAAAAAATACGAGGGAATTAATGGGCCTGAGCTTCGTGGTTCCTGGCTTTTAAAACATAGGCGTAGCTAATCGCTTCAATCGAATGAAGTGCGATGCCACCTCCGACCCCCCTCAAATTATCCCCCACGCGCTTTTTAAGCGAATTCGCGCCCTCTATTCGTGAAACGGTGCGCTATTACAATTAGCCCTAATACAGCGTCGTCCTGTATACTAATTTTACGTCAGTGTATCGAAACTCCAAATGTGTAGCTACAATACCACACTGGTCACTTGTCGTTTATAGGAATTCAAATGGTTCCTCCGATGGAGATGATGGTGCGATAAAAGTCGGTTCGGTTACCTGCAACAAAAACAGTATGTTAACAAGCTGAAAACATAATAAAGAATGGGTTGAGTTTATGGAGACGAATGAATATTCGACGACGGGCCTTATCGATAACTTTAATGGGCTGTCGGTTTGTGCGTTATTTTCGGCAAAATGCGATATAAGTCACGACGGCTTAACGTTTTTTATGTACGTATTAAATTGTGAAGAAAAGCACAAAAATGCCGTTTCGCAGCAGCTTCTGGCCATACCTTCTCTAACGACAATTTAGAAATACGGTCGCACAAAAAAGTGTTTGTGTGCAGTTGCGGCCTTTTCAAAACGCGATTTTTTTAAGGCCTCGAAAAACACTATAAAAATTAAATTTTCAAAAATCGTCCGAACACGTAAACTGAGTTTAGGTTTGAATTTCTACTATACAAATTTCGAACGAAATAAGTGGAAAATTACAGTTTACAGAGTGTTTTTTCGGTTGTACGAGTACTTTTTTGAGCGACTGTGTTACGCATACTTAATGAACCGGTAAAATTGAGTTTTTCCCGAATGTAAAATTTCGATTTTGGATCGAATTTCAAGTACTTCGCAAAATTCACAGATTTTATAGAACATTACGCGATCGTTCCCTGCCGATGAGAGATGGCGACGTATTTCGGTTGTGAGAGCCTTCAACGAACTTAAACAAGAGTTAAATATTTAAAGTCAAGTAACTCTGGAACTCGAGCTCTTTTCAGTGTACGTTATCGTTTCGATCAATATTTGCTCTAAACTGTGGATATCTAAACATACAAAAAGCTTAAAGGATAAAACCATCCACATCAGCTGCAAGACCGTGAACAAGACAACGCTCTGTCTATTTACGAAGAGAACCAAATAAACCTTCTATGTTGTGTGTACTTGGGGGGATATTTAGCTCCTTTTATAACATGATCGTCACGACAGCGACTCTTATCTCATCCAAGGACTTTCGATGAACGTCTAAGAGACGGATCGGTGTGAAAATGATCTTTACACACATGTTCCAATGACGATCCAATTGTTCGACTCATTACCAGCAAATAGCAAATCGTCAAGGACGTTTTTTGGTAATATTTGTAGTATTTCTCTATTTCGCAGGACGTTTTAAAAACTCTCTAAATGTGCTTGTTCGTCAATGAAATTATCGAGAGACTCAGCTACTTTCGTCGAGTTCTTTTTCATTTCTTCAAAAGGTGAAATTTAACTCGCGTTGTGTGGTTTCTCATCAATACAGCAAGAGGTGCGTGGAAAACGGAAAGTCCGAACGTGTCGCGTTACTTGCGGGATCTGCACCAAAACGTTACGATGGTGGTTCGATGGCTGATCATTAGAAATGTATCATCCCGTGAATTATTGATCACGAATGCACCGTAATCAAAATAAAGTTAATTTCTTTTTGGCACATGCCTAATTCCCAACAAAACACGTCGTTTCCGGGAACTACCAGCCTGTAAAAATAGTGGTTAATTTGATAGTTGGGACAAAGCAAAATTACTATAATAGCAGCGCAATATACTATCAAGGCTAGCATGGTACTTAACAATATGTTAGGTTGTTCGTTATTACACGCTGAGAATTTTTCATTTTTGAATAAACAGGTATGTTGCAGAAAATGTACGACTTCGAACCAAACACGTTTTGGGGGTTCTTCTCTAGATATCCCTGTGTCCATAATTTCGTTAATGGTTCGTCGATACTCGGTAATCTCAACACTCACCGCCTTAAAACACGTCTCCAATTATCGCTCGACAAATGGTTTTGTTATCGCTATTTGCTTTTAGAGAATAAACAACCTTTCAAGATGTCCCGGAGCTGTAAATAACGTCCTTCAGGCTCTCTCTTGGTCGGACCAGCGCACGAAAATAAAATACAACCATAATCTCGTATACGCAACCAGCAGAACATTCTCGTCGCAGGACCAGAGCATATTCCGTTCGATGTTGGTATGGCAGCACCCATGCGATCGAGGCACAAAGCGAGAGGCGCAAATGGACGCAGGAAGGTCATGGACGGTCGACTGTACGTAGTCGTAGTGTTGCAACCTTCTTATCATCTTCTTAATCATCCTACCTCGAAGCAGAAGAGGAGCGTGCGCGAAGCTCGTGCTTCGAGAAGATTAATTTTTTACGGTTCATCGATGTACCTACCTATGGTAAATCGGAGATATTCACTTCGAAGGTCGTCATGAAACAGGGATTCTTATGAGGCTGCGATTTCATGATGTGGACCACATAAGTTTTGACGTGTTTTGCTGGAGGTTACCAGAACCAGAAGTGACTTTTAAGGTTGCTCACGTTAGGAATTATTTGAACTCCCACCATCTGCTACCGATCCCTCTAACAAACGCTCTCCTCTCATCCTTCCAGTTTTACGTGTTTAGAATCACTTCGGAGATTTTTAGAATCGGTTTTAAGGTTTTCCTGATCTGGAGGAACTTTCCCAATTCCAAAAAATGACAATTTCGACGATGTGCCACGAAAAGCCGAACACGTGTTTCGCTCTAATTTCTAGCAATAAAACGCATTTCTTCTGATTCAGTGGTGAAACATCTAAATGCTGTGAAAGTTGCTTTTCCACTCCGATGTTCGTGCCATTCAGATATAAAGGATGTTGAAGATTTCAGGGGACACTTATGAAGGCAAATTTATCGAAATACACACATCGCACCGAATGTGAGATCTCACGCCTTAACAGTGGAAAATTCACCAAAAAAGACGTTAAGATAATGGGGCATTTCGACCCTTTAATTCTAGATTGTTTCATTCGTTTTTTAGCTCCCAATACGTCCATTATTTCTTAAGATTTAAAATTTTTAAGTCAGTTATTAAAGCTGCGGATATGATTCTGACAATTTACTGCTCAATTTCGAAATATCAGGTAAATTTCCCAGTTTTGAGATTTGCAAAAATCAGAGGCGCGTTCGATTCTACAAAGATGTGAGGAATTGGAACAAAAAAAACTACGAGATATAAGTGACGAACGGATGTTTTATTTCAAAGATGAGGAAATTTATTGCCTTTCGGCTCTAGTTCTGGTTATCACCAATGAAACCCCGCCTTTTCGAATTGCCCGGTAGTACATTATGTATATATGAATAATCTCATTTCACCTACATTTTCCTGCAAGTCCTAGATAGATTTATAGAGAGGATGTGTTCGGATAGGAAGTAACAGTTATTTAGTTTGCACAAAAACAATTTTGATTTAGATTAGATGCACACACTAGAAGTCGATAAACTAAATTCACTTCTTAGCGATGTTCCTGCTGAAAAACTGACTCCAAGGTAATCGCAAAAATCCAATGTCATAGACGTTAAAACAGAAAAATTATCGCGGTACTTGAAGTTAATATGAGATTGCTGGTAGGTACTACTTGCATTCCAAATAGTTGCCAGCAATCCTCGGTTATTATTTTTTTTCTCGCGGAGCCGCTGAAATTCGACACATAGAGCACGTGCCTTGGACAAGGGATCTTCCCGATAGAGAAACATTTACTTATCGTTAATGATAGGGATTTCTCCTACTACGCAAAAGGGTACCACCCGCTCGTATCGAGTTCATGTTCAAAGCACTTACGAATTATACGGCGCATGAAACGAAAGCGCTTCTAGCACTAACACCTCATTTACTTAAACGGAATACCTGCCTTCTGAGCATAAAGGTCAAAGCGAGCATAAAAGCTATAAAGGTACAAACTGCCGAGGGCTAATGAACATTCCACCGAGATGCATTATCGGATTTTCTGCATGCAAAACTGGCCTCTAACTGTTTAAGTCGAGTCTGAACTAGCAAGAAGAGTATATATGTAACAATATCTATAATGGTGCAAACCACGATAAAGGACGCGTTACAAAACTTCACGAATGGCAAAAAAGAGTTTTTATGGCATAAACTTTCTCCTTCTGATGACCAGTAATTAGGTTTTAAAGGCCATTGATCGCGATTATCCAAAAAATAGTACGAGCAGTAATTTGGGCGAAGCAAAGAGTGCGGTCGAATTAAGGCCAATTTAACGCGAAGAACGCCAATTAAAATACACCGAAGAGCTGAATGTGAGTCCTGATTGGACCTTCTATACTGACGCAGGTCTGGCTCGAAAAAAATTCTCTTCTTGCCAGCATTTTATCCATGTGAAGCTGAAATTGTAAGATCTAAGTACCAATATATCGAATTCCTGGTTAATTTGCCTCCCGGATAATTTTAGAGGGAAAAAGAGTCCACGAAAGAAATTGAACAAATTCCGGAAAAATAATTTTTGCCGGCGAATCTATCATGCGCCAGTGGCTTTTATGCGCATACGTGTATAGTCTTTGCAAAGTAACATTTTTTAAATACCTCTTGAAATTTTCAAATTGGTTCAAGAGTAAACGTAAGCCACTTCCGTGAAGAGTTTTTTTTATTATATGTCTGGAAGTTCTGGAAGATTAATGTTCCTGCTCGGTTTACGATGAAAAGAAGCAAGTTTCTAGTTACGTTTCTATGTAAATCCACTTTTAGGGCAGTTTCGCCTGTTCGTCGCGGTACTGTATTGACGAACGTTTGTTTGTACCAGCATTCTTATGCTGTACGTCATTGATGTAAGCCGAAACCTTCAGTTTTAATCGAAAATACAACAAAAACCACGTACCGCCATCTAGTGAAGAAGTTGGAAACGTCGCGGAGTAGCGAGGTGCGTAAGTAGAATACTGTGAACGCCGCCGGCTGCGGCGAGTGTGGCGTCATCTCGCGTCGAACGTCGCCGTTACGAGTTGAAAATTATTCCACGCGATACCACCACTAGAGTAGGGTACCGTACCGGGCTGCAGTTACCGCCACTGCGTGTCAATGCCGAGTTTTCGTACTAGATGGCAGCACAAACTATATTTGGAACGGTTCTTGAACAATTGATGTTTGAAAAGTCAATTTTTACCGTTAAGGGAAAATTTAACAGATAAATTTTGAATTTTGTTTCCTATAAAAATACTTGGAAAACGAAAATCTTTCCTTGGTAAAGAAATGTATCCTGTTTGTGCGGTAAATCTTCGTGCTATGCAGAATGCGTCGAGGAGCACGCTCCCGATCTAGTACTGTGGGAAATCACTTGAAATTTTTTTTTAAAACCCTCTTTTCCTAACGTTTTTTCCAATACGGGACACCCTGCAAAGTCATTAAAATAGGCGAATCTAGACATTTAACACTATATCCAACCAAGAAGGCGATAAAAAAGGTCTCTCAAGGCAAAATAATAATGGCACGTCTCCATTTTGCATACGTAACTATGTATGCAACATGTTAAGGACAAATACGGAATACTTGATTTATTATATTTCGCTATATATTATCTATTTACTGCTTTGCATACCGGAATTATCGTTCGCTAGACTATGCAAAATATTAGACGTGTTATTACGTTCTGCTGAAGCACTGAAATCCATAACTTCAAGATCTCACAATATGAAGTACCTGCATTGTTACCACAAAGACAATGGCAGCAATGTGTGAAAGTGTACCTAAATTCACGGATGAAGGCACCAATTGAAGGTTCGTCCGAGAAATTCCTTCGAACGTACCCTTGTGTGTGTTTCCATCAATTACCTCGAGCTTTTTTACCATTATTTTCACGTTTAACGCGAGATATTTAATGTCGCATAACTCGGACGAGAAAATTCCGAATTCCTCACATGCGGTGCACCACCGAAAAACGTATTCCTTAACAACCACGTATATTTTCTACCTGCTCGTACGCCACACAATACCACGTGGATTCTTTACCGAGGACCATTGAACAGCGAACCAGTATGTGGGAGACAATGAATGAAAACGAAATGGCAAAAATGAGGCTGCAGGTGTTAAGACTTTGACAATTATTGGTCTGAAAAGATCCTCCATAAAAACTGGTTTAAAGTGGAATTCTAATGAATTTTCTTTGATACGCGAGATACGGGCATGTGATACACGGAGGGTAATCGGGAAGAGGTGTCGTTGCTCACCTTAAAACGTCGATAATAATCACCTGTCGAATGTAAAAAAATACCAACGATAAAGGAAACGAGTGATTGCCTATATTCCTAACAAAGTAATTATTGATTACGTACACATATAGTTTATATAAATTGTAGACCTTGGAGACTACAATCGTGCCTGGTAGCTACACTAATGGTAAACAATTTGGTTGCAAAGGAAACTTAATATTTACAGCATTCGGATTACCTCGAAGTATCATTAGTATTTACGTCTGGGCAAGACTGCGTTAGATTATTATCACGATTCATCTGGAGATGCATGACGTATTATGTTCGAATTTTTAAAGAGCCTGTAAACGGAATTAAGCAGTTTTAAATTGAAACCGTTTGGGACCTTCCATCACCTAATTTGCCAAAATAACGTTCTGTTTCATAACATTATCGGCGATGATCAATTGATTTGTTTACACGTTTCAAATCGACGTTTTCGAGGAAAACGTTAAAAATTCCCAGTTCAAACGCAGTATATTCTTTCAAGGACGCAGTTCCTCCCAGCATGCACACAATACACCCTCAACCTTACTCATATATCACTCGAAATAAGGGAGGTATTCAGTACCATCTAAAGAGATATAATAATGGAGATAAAACAACTGAGGCACGATATCATCTTCACCACGTTTCCAAGGAAATATGATCAGCCCGGAGGCCGAAAATACTTTCATCACGTACGACAGATAAGTGGATGTATCCTGGGAATTTCAACGTTTTATCGCAACAAATTGGGTCTTTTTGTTATTGTTTTATTAAATTAATAGTGACATCTCAAAAGTAAAAAAAAAAAAATGGATCTAATGAGCGAACCACGTAATGTACGGTGGAGACACTCGCAGAATGGTACCGTTCATGGGAGTCGCCTGTCTTGCGTCGCTCTTTGATTCTCAAAAGACAGCACTGGGTTCTGTTTTCACAGCCACATTTTCTGTCGGAGGCACATGGGAAGACCCTCAGGGATTAGCAGCGACGACGTTGTTTCGAGTTTTTTTTTTCGGTTAATGTCGTTTTAACGTCTGGAATCGGTTCGAAGAGCTCTTCGACGCGATTAAGTCGTTGGAACGCTAGAAAATTTATGATTAAAAATTAAACCAAAATTTTAACAATTGACTTCGTTATCTCGTGGCCATTAACGATCAGAACCGAACTAAGTTGTGACTTGGCTAAAGAACTTAATTAAAATTTTAACGCGGGATTTAGATACATTTGTCTCAATTGGCGTGGTGCGAGAAACGTACGAACTCGTCGAAGACGCGATTTCTCAGAAACCGAAAGCGACCTAAAACATTCCTTTAGAAATTTTGGCTTTCTTTGACATTGCCAGACCCTGACCTTTATTTGGCCCTTTCATTCCGACCCTACGAATTCAAAGGGAGCGAGGGAGGCCATTTCGGGCGGCGGCACTTTGAAAACGATATCCGTAAGTTAATGCCGCACGCATTTTTAACATTAAAGCGATCGGAGTTTTCTACGGAAAACCCACCGAAATCACTTCTTATCAATATTGCATCGGCCCACGCACATTTAGGCCTACAAGCGAGAAACGAGAAGATCCCAGAAACACGCATAGGGTCCAGAGGACCTGGATATCCGGTCCCGAAGGGATGTTGACGCTATTAAAAAAGTACAGATGGCATATGCCAGGTTGTCATGTCTGAAAGATTGATGAATATTTAAATCTGCACGTCTGTAGAAGATCCTAATGCTTCCCGTCTAAGTGTTGCGTGCATTGTCTTAAAGTTAAACGCTGTCGCCGTAGTAGAGGATGCGCATTAAAATTCCATCTTCCATTCGATTCTTCTCGCAATCTCGTTAACTTCCGAGGAACATTCTTTTTCTACCCGTAACAGTAAACGTTTTTTTGCAAGATTACTAAGTAGCTCTATGGGTGTCAATCACGGCAGAAATCCCGGATATGGATCTGAATTGACCCCGACAACGCGTTTAAGTTTAAGAAGACTTTTTAATCAGAACGCTCCGTATTATTTTACCGACTAATCCCGAGACACGTCGGTGGAACCACGTAGGACAAAATGAACTACTGAATTCACGACCGTGCTTTAAGACGCTCTTTTCATCGTGCTCATCATAATTTTAATTAAACGCACATCAATAATGGACTTTATATATCTCGTAGTTCCGGTTAACATCCCTAATCCTCCTTTTGAAGCGGGACAATTTTTTATCCCCGCCAATCAGGAAGCGGAAGCTGATGAGAAAGGATCGTGAATGGTAATGAGGAGAGTTTCAGGAAGAAAGAGAGCGCAGAGATGATAATCGAAAATAAACGTCCTGTAATTGCTCATTTCTGATCTAAAAACTTTTGATCCGAAAGAAAATCAACTCGTCGTTTATTTAAAGGAATGCCGGACTGTCGACCGACGTTCCTGTATTTTCAGCACACGCACTATTTGTTACATCTAGTTTTCGGTCAAAAACCGACATGAACAGTCTCAAGCACTCCGGTCAATAACGGCCATTTCATATGCAACGAGAAGTTAAGTTGACCCATCGGAGACGAGTGAAGCAATTGCGGTAAAAAAATATTTCATAAATGCACAAGTTGGTTTGCAAAATCTCTTTCGGTTTATGAGATGTGAGATCGCTTTGATGCGTAATATTTGCGATTTTTAAGGGGTCGAAAGCGGAAGCGTCGCAGGACGATTTTTCAAGGTTCCGAGACTTAAATTTAGACACCCCTGATCATGATTTATCTACAGAATTAATTTCTTTATACCTCCGTATGTACGAGCTCTAACAACTACGTAATGGGACAGCGTAAATCTGATTCATATTTGAATATTTTCGAAATTATCAATCTCGAAAACGCGATGTACCTCACAACGCGTAATAAAAACGTCGAGCAACGATAAATTTTATCGATCAATAACGGAAAATTAAGAATAAATTTTAACGTTTTCGCCAATTTCCAAACACTCGGTGGATTTTTCGGGCTACAAAGTAACGGGACAGCGCAACATGCACGGAAAGAAAGACTGTTGTCGACGCGTCAACGCATGCTGCAGCTAATTTTTCATTTTTCGAACTGATTGTGTGACGTTTATTGCCCAAAATGGTACGGGGTGTTTCGACGAGTGTAAAAATTCGCGAACCGGTACTAAAACTCTGTTGACTTAAGAAATCGATGCGTGAAACATCACGGGAACTCAACGTACCGAAAAGTGCAGCGTACAGTATCATTAAACGTTACGGTGAAACAGGAAAGCTGCCTCAAGAAAAGGGTAAAAGACGGGACGGGACAACCAAAATTAGTGTCTGATAGGGTCAGGGAGAACGTTGGCAAAGTTGTGTAAAAAAGGACGTAGAAATGCTTTGAGGCAAGTGACAGCGGACTAAGACGAAGAAACAGGACTAAGTCCCTCACGGGAGTGCCGTCGCAAGCGGACACATGGATCAGGGCTCAAATTTTATAAGGGTGAATTTGAAGTAAAAACGATTCGAAAGCGTATTTTCGTTTCTTCTTCATGCAGGCGAAGGAAAATCCACTTTTAACATCAAGACGAAAACGAAATAGGCGCACGCGGGCAAAATCGAAGTTGTCCTGGACGGTACGAGGTCGGTCTAATGTCATTTTCAGGCCTAGAAATCTAGATCTGGATTTAAAAATGTGCGATTTTCTGTGAAGGGAAGAGCAAGAAGATGCGTCGAGATGAACGGAGGCCACTTTCGACATTTGTCACGAGTAGTAATTACTGATATTTGTCTCGTAATTGCTGGTTAATAAAAAAATATTTCTATCGCAAGGACGCCTGCTATATGTTTGTTAAGATACATTTCTACGTCCCTGTAATCGCGCGTCGATTCGTAAAAATCTATTTTCCTGGAGAACGGTCTATCCTGATGAGACGTGCGCGTCAGCAAATTGATTTCGAAAATAAAGAATCGTCACAAACAAAAAAATTAATGCAACATTCACGCGGGAGACCCCCTGCATGTGACGCCCCTGGTTAAAATTTGAAATTATTAACGCAAGGAAAGTTTTCCCATTCTGACGTTACCAAAACGTACCGAATTTCATAATTTTAACACGGACCGTTTCGAAAATATTGCGAAAAAAACATCTTCAGGAGTCCTCCCTTAAAAGGCTCTAGCCCCTCTAAGAAGCACTTTTTGGGGTATGTTTATAAGAACTTTTTTAAAATTAATTTGACCTCCGGGATCACCTCCCAAAATATTTCAAGGTTACTTCCGGACACCCTGTGGAGTTGTTAGGGTCGCATATTATCCCGCACTTGGACCCGTGCGTTGTGCTTTCGCGAACGAAGGGCGCGAAGGCATTTGGACGTTCCGAAGGCGCCGTACCGTTGTTGTCGTTCGGCCTATGACTAGTACCTTTGCAAAAAAGAGATCGTAAAGTTTTTGTATCTGTTTGTACCGATATCAGTTCTAAGGTGGCCCAGTCGAGTTCTGGCACCGTGATAAACGAGATGCCCGCAATCTGAAACTATTAATCGGGACATTCGGCGGTCGCTTTGTCCCGAAGAGTGATGAAATACGTTAATAGTGCCACCGAAGTTCGGTCAGCGAACGAAGGTGACGAAGGTGATTTAGTGCCGTGCGCCATCCCGGGTGACGTCAGTCCCTTGAAGGGTGAGGTATGCAATTTTCGCCACTTTCCAAGTTTCGGAATTCGAACGTCGAAATGTCCCGCGCATGCGTGAATGACTGCTCGAAAAAATTTATCAAATCGACCGTCCCGACGCGCGCAAACCGCTTTGGAACGTCGAAGAACGAATTTTCGAACGTCTCGTTCGGAAAAATCGATTTTGCGAAATTTTCCTTGACGCTCAAATCGACATCGACTCTCAAACCCAATAGGAATTCGCGTCATTTGGTATTTTTCTCAGTTAATCACACCGGATCGCGTCATTTTTTCAAAATCGGGGCCATCTTACGGTGCAAACAGGATGCGCAAGAACTCGCTGCTAATGAATTACGTCGCATTTTTATCCTCGGACGTTCTTATTTCTTCTTATTCCAGTTCGCTTTTATATTAAACCATTACTGCCTGTTTAATTTCATTACCGCCGATCGTATACCGACGTTGATAGCGTTTCGGCACGATTATTATTTTTAAAAATCTAGTATATGTTGCAGCTTAGCCGATTTTTAGCCATTTTCCACGTCACAGTGGAAATTCAAGATTCACCGTAATTACGCGTTTGTCCTTGTCGTGTATGAAATTAAAAAAAAGTCGGTTTAATTACCGATCGGCTTACGGACGTAACTCGAGGGAAAACGTTCGGGTCCCTTGCGGGTACGGATCGAGCCGTACACACACCGTGCTGCGACGGTAAATCATGGACGTTATTCGCTTACTATTTAAAAAAATAATATAAATAACAATGCTGGCATCGTCAAGCTCACGTTTCAGGTCGCGACATGCACAACTTCTGACGGCGCAATTTATTTTAGCCAATTCAGGAAGTTTTATCTGAATAGTTGATAATTACAAATCGAGCTATGACCGCTGATCGGTCTGCGAGCTCAGCATTATTAATTGCTGCAAATGTGACGTCGGCGGTCATCCTGAAAGCCCCGCGAGCGATAAATATCGAATGCGGCATTAATCGATCACGCGGGTCGATGAAGCAGCAGCAGTTTTTCTTCACTGATAACGAACGGTACACGCCGAATTACCGACGAAACGGCGTTGACGCTTCGATGGCGTCGGTAAATTCTTACATGGAAATGGTATAGAGATAACGCAAAAGTCGCGAGTCGAGCAGCCTCGCATGCTCAATCGTTGTTCGAAATCGACCGTTTACGACGCGAAATGAACATTTTCGAATGGGAATTTTCGCTCGTACACGTAGCAGTTTTCTGCTGGACAGGGACGCGTACGTTTTCCAACGTACCCTATCTCACTTGGGTCCGTTTGGCGTGTATCAAGCATCGGTGGGTCACGCTATACGGTCCCTGATCATTGTTACAAGAAAATTAACATAATTTTTAAGTGCATACTTAGCCTACAGACCGTGAACTGGCATTACAAAGCAATCAGCCAACCCTGTCAGTTCGAATTTCTAATTTTTATTATTGCCGTTTTGAACTATCGGACATGTCCAGTCACGGTTTGATCAACGTTTACCTTAAAAAATCCAGGGAAAAGGAAATGAAAGTTTTATACCACCGAATTGCTTAACGTTAGGGCTGTGACGTATTGTGAGCAGTGCGACAGTTTTATCCAAAAGTCTATTACGCGGTATCTCTCTGTTCGTTAGCAATTTCGTCGTCGAGCTCTCAGTGGTAGTTCGTCGGAATCGAATAGGGAATGTCAGTTATTTATACGGGGCGTCCGGAAATTAGAGGTAGATACTTCGGGGGGTGGCTGCACGACGAAAAATAGGCAGAAAACCTGGCATGAACGTCGGCCGGCGAATGGACCCTAAGAGAGCTGGGCCCTTCCAAAAACTCGGCACTACAGGAGGTTTTTTTTTAAATCGATATATTCGAAACGGTTCGAGATATAAGTGACGAGATTTCGACTCAGATTTTTATTGGTAAATTAGAAGACTCAAACGAAATTTAAAAACCTTTTTTTTGGCGCGTGTCAAACAGGGCCGGCTTAGGGTATTTTGGGACCTAACTTTTCTTACGTTTTGACCACATGATTTGAAAAAGCGTGGGCCCCCAAGTTAAAATGGTGCTTTTTGTCGACTTCGAAATATGGCCCCGCTCTCGAGTAATGTGGATTTTAAACAGTAAATGTCGAGTGTCGCGTAACGTCAAAATAATAGTTTATTAATGCATTGAGTAGTTTAATAGGAGAACGTGGATTTTCGGGCTCCGATTCCGTGTTTTTTTTCTCACTTTGCAAAATTTGCCTTTTCCGTCACGTCCGTACAAACTGAACTCGCTTTCGTCAGCGAATAAAATTTTTTCCCAAAAATTTTCATCGTTGTCTTTGCCCTTGTTGGCGAATGCAAGCCGTTTTTGACGATCGATTTCAGAAATGGGCGGTTTTCTTCCAGGCATTCGTCCTTCCATTGTGTCCGGCCGATCGCAATACTCTTCGCAGATTTCCTGAACGCACGTTCTTCCCAGTAATTTTTGACAGCTCGTCGACCAAAACGGGAGCACTCGTTTTAGGATTATTTTTGATTTTTTGATTTTTTTTAATTTGAATCCGTTCTTCTCGTAGAGCTAACACTTCTCTTCGGCCCGTTCTCGAGTTGTTGGACACATTTGCCGATTCTCTGCACTTTTTGACAGTGTCTACCGCACAGTAGACCGGCTTTTCCTGATAATTCTACTAACTTCTGAACACGATTTTCTCTCTCCCCCAAGCTTCTCAATTATTAAATTTCGAATTTGCCGCGACTGCAGAAACATTTGTCAATAACAATATTAAGACAAATATTTGTGCCTATTTGATGAAAAAAAAAGAAAAAAGAAAATGAAAGTGTAAAATACAATGTGGTGTACGAATACTTCGTGAGCTCTTTAAAACTGATTTTTTCTCATATTTTTTAAGCTGCTTTTTTATGTTTTAATTGTTGTAAAATCGTACGTTTGGATTGTGTCATATGTTGCATCTCTTTTCTTCTTATTACATTGGCATGCTGCCATTGTATCGGAAAATTCGCGGCTGCACGAGCACTTTTGTGAGTGACTGTACGCCTGCGTGTTTGCGCGGTTATAACGTGACGTATTATCTACGAGCGTGATGCAAAATGGAACACGTATCTGAAAACGCTGAAATCTCCTCATGACTGGTTTTTGGAAAAATTGCAAGGCAACAATTCTTAGTTTTCACGGAACGTTTCCCTAAACGTCTAGAGACATCACGGCTACTTTGCTACATTTAGATATTATCTCTCTGTCCAGTACCGTAAGTTCGTTCACTGCAAGTTACTGGGTTAAAGTTCGGTTTAATCTACGAACTACCCTTAACGCGACGACGAGCAGTGACGCGCAAGCTACTCGGAACCCCTCGAAAGGACCACTCTCTCTACGGAAGTCGCACAGTTTTCCCGACAGAAGCCGACATAAGAAAAAAACCCATAATTAGTGCCCAGTGTTGTCCCGTTCTTGTACCATTGAGAGAAGTCGAATAAAAATAGCGTGTCCCAATTCGTGCGCGGTTCCCTACGGTCGCATTACAATTTCAAGAAAATCAGGGACGTGCCCGAGAGGGAAAGTTGCCGTTAATTTCTCTAAACTCCGAAACTGCACGGAAATCCTGATGAGCCGAACGCGTCACGGGTTTCCATGGGAGTGTGAAACGTCAACAGCACATCGCTCGTCGAGCAGCAGTCGGGGTGCTCTGCAATTTGAAAAATTGCGTCTTTAGCCGGCAAGACGACAGGGGCGTGCCTGACGGAATTTTTAAGAAAAATCGACGGGCACAGAAAAAATCGAATTGATAGTTATAATTTTAAAAAAAAAACCTTCGCCCCGAACCGCTTTTTCTAACGTTTGATAGAACCCCGTCTGCTGGCGAACCTATCGGTTTTTCGTTTCACGTCTACAGCGTCAACACGCATTTACATATGGTACCTACAGTCAGTGTTACATTTGCCTAACCACGTGATCGAACTACAAAGTCACGATGCAAATCAAATTTAGCCAACAAGTAACTAACCGTTGGCCTTTTCGAGATTCCACCGTGCCCATGTAAGAAGTAAATGAATTATGGTATTAAATCTCGAGTTTTTCCATGTAAATGTCATCGAATTTGCATTCTTGTTCGAGTCCTTTTTAATGTCAAATGTTTTTATTTCTTGAACACATTCCCGATAAACGATTATACCTGCCAGACCTGATTCGGATTTTTCTGAATAATAAGAAGCGTCTGCCCTTATTCCTAGTTGTGATCGTCGAAGCAGTTCGAGCTTTTCGAGCGAAATTATTAAAAACCGAAGGTGCCTCTCTCGCGGCTTCACAGATTAACTTAATTTCGTTACACAGACGAAAACGTACGACTGCGACGAAATTGGGTTAATGATTTCGTTTCGGGGCCGCCTTGAGTGCAACGCGAACTATTTATTTGGCAACCAGCAATGACATTTACAAAAGCTTTATTTTCGGATTACCAAACGCGAACGATTCGAAAACGCTTAAATTATGGAAAATGCCATTTCTGAAAACGTATCGATAGGTCGAACGGTCGATGAAGATAATTTGCCATTTCCTGCCACGATTCGTAGTAAGCTCGGACGTGATAATGGCGAACTGGACCGGTTGCGTTAACGTGAATGAATTCACAGCAATCTCACCTGACTTTTGCTCGGGCTGCGTTTATTGACCTTTTTACCGTAAAATTACATATTACAAGGCTATTCCACGAAGAACTATAGAGTCGAGTGACGTAATTATAACAGCTAGAATTTTGATGCTGATCGCAGTAAATTGTCTTCGACTCTTCGTCCGTTTTCTACGGATTTTCTGCAAACGTACGAGGATGCCGATGCTCGTTCCGGGCGGGGCTGATTTTCTTCTATCCGCCCCATCTCAAACGTAAAGTTTACGTCGTCACGTACCTTTTCCCACCCTCGAGCCGAGCACCCTACGTTGCGCCTATGGATCCGTTCCAATCAGATTTCTCGTGAAAACCGAACGGTGACGTTACGGCGCAATTAGAACGCTGATTCTTCTAAGAAACGTTATCTCTTTGTCTGACGTGAACCTCCGTCTAACCTGAACTTAGACCGAGGGTCTGAGATCCGCTTGAACTGCTAAACTACCCTTGACGACGCGCTTTAGATAAACTCACGTTATCAGTCGTACGCCCCTGGTTTCACGGTAGTATGAGCAGTCGAGACCATTCGTAGAGTTCATAGAGATTCCGTTATTCTGGATTCGTTCAAATTGCCATTGGATCGTTAAATATTGTTGCGTCCTAAAAGCTCGCGCTATCTTTCCCCATTGGAAACACTAGTGAAGTAACGAATTTTTCCGCGAGTCTTCTCGATCCTGGCAAATCTACGTCGCGGCGTCGACTACGTATAAAATACCGGCCAGTGTCGCAACGCATAAACTTTTCGCAGTTCTACACGTAGTCAAACACCCGACATTTTCAGCTTCTACTTCGTGTTGTTGCTGTTGTTGTTATAAAATCGTCATTTGCGGTGTTCTTACACCCTCCTTCAATTATCACCATCATTAACGGTAATAGATGACTAATGCCGTGGCGAAATGGATCAGTTTGACCTGTAATAATTGTCACCTGGCCGGTGAACTAGACGAAACTCCCACATCGGTTTCTGCACAGGTTTCGGGCGCGTTCCTCGGAGGTTCGTAAGTTTCTGATTATCTCGGGCAGGAACGTTCATTCCCAATTATACCACTAGTGCGGTACGTAAACCGATGAGGATGCGGCGACAGGATTCGCTTGTCCTAATCGAAGATATTATACCGTCCGCGTCCAGCTCATTTATCTTCGAGCACCATCAATTTAGCCACATATACGCCAGCGCTATCGTGAGTGATCCTTTCACGGCGTGAAAACAGTTATTTGAAAAATGCCAGATAAGCTCTTTATTGCTCACCAATTAAAACAATGAGTAACAGTCGTTCCGTTGCTAAGTAATAACGTTTTCCGATCGTGAAATGTTGACAGAATATGCTATGACTCACGTAAGTCTACCCACAGCATTTAGAATGGAAAAATATCCGCGGCTCAAAGGGATCCTGGTCTAAGTGACATTGTTAGACAATCAAAAGGTTGATTGCTGGTGTCACCTAGCACCTATAGCACTTTATATACGATCTGATTTCATTCGAATTCCCGAGCATTCCTTTTAAATTGCTCTTAATCGCTGTAAATTAAAAAATATATCCAACATGCGTCGTTCGATAAATGGAGAGTGATTGTATTTATCGAATGGAAAGTAAACATTTAAACATGACTTTTCGACACTGTTCGAAAAGAATTACTTTTTTACATTGTTAATGTTACTTGTGGGCACGTCAAACATAACAGGCTTAACGGAGTTCCCACGCTTCTGTTTTTAAGACGAACCAGACATATGTCGAACAGAGTGCAGCTGGTATGGTATCTGGTTGATTTCTTATTCGTGTCTTGTAGCAGTGACGTGAACAACAGTGATGGGACAAAGCGAGTGAAAAATCTTTTTCTTTTCAACATCAACTTTGTCCGATCGTTAATTGAATAAAAATAATCGATTGCAATCGTGTTTTTCACGCGTACACGTGGTGTACGTAGTGGTTTGATGGAACGGCGCTTTCCGTGCGTTATGACTTTTCAAATTCTAAAATCGGTCGCCTCCCCACGAACTAAATATTCTATTCTACATCCGCGACAGAAACCGAATAACGAACATACCACAACTCATAAATCAACTCGGTATTGGTAGATCGCTTATTACATTAATGAGCTCCCCGTTCTGTTATCCCATCGTTTCTAGCATTTTGCAGAGGAAAGTTACGATGCACTGTTATTCTTAATGAGCGCCTCAAAACTATTAATTAACGATGTTTAACTTGTAATCCATTACAGATTTACCACGAATCTATTCTATTTTTCACTCGAAAGTTACGTTAAACGGTCAACACTCCTCGATCGGTGATTAATGCCGAAACTGAAGGACCAATTACATCACCGACGTCGGCCCCTATGCCATCACCAATTTTATCTACAATTCACAAAACCTTTTTTTAAACAGTTTAATTGACTCTTAACAGCTTAAATTTGATTCCCGCCATAGACAGATGACGATTGGTATTTTTTTTTCTCGTTTATTCTACATAATGCTATATTCTGGACAATTAACGTGGTCCGTACGTTCAGTTGCTAATCGAACTACACGAGAAGTGCAAGTTCACTGAACCGGGCTTTTAATTAAAATCTATATAAAACGCATTAAGTCCATCACTATGATAAATAACATAAATCGAATACCTACATGTTCGCTCTCTCGTTCAGTTTTAAAAGAACTTGATGGAATGTCTTGTGGTTAACCGCAAAATTGGTTACGAGCGTGGTCAAAGCACTCGTACCTGAGGAGTTTCCAGTTTACAGTTAACAATCAACCAATCAATATCGGGAAACTTAAAGTAGACATTATTATCGACCAATCATTGTTGCATCAGGCAGCGTGAAATTCTCACAGCCGAGATTTTAGGGAGGCAGGTGAGGGGGGGAGGTTCACAACTTTGTCTACCTACTGAGACAAAAAGGTTCTTTTAGGGGTGTGGAACTTAAGAGGCTCCAGAGTATATAATCCGGCACATTTCCTAAAGATACAATTTCATAGACTTCCTATACCCCGAGACTGACCTCCCGTTTTAAAATGAGACGTAACAGAACTCAGCCAAGTTGACTTGTAATTATTGTACTTAAGGGTGCGCACACCCCTTTCTTACGATGAGGATCTGACCTGGTCAGGTTTTAACAGTGGGCACTTTGTCTACAATTTTTTGGCCCTTTTAAGTCGCCTGTAAGATGTTGAACGTTGCAAAGGCGCATTGTGCCCTTAATGGAAGCGAGAGGTTTCAAGTTTTACGAGGGATTTTATGGCACCCAAATAAATAGCCCGGCACCGAAAACGGTTAAATGGTTCCATAAACTTGTCGTTATTAAATATGTTCTATAAAGGTTTTATAGATCGTACAGGACAAAAAAACACCAGTATAAAAGCGGGCCAGTAGCTTGGATTATCTCGCCTTTGCACTGACGCAAGTGTTAACCTATGCAATCATTGCTTTAGTGTTTTGAAGAACTGTAGTATCAGCACTGTACAAAATGTTTATATGAAGTGTTATGAAAAGAGTCACGTAATAGGTCACTACGGAGACGCCTTTTTTAATAATTACATATAATCTAACGGATTATAACGACATTTACATCGAAATATAAACTTTGTTTAGAGATGCGTTAAACAGGGCCGGTTTAGGGCATTTCCCGGTCCCACCCTATTTGTTTGCGAGGAGACGCTCCTCGCTTTGGAGCACGACAGATGGACAAGCAAGTGAATCTTTCGTTCAAAAGTTCCACATTCGCCAACATTGCGATTTCAACTTATTAATTATTGCCTGTAATAATCGCTTAGTTGGAACAGTTATTTTCATGAAAGTGCGGGAATTTCAACATTCATGCGCGTAGTCGGACAACGCGCGAGCGCAAGGGGAAACATTTAAAGTCCACTCTACTCCAGACCGATATTTTTCTTCGTGTTCGACGGCAACGCCCACTTTCACGTACGCAAATTACGCTGCTACGCACACGCGCGTGGCCAAGTTGCGGGGAAAATTGCAAACAAAAAAATTGCGACCAAAAACACCTCCGGTCGGTCCTGCTTAATCTGGGTGGACATTTAAAATTTCACGATGTTATCTCGCACCGAATCGACTATTCGAAAAAAAAAAAAAAATCATCGGCGGGAGCCACCTTCCAAAAGAGACAGCGAGTTCCCGTAGGGTCCTTGAGTCTCTTCCGTACTCATCGTTTCGGTACGTGTAACACCAATTTGAACCTTGACCAATTTGGTACTGTATACGTTAATTTGAGACAAACTGCCATTTACTGCCACCAAAAATGCGGCGTTCCACCTAGTTTCAGATTCACATTAAATTTTTTTTTTTTTTTTAAAGTCCGTCCTATACGGAAACGTAGAGTTGTGGCACGAAATTTTTTTTTCTGGGTCGAAGTAACAGGCGGCCCACATTTCAAGCAATTATTGGGCACTGCCTGAAAAATAACGTAATATATAGAGGATATCCTTCATCGAGAAGCCATTATTATGCAAAACAGCCGCGGAACTGCGACAAATTCTGTGATTAAATCTCGAGAATCTAGAGAATATTCTAATAATTGATTGTGTGAAAAGAAAGTTGGTTTCTATTAAAAGCAACTTCCCGACAAATGTTTTCATTTCCGCACGGGTTATTATCATAGAGATTTCTTCCATTATCTATTGATGAACAGAAGTCTTAAACTTTGAAGTCTTGACAGTTAAATTGCTTTGACCTTGCCTCCCAAGAAACGATAATTTTAATTAACACAGCTTGTCAAACATCTGTGTGCATCTTAAATTAACCAATTAATGTGGCCACTGGTACGGTATATTGCTTTTAAAGCTTATAACAATAGCTAATAAGGTTTTGTTCACCGCATTACGAATGTAGCATAATATGAACTTCATTGACAAGAAGGTGCCTCGATTAAATGTGTGTAGTAACGATAATTATTGAGAATGCCACTCAATATCTTGAGAAAAACCTCCAGTCATCGATGCGATACTTAAACGTACCGTAAAATCCGAGAATAATGATTTTTTTTTGTTTTGTTTTAAGGTGAGGCTGAAGCAATCGGTACTCGCATTAAAGCGAGATTAATTTCCTTTTCTCACAAAAAGTTCTATTATTGCAGTGTACCGCTATCGAAACTACATACGTATATAACTTTTGTTACGTTCATTCCCATCTCACCTCTCTCATCTATGAACTGTCCATCCACCACCCATCCGATGAAAAACGAGGAGAATCCAAGCAAAATAAAGAAATCCATTGTGAGGCTCCAAACAATCCTCCACATCAATTCTCACAACTATAGCACCGAACAAATCATGTTTCGACGAGAAAAGTACCACCTTCGGTTGCACCCCTTTTCGATTTGAAATTATCGCAACTACCGGAGAACAACCGCAAAAACATAAACAAAACGGCCGCAAGTACCGTCAGACTGTACGTATGTACACTTTACGCTATACGCAGAGTGTATTTACGACGGCCGTCAACACGATCCGTGGAGCCGCATTCAGTGTTCGCACGGAATCGTACGAGGGAACCACCCGAAGAACCACGATCAGGCTCCACAAGTACCATGGAATCGTGAAGATTCAACAGGTAAAGGACTTTTCCGGGCGCGGTTGCCGGTTTGTGCAAGAAAGGTGATACCACGACCTTGGACAATCGCGATGAGTATTCGAGAGTTGTGGATGAGTTTTTGGCAACGTTGCCCTAAATGCTCTTTTCTTCTTCTTTCGTAAAAGGACCTGATATGAGACTTGAGTTTTATTTTAGTCACGCAGGCCAGAAACATATATTTCGCTATACGTGATGCGTTGCCTGCGTATACTAGTATGCAGGTACCACGGTGCTGGAATTAACCAGACTATTAGGAATTTAGACACGTGTGATGAACAATTTCTTGGACTAAATTTCTATTAAACTCCTCTCAACAGGACACTGTGCAAAAACTCGAGATTCGACGAAATCGAGTAGAAGACCGGGACGTCGCGTGACGAACCGAGCTCCAGAAATTTCGGCATTAATCGGAAATCGAGGCATTTTTGCAATGTGGTTTGCTCGAAGGATTCCGGATTATGCCCGATTTACTTTGACAGGAGTTCGCACCTGTCGAAGTTTCCGTTGTAACTTTAGAAATTGAAGCTAAAACGCAAGTTGCCGATTTTCGGTCGTCCAAATAAGTGCAATGCATACAGTGTGACCCATTTGTTTCGGGGTCAGTCTGTAAGACGTTTGTTAATCGTGCGATTCAGCCCGGATTTTTTTTTAAATTATGGAGCGTGATAAACTGTGCATTTTCATCGAAAATGGCCCCGTTGACATAAAATTTAAGGCCTACTGTGACGGTTTCTAGAAGCGAAATTTTAACAAATCATATCAGCGATTTTTTTAGAAAAGATCTGTGCACGCCGCCGGATTGGCCAACCCTCGAAACGGGCTCGTACAAAATTTTAATGAAAAATTTTGTACGAGACGAGATTTTGTAGAATAATTAGAAATGCACACTGAGTACTTACTTACATCTTCTCATACTTTCTCTGGGCATATTAAGGTCCGAACTAGCCGTTCTAGTACCACTTCGGGGATTGTCGTTGAAATATCGCAAAATTTCGTTGTTATTTGGAAGAAGCCCACGACGTCCATTTTGCCTCGTCACTGGCCCATCCGACGTTGAATTCTGCACGCTGCCGCAGCTCCTGCTGCCGAGCGCACGTCGTCGCCGACAAGACGAACAATTTCTGTTTTTCCTCTCACACTTAAATTTTCCGTAATCGTCACGATTAACAATTCGATTCGTATTGAGCACGAATAAGTTTTAATATCGACGTTGACGTTTGTTGCGTCTGTTTGACAGTTAAACACCTCACTTGTTCTCCATGGCCGACTGTGAATTTTCGAAAATCAACAGATACCGAGGGTGCAGTTTTGATTCGCCTACAAAATCGCTATCGCTGAAAATTTTGCACCGGCCCGTTCTGAGGGGTGGCCAATCCAGCGGCGTGCGCGGATTTTTTCTAAAAAAATTGCTGATATGATTTATTAAAATTGCGCTCCCAGAAACTGTCACAATAGACCTCGAACGTGATGCCCACCAGGCCATTTTTGATGAAAATGCGCAGTTCATCAAGCTCTATGATGAAAAAAGAATCCGGCCTAGATCGCACAATCGATAAGCTTTTTACAGAGTGACCCCAAATCGAACGGGCCACACTGTCCATACGAGGTGCTTTACATGCCATGGAAACAACGTGGATGTGCTTAAGGGCTCGTCTAAACAAAAATCCGACTAGAGTTTTTCAAACAATTTTATTAAAATCAATCAGTGCTTAACTTAATAAATAATCAAAAGTGAGGCACAATGCGCGTTATTTTTATAATATAGGTATTCGATCTTATAATAAGTATCATATACTTATCTCTTTTCTAAATCACATTCAAACTAGGTATGTTTAGCTTAAAGGCGTAACAAAGATACAAAAATTATAAGCATCTACCTATCACTATTTTTAAATGAACATGCTTTTACCAGTAGGTAAAACTTTGAGACAAGGGAAGGAAAGCTCTCGTAACTTACCACTAATATAACGTTACTGTTGATTAGTTTTAATCAAATTTTATAATGAATTGAAGGATATTTTCTATACACGTCGTCCATGAGTTTGTTAAACTGTGATTGTAGAGTTGAGATTTTACCACCGTATTATTTACGTATGAATATAGTTTGTGTTACCTTATAAGTTCCCCAGAAGCCGATTTGTTATACCGTGCGTTGATTTTTTCCGGATAAAACTACGCGGTCTTAAATGATTCAACTCGGAGCTGACGGATTTTGTGGCAAAGTTAACTTTAAAGACTATCTATCTAATTGTCAACTATAGTCACAGCTTACTGTTTTCCAAGAATAATCAATTATGAAGCTTTTTTTATATTAATACCTACACAAACGGCGGCGGTATAAATTAAATGATGCCTATTTGGCCCTATCTACGTTATCTCCAACACGGGCAGAGATGTATCTGAAAGTCGCATGTGGAAATCGATTGAGTTCAGCATTTTGAGCAACTTGATGATGTGTCTTCGACTGCTGAAGATTACATTTGGTTGTAACAATGTGCGGATATGTGTTCGTCTTTCAAATGACCACCCTATATATTTTTACATGAATTATATAGAGCCCAAAGATGGTGAGACCAGTCAATGTTGGCTCACAACGCGACGTTTTCACTTTAATGGTATATTAGTATTAGTACTACGGCTTAGGTCACATGTTCGTGTAATCACAATCGCGCCGATAACACAGCTTGCCGATCAAAATTCCCTGCATTGAAATTTATCACACCTTTGAGGTCCCACGATATACCCTACGTACGTATTTTTAATTTCACACACTACATAAATTTCAACACAGTTTTCATAAAAACTGATATATTTTTCGCCGAAACACTTGCCGAATTAAAGTAATTTCCATTACAAAATAGTTATTTACTTAACGAGTGCGGGAACGTTACTTTACCATATGCTCATTGAAGCTTGTCGAGAGATGCGTTAGGTACGACATTTTTCCTCTCGTGACATTATATTTTCTCTTAGTTTTTTTTTTAATTTTTTTATATGAACTAGAATTCAGAACACGCACATGTGCGATTAAAAACTTTATCATAAACATGTCATTGCCATCGAGGTCCTCGTTACTGGCATGGGGGCTCAATTGTTTTGCGTACGATAAAAATGTCTACAAGCACATGTGCCGTAAAGTGCTTTATTTGCAGCTCGCATATGTCAGCAAAAGTGACGCGCGGTAAAGTGACTTTATCGCCCGCTCGAAGGAAATACCTACTATTCATCTAGTTGTCAACAATTTAACAAACAACAGCAGATATGGGGTTTTCGGTAATATTGATAATACCCTGTTGGCATTGCCCTGTAGTATAAATCCGGGCCCTGAAGAGCTCTTCCAGGGAGTGTTTTCGAAACAAGGCCATTTTCACAGGAGATAGTGGAGCCACTGAAACATAGCAGATTTTGCCAAGTAGTGATTAGTTCGGGAAAAAATACATTAAGTTACATATGAACATCAAATAATGTGGCAACGAAAGACTGCTTCATGGCTTGACAGATTCGCCTACAACTTTGAATTGGTTAACAAAAAACAATAGAAACACGACATGTATCCATACAGGGTGTATACGACTTGACCAAAAGAAGAAAGAGTAAACGTGGCATCAGCGCTTCTATCAAGTTTTGTGCATTTATGTTTTGCGACCTTAGTTTGATGCACTTCTTAATTTTCGTTAACCCTGTATACTCGAACTTATTTGTGCGGCTTTCGGCATTATGGCCACGTCGTCTAGCCGTAAATGCATCGGTGGCCCCGTGGCAGAGTATTTGCAATGTAATGCAGGAGCTCGGGATTAAATATCCGATTGTGTGTGCCTATTTTCTATAATTTTTTATCCATCAGTTCGAGTTAGTTAAATTATAAATATGTTTCGATCATTTTTGCATACACCCTGTATAAATGGGCGGGAATTACTTTTTTTAAAAGCAAAATCAGTCTTTACTTGAATAATTTTAGGTACATATTGCGTTGATATATATATATTTTTAATTATCAGCTATAAGCATTATTGAGAGTGTAGTGTGCAATAAAACTGATTACACAAGCAGCAACGAAAAAATACAAAAATACTCAACCAGCCTGTAAGGAGCTGCAAACAACATATTAGCTCTGTATATGCCGCTATGTCTAGGCATGTACGTACCGGATGTCCTAAATTCGACCGACAAAAATTACACTCTCCCCCGACCGGGGTACTATTGTTCGGTCACCCTTATTAGCATCGAATTTGGGACACCCCAAACGTAGAAAATTATAAAAAAAGTGTTAATCACTCACTTCGTCAGAAGCTATTATAAGTTGAAACGAGTATCATCAATTAAAACAGTCTTTATATGTCTCTAAAAGAAGTGTCGAATGAAATTGAAAATGTTTGCAGTATTTCGCATAGGTTTTGTGGGGCACGTGTATGAAATATGTCTAAGTTGGCACAGTGTCGTATCGTGTATGGTGTAGTGTTAGTTCTGAAAACTTTAACTTACATGTCCGAAAAAAACTGTCACGGTCACTGACCAAACCAAAGTGAGCTACACACTAACAGTTTACTTTGGCGTTCCTAACGAACCCACACTCATACAGCTAGACCTTCGCCTCACATGAATAGCTAAAAAAATTATAGCGTTTCAATGCCAAATAAAATTCGAAAAGAAAGACGTTTATTCTATTGGTACATTGGTGAAGGAAGAAAAACGTATCTTGTAGAACAGGTATGGAATAAGTGTTTATTCCCTACGAGTCGTAGATCACATACTGTACTATCTAACACTAACTTGGAAATGCAAATGATATCGTTAGTGGATAAATCTGGCCTGAACAATAATAGCTTTATATTCGTTAACTTACGTAACACGCAACGAAAGAAATATCAATTAGACAATAATACTGACAAGGTATACATATTTGTTAAATTTTATCTGTTATGAAAATATACTGTAATCATCTAAGCTATTGTTGTTATTTAATTTTAGTATCTTTCGAGAACCGGTTCAATTTTGGCACCAAATTTAACGGAGGCCGCTATAAACAATAAAATAATAATTTACATGAAGTAGAAAAAGAAACGTAAATGCAGTGTCACAAAAGAAACATAAGGAAAAATCAAAATTACCATGATAATTACAATATGAACAATATACATACCATTCGCGCACATTGTCCAACCATAACGCAAACATTATAGAGAAATAAAATTAAACTCAGTGTGTGTATTCGTGTCTCTTACTAACTAATTAATCATTATCTAAAGCAGTTGACATATAAAACGGCTTGGTAGATGTTTTTGAATTATCCTAAGAATCTACTTGCTACAAGTATTAAAGCTAGTGCTTCCTAGGCCCTGTGAAAGCCTTCGTAAGTTTCAATCATAAATCATTCTATTACATTTCTGACAATTTCGTTTATGAGTTTGCTAAATTAGGCCATAATTTCGATGTAACTAAGTACACGTTAGCTAAAAAATATTAAACCCATTTTAACAAACCGTTTTCTTGCGTTACTTACTTATGATTTCGAACTTTCTTTAAAATGTCTTATCTTAACGTTATTGTACTAAATGAGTTCTTTGGAGCGGTTTTACTTACCATAGCCCTCTCCCTGCAAGAAGAGTCTGAAGGCTTCACTGACTTTCCCTGGCTGTTCCTCCAGAACCATTCCGCAGTCGGAAATCTGGAAAAGACGCAAGATAGAATTTGCAACGTTGCCGAAAAACGTCATCTGATGCGCATCGAATGCGCAACACCGCACGTTAGTCGTTCGCGCAGCGTCTCAAGTTTATCGTTGTGTGGAAGTTCTTCGCGCGAAAATTTGCTTCCAAAAGGGCCAAATTTACTTGGATCATTAAAAATGTGAAGTGTGTGGAGTGTAATGTGCTTCGGTTTCGGGCTCCGCGATTCGTATTTGTGTCGTGACCCCGGATTCTTCCAGAGGGTTCAAGTGTAGTGCAGTGCGTCATGCCCGGTTGATGTACTTACTTTATTTGTCGGTTTAGTGACCAGTGAGTTCTGGAGGCCGAAATTGCTGCCCGGCAAAATACAATGTGGAGTCTTGACTTAACTTTGCACGCGAATTCCGGTAAGTTTCGAACCGTTTTCGTAGCTAATTCCTCATAATTGCTCGACAGTGCACATACCCCAAATTTCTAACCTCACAAATTTGGCAAATTCGCGCCAATTGGCGCTGTCGTCGAAGTGAGTTATTTGTTTTCCATGGCGAACCGAGAGGTTTTTTTTATATGTGCAAAGAACATACAGTACGTTTCGAAAGTGCGGAGCCAGTAATATTTTCCGGGAAAGCTTTCGTTAAAAAAGTACGTGCTGAAACATCCTAGGTATGTCTTCTTTGATGGTAATTACAAAAATAGCTTAATCGAGGTCCCAAGTTTACGCTCCACCATAAACTTGCTGCGAGACTTTTTAACGATTGCCCCGGATTTAATGTCGAAACGAAATCGAGAAACATCCCGGCCTCCGATTTTACCTACCTTCATCCAGGATGAATTAGTAGGATCCAATCTGCCGTTGAACGTAACCGTGTCGTCGGCATGAGGACTCATGGCACCTGTTATATTGATAACAGGAACTTTGAGAGTGGAAGCATTTTTCCTATTCGGATCTGGGTCCCTTTGTATATTTAGATCTGTTCGTTTTACGTAACTGTCGATGAAGAGAGCTAAATTTGTAGGGTTCACGTTCCGCTCGAAGTAGCTCTTGTACACTTGAACTAGATCGTGGTTGCGTTCTTCGGTGTTCTAGAAAATTATTTTAGGAATTAGTTGAAACGTGCCGAACATGCAATTCGTTTTATCACGTCTTAATAATCAATCAGGAAAAAATCAAAGCGATTCTCTTCTAGCGTATATTTATCTGGAACCCGCTATACGGGGCGGTCCTCCGGGAAGTTGCCTCGATCGACTGCGGGAAAACCATAGTTTGGAAAAATCTGAAAATGAGGGGATATACCTAAGTCGTCGGGGGACGCGCGTTAAAAATATTTACAAGGTGGCGGCACTTTCGGTACTTTCCGACATCCACTTCCGGTATAACCGGAAGTGCCGCCACCTTGTAAATATTTTTAACGCGCGTCCCCCGACGACTTAGGTATATCCCTCCATTTACGGATTTTTCCAAATTATGGTTTCCCCACAATCGATCGGGAGACTTCCCGGGGAACCGCCCTGTATATCGTTCATATAAAATAGCGCTTACTCTTCCAAAGTGATGCCACATTAAATAATCGAGGACGCCTTGGGTCATTCCTTTTGACCTCAAATATCTGGTGTTTAGTTTTTGGTATCCCCACTCGATCCATCCCGGTTGTGTGCTTACGCAGTTTATTAGGCACAATGCTGAGACCTTCGAGCATAAAATAACATCGAAATAATGTCCCATTTAAGACATTTCTCATTTACCATTTCTGGATGATTCAACGTATAGCGACATAGAATGTTCGCCCCTGCACCGACTCCGAAACCAATGAATTGTTTGAGATTAAAATGGCGAACCACGTGAGCCAGCTGGTCCGCCAACTCATCCATTGAAGGATAAACAAACCTGAGGCAAGTTCATTACGTGTGGTCCATAAAAAACTGAAAAATAAACACTTACTCTTCTGGTAAAGTCTGCGCCCCTTCCTCTTGACCCGGAGCATTCACGTGATAAATGCAGAAGTTCTCTATGAGGGCTCTCATGTCAATATAGTTGAAAAAGGCTTGAAAATTCGACACGTCTAAAATTCATTTCCCATGAGACATAGCGGTAAAAACGTATGGGTTTGTGGTCGCCCATCATCGTCGTTAACTTACAATTAAGACCCAAGTCGTGGTAAGTGAGTATGGCAGGCTTATTTCTGTTTCCCTGAACTGCAACCACCACATTGCCACGGTCAGTTTCCACTATTTCTTCCTGAGCATTTGAGTCCTCTCTGGACATGGATCTCGCATGAGGAAATTGTAATTTAATGTTTTTTAATTCGACGTCGTCCATCGAGTCGGAAGGCACAGTTCTGAAATTTCGATTTTTGTATCGATGAGTTTCTGACATCTTTGACGGAGGATTTTAAGTTACTGAAAGGATCTTGGGGTCTGAAAGTGAATGGGGTCGAGTTTGGGAGCTTTGGCTGGTTTCCTTACAATTAGGCATCCGTGTTGCTGCAAACGTTTGCGCCTTCGACATTAGAATTTGCCGAGTTCGTTCGCGCGAACGCTGCTAGAACGAAACTATATTTGGTCGTGGGAAGTCGGAATGGTATGTCTGTCACGGGTATCAGCGTTGGTATGGAAATTATCCCGTGGGCAAAATTATCGAGACTTTGGTACCATTGACGCTGAGCGCGCGCGCGAACGACGGAGGATTGATATTCTCCCCGTTCAAACGTGAACGTGTGCCCCCGCGGAATAGCTTACCCCAAAAGAGCTGCCTCCTCGGCAATTCCTGATGCTGGCATTTTTCTATTTGGAATTAGATTCTCGACTTCGGCCCTGCAACAAACAAACTTAACAGTCGCGATCCACAAATCCGAACGAAGCGTCGTCTCGGAATGACTATTTTTAATTAAAGCCCCCCCGTAGCCGTCACGATATCTTGTTATTCCACACCCCAGTTCAGACGCCAGCAGTCATTCAACGGTTATACATATACAGGGTGTTTCCTAACTAGGTGTAAAAAATTTAAAGGCGTAATCCTCGACTGATTTTGAGTCAAAAATGTCTAATAAACGTGTGTCCGCAAATGCCTCGTTTCCAAGATACAGGGTGTTGACTGAAAGACGTTGAAAGAGGTTTTTAAAGGTTTGGTGGTTGAGAGCTCGGTGGTTTGGAAACCTTTCCATGTAAATGCGCCTCGCTGCCAAACACTCACCATCGGCAAGGCCATAAACGAAAACCATATTGGCCATTTCTTGATTAGTGTGATTAGGCGTTTGAAAAATTTTCAAAACTGAGGTATAATCTGATTTTTGGGACACAGAACTAAATTCTTTCACTTTAGAGAGTAAAACACCAAAATAACACTGACTATCTTGTTTATAGTAGTGGAAGTAGCAAAAAAACTAACAATAAACAAGTTAGTAAATACCACCAAACCTTTAGAAACCCTGTATCTTGGAAACAAGGCATTTGCGGACACATGTTTATTAGACATTTTTGACTCAAAATCAGTCGAGGATTACGCCTTTAAATTTTTTACACCTAGTTAGGAAACACCCTGTATATTCTGAGCCAAGTGGTACCTATTCGATATTGCCAAATTTAATTGAATAACTTCTAGTTTACGAACGCTGCAGGTATTTTGTATTGTCTCGTGTTACGTTTCGTATTGCTCTCGCAGCTATATTATCCTCCACTATATCGGGGAAGTTTTTTGACATTTGCAATCGGAATACTCTGTATAATCGAGGATAACGTTATCCGAGCCGTTTTTCGCTTATTCACCCAAGAGCAAAATTAATATTTTGTTTTATGCGTTAGTTTGACACTGAATTTCCGCGAAAATTGAAAACGCTTTGGATTTTGCAACGTAAGTCCGTGCTCGCTCGAATGACGTGTGCGGGCCTTTTCCCTCTCTTTCCCAACGGACGCGAACCTCCTTTCGAAACTGGTAAAAGTAACCCAAATCAATTCTAACACGACCACTAAAAACCACTAAAATAACCGGTGCATACCGGTTGGACTCTCCTACGTCAGCAGTCGAACTGCTGCGTTCTGTGGCCGGGAAGTTGTGGCGGATCTTCCGGCATCGCAATGCGTGATCGCTTTAAAATCCGCTTGAAAAGGCGAAATAACGAGCACAAAACTGGTATGAACTTTAGAGTTGAGTTAAGCGAAACTGCGGGTTGTTATGGTTGTGGCAGCTCACGAGGCCAAATTAAATTAGTGTGGGCACCATGAGCGCTGTCACGTATCCACTTAAAAATTGTCCATAATATGTTTGTTTACCGGCTTGGGCTCAAGTGATGTGGCCATTTGACGCGCACTTTTCACGAAACACTGCGCATTTAACTTATGACGGGGTCGTCGTTCCTCCTGGAAAGGTCTTCTCCAGAGGAAACAAATCCCCCGAGGGAATGGCGCTCGTTAGATAGCAAGCCATGAGCGAATCAACTTTTCATGATTTTTCAAGGATGTTCGAAACTTCTGGTTTACTTTTCTACCTACCTAATCCAAATTATGATACACATACAGTGACGGACAAAAGTTTCGACACCTTTTTATTTTTTGTAGTTCATTCGAGTATGTCTTGTCAGGGACCCCTCGTACGCGTGAAATTTTCGTTTGCGACAAACAGAAATCTCCCATTTATTTGTTTGTGGCACATACATTCGTTAATTTGTTTAAGGGGCAAAAACGATTTTTTGCTCGGACAAAAGTTCAGAAACTATTTGTTTATCTTCAGTTGTTGCACGGTTCTGCACGAGTTGCGACCGAGCTATTATTACACTACAAACATGGGTAAGGCTAAATGTATACCTCGGGATTTGGAGCCAAAAACTGTCCAATTAAATGAAAGTGGCGAAAAACAAGTTCATATTTCGAAGAGTCTCAAAATTTGCAAAGGTGTCATCCGAAGGGTCACATCTGCCCATCGTGGCGGTAGTCAAAGTTTTGAGACGGCGAAAGGTACGGGACGACCACGAAAGACTTTCGCTGCAGTTGATGGAGTCGTTGAAAAAAATCTCAGAAAAGGATCCACGTAAGACGTCGACTACGTGCCGTTGGTTTATTCGGAAGGATTGCTGTCAAGGAACCCCTTCTATCGAAGAAGAATATCAAAAGGCTCGTCCTCGTTTTGGTCGGGACCCCGCGGAGATAACTCCTGGAAATGGCGCGCTGTCCTTCGGAGCTACGAAGGCCAACTCCAAATATTTGGATCGCGTGGGAGACACTACGTAAGACGACCCCAAAGGGCAAAAGATACGACGTAAAGTACCAAGTAGCGACGGGGAAACGTGCAGGTGGCAGTGTTACGGCCCGGGGGTGCTTCAGTCGGTCTGGTGCTGGAGCAATGGTCGAGGTCAAAAGACGAATGCCGATGTCGGGACGCCTAGGAGAGCCAAGCGGGATACCAAAAGCCTCCTCGTTGGAGATTCCAACGAGATAACGACCCCAAGCGTACATCGAAGATCGTCGACTGGGCATCACAATCACCGGACTGAAATCCTATCGAGCACTTGTGGGAAGTACTAATTCGATTGAAAAATGTTCGAAATAGAGCCGAACTCCTCGATACCACGATGGACGAGCGGAAAAACATTCCTGGAAGAACGTGTGCCAAAGTTGTAGGTTCGACGCCCAGGAGATGTCAAGCAGTAGTTAAAGCAAAAGGATGTGGAACCGAATATTAATTTTTACCTTTTTTTCGTAGCAGAATTCATTTGCAAATAGAAGTTTTTAAGCTTTTGTCCGGTCCAAAAATAAAATATTCTTCTAAACACCTCCTACATACATTAAATTTAATGATTAAGCGTGTCGAACGATCGACCTTCTGTAAGCTTACCGTTGTGTATCAAAGGTATCACAGTGACTTGCCACTTGCTTCAGCTAATCGAAAAGTTAAAAAGTTTCTAAACTTTCGTCCGCCACTGCACGTTTCATTCTACTTACATGGAGGGGTGAGCAACGAGTTCCCTTGAACGAAAATTTTAAATTTAGTGCTAATATTGACGAATGGCGAGGACGCACGACTACAAAAAAACATGTGTGTCCTTTTTGTAAAAGTTTAAGTTAAACTGCCAAGTTTTCATCAAAACTGTTTGCAGACCACCGAGCGGTCCCTGTCTTCTCGTTAAAAATAGATCCAGGCATGATCATTTCGAATATTAGCAAAGTTTTCCATACATCTGAACATTGAACAATTTTCGGCATTCCCTAAGGGGTCCCCATCGCACAACGCGAGTGATAAGGATTCCTTCATTGCTTTCATAGTATTTTTCTGGGTGAGCCGTCGTCGTGCAAGTTCGTTTGTAGTATAGAAAACGTCGAGCTTCCCAAGATTTTCGTTTATTTTCCACGAAATTTCCACGGTGTTTACTCGATTTTGGCGTCGACGACAAGGAAGTTCAGGTGAAACCGAATCTCACGAACAACAATTTCATGGCATCGGTCCACAGAGTCCGGGTACCTTCACTTTCACCAATCGATACTATTTTAGGTCTAGGCGTTTTTGGGTGGTTAATAGATTTTTCTTTTATTAGTTACAATGGAAATGGTAGGTTCACCTTGAAGGCCTGAAATATAAAATCGATACGCCTGTCTCACTTCTTGATGTATTCTGCTTCTGCCTTCGGAATTTGCCATGCAAAACTGACCCGATGTAGTTCTTTTTTTACTTCGGAGGGAGCACGCGATTGTTACGTTCAGTACTTACGTTCAGGGCTTCGATTTCGCAATTTCCGCGTTTGGACCTCTCATTATCTTCGATCATCGAATTCTAATCCGCATTTTTTACCAATTGCTCGTCACGTTCCTTTGTAGTTTTAATCTCGGACTAAAATTTTTGATGCGGCTCCAACTCGCACGAGTCCTTGCAATTTGCGACGCACCACGAAACCGGATTTTTAAAATAGCAAATATGCCCAAGCTCAATGAGTGTAAACAAGATGCATAAACACAGGGAGTGATTGTTTCAAATTGGCCTATTTTTATACATCAATTGTACCATGCGGCGGGTTACTACGTTCCTAATCAATTTGTTTATCGCGACAAAACTGTTTTCAAGAGCAACGCGTCAGTGGTGCTACAGACACGGAACGAACCAATGCGAACCGACAGTCGAAACGACTTGGACAACGAACGCTACATTTGACCGTTCCATGCTACAATTTTGCCCTGACAGCAAGCTCGCCCTGCAAATGATCTCATCGGGGAAAAAAAAACGATCATTTCAGTCAGTATTGAATAGCGTCGGTCAAGCATATTAAATTTTTCAAGTGGCCTAAAATCTGCCAGGTACTGACGCGTTAGAAGACGGCGAGGCGCCGTTCCCTCTCAATATCGTAGGTACGCCAGTGGTATATACATGTATATGTATATATGCATATGCATGTGGAATGTTTGGCGAGTGGTGTACGAGTTAGAGGTGACTTTAAAACTTTGCCATTCGGGTACACTAAAAGCGGCGTACTGATGCCCACCGACAGGAGAACAAATGTACAGAAAAACCGTAATCGAAACGAAACACGTAACTCCTTCACTTCAAAGAACTCAGTGTAGCGATGCCGACGTACACTTAAAGTGCTCCCGATATAGAAAAACAATTATTACAGCCGCACTTTGAGTTGCGCGCGCGCATGTGTCTTCAACGAAGCTCAGAACCATTTACGGAGCTCCCCGAACAATCTGTTCTGCTGCGGTCGTCATACGAGCATTGCAACTATCCTCTTTTTTTTTATCACTAAAGGAAAGGTACTTAGCATTCGAAGGGTCACGCGTGTCCTTTTGATTATTCTCTGAACTTTCACTACTAATTCGAAGGGTTAGTGACACAAACAAAAACAACAATCAAACCACATCAAATTTATATTTACCTCGAAGCTGCGAGATGTCCTCTTCTTTCGTCACCCACCTGTCCCGACAAGGGCTCTTTGACAAGCCCGAGAGCTTTCTTCATTCCCTCCAACAGTCCAGTGGAAGGAGTAGGCCCCCCTGGCACCGTCGTGGGGCGGTAGACGTTATCGCCAGTCCCCAGAGGTTCCAGGGAGGCGTACGCGCCTCCACTGGAGGCCCCCACTGGTGCCGACATCGCAATGCGGCTCTTCTAATTCTTCTACCCTTCGTCGTCTACGATAACAGGCGGGAAGACACATAGTGGGTATCACTCAAAAATGCTATGCGATATTTAAGCGGTTGGGTTTACATGTACAGTGGCGGGAGCAGAGTGAATTTGTGGAGGTTTCAGATGAGAGAAAAATGAGTTTTTTCGGTAAATCGCAGCCCGCGCATTTTTTCCCTTCGAAGTCCCCTCGGCCCAAAAAATCCCTCAATGTTTTGTCGACGTCAACGACGCATTGACGATGTCAGTAATTATTGACAGTGCTGTCTTTTGGCTGGTATCAATGGCAATATCCTCTCGGTCCGTTCGACGTGACGCGGATTGTCTTCGTTTTAAGTGATGCGAGGATGGACCGAGCAACTCTCGTGACGTTTTTGCTCTCGTCTTGCAGAGAGAGAGTAACGTTCGAGGAGGATCTGAACGGGGATTGCCAGAAATTTCGTATTGACCGGAAATTCCGTCACGTTTTAGCATCTCGGACTTGGTTTAAAACAGAACCTCAATATATCCACTCAAGCCCCAAAAGCCATAGATTCGTGCGGCAACAAACTATATATTTTGTGTCATGCCAAAATCCAAAAGCAATAAATACAAAAATCAAATGTATAAAATAAATGCTTCGTAGGTATGAATAATGAAGGACATTGTAGTATGAATATTGACTGTTGTATAATACTAAATGATGTATCGCATTATGGCGAGAACCGGAAATGTCTTGACAAAAATGTCCCCCAAAGTTTAAACGAAAGAATGGATGGATACTCACTATGCGAGATTAACCATTTGTTTAATTCTTGTTGATGAAGGGAACTTGTTTCAGTTTATTAGTCTGATTAGCACGACCAGTTTATTGATTTTTGTTCCTTTACCAGTTTACGACTACACCCAGCGCATTGATTTGCTATTAAACCATTGTTACCACTAAACCGTCGACCAACTTACCTTTGTGCAATCAAAAGTATTCTGTCACTCCGAACAAAGAGGAATATCAGTGTGCACAAGTTCGTGTGTCAACACTATTAGGAGATCGCGAATTTTAACGCCACAGGCACAGAATAAAGGAACCTTTCTACGAACGAACTAATGTAATGCCAGGACGCAAAAGCGAGAAATCAGATTGGTGATCACGAGTCACGTGGATTGTCAGTGGTTAAAAGAAGTTATAATTCGGTACTGCTTAGAGGAAACTTAACTTGACCATTTTTTTAATGCTGACGTATCATGTTCAATTGTGCGATGTGCAACTTGTAAAACCGACTAATGGAAAAATATCGTTCATATTACCATTTGATCAATCTATACACACTCTTTTCTAACAGCATTGCCGCACACCATCCGCAGTCCAATTTAGGTTTATTTAGATATCTTCGGCGTACCGCAATCAATTCTTGTTTAATTACGTGACGGTTCTAATTGTGCAATTGGACACTTATTGCATCGAAATCGTACCATTAGATACCGCTGATGGCGATTACGAGTTGAAATTTGTTGGATTCAACGGCAAAATCTTAAATATTCCAGTAACTTAGGCATCGCTGCCGACTCCGATACCGGGTGTCTTTTATTGACGTTGACCTCCTGGTGCGGTGGTGACATCTGTGAAATGCAAGTGGAAAAGAGTGAAAACCAGCGAGAAATTACGCCTGCGCTAGGTGGGATATTTCCCGGTAGGTGGCGGCAGTTATTCGCTTCTCTTTCGCTTTTCCAAACTAAAGTTCTGAGGCGAACCTTTGCATTTCGAATAAATAATAATACGTTTGTACGCAAATAGAAAGAAAACCGAATTAATACAAGTAATCAATGGGAACGACAGTTAAAAAAGTTAATAGTCGCAGCGGCGTCTTCGGAATCGGGCGCTTTTTTCCTATAGTTTTTAAAAACGCGCATTATTCGATATAACGAATTTTAGGAATTCCCGCATTTGAACGCAAGTTTGATAATTTAAAAAGAACGAAAAAAAAACTATCTGGCCCATGAGGGGATCGAACCCGCGACCTTCGCGTTATTAGCACGACGCTCTAACCAACTGAGCTAATGGGCCACGAGGATGTTGCGTTCGCTAGAACCCAATTGTCTTGCCAATAGGTAAACGGAATTTAAAAACAGAAAATATGGAGAAGACACGATTTCGCGTCAAAATTTGTTTACATTTTCAAGTGAAACCGTTCGCGTCTCAGAGTCTCCGCAAATGAACAATATTTAAAATGGCTTTTTGTCGAATGTGAAATCCGCGTCGGTGATTTCCATAAACCGATTCGCAAACTTGAAACGACGATTTTTAAATATGTCCGAAACTGTGGCCCACACCTGGACACCCCTTCACGATTTCGAACGATAAACAACAGAAACGACGATTACCATTTGACATTTTGAATTTTTCGAATCCCTTTCGACGCGCTCTTAACGTGCTTCTTCCTGCCAGTTAAAACGCGTTTTATATCGAATTAGAGGGAACCCCAGAGGAATCCCTCATTAATAAAGCAGATAATGTTTCGGTTTTCGATAGGTTTCGACGTTGACGAACGGAGAGGGAGAGCGAAAATTTGCCGACATCCATTTAAGACAAAACATACATCCGTCGCAGTGTAACTTCCTTGTCTTTGAGGCCTTTGAGTCTGTCTGAATGATCTCTTTTAAAAGCCGGCTTTGTGTAATCAACCGAGCTTAATGTAACATAAGTATCTCACCCCAAAAAGCCCGAATGTAAAATTGATTTAACATCGTATAATACAAGTACCTGATACATTTTCGTTTTTCGAGCGATACAAATATTTGCAGCCGTATCGGATACCTAATAAACGGAGAATAAACATGCCTTACTCGTTTTTCTCCAGCAAATTTTGCCATATTTATGGCTCGCGCAGGTTAAACAGGAGATTGGAAGTTGACTGAAAAGGGCAGAAAAGGGCTCCCGCGGGAACAGTTTCCGATTTTATTACGGAAAAGATACATGGAAACGTATAAGCACAGCAGATAGTAGGAAGGACGGACGAACAAGAATGATGTACGGACTCTACAGGAGGAGAGAAAATCAAAGCCGCTTCTGAATACAAAATTGACCCGTTCTCCTCTGGCCGTTTCGGTGCCTAAATTTAATTTCCACATGTTTGATCATAAAAGGAGGGATTGAGCTGTGGAATGCGGGTGCAGCGGGCTTACCCATCGACGTCTGTGAAAGCCATGTTAAGGTAACCCTCGTAATACTTGAAATGTGGGGCCCTCGCCGCGTTTATTGGGTGGGATGTTTTGTTCTGAGGATCTCGCGTTTTTGGTATCGAAGTTGCGGGTATAGTTCTGTAAAGTTAAAAAAAAAAAAAAAAAAAAAAAAAAATTGAGAACGAAACGATTGAAAATTGACTCTTACAGGGAAATTTTCCGCGTGTAAACGAACGATGGTGTAATCTTCCAAGAGATGTATTTTTCGCGTTTATCTTTAAACAGCGATAAAGCCGATACTCGTTCAGGTACTGTCGACTCACCTGTTCATTAGGACCAGCAAATTCGAGGCATCTAGTTCTTCCATCCTCGCACCCTTCGAATGAACATTCAGGAGTTTGACCGATAAAAAAATAATAATTTACGTCACACGTCTATGTTTCGCACTAACGTAACGTGGAACTGTACTTGTTATATACCTACTTTTTGCTTGTTAGCTTTTAACGAACTGAACCATAATCTAAAATGAAGTACGGCGTCCGAAATATTTACCGACGCTCATTATCATTTACTGTTATAACACAAGTATTTCAATGGACCCATCCCAAACCGTTTAAGCCATTGTGTACTTGATTGTGCGGATAATGTTATGACTGTTTACCCGACTTGTTAAAATACATATAGGTACATTGTGTAGAATTGCAGAAAATGTGGTTTTGGTTTATTATTTTCGCGTCGGGAGTGGATAATAAAGCAATCTGGCCCATGTTATAATGTAAAACGTGTTAAATCTTTCGATGTATATAATTCACTTTATTCACATATCGTGGTGGATTCGCAACTATTGCACACTACAATAAGTACACATTAGTATTATTACACATAAAAAGTATATACTACGACATCAAAATCTATCGACAATTATCTTTATAGTGTCCACAGTCGAATCATTGGCCGTAGAAAAATGCCTTCGTAGCTGACTGTACGAAACAATTCTCCCGAAGGTAGAGACGTGCAAAGCGACCAAGTGCCCCGCAAAATGGTGATTTACGTGGAAAACAAGAAAAAATTTATGTCTTTAAACGTTGAGGTGCGCAAAAGCGACTTTGCACTGAGACCCGCTCACTCCTAGATCCGCCACTGGCTTTTTTTTTTTTTTTTTTTTTTTTTTTTTTTTTTTTTTTTTTTTTAATTCTACCGTAGAATTAAAGACACTCTTTACCTTCAGCTCTAAACATTATTGACTAGACTTGTCCGTTAAACTATCGACATTTTGGACCACAATTAGAAGTCGTTGGAACTTCACCCGGAGGATAATTTCCATAGGATAAGTGACAAAAAATGAAACTCCGTGCCCTCAGGAGGTCGATCGAAAATTCCTGGTGAAAAATCCTTGAAGCAAATTTCGATACTTTGACTATTACGTATGATAAAACCTACACGATAATCGAGTTAACTTTCCGGCAAAGTTAACACGATTTCGATCCGAGTTGTGAACGTTGCGCTTGCCATTTGCTTCTAGTTTTCTTAGACTTTATGGAAATTACCATCGAGACAAAGCTAGACAGGACCTCGTGGTCATTTTACCCTGCAACTAACTTTAAATTCCATTGCACTGTTACTTATTAATTACTCAACAAACGTAGTAAAGAACTTATTAGCTAACTCCTGTTGGCGACTTGATCGCCCATCTTTAGGGCTTCCTCCACCATTTCCGGGTGAATGAAACCTGTGCTTCTCCTATTTGACAGTCTGTTCTTCGATCGTCTCTTTCGCTGGGTTTCACTTTGGTCACTAGAGGTACAAAATTTAGTTTGAGATCATCATATCGATGTCCCGATACCTACCAACGAAACCGTCTCCAATAGAGAGTTATTTTATCATTTCTACGAGGAAGCTATTGATCTCGTTGGTTAAGTAACAGATTTTGATACATGCACGTCGGCACCCGATGAGTCATGTTATTATGAAGTTTGTTAGAAACTCTTTAAATTACCAACGTGGTGGGAAATAGATTTGGCGGGCGTACCTGTGGTTGTGCTGTCTCAGTCGCACCGGTGGATGGTCTGCAGGGTTGTAATTTGTTGATATTCCATAGTCGTGGACTTTATTGCTCATAATTGCGCTGGTGTCATCTGATAATCTGAAAGGAGGCAAAATACCTGATATCAGAATAATCGTCATCGTGTGACGTAATTCTTCTTGAAGAAGTTTATTTTAAAAATGATGCTTTGCGAAATTCCATTATGTTTCTTTGCAAATATGAGCTACTTCGTACGTATATCCTCTGCGGACGGAAGACCGAACTCTTGACAAATTCTCCACTGATGATGGAAATGGGACAGTGACAGATTTCTTTAACGCGAGTTTCATCCTGCGCCTCAGACGTGGGTTTTTCCATGTTTACAGCAATTTTTTAGAGGTTTTCACGTGCATTTTGAGGAAACGGGACCCTTACGGATAAGACGATTTTTCGCGTTAACCGACTGTTAATGACTCTTGATCCCATTGTCCCGATCAACAAATTACCCCAAGGGTCACCGCTACGTCCGTCTTTCATGGAGAAAACATGTTGAACTTGTCACGAATGCGTTGGGACTCGTTGAACGCCATGACAACACCGAACCGTTCGTGCTCTTCAATTTCGATGATCGCCCCCCGCCTCCCTTCTATTCGCTAGTCTTGCGGCGGTAATAAATGATAAATTAACAATAAAAATATCAATTGTCGATGTGCAAGAGCGTGTTCCATTGTGTCGCGAAGATGAAGATAAGAATAAACGGGTGTTCGTGAGTATAATATACCTTGCCGAAAATTGACCGGCTATATCCACAAAAGTCTCTCCCATTTTCACTAAAATAATACTCAAAAACGTACACTTTCTCTGACTAGTTGAAGTTTCAGCAGAATCTATGAACGATCGAGTGATAAAGACAGACACGACATCAATTATTAGGTTTATCTTAAGCTCCGCAATTTGTATCGTTATCACTGAAGGGGAGAAACGCTGTATCAGTTCGAAATGATTTATTTTGCGTATCTTTGTTTACAACGCTTAAACACAACAACCTAAATTAAATGTTTTAGTGTGAGGAAATGTGTGTACGTCTGAAAATGAATCGCACAGTTGGAACGTTATGAACATTATTTAGATTCTTATTTCTTACACGTCTGCGAAAACAAGAATTTTAGAACAATTACTGAAGGGAAATGTTCGTTGATATTTGTGATAATATAGGTACTTCAATTTTGATGTGAAACGAACGCCGCTGATTGCCACGGATGTTGACAGGGCATAAATGCTCGTCGTCGAAAAACTGCTATGCACAAATCAGGGTCGTATCAAGAGAATGAAAATGTCGATAAAATCTCATTTGTATTGACATAAAACCCGGATGTATTTTCCTAAATTTAGGAAACGGGCGAAAGCTCTTAGAACGCCACTGGTACGTAACTCCTTTAAAGCGAAATAAAAACGGGTGTGTCAGGTCCACGGTTAGAAGGTGGGGAAAAACGATACGAGTTCTCGAGGCACTTCTTTACTCAGCGTAACCCAAAAACGCATCCCTGGGACAACCAGGTATCAACGCCCCGAGCACATCCCCTCTTCTCGAGAGAAACGGTAGGAAGGATGGGGCCGGCCACCCTTTTTCTCACGGGTACCGAACCTTCAACCACTTTTTTTCACCTACGTTAAAGGAACTTACAGGCAACCCTCTCTTCCCACGCTAATCTTGGGAAGAACTTGGGACCCAAGCCTGTACCACTTTCGTACAATGCCGATTGATGATCTTAACATGAACAAGAAATGCGAGGGGATTCATAACAGCCTTTTATCGTTTTCTCACACTTATCTTTGGAGGGATTTAGAGCCAAAACGCCGTGATATCTTCAAATAATTGATTAATAGTCCTAACGCACAGTGTGACCCATTCGTTTTGAGGTCAATCCGTAAGAAGTTTGTTGATTGTGCGATTTAGCCCGTTTTTTTTTTAAATTATGGAGCTTGACAAACTGCACGTTTTCATCGAAAATGGCCTCGTCGACATAAAATTCAAGGCCTACTACGACGGTTCCTGGGAGCGAAATTTATCAAATCATATTAGCGAGTTTCTTAGGAAAAATCCGCGCACGCCGCTGGATTGGCCACCCCTCAGAACGGGCCGGTGCAAAATTTTCAGCGATAGCGATTTTGTAGGCGAATCAAAACTGCACCCTCGGTATCTGTTGATTTTCGAAAATTCACAGTCGGCCATGGAGAACAAGTGAGGTGTTTAACTGTCAAACAGACGCAACAAACGTCAACGTCGATATTAAAACTTATTCGTGCTCAATACGAATCGAATTGTTAATCGTGACGATTACGGAAAATTTAAGTGTGAGAGGAAAAACAGAAATTGTTCGTCTTGTCGGCGACGACGTGCGCTCGGCAGCAGGAGCTGCGGCAGCGTGCAGAATTCAACGTCGGATGGGCCAGTGACGAGGCAAAATGGACGTCGTTGGCTTCTTCCAAATAACAACGAAATTTTGCGATATTTCAACGACAATCCCCGAAGTGGTACTAGAACGGCTAGTTCGGACCTTAATATGCCCAGAAAAAGTATGATAAGATGTAAGTAAGTACCCCGTGTGTATTTCTAATTCTTCTACAAAATCGTTATTACTCAAAATTTTTCATTAAAATTTCGTACAATCCCGCCTTGAGAGGTAGCCATTTCAGTGGCGTGCGCAGATTTTTCCTAAGAAAGTCGCTAATATGATTTGTTAAATTTTCGCTCCCAGAAACTGTCATAATAGACCTCGAACGTGATGCCCACCAGGCCATTTTTGATGAAAATGTGCAGTTTATCAAGCTCCATAATAATTTAAAAAAATCCAGGCTAAGTCGCACAATCAATAAACTTTTTTACCGACTGACCCCAAAATAAATGGGTCACGCTGTAGACGAGGAATGCTCACACGTGTATGTCAGTCAGAAATCCGCCAGTAACATGAAGACTGCCAGGCGCAAGGATTTTCTGTCAAATTCGTCACCACGTTGTCATCTCAAAAACTGTTGCTAAAACATTTATTAGTTTGCAACAGTTCTTGATATATTAATATAGTATAGTGCACGTATAGCGGAAAAAACTCATCCGGAAGTTCCTTCCGTGGCCTGTAATTTCCAATTTTAAGCCGATTTACGAGACAGGAATAACCCAGAGAAACCCACCAAAGTTTACGTTGCTGTTCATAAAAAATTTAACATTTAAGTTCGGCACGTCCATAGGGGAGAATATCGAAATCTAAAGCCACATATAACGAAAGGTAGAAATAATTTCAGGAATTGAATATTTCAAATGAAGTTATATGTGTCTTTTTGAGCACTTTTAACTGTAGGCACTACAGACCGGAGAGGACCGCAATAAAGCGATGGCCACGTCCCGGAAAAGTAACAATCGTGCAACCCTTCAGTTGCACAACTGTTAACTCTGTAGAACTGCGTGCAGCCGAGCGAGTTCGGCACTTGTCAACAAACGAATTTGTTCACGTGTCAAATCAACGCGATGACGCAACCAAACATTGTGACACACTCCCTGGGTTTGACGTATGCGATACTTACCGCCATTTTTTAATCGATGTGGATAGTTCGCGACGACTAACGCGAATTCGAAGAAATCAACCGAAAACGAGCGGAACAAATCTGTATTTGACTTTTCGATTTCCTAATAAATCTGATGAAAAATAGGACGAATTTTCGTTCGCACTTGTTACGTCGCTCCGCATTAACCACTATGTACAAAAATCACAAACTTTCAGTTTCGCAGTAATAGCAGTCAAGATAATGAGTCAACAACCATCTAAGTTATGTTCTTAGCTACTCAGGTTAACAATAAACGATTAAGAGGGCAAACGTTTTTTGATATTCAATTGATTCACTGACGCCACTTAGATCAAGCCCAACTTAGACGTTGTTCATTACTGATGCATCGATCACTCGCATACCTACTTAAAACCTGTCACAATATGAAATAATTCGGCCTAGATATTATCGCTATATATATTTATATATATACAGCGGCGCTTTGTTGTAAGGCTCTTAATGATAAAACAATAACGTTGTTGGCTGAGCTGACCATGTATGTGCATCCTGTACACGTATATGACCACTATGTGTTTCCTAATTCATTAAATGTTTCATTCAGCACACATTGTCCAATGTTGGCAGTTTCAATGTTACCAAGGTAATTCTGATTCAGATATAAAACAAAGGAAGATGGCAAAATTTTGACGCAGACCTAAGGTGGGAAAGGGAGGTGTTTGAATAGTCCCAGAAAAAAGTTAAACAAACGGTTGGTTTTCTCCCGATGGGTGGGTTATATACAGGGTGAATTTGCAAATCGGGACGCTTGGAGACGCAAAAAATTGCCGCTGTCGAGTCACCCTGTGTATCGTCGGACTCTTCGTTATAAAGTGCACACCTACATGCCGCACCACCGCTAACTGTATTTGGGAGCTCTTCGTTTGCTTTATTATGAGAAAAACACGAAACGATGCTGTTTCGTGCTGGGGAATTTAACCAATAATAGCTTCTGACGTTTTCTGTACTTTTTTGCGCTGGTAGTGACGAAGGGTGAAAAATTCGCCTCGGACCATCAGCAGAACGATATTTCTTTCTTGGCAGTGCGACATTAATTCGTCCTCATACGAACGTACACCGCAGACTTAAATTCCCGATGCGTTTCCGAGATATTGGCGCTGAATGCTCGGAAGACTTCACTTTTTTTTCTTTTTTTTTTTAATTTTTCTCCAAAAAAGCTCGAACCGGTGCGACTGAAAGTTCTTTGGTACTTGAAGATTTCTCGCAGATTTCCGCCCACCCTGGCAGGTTTTGGCGAATGTTTGGCACGTTCGCGAATTGGCCGTTCGCTGAGATTTTAATAAATAATTGTCGATCTTCGGTTTTCGCTGGAATTTTGAAGATTTCTTCGAGAGATGGTAATGATGAAATTGTCCGAACGACCGAATGTTAAATTCAGATAATTTTGGTTGCACGAGTCGTGACCAAGGCATCCCCAAAGATACATTACTGGACCTTTTTCAATGTCACACAGCGCGTGATAGAGAAAAACTCAATTTACAAACATATTTATTAAATTTCATGTAACAAACATATAAGTACATCGTATTTAGTCAAACAGTAATAACCAGGAGTGATACAAATAGCTAGGGCTAAACGTAGAGCGTTCAGAAATTAATACAATCCCCTTGATGCTCCTGATAGATAAACAGGTACATGCGATAGCATTAATGAATTTCTGATCCTGAGTTTTCCATGTCCTGCCCTCCACGATCGATATTTTGGCTTTATTCGGGAGTCCCTCAACGTGGATCAGCAGTCGCGCAGTTTAAATCATCACTCGGACCGTCGCAATTTCCGAAAACTCGCCGAATTGACAAACAGCATTCCTTAATTTTGAATTTAATAAAAGTTAAAAAATTAACAATAAATAATAATAAAAAAAAAACGGACTTGCAAGCACGTTCGCATCGATTATAATATAACAATTGACACGTCATCACCTTTACAATATCGATAGGTACTTATATATCTAGTCGAGGTATCAAAAATGTTCCTATTTTACAAACACCCGAAAACATGTCATCGTAAAGTACAAGTGCCTCGGCATATTCAAAAACGTAAGTTTTGGGTGCGTGCATCCGTCATCTGGCAATGCGAGCCCCGATTGGTCGCAACGTCCGAGCGCTCTCACGCTCAATTTGTTCTTTGCTATTTTGTTTTTGATCGGATGACGGATGCACGGAACAGCAGCAGCTGGACCTGTATAATACAAACCGTCGGTTCGTATTCAGATATGTAGGAGCGTTACTTTACTTTTACTTTTTTTACAATAACTTCGAATAATCGTTTTCTAAAAGATCAATCTAATAAGTTTAAATACCAGTCTAACAAGATTAAATAGTAGCGGGGAACGAACCATTGGCACCTGATATTGCTATAAAAAAAACTTAATTCTAAAACAGTTTTACATTCCAAAAATGCCGAATGACGATTAATCCAGAGCGTGTACAGACGGCGTTACCTGCCGTCCTGAAAGAATTTTTTAGTCAAATACCACGCCTCGTGGACAAAGCGATAACGTAAAAAAATGGGTAACGATTTGCCACAAAAAAAAAACCTTTTATGGTCAGGATCTGCAACTAGCTTTGTTTACGTTTCACATTGCCCTCGTATGGTCGTTAAATTGAGTAATGGCATAAAATCTTCAGAATACAAAAGTGACAATAATTTATTTCTCTCTTGGTACCATGTACGTGGGAAACTAGCAGCAGTATCTGAAGTAATTTTAAAACTTTTAGGCAAAATTAAGGCATTTGACTGGAAATTTACTTAGCCATGCATCGCATTGCAAGGATTAGTATTCATTGTTGCGGAACAATCAAAACTGATAATTTTTTTAAGCATCTAGCAAACGATTAAATTTTACAATTCGTCGTGTTTGGGACCCGAAAATTCGCCGTGGGAAATGTATCCATTTTTGTCTTTGTCCTCGTGTTGAAAGATCTCCTCGACTAGTTTGTCGTGTTCGGCGAGCATGTTCTTCACCTCTTCGCTGGGGGTGCCGCCATCGGCCGCGACCATTTGTTTCTTCAGGTATTCGCTGACCTAGATCGAAAATTGAGAATACTAAATATCATTTGACGAACTCGGATCGGCTAAGAAAGATTCGTCACTCGGAACCTTCCTGAAGGGTTCGCGCGGTGTCGGGTCAGAAGATGAGTGGAAATTAGTCGAGAGGAAAAAAAAACAACGTTGTGCTCATTCCTGCGCTGTTTCTATGCGGTCCATGTGTTTCGTTAAATTTTTGAGTCACCAACTATGACCAAGTGCGATTACTACAGTACACTTGCGATGACGTAACTCGTAACTAGAGATCTCATCGTCTTACTTTCACGCGATCATTTCTACACCCGGTTTCACCTTTATTAAGAGAGAAACTGAAGAGGTCCATAAATAACAGAAACATGTTTAGAATCTAGGCATTTGTGTTTGCGAACTTTTTCTTTTTGAAATATATTCCGCATACAAATAACGCATCAATTGTTAAGACATCAATATATCTACTTTTTGTGCAATCATAATTGGGAAGGCCGTTGAAAATTTCTTCGTGAGAATACTAAACGCTTGAACTGATGACTTTATATGGAACACGTATGTACATGCAGAGCGCTACGCCACAGGTTCTTCACCCGACTAGCCAAAACAATTTCATCGTACATACGCAGTGCTCGGGACACCATTTCGTATGAAATTTATTGATGCTGCAAGTTTAGGTGGTCAGCTGTGCATTACCCTGAAGGGTAGTTAATGCAACCTTCAGGAAGTTTCGTTAGAAGCGACGAGTACAAACTTAGATTTTACAGAAGAAACTTGTAAATTCGCTCACTTCATCACGACTCAATTGGTTGTCCTTGTCGGCGTCGATTTCTTTGAAAACATTCGTCGTCGGGGGAGAATCTCCCGTGTTGATGAGCTCAACCTAAAAACGTTTTTTTCATTAACCATTCTAATTAACCACCACGCCGCTTACCTCGAAAGTAAGAGTTGCACCGCCAGGAATCACGTTTCCGGCCCCCCTATCTCCGTATCCGAGAGAGGGAGGGATCGTCAGCTTCCTCTTCTCGCCCACGCACATATCGGTCAATCCTTGGTCCCAACCCTTGATCACTTGTCCCACTCCCAGCTGAAACGTGAAAGGTTGTTCCCGATCCAAGCTACAACAATACCAATTCGTCTATTAGCACTCCCGACGGGATAGTCAGGATCGTTTCTTGGCGCGGTGGATCATTTAAATTACTCTGCTCTATAACAACTTTCCCTAACTTGCAAAAGAAATTTTCGGAGGGCGCCCTATGGGAGCAGTACCAAAAAACTTCTTAATATTTAAGCGTGTCGCCAGTGCGTAACGACTACACGGGGAATATAAGTTGAGCAAGTTGGAATGTTCACGTTTTAAGGAAGTTAGAGGCGTAAAATAAGGGCAGGAGCGGCTCTTTCGTTCAGCAGAACTGGGGAAATACCGATAAGGGCAACAAGGATATAAATATTAATTTCGTAACTTTCAGAATCGCGAGATCCGAATTAAACAGCTACCCCACTTACTCCGTACGTCCGTCGAAAAAATTGAAAACGTCTAATGTGAAAAAATGAAAACTTTGATGGATGTCAAATGCTGACGACTTGACGGGCGCGCGGCGCCTCGCCATTTTGTCAACGACGCGGCAAGATTCGGATACTACGGTGCAGCGACGGGAAAGTGCATTAATCCGTACCTGCGATCTCGTTCGATAAAACGAGGGGCTATGGTATAAACAAAGGCCCGAAACCTCACATCACACACATAGATAGAACAAAAGTAACTGAAATATTAAAGGGGCCATGCATATCAAAAAGTATCCTGAAGAACGGCACTGCATGCCGCATTTGCACGTAGCACTATGCGGAATTATTTTGTTAGTTGGCCGACACGGAAACTTTTCGAAGAGTTTACTCCTGACAGAAGTTTCTCGACTGGAAAACCGGGAAGGGAAGACGCGTCCAGAGATTATTATGCATAACCTGCACCGGAACGTATCGTATTTTACAACGTAGCTGCCTTGGCGAATAAAATGTAATGCCTTTTGTTAGGTAGTTAAATATTTAAATGCGAGAATATCTCAGTGGCCTCACGGCAGTGTTTTGCGTGACGACTGGTACATTTGATTATTTTTAACGTTATTTTTATTATTATTATTTTTTTGTTAATTGGTTCGCTTACGGTTTGCCTCGTCGAAGCTTCCGAGCGGTCTTACGACGAATGCGAGAAGGTCAGCAACGCTTCTTTGAGGACATTTTCTGGCACGGGGCGCGTCCCGTTAAATTGTTAAGTCGTTGCGAACGAGGAACGATGCCGTAATGCACTTCCCTATAGTTGTAGTTTTTTAAACGTGCGGTCGAACATGTCAACGTTCTTAAAAATGTATTTCCTCCCAGCTTTTGAAAAACGAACGAGGGTTTTACGTAATTGAGTCTTAAAACTTTTCTTTTAGAAACGCGATTAAATATGGATGGACGGCAACGGCAAGCTCGGTCTTCTTCAGTTATATTTCAGGGCATTCACTATTTACCACTGAAGTCGTAAAATTTTATTTCAACCGTTTTACTGCAATTAGGTATGCGAGACTGAAACTTTTTGATATAGCGCTCCTTTAAAAATATGCATGCTCTATGGGTACAATGGCGGCCATAGAAGTAGGGCCGCTTCGAAAATTTCAATCTGTCGTTTCTATCACTCCAGTGAGAAAAAAATTAAAATAAAAAATATATATTACATATTTAATAATAAAAATAAAAACAATCCACAAAAACATTTTTAAACGGAAAATAAATAAATTTCCTCGATGGGAACAATAAAAACAAAATAAACATGTGATCATAAAAATAGGACCGTCGAAACATTATCAAAAAAAAAAAGGAAAAAAAGAAAAAAAGACGAAATTAACAACCGAATATTGGCTGACGCCTAATGCTAGGTCGCTTCGCCCTTTCGAGCGATCACTGCCCTTAATCTTTTAGGCACTGACCTCATTAAGCGCTGGCAGAACTCAACAGGAATTGCTTCCCGTTCCAGTTGGACCACGGACCGCAGTCCTTCCCTGTTTTTGATCCGTTGACGCCTCGCAGCAACTTCAAGATATGCCCGCAGGTTTTCAAAGGGGTTCAAATCGGGTGACCGCGGAGCCCACGGCACAACCGAAATCGGTTCATTGTGAAAAAATTGTTTAACTCGCACGTTTCGCGTCATTATCTTGTCGATGTTTCCAAATTAATGGCATTTCTTCCGAAGCACACGGCAGCATGACGTCTTTCATTATTTTAAGGTATGCTCCTTGATTCGGGATCCCTTTTATCCAATAAATGGGACCGACGCCGAACCGAGCGAGGCAGCTCCCGCAATCTTATGTTGTCACCTCCAGGTTTAACGGTTTTCAAAGTACGTTTTGGAAGCAATTCCCATTTTGCTGGTCTTCTTGCATACCGTCGACCGTCCGAATCAAACAAATGAATTTTTGTTTGATTTCCAAATTTTTATGTTGTCACCTTCGTTTTCGAAAGGAAGATGACTCTTCCCAAATTCTCTTCTCTTAAATTTGTTCATTTTTGGCAGCGGCGGTACCTTTCGAGCCGCTCGACCGTGTAAATAAACTCCCTGCAGCCGTCTTCAGATAGTTCCGGCACCTATTTCCAACTTTAGGTCCTTTTGAACTTGTTCGGAGCCCACAAAAGGATTTTCTCGGGCTTCTCGCTTTATTCGACTGTCAGTCAGAACCGCTGTTTTCCTCTTACGACCGCACTATTCCCATTTTTCGATAGATTTCACGAAGAGAATTGCCTGCATCTCCGAGTGTCCGAGTCCGAATTCTTTCGGCTAAAGAACGGTGGTTTCCGCGTCCCGTCTGTTTGTTTATCAATCACTAAAGTGCATTAAAACGCTTCGAAATGATTAGTTTGAGTTACCTTTCAGTTGCTTTCCTATCGAGCGAAGAATTACGAAAGTTATAAAAAAATAGCGAGCTTTAACGCACCGGTCCCGTTACCGTGACCACCTTAACTTTAACCGTCTTAACGAAACGGGGGAAGTGCGATTCGAGCGCAAGGTAATTCCCCTGGTTTCTGCTGTCAGATACAATTACCAAAGACGAAGCAATTTAGGACCTTAGTTCGGGTGCGGCGGAACGAGTTTCAATAGAATTTTTTCCATTTTTTCGAGCTGAGCCGGTAGCGGTCCTATTTCTATGGCCCGCCATTGTGTATTGCGAAATTATCACAAAATTCGTGCGAACGGCCTAAAATTAAATGCGGAAATCTCGATTTATTTCCCAGAAATGGAAATAATTTAACGCCCCCGATGAAATCGTATTCCAGTTCAATTCGTTTTGTAATGAAATGCAACAACCGGCTGCTCGGTAATTATTAATATTATTATTATTACCGGCCGCAACACGAATCGAAGCCGATATACATTTCGGGAATGCTATAGAAACATACGAGGGCACTTAATCCGGATTATTCGTGATGGATTGTGCGTAGATTTGTGTGTTTGGCTTTGTAATCGTATAGGTACGGCAATAAATCACGATTAGTTCTCTACCTAATGCTGCGTTAAGAAATTTATTAATCATAATCGTTACCGCACGGAATTGCTCGTTATCGTTGTGGCAAGTGGTCGTTCCTTTCTCGATGCGCAGGAAAGTCCCTCGTTATGAGTAACCGATTGCGTAACTCGAAAAGGCATTTCCATCACTCGCGAGCAATTTTGGTCGCCGTACGACGCCAATTATAACATTTCGAGAAGGTCAAAAGTTCTGCTTTCACCACGACTTTCACTCGACATCAGTGTGTTAAATCATCGTTAATTGTGCCAATAGAAATTTGTCAAACGGATCGGAACGCACGGTATATAATACGAAAACTCATTATTATTATTATTATTATTATTATTACTGTTGTTGTTATTTTATTGTTCATAAGTGGTTTATTTTTTCTGGTTAACTATTTCCGCGCATCCGCCCTTTTTAATATTGTCATATTCGATATATTTATTTAAAATAAAAACTGGGCGCGTTTGTTTGTTCCAATTGAAGTTGCAGCTGCTGAACGTATAACGTCATCCAGTTCATTTATTCCAATTATTCCACGCACCATTTTCTTCGCGTAGGTGACTCCGAAAGGGTCTCCGTTGGCCCGTGAAACTTGACTGCACCTCCCCAAGAACGAGAGTGCAACGGAAAATTGCAGTTTCGCTCCGGTGCTGCGCTGCACACTTCACAGCTCCAATTAGGGGGCCGAGCGCCATTTTTTCGAGTTCGACAAATCGAACGGACGCCTTAATGACGCCGAAAAACCGAGAGGCGACGGACGAACCGCGAGCCGAAACGCGGCGGCTCGACCGCTCCGGCGGGAGGGCCGAGCCTTGGGCGATCGGCAATTCTCGATGGTCCGGTGGTCCGTGGGAACCCGACGCGCGGAAAGTAAAATCCGCGCGCCGGATTCTGCGTCAACCCAGTCGAGTGAATTAACAAAATTTACGATATACTAAACGCGCGAACGTGACTCAACGAGACGGGGGGACGCCGGGATCGTAACTCTCTTCTTTACGCAACCGAATTCAGCTGATGTGCTTTGCTGATGTAACGTGCATTAGCGCAAAGTGCTTTTGCGTAAGAAATTTTCCTTTGCATAATGCACGGGTATCTAATATAGAGAAGTAATAGGACCGAAACCGAACAAAAGTGCATTGGCGTAGATTATTTTATTGCGTTCGCCTCCCGTCTCCTTACTTTTCGCACGCCACGTGTGACCTCTCTCCTCGCGTCCTCGCGACGCGAAGATAACCCGATGCGAAAGCCTCAACGCGTGGTGTCAATATTTGAGGTTCACACACACGTCCTCCTCCTCCTCCTCCTCCTCCTGCGTCCGCCTTTGAGAATTTGCGCGAACTAGTAAGTCAAATAATAAACATGCAAATTCCTCCGCAGATTTAAATAGTTGCCCCCCGAGCACACGGGTTCCCGTTTAATTGAGTTAAAGTAATTAAAAACGACATGTTGAAGGAGCTCACTTAAAATTCATAACAAGCTAATACATAGAGATGGGAGTCCCAAGACGTTGCCAGAGCTCCATCGCATTGAAGTGCGCGACGGCAAAAATGCAAAGGACCCTTCGAGGGGGCCACGTCCGGCGTCGTTTGGCGACAATCGGAAGGGGGGGGGAGGGGGCTCGCCGTTGCGATTTATTTGTTTTTTTAATTATTTATCCCATATCGAAATTGCGGGACGAACGTGGGGGCGCGTGGGGCCCGTAGCGTTCGTTACGCGATCCGTACCGCCTCTGAGCGATCTCTATTTGGTTGTTTCTCCCCTGCTTTGAAATAAGCCGGCTGCTTTAATTTCTAAAGTGCAGAAATGTGCAGTTTCGCATATAAAATCATCTTTTTGATCTTTGGTTTTGCAAACGTGCCGCGTTCTTTAATGTCTCCTTCGAGGGTTCGCGTATAGTTAGTTCACTTGGGGAATTTTTATTGTGAAAATTTAAATGAGCTTTCGGGGGATTTACCTTTAAGTCCCCGAGTGAACATGTTAAATACTTGATTCCGGATGCTTCGACGTGAAATCTCTAAAGCTGCGGCCAGAGTGGCCGAATTGCGCTGCCTTCTACTTTTATTGGTCGGCGAGGTTTGTCCATGACAGGTATTTGAGATTCATAGAATTTATTATCGTTCCATAAGCACGTTGTCAGTAAAATACGTCCCGCTATATGTTCGGGCTCGGCTGTTACGAAACCGGTACGCGTATAACTAGAAATAATAGCAATTACTAATTGAACACACACAGTCAGTTCAGATTCCCTATTACCTCTATTGATATTGACGGATATTTGTTATTTGCATTGGTCTACATATTAACGCATCGCTTCCGAATTTTTGGGGCGGAATTCGGCCCCCTTTTTGCGAGCGAACCGAACGCGAATCGCTTCCGTTCGTCCCCGTCGCGCAACAACGTAATTGTCATCATAATTCGCGTGGTTTATCGACGCCGTTCGAAAAAAACACTATTGACATTCACGCCCGGCTTCAATGCGTAATCCACGGATAACCGTCTTGCCTAATCCAATTAGGTTGAATTGTATCCTATTGGAGTTGTTTGCCTGTCGTACTCCCAAAGGACAAATTTATCCTGGAGTTAGCCCGGGCTTTGAATTAATGTGTGTTTTAGCTTACAAATTATGCAAATGAATCCCCAATATGAATTGCTCGATATTTACCGGAACTGCCATTAGATCACAACCGAGTATCGATCAGGTGCCGGACATCTTCGATGGACAACGGGACGGGAGAAAGTTCGCTTCGGAGGAGGATGGAAAAAAAAACTGTCTCTCCCCGTGTCCGGCTGCGGTGGCCTTCGAGTGCGGGGGGCGAAAGGGAAGTCGACCAGAAATTGCAAAATTAATCGAGATATCGCGTATACAAATATGGCTTATCCCCGTGGGTCAGCCAATGCGATAAATTTCCAAAAAATATGAGCCCGAAAATGGGTTCCTGTCGATACAGAATTAATTAAATTCGACAGAGATTTGGATTTATATAAACTGGGAAGTTGTGTTAATTTTACATGATTTATATTTCGCTGTTAAAATACTCGACGGACATTTTTCAAAACAAATCGTAATGGTCAACAAATATTTCCCGCTTTTATATTCGCTAATTGTAGAAATGCGATTCGCGAGTATCAATATGGAAGTTTGTTTAATAAATTAAACTAATAACTGAATATAATCTTCGGCGGGGTCTTTTCGGAGACGTGAAATTTTAATCAGCGACCTCAACAAAGAAGTCAACTTCTAACGAAGTTTCCGAAATATTATATATTAAAGACACCCGTTGGATTTAGTTTAGTGTGAAACTTTGTGACATTCAAGTATCTCTTAGTTTCAGTTTGGTTTTAGACCATGAATAATGAATGGAGTTCGGAAAATTCAATTTCTTGCGGAGTGTTGGTACGTGGCGGGGCTTAGATTGTGACTGTTAATTGCTGGCGAAGTTGTTCAAAAATCGTGCCGTAAAATTCGGATTTTCCAAACGAATCTCTCACTTCTCACGGTCCGGAAGGGCCCGAGTGCAGGAATGTGAGCGAGACGCAACGCGAGGTCGCTCCCAAACTTCCAAGTTATTTTAGGTTCGAGGAGGATTAACGCTGACAAATTCGTAATACTTCAGTTCTCCGTGAATCCCCAAAATAAGCGGGAAGAAGCATTTTAAGTAATCTTGCGAATGGTTTTCTTTACGGTGCTCGACATAAAATATGAGAGGGTTTAACAACCCAAAGTGCCATATTTATCACGTGCATTAAATAAAATGATAACAAAAAAAATACTGCTCGCTTTTTCAGACTGACGAAGCGTGCAGATGGCCCATTTGAGGGGAACAGTTTCGTAGATATGGATGGACTGTGTATAGGAATGGCATTCGGTAAAGATTAAAATGTAACATTTCGCCACGACAACGCTCTCTTGCCCAACTCGATTTATTGACGTGGCGTTGTGCATAAAGAAAGAAACTTGACACAGTTCTGACCCCAAAGATACGCGCAAGATGCGAGCAATGAAGTAAACACACCTGCACATTCGCTGCTTGACGCTCCGTATCGTCGAAGTTTTTACGAGAAATAACACTTCTGCGCCGAGAACTTGTCTAAGGCAATACTTAAGTCACACTACGGTACGTTATCACTAATACGTGGGAAATTTTTCAAAATTTGAGCAAAAGACGCAAAAATTGAAAAATGGGGCATTTTCATCCAATAGACGACAACTCACTGAACATCACAAAAAAAAAAAACAAATTGTTTACATGCTATCATAAAATTTCACGATCGGCATTGCCCGTTTGCTTCCAAAACTTGTCGACACCCAGTAGGCATGGAGGCGATAAGCCTCTGGCAGTACTCGATGGGTACAACTTTCCTCCGTTCCTCTAGAGTTATAGCCCATAGATCCTTCAACGGAGTTGGCCTCCGTTCTTTTACGTGGTTTTTCGTAGTGGCATGCGTCAACTAGTGCCAAAGCTTTTCTCTGGGATTCAAGTCCGGCGATCGTGCGGGCCAACCCATAACGTTAGCGGAATTTGTGCCGAGCCAATTTTTCGCGACCTTTGCCGCATGCTTTGGGTCGTTATCTCGTGAAACGCCCGTTTCAAAGACGTGTCTTCCTCGGCATACGGCAACATGTGGTCTGCTGAGATGTCCAAATGTGATTATTGGGGTTGGAATTCCGTCAATTTTTACGAGAGGGCCCGCACCAGTCCAAGAAAACCATCCCCAGATTTTTACATTACCGCCTCCGTGCCTTAACAACGGTCTTCGCCGCGTATCTAGGGTCAAACGTTAATTCTGAGAGTCTCCGCGCCGATCCCGAACGGCCTGAACTAAACGGCATAATCTCGGATACGTTACTAGAATGTTCCGCCATTTTTTCAGATTTTCCTCTCGCGACCACTCCAAGTGTTCTCGAGCGAACGTTTAGCGAGCCGCTCGATGAACTTTTTTCGAAAGGGGCACCTGTCGGGGACTTCTCGCTTTCGAGTTCTGTTCTAGGAGCCTCCTCCGAATTGTCCAAACGCCGACATTAGCGTCTGACTCAGTCAATATTCCTAGGGCCGTCTTGAGAGGGCCTTTCGTTGCCGTTCGCACAATTTTTCGATCCGTACTAGACGCGACCTCTCGAGGTTTACCTCTGTTTTCTTGATTCGGATGGTCTTTAAAGGCATTCTGGGCCATTTCGACGGAACATCCAATAACTCTTGCGATGGACCGGAATGACAGTCCTCCATTTTTTAGATTTCTCATCAGGCGCCCTTCGTCGGGAGAACGGTGCTTGTTCCGACTCGTTTTCTTTAATTTTGTGGAAAACAACAGGACACTCGAAGGAAACGAAATTTCACAAGCTGACCTTACTTCCCGGATATTATCATCATGAAAATTAATAAATTTCACTTAATGACGTTCATAAGAATGTCTGTCAAGCAGCGCACGGGTAGAAACAATTGAATTTTCGACGGTTTCTACTGTTTACAGGGGCGCACCGTCTTCCTGTCATCTAGGGGAAATACACATTGCACCTGCCTGACTTAATTAATCTCTGAAAAATTTCGCGGGATCTGAATTACCGCACGATTCGCATGGAGTTGACGGCTGTATTTACTCCATCGCTCTCATCTGTGTGTACGAACGGGCGTAGTTTTCTCTGCTCCTAGGTGAAAATGGGCACGCGGACGAGTTAAGAAAAATTAAATAATCTAACAATGTCATAATCGAATTTTAAATTGAATAAAATAAATATTGTAAAGCAAACCTGTAAAGAACACAAAGTAATGCTTTCGATGAAAATTTGCTGAAAAGTTCCGACAAGAGCTGAAATATTTACAAAGATACTGGGGAAAGCCCGGGGCTTGGCAGTAAATCGTATATTTGCCCCATACGATGGCATGCAGGAGACAACGTTATAAAATGACTGCCGTAGGTTTAAAATTTTATCCTTTATTTGGCTCATCTCCACTGAAATTGCGCTTACTTTTGAGGGGAGAAATTTGTGTGAAACGTAAGTTGTTTCGGGTGCACTCGACTGCGCTGCCGCGCATCGCGGACTGAATTATCATTAAATACATCTAGAGAATTGAAGATTGCTGGAGATTCGGGTAATTTGAATGGAACTGCGAAAACGCTTTAAAAACTCCAATCCTAAATTACACATGCATTTAGCATAAATATTATTGATACGACAAACAACGCGAGAGGCTGTAATGTAACCACCGTTATGCCAATAGAAGCCGGTGTGTTCCGAAATGTGTTTAGACGTCACTCACTCGACTACTGTCAGACCATGGCGGTAGAGGCGCTCGCAGCACCCACGACATACCACTGTTATATCTTCCCATTTTAATACCTTTAACTGAGGGGTGAGAGATTATATTAATTTGCGGGTTTCCGGGACGCCCTCCATCCGAACGTTCTCTGGCATTTCTCAAACGTTTTTATTCTCCCCGACATTCTCCCAGTTTCATAAATTCGAATCGTTCAGTATCACTGAGCATACGTATGCATATCAGCAAACACATGTCCCGCAATTTATTTAAGAGTATTCAGTCTGTCGTCAAATGTCTGCTTCTTGCACGTAGAGACTAAACCTACGACAGAAAATTGATGATGCACGAATTGGAGATATTTCCATTAGTTATGACAAACAAGTTGTGACGGGAGAAAAAAAACCCCAATTGAATATCTCCGGAACAATCGAAGCGCAAAAGGCGAAATAGAGGAAAATCCATATAAGTCGGGCTGGAACAGTCCTAGAAATCTTTTCCATGTACTGTCAGGTAAATTTGGATTCGAAAGTTAATAATTTAAGTCCTCTCAACGTAAAGAGTTAAATGGACAAGAGACGGACGTTTGCGAAACGCTGCAGTGCCGGAAGATGACCAGCAACCAGCCCCAATTCCTCGACGATTTTGTTGCTCGCGTTAATTAAGAATTAGTTACTAACATTTCTCAAAATATCAAACGACAATAAGCCTACATTAAAAACGAATTTTCTCCTCAGAGAAAATGTATTCCATAATTCAACTGAAGTGCCGTAATTAAACGCCATTTGGCAACGCTCCGCAACAGCTTTCATCAGGTAATTATTATTGTTATTACTCTTACTTTAGCGATTAATTGCACTTTTAATTTTAACACTTCGTGATTCGTGGCCCAACTCAAATTAATCGTCCGATTACAGATGCATTACTTTTAATTCTGTAGTTGTGCGCTACGGCAAGAAATTCGAGAATCCAACGTGTGCACTCGGCCCTTTCGCACCCTTTAAATAATATTATAAAATAAATTGGAATCTCGTAACAACGATTTTATGGCTTTTTGCAATGGACGACGCGAAATTTAAATATCGTAATAAATACAGAAATATATTGCCGTTGCCGCACAAAAAAATTTATGATCATCTCGTAAACGTCCTGTAATGTGTATTTGAAATTTCCCGTGAGTAATTATAAGTTGAAATTAAGTTTATTTCACCGAATTACACATACAGCGTGACCCACCTGTTTTGGGGTCGGTCTGTAAAGAGCTTATTGATGGTGCAATTTAGCCCGGATTTTTTTTTTTTTTTTTTAATCATAGAGCTTGATAAACCGCACGTTTTTAGCAAAAATGGCCTCGTTGACATAAAATTCAAGGCCTACTGCGACGGTTCCTGGGAGCGAAATTTTAACAAATCATATTAGCGATTTTTTTAGAAAAAATCCGCGCACGCCGCTGGATTGGCCACCCCTCAGAACGGGCCCGTGCAAAATTTTCAGCGATAGCGATTTTGTAGGCGAATCAAAACTGCACCCTCGGTATCTGTTGATTTTCGAAAATTCACAGTCGGCCATGGAGAACAAGTGAGGTGTTTAACTGTCAAACAGACGCAACAAACGTCAACGTCGATATTAAAACTTATTCGTGCTCAATACGAATCGAATTGTTAATCGTGACGATTACGGAAAATTTAAGTGTGAGAGGAAAAACAGAAATTGTTCGTCTTGTCGGCGACGACGTGCGCTCGGCAGCAGGAGCTGCGGCAGCGTGCAGAATTCAACGTCGGATGGGCCAGTGACGAGGCAAAATGGACGTCGTGGGCTTCTTCCAAATAACAACGAAATTTTGCGATATTTCAACGACAATTCCCGAAGTGGTACTAGAACGGCTAGTTCGGACCTTAATATGCCCAGAAAAAGTATGATAAGATGTAAGTAAGTACCCCGTGTGCATTTCTAATTCTTCTACAAAATCGTTATTACTCAAAATTTTTCACTGAGATTTTGTACGAGCCCGTGTTGAGAGGTGGCCAATCCAGCGGCGTGCATGGATTTTTCCCAAAAAAATCGCTATGATTTATTAAAATTTCGCTCCTAGAAATTGTCATAGTGGACCTCGAATTTGATACCAACCGGGCCATTTTTGCTGAAAAAGTGCAGTTTGTCAAGCACCGCAATTAAAAAAAAAAAAAAAAGTCCCGGCTAAATCGCACAATCAACAAACTTTTCACGGGCCCCGGCCCCAAAACAAATGGGTCACGCTGTACATTGATTAACAATTTTGTTTTCCAAACGACAAAATTCTCAATTTTGAGTTAAGTAAATTGAAGCATTTTCGCAAATCATTCTTTTCGGTCCGATGATGCATTCGAACTTTCGTATTCTCATCCAAGCTGGCTCAAAGGCAAGAAAATCCAATTTTAGTGGAGCGAAAGTTCCCGACGCCCTATTTAATAATTTAACTACATCTGGAAACAAATTCACTTGAGTTTTATGCGTTTACATGGAACTTTAGAAATTTATGGAAATATGGGAAAAGATCCGAGGAGCAACCGATGAATCAATGTATATAAAATGTGTCACGTTCAAGATTGTGTTTTTATAGCAGACTGATGGATATGCCCTTTTTCATTAGTACCCACGGGCCAATAAAACTCAATTAAGATGACGCTGAACGTCCTACATGGATTTGCAGATAAATGTCAAGCTCCTTAATAAGTGATGCTTCTTCATTCGTACAGATTAAGTTGCCCGGGAAGGCCGAAATACCTAAATCCTCTAAATAATACGTATATTTCTGTGCGGACGTCTTTTTAATGGCGAATTCGGACGTCCGCGACGTAAAATTGATCGTCGAACTCTTAAAAATCGCTCTGTGGGGTGGGGAGACGTTCGTCTCGTTTTCGAGATACTGTAAATTTCCAACGGAACGCCCAAGAATTGGATCCGGACTAAATTCGTCGTTCGTTAATACATTCGTCGGTTAGACACCTATTACGAAACCGTGCCAGACTTACACACGTTAACCGTCGATAATACATAACCGTTCCAGGGTAAAATTCGAGTTATTTAATAAGTAATGCAACTAAAACTAGATTTATTTGCTCAGAAGCGCATGCCATCCGTGTATCGGCCCATGAATTATTCAAGATTAAAGTTGTATCTCGATGAAAAAAGAACGCAAGTTATACGTTGGGAAAGCTCGGATCCATAAACATACCCAGACGAGGTGGAGCTTTTTGAGAATTTCGTAGATTCCGTTGAATTCCCCGATGATCCCGAAAAACTGATAATGATGAAATTCTTATGCCCCCACTTGAATATCTAATGTATATTTAATGCGGATAATAAGCTGTCAGCCAGGACACTTTCCCGGAACCTTTGTGTCCACCTTTTGAGCAGAATTAAAGATTTATATTTCGAGCAGTCCTAGAGTGGCAAAATCAATAGTCCTTATGCATATCTCCACAGCAGCTGGCTTAGACTATCATAAGCTTTCAGGATGATAACTTTGATTATCCCCTCATCTTTTATTTAATTTGGCGGTATTTGTCTTTCCCATTTTCAATTTTCGAGGATTTCCCTCCGTCCGCCGTTCGTCGAATTTCTAATACAGCTAATCCTCAGTTTCTTGAAAATTTTCTCGCTATTTTTTTCCCCCTCGATTTGATGCACCCTATTTCCTACAAGTAAGAAAAATACCCGGAGTCGATAAAATGGACAATGCAACGAAGTTTGCAGAACTAAAACACTTGAACCGAAAAGGCAAACTTCCAAAAAAGTTAAATTGTTTACCGTCCTTGGAGACGCGACCGAACTTTTAATAGTGTCCCGCTTTTTACTCTGACCAATAAAATTTATAACTCGGTTAAAACAAATTATGGGAGTTGCAACGAACTAAACTTTCAGATAAGGTGCTACGTACAGGGTGTTTCAGATACGAGTCGCCTCTTTAGAGAAAGAAGGAAAAAATCCGGGACAAGCAGTGGCGCGCTGCACCTTCCATGGCATCGACCAAAGGCTTTGGAAAAACGCAAATGAAAAACTGGCGCGGTTTCGACTGTTACTCCTGCGTTATTCGGACCTTGCCACTCTGTATTTTCCTAAGCTACATGAGCGCGTTAAACCTCCAAGGATCCGATGCCCTAAATGAAAGTTTTTACTGAAGTTTGCAACATTTTTGGGAGTTGAAAGACACGACGGAGACATCATAAACTGTGTAAAATGTGTCGCATTGGGAGTTAGGGAAGCCGGAGAATTTTTAAATTTTCATAAGGATCGGGATTCCGGTCGAGATTTATATGCGATTTCCGGCAGGACGCATGATCGAGATGGAATAAATATGGAAATATTTGAAAAAGAAATACGTAATTAGAGATTAAAAGTGGCGTATTTATCTCCCTCTGGAACGAGTACCATTTTGCCGAGGTTAAACAATAAAATCGCCGAAGCCCAGTACTCGTTCTTCGGAGTGCTGCTTATCTTATCGCCGAGTTTATCGCTGCTTTTACCGTTTGCCGTCGAGTTTACACAGTTTTTTTTTTTTCAATATCACCGAAAGAAGAGCACTCCGTCAATTTTCAAGTGCAACATTTAAAATTTCAAGCAATTAAAATGAGCACTCACCTCGAATCGAACTTGGTACCATCAGCCAAAGTACCGGTGTAGTGCATCGTCAGCATGTCCCCATTCTTAGATTTCACCTCACAAACCTCCGGTTTGTAGAGAACGTCAATCTTCAACTCTTCGTTTTTCTTGTCGTTATCCTCACAGCGAACCGTCACCGTCGCGATGGCCAAGAGGCCGAAGAGACCAACCCATCGAATCATGCTCGGTACCATTGAAGAAAAACAGCGTGTTCGAGCGTTCGGTCCTGCGAAAACCTTCGACGCACGTTCCCAATTTCCAACTAAAACGTCCGGCAAAAGTTTTGAATTGCCACGAGTTTGCCACGCTATGAAATTGACGTCACTTGATCGTCCGTCCTTTTCTGCGGCGTTGCGTTAGGAGCAAGCGAGACGAAAAGAGAGCGACGTGAAAGCCACAGGTCTGCAACTGATTGGACGGTTGCAATGATAGCGGTATCGTTGCGGGACTACCTGTCCTCGGTTGCGTTGGTCTGTTGTTGAGTAATATACGCAGAAAAATAAGTTCAACAACATCGGTAATTAATAGATTCACTTGGAAAGATATGTTTTTTTGCATCTAAAAGAGGAAAATCGATCGATGTCATCGAAAAACGTTTCAGTTAAAATTTTCTGTCTTTCCGTGGCGACAATGGCAATCGGCAACGTACGTACGGTACGTTTTTTCCCAAACGCGCTGACTTTATCCCGAACTTGGTTAATGGAAAATGATTAAGAATCGGCCCTTTATCGAAGCATTTGCTTTCTCTCGGCAACTTTTAGTGTTTCGGCAACTAAATTTTCTTTCAATCGCGAACCAGGTTTCTGCAATCCCGTTTTTACCCTGCGACGTTACGGGTCTCAAACGATGCGGCCCCGAACTGTAAATTTGTATTTTCACGGTCTGGGCGAGTGAAGTTTCATACTTTCGTAATTGAAAAAATTGCGTGTTTACCAAGATGCCGGGGAAGACGCAAAACTCACATTTCCGTTGACAAAAACGTGAGAACACCGTTGAAACCTTATTAAATGAAAATACGAACATGTCAAAACGAAGTTTTTCATTGCTTCTCAATTTCCATCCTAAATTTGTACATCACAAAACCTACAAGCAAAAAGAGGCGGAAGTAGAGTTAATTGCATCATATATAAAAGTATTGTTCAATGGTTTATATTGGTTTGTAATCACTTTAATAACTTCTTGCGCCGCACATCCCCCCAATATCGAAGAGACCGAGTGGAGCTCTGCCCCACCGTATCGACACACTTCGTGAACTTTCTCGTCTCTTAATACATGCGAATATCCCCATTCGTTCAGCAGCTTTCCAATTATGCCTAAAAAGAAAAACCAACTTAAGGCACACTCAAGCCAAATTACTATTGATATATCGCCAAGTTCGACAGAAACGCGTGGACCCACAGTAATTTGGTTCTAAACCGCCTACCTTTCAGTTTTAATACATCGGGTTCGACCTGATCGTCCAATTGGCCGGGACAGGCATTGAATTCGTTAATGAACCTCTCTAATCCCCGAAGTATCACATAATAAAAGATCAAACTGTCGGGATCCTCGAAGTACGAAGTTAAATCTAAACTAAGCTTTTCGTACTCGTCTGCTATGCGGCTCCCTTTAATTAAGTACAATTCGCTTGAATGCTTGCAGAAATACTTTACCTGAAAATGATGAATTTAGTATTAAAGAAAAGCATTGAAGCCTAGTTGCGTAGTTTCGGCTTAAATTCCGTATGAAGTTAAAATGAAGATTTTTAAAACAAAGATGGTGGGAAAGGTAGGCCCTTTTTGCACGAAACGTTTGACACAACATTAAATTACATTGTTTGTTGTGTCAAAATCCACATGTAACCGTAGACGAAGTTACACAACTGGGCCCAACCACTCGACTTGCTTCATTTTCTGTTATAATGTCTTGAGGCAGCCCCAAATTTCGAGCGATTTGCGACGCTCTCCTGTAAATGTTTTCCGCCTGTTGCTGCGCTTGCTTTTGGTAGATGTTTTGCAAGGTTATGTAACTGTGAGTGTCGGCCGCCATGTCGGGGAGTGTGCCCCGGACTGGTAAGGCTCCCTCCGTTTCCACCGTTTCCCGCAAGGCCGCACACATGATCCAAAATGACGAACTTTTCTGCGTTAGGTTTACGCAATTCTCATCATCCAATATGCCCTAAAAGAGTACTTAAGTATGTAACAAATGTGTACAGAGAACATGTGATATAAAATATCTAGGATTTTTTTTTATTTCTGCTACGCTACTGATATATGATTATTTCTCACTTGCACATGCTGAGATATAGGTTTTGGACTAATGCACATGTTCACATAATGAATGGCTTGCTCAAAATTTTCCTCCAACATAAATCTATTGTTCCCCTCTTCTGAGTGACCACTGTCCTTAATCATTTGCTTCAACAGCTCTCTCTCCGCCCTCTTCTGGGGCAGATTTCCTATTAAAACAGGGCAAATTTCATCGTTAGCTTGACTCAAAAATCGTCACACTTACCATCGTTACACTCTTTATACTTATTTAAATAATAATATAGGATCACCAAAGGCGGCACATGGCTTTTTTCCTTCTCGTCTAACAATTCTATGTTTATACTGTCTAAATAGTCTTTAAGGGCGGGCCAAGGGTTGTAGAGTCTTAAATCGGGGCATTCATTATCGGGATGCGCTTCTATCACGGTTTGCTCTTTGATTTGAAGTCTAATGTAGCCTAGGAAACCTATGCTTCTGCAAACTAGGAGTGGCACGTTGCAATCCCAGAGATGCTTAGAGAGAGGTATCAGTACTCTAAAAATCATAATATTTCTGGAAAAACACGCGAAAATGATAAAATGTAATGTTTTACGATTTTTTAAAACTAATTTTCATATAAACAGGGTGAAAAGAACGAGTTCTGATAAAGAGTACTTTTTATTCAATTATCAAACTTTAAGGATCATATTACATTGTGCATGACTTCATAAAGATGAACTATTCAGTCTAAAAACTGAAGATGTTGAAGAAAATAGTGCTTTTACATGGTTTATTGTTCACATTGCATACAAAAGAAAATTAAATCGTAATAGTGGCCCTTAATTACAAAACAATTTTTTTATATTTATATTTGATATTTAAAATTACTTAGATCTAAGACTTAAGCTGTTTGTTTCTTTTTAAGGGCCTCAATATACATTCCCAAACTTTTCTGAACTGACTCTTGAGTTACAGTACGAATAAATAATTTTAAATCAGCGTCTCGAGCTTGCACCATCCTCTGTAGTGTGTCTCCTCGTATTATTTTCTTGGACATACTCCTCGCAACTGGGGAAATTCTCACAAACTTCTTTAAGAACTCATTGGCTTTCTCCAAACCTTCCTCCTTAGTTTGCACAATCTCATCAATTAAGCCCACATTTAATGCTTCATTTGTAGTGAAAAGTTTGCCTTCGGTCAAGGCAAGTTCAGTCTTCCTTGGACCAATTACATTACACATTGTATCAGTAAACCACTGTGGGGCAACAATTCCCAGTTGAGTTTCGTTCAGGCCAATCACTGAGTTGGGTACCATCACGCGGTATTCACAAGACATGGAGAGTAAACATCCCCCAGCAGGAGCGGCCCCATTAATTACAGCCACTGTTGGAAAAGATGAGCCATAGAGTGAGATCCAAACGTCTTGCAATGTAGTCCAAAACCGTTTGCATCTGTCCAAGTCAGGTTTATACATTTCGTTTATGTCCAATCCTGCTGAGAAGGTTTTCAAAGCACTGGTTATTATAACTCCACGACTGTGGTTTTTCTCAAGGTCACTTAGAGATTGCTTCAATTCACTGAGGAGCTCCAAGTTGAGACTATTTACAGGTGAACTTTCCAGAGTTAGCACCGAGATGCCAGTTTTGTTGTTCACTTGCACATTCACTAGGTGTGCAGAACTATAACATCGTGCAAGGCTCATGAAGGGCTTAAATTTATATATATTTGATAGGGCCATATTGTGTGCCGAAAAAAATTAAGCCGTTTTAAATAATATTAGTAAGACGTTCAGAAACTGGGTACAAAGGTCAGAAAATGCATTGGTCTTTGAACTGGATTTGGTGAGTGAAGGGTGGGAGAAACCAAGTTAATAAATTGATCCCTCTTTGCAATTTAACTTTGTGACTTCACATTAGACTTGATTGTGAACAAGGTGAATAATTTGTGATTATTGTAAACAATTGCTTAAAACAAATACGAACTCATAACCTCAGTTTTTGTTCTATGAGATGCTTAGGCAGTGGTGCCAAATCTTTATGCACTTCTTCTTTTTGTGGAAAATCAAAATTTCTGCAGGAAAAAATAGTTTTGGATGGTAGAAATAACCAGATTATCTTACATGTATCTGCTCTTACTTTTCTGATAAAGCAGTCGCGATAACGACATCGAAATTCTTAAAGAAATGCTGAGTATTTGATATAATATGCTCAGCAGACTCATCAATATAATCCCCTCGAACATCAGGATTCAACTCCAGCAAGCTTTGAGTGGCTACTTGAGCCCTTGACAGCCCTACTGAGTCATTTTCTAAAAAGAAACTGAAAATTTCTTATGTAGGGAATAAGGTGCCACAACTACAATGAAGCTCACTTCGAACCGATGTCTTCTTCTGCAATTTTCTCGCCATCCACTATGGTAAAGGAGCCGATGCCAGGTAGCACTAAGCTTTTTAGTATCTCAGTGCCTAATGCCGTGGCGTTAATTAAACATATTTTGGAGTTTTCTAATAGTTTTTGACCGTGATCGCCCCAAAGGCTAAAACGATACAAGAATATTTTTTTGTTTTTATAAATAATTAAATTGTAAGTGAAGTTACCGCAGTTGACGGTCATATTTCTTGCTTTTATCGCTTTGTTCTGGTGATTTTGGGGCTGGAGATGACATTATAAATTTAACTAAACTTTTAAATTTCAATAAATTCAAATTTTTTTTTTGTTTTATTTATTCCCTGGAAACTAAAAAAATAACCAAAGATATGTGACATTGACAATGGCGTTTTAACTGTCATTGGCCACGCCAACCATTTCCATGACTCTCAACAATCGGCCATGAAACACGTTGCCTCACGATAGCTTGGTGTTTTCAACTTAATGTGCGCTCCAAACAACGCGATATACTGTCTAATATGAGCAATGTTGCCATCTCATAGTTTAGAACAAGTTTTGGATAAATTGGCAGTTTGGCATTGCGCAAAAGTGCAAAATCGATGCAACCAGACACATAATTGTGTAATATTATATAATTTTAATAAGTAAGAATTCTGAAGACGCTCAATTTCAGTTTGTTTGAGCAAAAAACCATTGGATTGTTTCAGGCGATGAATAAAATTAAAAAATGAAGTACAAATCATTCATTTCCTTCGTCAGTAGGACTTTGAAACGCTCATTGCCGATTTTGTTGATGCTGCGTAAACCTGACTTGTCGGTTTCCTTTCCTTTGAGTGTGGATCCAAATCGATTTGACAAGACAATTGGTGAAGTGGTGGTCAACAATAGTTTAGTAACAAGTGCAAAGATGTCTGGTTGCAGTGAGAAAAATGGTCTGGTGTTATACTATAATGAATATTCCTTTTATTCTCAAAAGGTATTATGTATATATAGTGTGTCCCAAGTTTTCTTCCAAAGGCAGTAGTTGCAGACAGTCAGTACAAAAATGGTTGTTGTAGAGGTTCACTCAAAAGTTCTGTTACTGAGCTTAAGTAATTTTTTGGATTATAAATGATAGATGGCAAACGCATACAAGAAGAGGAAATGTGACACTCTGTATATTTTTTTAAATATTCACTCCTTTTTGCTTGTACATATGTATATATGGAGGCAAAGAATGAATAATGACGGAATGCTAGAATTCTGAATTTCGCAACATTGCAAACGCAATAAAACCCATCATTCATAGCAAAAATTATTTGTCAACTATTAATAAACTATATATCTAGTTAAATATTTAACTTATAGGTTGTAATGGCCTTGTACGAGAAACATTTGCCATTTACTCCCCACAGTATAGAGCTGACTGGTGAACAATATCAACCATGGTTCCTGCAAATAAATCCTAAAGGCGAAGTTCCAGTATTACAAGACACAGGAAAAATTATTTCAGATTCTGCCAGAATAATTGACTACTTAGAAGACAATTTCAGTAATGGTGATCAAATCTCTTTTATAATATTATGTGGGGAGACTCGCAATACACTTTGTTAATCTCTAGGTGACACTCCAAGGCTAGTCCCGCAAGATCAGGGAAATGAAGTGAAGCAAAAAGTAACAAATTTCCGAAATTTGATAGATAACATTAATGGCAACGTTTTAACTGTGGGATCATTGATGCACCCAGAGTTGGCAACTGGTTCTAAAAAAATTCCGTTCATTAAACCTGTTCGGTCTCAGTTATTGAGTCAGTGTCTAATTTATATTATCATCACTTTACTTATTACAACAATTGACAGATGCGGATAAGGATAGTGCAGAGAATTTGAAAAAATATTCCAAAGAAAATGCTGAAGCCCGGCAAATGTTGTTGGAAAAGGCGGAGAATCAGGAAAAGAAGCATGAACAATTGTTAATCAAGGACGAGTTTGTGAAAATTCTGAACGAGACTGAAAAAATATTTGATAAAGTCGAAGCCGAATTGGCAGAGCATGATGCAAATGGTAAAAAAACAGTAGTTGTTTAGATATACATATTTTTTTATATATATCAAGAATGTGTTTGGTATCCTGGCGAGTCATGCTTGAGTTTCGTCACAATTTACATTCCTTCGTCTACTGCGTTCGTTTTTGCAATTTTAGGACCAGAATTCGATGCAGCTCGATGACCTTCAGTTATCGTACTCCGTAACAACAAGCTTTGATCCGACTTTGAAAAGTGAATAAATCAAGCGTGTAAAAATATGACAGCAAAAAATTGAAATATCCAGCCTGCTTCAAGTATTTGATGATCATATGACCACTGCTAAAGCTCTTGAGCGCAAAAACGAACGCAGGTATTATTGTAAAACTCTGACAGATCGCAAACTTTGTTGTAAAATGGTCTGAACAAGATTCCAAAACTCTCAAGACCTGAGGATACCGAAGACGTTAATACGACGCAACATCATTTTTATTTTACAAATTTTACTCTGCAGGTAGCAAAGACTGGTGGTTGTGTTCCGATAGTTTTACCGTCGCGGACATTTCGTTGACTATCTTGTTGCTACGGATCAGCCAAATAGGCATGGAACCCTATTTTTGGAGCGACGGAAAACGACCTCAGGTGGAGAAATATTTTGCTCGAGTACAAGAACGGGAATCGTACAAGAATACCGCTCCCACCTCTTTCTCCTTGGTTAAGACCATTTTTAAGACGCAGATTTCTTTAATTTTGGGGGTTAGTATAGCAACTGCTGTGATATTGGTGGTGAGGGGTTGGTTTCTGATTAAGAAGTTGAGTGGCAAATAGAGGAAAAGTTGCCAGTAACAAATGAAGGAATTGAGACATACAGGCTACAATTGGCAAGAAAAATGTTAAAAAATACATTTAGTGAATTTTTTTCAGGCTTTTGCTCAGATCCCTTCAATTGTTGCATAATTCGCGATCTGAACGTCTACATTTACTGTAAATTAAATTGATAACTTTTTTTGACAGGGGCTGTTCGGCAAGAAAAATCATTAGGATTACAAAGGCACAATGCTTGATTATATTATATTTTTATGTAGCTAATTGCATTATAATATATATACACATATAGAGTGTGCCATTGAAAATACTGCAAATTTTCAATGATACGTCCTGCATATATTAGCTTTTAATGAGTTTTTATTTCTATTTCCGTCGTCGAAAATAAAGAAGTTCGAATTAAAAAGTGTGTAGTAAATTGATTTGTCCAAAAACTCTCAAGACCTAAATATATTTCCTTGTACTTCTGTGTTCCTGATGCTACATGTTAAATTTCAAAACAGATATTGAAAAGTTTATTTGTCCAGGAAAGAATATTTAAAACTAGACAAAACTGTCATTTTGTATGTCAGCTTCGATGATTTTATTGGTGCTTTTTAGAAGAAGAGTTTCATTTGAGGACATTTTTTGGATTGACAACTGACAGAAATACAGTAATATGACAAATATACGCTATAGTTGTACCTTGTTATTATCAATACAATAATTATCTTTACTGATCCCTGATTCTCCGACTTCTTGGCGTACTATCACACCAATCATTTGAAAGTGCCTTCAAAAATCAGCTGTTCTTGACATCTGTCTATAAATTTATTGGAGGGGGAAATTAGTCCTGAAATTTTTCCGGTTTTTGTTTGTCATTCTCAGTGTATTTATCGAATTTAGAAATTGTTTGATATTCTGTGAAACTTTTATTTTCAATTTTCCTCGCAGCAATGTCACTGGCAGTGAAAACCAATTTTCCCGACTATCAAACCGCCCCAATTCAAAACAATTTCAACCCCTACGCAGACAACGGAGGGTGAGTTTATAACTACATCCTTTACTGTCCTTACTTCAACCTCTTTGATCTTCTAGGAGTGTGGTGGCAATTGCAGGGGATGACTACGTTGTAATAGGAGCAGACACACGTTTAAGTGCAGGGTTCTCGATCTATACTCGTGATCAAAGCAAACTCTTTCCCCTCTCAAACACTACTGTGCTGGGCTGCTCAGGCTGCTGGTGCGATACTTTGACTTTAACGAGAATCCTGAAGTCTCGCATGCAGATGTACCAGCAAGAGCACAACAAGACCATGTCAACAACTGCGTGTGCTCAAATGCTCTCTACCATGTTGTACTACAAGAGATTCTTCCCGTATTACATTTCCAATGTGCTGGTAGGGTTGGATGCTGAAGGGAGAGGGTGTGTTTACAGCTATGACCCAATTGGGCATTGTGAGAAACGGACATATAGAGCTGGAGGATCTGCTGGTGCCTTGTTGCAGCCTTTACTGGACAACCAAATTGGGCAAAAAAATATGCTAAATGTGAAAGAGGAGCCAGTTTCTAAGGAGAGAGCTCTTTCCATCATCAAGGATGTGTTTATTTCTGCTGCTGAGCGAGATATTTACACTGGGGACAGCATTTTGATTAATGTTATTACTAAGAATGGTATCAAGGAAGAGACATTCCAGTTGAGGAAGGATTAAGCTCATTTCTAAGATGGTTAAATGATTTAGTTTTTGGGAGGTAACTTTGTTTATTCATAATAAATTCATGTATTTCACATTAATTTTTTTCTCCTTTGACCTACTTAATTCTTTAATATGGAAGATCTAGTTTTAAAGGTAACTATAAGCATAGAGGACATACATTTTTTTGTGCCAAACTGTTAGATTACGTCATCGGTTTTGTGAAGTTTCCGCACATTTTATCTCATCTTTCGCAAATTTTGCACTTTCAATTTTACATAGAGTGGACGCTTGTCGATTCACTTTGTATCAATAAAAGACAACAGTCTACTTTAAGTTTTTATTATCCATTAAGAGGACTGTTACCTTTCAATATAAATACATAACAATAAATTGTTCTATACTTATTAGCTCGGTGGATACTGCTAATAAAAAAATAATAGAAAAATTAATAACGTAATAAAAATCTACTTACATAAATGCCGCACTTTTCCTTGGTTAAAATTACACAATACGTAGTTTCGTAATAATAATAAAGCTATTATATCATAAAAGCCAATGGATGCCGCCCGGGAAGGCGAGGGGTGGGTATAAAGGCACTTTCTAGAACGTCGTAGCATCCATTTTGACAAATTTATAAATTAAAAAGCTATGCTATAACAATAAATTACAATACTATGTTCAGGTAAATTGTTATGCTGTTTTAATGCCAAACGAAGCGGACAAAACTGGGGGTTTTTCGAGTGTTGTTAGATGGTAAAAAGGAACCGATTTTATTGTCTTTTTTTTTCCTATTTATAGTAGCTGCAGAAGATCCACTTACAGTTTTATTCGCCACAATTAGCGAAAAACGAAATTTCGAAACGTAAGAAAAAACGACTTTATATACAGATATCTCCGAAAGGATACTAATTAAGTGCGTTTATAACGGCTCTAGATTATGTTGGAAACTCCGTTATAAACGTACCGACCACCGTAAGGCGTCGGGTCCAATAAAGACACCGCGAAAGTAAGTACAGTTTTAGGCTCTTATACAGCAAAAGGTCTTTTCTAAAAATTAAGCGGGGCATAAATGCGACACTAAAACGATGTTCAATAAATAGATCTACTTTTTACAATTGTTATAGGGCCTCGTTGGTAAGATCTGTAGATTCTCCTTTAAAAAGAATTTGGGCCGCCCTGTTGATTTGAATTAAAAATGAATTATAATAGAGGTAAAACAAGGTTTAAAATAAGACAATATTGCACCGGTTATTGCAAAACTGAGCAGTTTTGCGTTTGTTTGATAACAACTACTTAAAATTTATATCAATGCGTCGTACAAAAATATCTATTTTGCTATAACGATAGGCTGGATATAAAAAATGTACACCTCGGCTTAGTAACTTTGATATCATCATTGGTTTCGTTAGAGCCGTTTTAGAATGGTTCGTCGCTTGCTTCGCAGAAAACATCCTGTGTTGAAACTTCATTATCATCAAACTTTTTGGTCACATAACAGGGATCTCACCTGGGCATTTTCATCGGAAACCGCCGATTTTTCTAATGGCACTGGATTGTGAAGATTGTTTTCTTCGTGCAGCTTCTCCCGTACATTGTGAAGCTCCTTTCGCAGCTTATCTCTGTCTTCTTCTACTTGTCTGATTTCAATCTATTAGAAATATTCACCAACGAAAATTGTATGATCGTTTCCTGTATAGTAAGTTTTACCAATAAAGTATTCAATTGTAAGCTGAGGGAAGCGGCGATGTCCCCCACTAACTTAGCAGGCACACTGGGAATCACAGATCTGGTAGTTTCTGGTGCAGAGCCGGATGCCTCTTGCGTCAAGCAAGCGGTGGTTTTGCCCCCCCTGGATGCGATTACGTCGCCTTCGGTGACGTTCAAAGCCTCGTTGACGGCTTTTTGAAGAATGTCCACCTAAAAATTTATGAACCAAATTGAAAATTTAATAAAAAAAAAAAAAACATCTTTATTTCTTGATATTATGGCGAAGGATGCACATTCTACGGCCTATCTTTCGTACCGTCGGCAAACGTAGAAGTTTTTTTGAATTTATTTGTTAATTGCTAATTTGATTTTATGCGATTTTAACGTATCCGACTTCTTGTAATGTTTGTGCATAAAAATCTAAAATACGATTTTTTTTTTACCTGAAAAACGCTGGCCAGAAGTCGATCGATGATGTCCGACGACGAATGATTTTCCGTAGGATTGCTCTCGACGGTCATCGAGGCCATGTCGGCGATATGTTCAAAATGTTCCCGAGGAATCGCCAGTAAGTCAGCCACGAGGTCCTCCTTCTCGGCCAACGTCTGCTTAACCAGTGCGTCTTTCCTTCGGATTTGCTCTAAACCCAAACCAAAAATTGCATTACAGCCGAAGTATTCCATTACGCATACGGTTAATGATCAGGTGCTTAAAATTAGGTGTGGTATTTCCGTAACCATACCTAAGGGTGTAAGCATCGATTCGGCAACGTGCACCGGCGGCACCTGGACGTTAACCTGCGAGGGTTGAATCAGGGGCCATTCCTCGGCACTCACTTTGCTGGTTATGTGAATACCACCACCATTGGTCTCATCTAGAATAACACCTCCAAATCACCAAGGGTTAGTAGGGCGAATGTGCTCAGAAGCAAATTTGATTCCACGTATTTTGTAGAACGATTTATACCGAGTGAAGTTTCAAGTAAAGATAATGCGCAAATGATCAATTAATAGGAGGAGTCGCGACATATTTTTCCAGTGTATCTCGAATGTTAACTAAGAAAATAGATTAACTGAGGTTACTGATTCACGTCCCCTCAGGGTTATTCGATTATTCGAAGCAGTTTTCGACGCACCTTAATGGCAACAATTGCGTATATTTTCCCAGTGCGCAAACCCAAAACCGTGCATTAAAGATCATCTTCGCTCTGATTGTAATTAAATTAACTTTACACGTTCGGTCTCTGTTCAAAGTTAAATGAAACCTATAGATTCTCAGCGATTAAAAGCGGCTCACCTGGCGAGTTATCGCCACCAGCCCCTGGGTCCTCCACTTCGGTCTTTTTCTGCTCTGTCATTTCAGACGGTGCACGCTCCTCCTCTTCTTCCTCTTTTCGAGGTGCAGTAACAGCTTCTGCCGTCACGGGCGACTGAACAGACTCGTTATCCGAATCAGATTCGTGGGGCTGCAGCACGATGGGCGCCGCCGGTGGTCTGATGGGTTTGCCCTCTCGTCGATTATACGTGTCCGAGGCTTCGGAAAAGTGCTTCAACCAACTGAAAATTCGCAGTTAACACAGACGAAACTGCGCGAAATAAGTTAAATTACGTCTCCCGTTTGACTTCATCCTCGGCACACAAATCGTACATTTGACTGTTCGTCGTGGACGTATTTACAAGAAACAGGGCATTTTTACCTGTAAATAACAATATAATGTCGATGATACGATATTGATTCTCACAACATGCAGAAAGCGCCGCAGGGACTTTCGATGGTTTTGGAGGAGCTGTTCTCTATTCAGACCCAGAGATGGGTAAATATACCGTGTGTGGGTTTCGTATCAAGAATTTCAATTGGTGAATTATTGGTGAGTAAAACTGTCTGTGCAATGTCGACTACAGAAAACTTACAGACTGCGTTCTCCCTTGCCAACAGCGTGTTCATCTTAATAATAGGACTGAGTGGCGGCTGCGCAGCACTGCCCGTCTGGAAGAACTTCAGAATGAATCGGTCGCTTTCTTTCTGCAGGATCACTACGATTTCCTCCATTAAGAGAACGTGCACTTGGACTGGAGGTTTGTTTGGCCGACGTAACTGCAAACCGCCTTCCAACACCAATTTGTACCTGCGTAGAAAACGCAATAAGGCAAAACCTCCACGGTTGAAAAAAAATCCTTGCCTGGTCAGATCGATGTTCCTAAAGTCGTTGACAATTTGCAGGTCGGAACTGCGAAAATTCGATACATCCAGGTGCCGTTGAATCTCCTCCAGTCGATGTTTGTTGTGAGCCAACTTGGTGGCCTCGTTCACGAAACCGAGGATCTCCTTGGAGCAGTGATGCGCCTGCCTGAGTTTCACTAATTCGTCTTTGTAATCACTACACGTCTTTTCGGCCGCCTCCACACTCTCGATCAGCCGTTCGAGCAGCAAGGCGTACCGCGTAAGTCTCTGCATTTCATATGGCACAATACCTGAAACAGTGCTGTAGCTTAAACGCGGACTTATCGGGGAAAACTGACGTACCTTGGAGCTGCAACCTTCGGCACTCTCTTTTCTTCTCGCAGTCGCTCAGCAACGAGTCGAACTTGTTGTCCCTTTCCCGTCGCTTTTTGATGAATTCCAGGGCCATTTGTTGACGCTCGCAGAAAGTAGCCGCAGCCTTCTGGAGAAGCTCACCTTGAGGACCTGCGTTGAATGTATTAATTCACCTATGATTTTTGCTCGCCTCTCGACAATCAGGACGTGGATGAACCAGCTTACCGGTGAAAATGGATAAGAGCATATCCCCGATTTGTCTGACTAGAGGGTCCTCCTTTCTCAAGCGGCGCATCTCCTTGTAGATTTCCGTGTGCACGTTGTACAGTTCTTCGATATTCGGAAAAATCAGGTTGATCTCGTCGGGCTTCAGCAGCTGACTCTTATCTATGCTCCTGTAGAACAATTTGTACAGCACTCTCAGCATGCGCACGTGCGATGCCTCGGTCTGGAATAATTCTGAAAGAGAAAAACCGGCCCCATTTGAAATGATTGAAAGGACTGTTATCGCGGGATAGATAAACGTGAGGAGCGTACCCACGCGGAGCACACCACCACGCAGTCGGCCATTTTGCACATGACCGCTCCAGACGAGTTATACACGATGGCCGACGTTAAAATTGTGGCCATTTCTTGCCTCTATCCGGAATTGAACAAAAAGCTAGTTTTGATACAACAAAACTCACCGTTTATAACTTCCTGTCGTTTCTTCTCTTTCGGATTCAGCTTCTTCAGCTCTTCCTCAGTGACCAGCTCCTGCCAGTTGAGCGGATCCGTCTCGCCGTCCATATCGCTGTCCAAGTCCGACTGAGTGCGAACAGTCGCTTGGTGGACGTCCATGCTATTCGACGGGCTTTCGGACAACTGCCCACTAAAAAGCAAAAACGTTCTCAGAAACACCACATAAATCGGAAAGCCTAGGGACTCACTTAACTCCCGATATGCTGGAATTGGACGAGCTGCCCGACTCCGTCTTCTGGGACAAATCGGCTTGCTGCTCGCTCTCTCCGCCATAGCTAAAATGGGAAAAATTTTAATTTTTCTCAAGTTAAAAGGGAGCGACGTTGACCTACTTGGCATTGATGGAATGGGAGGGATCGCTGACGTTCCTGCGCTGCTTATTCCTGCTCTGTAAAGTGATGAGCAGAGCGATAAGACAAGAAAATTCAAGTGCACTGGCTGCACCGGTACTTAAACTTGCTCAGAATTAAAATTTATACCCCTTTAGCGAAAGGAAGACTCTCACCTTATCAGACTGCTCTTTCACACTCTCAGACCGGTTGATGTGTGCGGCGTGTCGCCGCTTGGCCCCTCCGGAATGCGAATTGACAGAACTGGAATACGAACGATTCATTTATGGAACTTTATCGGTAACAGGGGGCTTGTTACGCGGTTTTTTTTAACTCGTTACATAATGCAACGATAGTCATAAGAGGGAGCTACTGAATAAATCAATGGTTAAAAGAAACGACATCTATCCCCATGGACGAAGCTGCTACACAAAGCACGTTTCTTCATGAACACATCTCAAGGCCAATTCTCCTGCATTAACATCTTTGAAGGTGATCAGAAAAATAAACTGCACTAACCCGGATTTTTTGAGGTATTGGAACCAGGCGGCTTCAAAGGTCCCGCATTCGGTCATAATCACAACTTCCAGAGTGGGGGACCGTATCGGAGCGGCCAAAAAATTAAAGAAAATTGCACGGTTTTATCACCCAAATCGATAAAAATGAATTTCGTAGAAAATCGCAATAAATAACAAAATGTTAATCTAATCTTATAGGCACTGATAACCCGATGGATATATACACATATATCTGGCTCATCAGGTGGGAAATGCACTTGTGGCGACTCCGCAGAGAGATTCAAAATAGCGCCAAATCGCGAAAACTAAAAAAATGATTTTTTTTTTTTTAATATTTGATGAGCGCAATTTTTTTGTTTTGAAAATTGGAATTTTGTAATTAAAAAAATAATTAAAAAAAAAATCAGAATCCGCAACATTTTTACTTTCGTAATAAAAAAATTCAATAATGTCCTGGGGCGACGGCTTGGGGATATGAGATTGGATCAATCGCGGCGATCACCCGAGGCGCAATCGAGCGAAAGACTTGTCCAGTTTGTAACCTAAGAAAGAACAGCGATGGGCAGTACGAACCTTTCTTGCGACATTGCCGCCTCCTTCTTCTCGACTGGGGCTGCCTGATTCTCAGCGGATCCGTCGGTCTGCTGCGCAGATCCAGAATCGTTCGCAGGTCGAACGCCCTCCTCCCGGACAGCGTCCGGTCTGCGATCCGAACCGCTCCTTGAGACAGGCTGGGACACTTTAGATTCACCTAAATCATTCAGTCAAAACACTACTTTTCGCAAGACAATCTGTGAATACATCAAGTTGCACTACCCAGACAATCAAAGACAGAGAAAAAAAAATCCTGCCAGCGCTTCACCTTTATTTACGTGCATCCAACTAACAACGTTATGCAAACTGGTGTTGGACCCGAAAGGTCGCACATCTCCAAACGCTATAAAGTCAAATTCATCTTTACAGAGGGGTGCGCACGCCTGGTCCGTGAGCTTCGCTCGGCGCGCTCTCAACAAGCTCAAGTTGATCGCGCTGCTCGATTTGGATTTTGCCAAAACGGGCCTCTCGGCCCCCGGCGAGAGCGGATTTTCAACCGACTTTTGAGAGCCGAAAGGCCGACTAAAATCGCCGCATTCTTATTTATATCCTCAAATCAAACACAGAAATCACCTAATTTGCTCCAAGTTCGTTGCCTGTCTGGCGAGTCTGCTGAAGTGGAAATGTCCCAAGGACTTTTGGATCACCCCTGAAATTGCTCTGTGAAGGTGCCTGATTTAAATTTGTTTTACTAAGTTAACCTGTAGGAGACGCCACGTCCTCCTCAGGGATTCGCCCGTTAAGCTCCAAAGACCTCTTCGGCTTGAGGATTTTGTATTTATTGTCCAGCTCAATTTTAGCGCAATCATCGCTTTTGCTCTTGTAAATCCTCGACTTTACCCTCTTCAAGTAGGAGCTGGACGTCTCTATAGTGGCTGGCTCGACAAAGTCCGGTTTCGACTACACAGAAAAGTCCGAAAAGAAGGTACTTAAGTGCTTTCTCAGCCCCAACTCACCTGCTGCGACCCTTTTTTGGCGTCATCCACCTTGCGCGGCAGTTTACTCTTTTTAGTCTTGGCGTCCGCTTTCGCCGTTTTCTCGGGCACGTTCTTGTCCAACTGAATTTTCAGGCTTTCAGTGCTGTCCGAAAACTTACTGTTAACCGGCCTAAAATCGCCCTAACCTTACGCAATTTCCACCGGGCTATTACGCACATTTCTACCTGAACAAATCGCTGAACCGTCTGTTGTGCTTCTTCGCCTGGTCCATAACAAAGAACCCGCTCAGCGCCCTAGTAAGAGGGGTCGTTAAAGGTGCAGACACCTTCGCGTCATCCGCGGGTTCTTCCGTCTGGTTCTCTAACACGAAGCTGTCGCTGTAACGTTTTACGGCGGAATTGGGGGCGCGGACCGCGTTGTTGGGGTTCCGAAGAACCACAACGTCGCATTCGTCCACCGGCGTGACAGATTCCGGGGGAGTTTTATCAGTCTCTTGTTTAATACTTTTCGTCTAAAAAAATCGCTCGATTATACGATTTTTTTGTTTTGTTTGAAATTGCGGAATTCGAGTGCGGAATTGAACAATTTAACGTTTAAATGACAGATGTGACGAACGCGCTAATGACAACAACTGACTACATCAGCGTCATGGGTTCGGGCATAAATTTCAAGAGTCAAGTAGTATGTACTGTCTCAGGCCACTACTGGAAATATTCCAAAAGCTTCGGCTAGATCCAACTTTTGATCGTCAAAAAATACATTAAAAAAACTTAAATAATGACCGATCACATACGCAGCCGCGATGTTGCCGTACCGGCAATTTCATGACTAGTTAATTTATTGCATAGATGGCGCGGGAAACTTCATTTTTGACAACCGCGCACAGTAGCACATATCCTGCATTAAGTAGCAATGAAATTGTAGAGGCGGCGACATCACATCATCACGTCTGTCGGCCATTTTGTTAGGTTATTCGCAAAGGTCGCAAGGGATGTTGCCAAAATTTATGCAGCGATTAGAGACAATACTGTGACGCGCCACGGTTGGCGACCTTTAACACATTTGGTTTCCGAGAGAGCTCATTAACCCGCAGATCTCCGTGCTATCTTTTACCTTATTGTCCGGGACATTATTGTTGCCCTTCTCTTCCTGCTTCTTTGCAGCGTCTTTTTTGCTTTTATTCCTCGCCCTGTTCCTTCCAGTTTTTTGATTCGCAGCCTTCGCTTGCTGCTGCTGCTGCTGCTGCGAAGGCAGCTGCTTCTTTTTATCCTGGTCAGATTCATCGGCGACAGCCTTACTGTCGACACTCGTAGCATTTTTCGACTTCCTATTTGTTATCTTATTCTTGAACGAGGTCATGTTGGTTTTGGTCCGCGTAGTGTCCGCTTGTTTCGACCACATCTCGTCAGTTTATCACATCACTGTTAAAGCACATTTGTGTTAGCGAACATGGGACGGTGCCGAAAGGGGTCATGTTTAATTTGACTAAGGAACAGTGAGATCACGACACGAAAGTCGACACGAAAAATGATTACTTACGAATTTCACCCATTAATATTATCTAACCCCGCAAACTCAACGTAACCATTATCATTCACTTTCTATCGCTTCGCAGTGGCAATTGCTGCAGGTCGATGTTGAAAACTGCGAAGAAATGCTATGAATTGAATAATCGCCCTGACCAAGGGAGCGCGTGCTAGCTGCACGCTAGAAGTTCGCGTTAACGATACGGTTGGGAATTTCGAACTCTGGCCATATCGTTTTCGACGAAGGCGAAATTTCCAATCGGCTTTGATAAAACTGACAAGTACACATGCGAAAGAAAAATCGCTGTGAGAATCATTATACTATTTTTATGGCTGACGATGATGTGCAAACTCGATCGAAAATAGCCGACAATACATACGATAATCGCATCTTAATTACGTTTAATCTGGAATAACGATGGGTTTAACGGTGGACAAGTGAACCGCGACCGATCAAAAATGAAGTTTTTATCGAATCGATTCGATAAAAAAAAAAAAAATAAGCAGATTCCGGAAGTCATCGTGGACGATCCGACAGACCACCAAATCGAAAAGCGAAGGAAAAACCTACAAATTAATAATCAGGGAGCCTGACACAACTGCATGAATCATCCAGTGGAGAAAGCAATTCTTTACGAAGCTCAGCATTAATTGGTTTTGTACAAAAGGCAGCTTCGGGGACGATTGCGCCCCCTCTGATAGCAGCTCAAGGTTCTTCGAACAGCTCAAGAAATAAAGCTTGTGCGAGCTGGCCGCGAAATCGCGCCGATCACTTAGTGGAACGCAACTTCCCCCGAACAAGTTCCTGGAGGTCAATAGAGCCTCTCTTGCATTCATACCATGCTCTGTCTCGCGGATTTTATAGAACATTTTCAATTAATGGGGATAACATCAGGGCTACCGCGTGGTTACTAAATACCAATGTTTAATATAGTTGGGCGGGAAGTAAAGGAGGCCACCACGTCCACCGTTCTTGACGTTGCCGTGTCTCGTCTTTTGGGGACATGTAAAGGACAAATTATACAGGAGAACCAGCGGTGACGTTCAGGAACTTGGACAAACTTCTATTAAAGAGGCAATTTTCACAGCTTTAGCGTACTTGAAAACATTAAAAAACAGAGTTTTGAGTAGTAACTGTTACGTTTTTGTCTTGGACTACCAATTTATCAAAGAATTCTCCAATCTTCTTTGAACCGGTCCCTTGATGGTGTTTCGTTAGTTGGCCAGAGGTAAACCCAAACACAAGCCCGCCCTATAGGTTATTTCTTATCGATTCAGCAGTTTCCCCTCCTTTCTGTCAAATTGCCACACTGTTTCATTGTAATAATTTCGCCGAGGTTGTAGTAATGTTATTCTAAGTTTCATCGAAAGAGACACATCTTTCAGGCACTAACTCGATGAACGTCAAAGAATTCTAATGAGCGGAAAGTTGGTCGGCTGTTTTGTTAGTTTTTTTAGTTGCACTTTTGAGCTCAATGCCCCCTTAGAAATTTCCGATGGCAACTACACTGGTGCGTTGAAGAGCCAAGTTAACAACTCGAAATTTGACGTATTAAAAAACCCACAAACAACCTGCAAAACTATTAAAAACACCAGATACCATAAAACAAACCATAACACATCCATCAAGGCCGTCAGAGCCTTGATCCTTGCTTCGCAGCACGTACAGATATTGACCGTTTTTTACAGGACTGTACGCCTGGTAACATTTGATGGTTCTGTTTAACTATTGCTAGCCCGGCCGGGGTCTTCAAATTCGTGACGATTTGAGGACAGATACGCGATAATAATACCTAAAAAATTATTTAAAAAACTGACCACATAGGAAAAGTAAACATAACCCCTCTTAACGGCAATGCAAACAAACAGCGATCGCGTATGTGCGCCGTGATTTTAATCGAGATCACTTACCCAGTGGAGATACTCCATTTATTGCGATAATTACGCGCACTTACACACTACAAACTATTTAAAATATAATTTAAAAAAATAAACAACACAAATAGACGAAACAGGGCGTTTTCGTCGACTCTCACATCTGTCAAAAGTGCTTTTTTATTTTCAACGAGCGAGTAGGCGAGGGCAGGGGCGGCGTTGCCGCGCCTCCGGCGTGAGCCAACAATGATTCCGAATGAAATGAACTGCTCGATCACCAGTTCCTACTTTCGCTTCGACCGGTCCGAAAGAAATTTACGGAGATATTGCGAAGCAGCAGCAGCACCAAGAGTTTTCTGCGAGCATTCCCGACGGTGCGAAACCAAAGAGGTACAAAACATCCGCATCCCCCGTGCATTAATTCTTAATCAGGCGCGCGAGCGCCCGCTCCAACATTGAACCCCCGTTCGTCCTCCCAACCGCTATAAATTTGCCACACACAACTTAATACGACTTCACACTCTTTAACCGATTGGAATTTCACTCTCTCCCCCTTCAAATTGCCAAATCACTCGCGGCCTGTGCGAAAACGCTATCCCATTTTTCGATTAACGATGGTAAAAAACACCCTGCGTACTTTCTCCAGGCAATTCGCCGGTCCGACAACGTCGCTGGCGACAGTCACTTGTCTTTCTTTAAAACAATTCACTAGGGATGTGCTCATTAGCCATGGGTGCCGATACCGACAACGCCGAACCGGTAATCGCGTAGGCGTTTATCGATCCGCCGCGCAATTTCTGTGGGGACCCGGTTACGAGCAGGGATCGGCAGGCAAACAGTGCAGATGCAAACAAACCGTTATTTCCTCGTCAATAGCGCCCATGAAATTGACCACATCTGTGGTTAATAAACGCCGGAGTGATGTGCCCGTTTCAAGGCAGAGGCGGTTTGATTTTTTTCGAAGAAAAGGTCGATTTTTCTGCGCGATAATTATTAGCGTCGGTCAAACCTAAAATTAAGAATGGCGTCACGAAACTAAGACGCGCTCTGCAACCGCTGTTATCGGCAAATCACAAACTATGAATCGGGTGGTGCAACTTGACTTACCCAGACAGCTAAGGACTTACCTAGAAATAAAAAAAAAACGTACATTAATACATTTGCCAATCAAAGCCGTACAAACTTTACTCAATGTTATTTAACACGTTATTAGGGTTTATGTGTTTTAAATCTGTGTCATTGCAAAATTGCAGGCATTTCAATACGTACAACAATAAACGAGGATTAATGTATTATTTCATTGACACGTTGAAATTTCTGCGTTCGGTGTCGCATATTCGGTTTGATTTCGATGCTGGTAAAAATACACCGATAATAAATCAGAGTAAACTCGCAAAATCTATTAGCGTTATCAGCCTCGAATGTCATCGTCACCATCGATAGTGCTCCTGGGTCAAGTGGGGCCCCGCTCGAAACACCGGAATATTCGTCGCGGGAACAAGAGGCATTTCGGAAAAATTAATTCCTAGACCGTAATTCGTTTCGGGCTAAATATAGAGCCCATTACGGATCGCGGAACACTTATCTGCCAGAGGAACGAAAATGCCAACGGAAATAGCACGTGAAACGGGACTGATGCGAGTGGGCGTCCTCCCCGGGCAAATTCGAGGGATCGAAATTAGGAATTAAAATTAACGAAAAATTTCCGGTAAAAACGAAGAATTATAATGGAGCAACTAAGCCTCAAGCCAAATCATTAATATATAAAAAAAAAAAAAAAAAAAAAAAAAAAAATTAATTAAATCGATGGAGCAGTGGCACAGTTATTTTTAATTGGGTTGATTGACAGCGGACGCGCACAAACGAGACGACGCTGTTTCGCTAATCTGTTCGTTTGCATTCGCTAATGCTAATGACGAAAGCTAAATGACGGTAAAAATTACATATCAACCGAAAGCAAAAAAAAAATACTCGAAAAATCCCGGAGACTCAGATGGAGTCGCCGAACTGCCGGGCAAAATTTTTCAACGCGGGGCGGCGGAAATGCCAACAAAGCCGCCCCATTCCCCAAATAACACTGGCGTATTGAGAAATTGAGCCCTAGAACGGACGGAGTCCCGTCCGTTTCGAGTTAACACCGAATTGGCATTTCTCCATCGTTTCGTCCCGAAATCAAAGGTTCATTACTTGAGACGGACGCCCAATTCGGCAACTTTAACAGCTTCTTGAAACTGCTGGACCTCTTCAGAGTGCCCGGCTTCTCCTCCACCGGTTCCATAAGAAACATTCGAACCGTTTACTTCGCCACTATAACCACCATCACGAATTCTTCAGTTTTTCAATTTACACACACTACGCCCCTGAATTGTCCTGTGGGTATAAAGCACACATAAACTGTGCAACGTTACGGCTTTCACTCGAACTTTTGAGTTTGCTTCCTTATTGCACCGGCACATTCGGCGACCTTGAACAGAGGAAACTTCGTCAGGGAGTGTCGCCGTACTTCCTGAGGGATAGATAACGGGGGCGAAAGCGCGCCTTCGACGTATTTTCGTCTGGGGCGAACGCCTTTTTATATACGTAACACGAGCCCTACAATTTAATTTCGACATACGCACCCACGTCGAGTGCATCTCTACTATTCCAAGTGAAAACACACTATTTCGTGGGGTTCGAGGACGTCAATGGTTTCAAAAATGTCGAGTGGGTGCACGATCTAAACGGGCACCGATGGCGCCACCGCCGAAAGCTGGTAATTGCGGAATCCCGGAAAAAGGAAACTGCCATTTTCCAATTTTCGTCCTTCCCGATGGGAAAGCGAAACGGCCCTGTCGCCCCTCCGAAATTTTGCGATTGCGGCAACGCCGCGCTGCGCGTTTATTTCCAAACTTGAATGTCATTCTTTGAGGACAAATCGCAGCGGCGCCGACGACGTTACCTGGATGGCAACTTTCGTGGAAATAACGAAACAATCACCCAATTACATGGCTTTGTTTCGGCGTTTCGATGGAAATTAACCTCTTGGCAAAGTAATCAGGACATTGAACTTTCGGCGCTAACATCAGACGCGCGTTGCCAACAGGTTAGGCAGTGTTGGCGACTGGGACGAAATATCTGAGGTTAGGGATTTTCGTGTCAGAACTGCGCTACTGAATTGAATGGCCAAAGCGGCCCAGCCGGGGTTCGCGAGCGAATCTTTCCTAGAGGGGTCGCAAAACTCGTTTCAGAAAAAGAGGCATAAAGTCATGGGAAGCAATTTATTTGAGACAGTTTGACAACGTGGCTGTGGCACTCACGTTAAACCTGCATGACGCAAAATTTCTACCGCAGTTGTCAATACTTTCAAGTTCAAAAGCCTATTTTCAAAATCACAAATAAACAGAAAAATTTCATGACCGCACTGTATAAATATTTATCAAAAAAAATCTTTTAAGGACCGGGCACCGGGCATTTAAAACGGGCGTAAATCTTCCCGTTGCATAATAAAAGCCGGTGGGTGCTTGAATGGGGCATAAATTTTGCTCTGGAAATAGATTCTGGACAACTACCGATGGCGTGTTTAAACACCTATAAACAGAAGATGCTGTCCAGAAACACATGTGTGTGTGTGTGTGTGTATGTGTGTGTGTGTGTGTGTGTGTGTGTGTGTGTGTGGAAAACCGGAAAAACGCATTGGGCAACGTTGCCAAAGCTAAAACGTGAAACCGGGTTAAGGCTAAAAATGGCGTCTGTACGCAGAAGATTCTTCAAGAGAACTTTACGCCTCGGGGCGAGAGAATTAGGTGTTTGTTCCCACTTAGCCCGAAACGACACTAAAAATAAACCGACAAAAAAAGGAGAAATTAAATGTAATTAAGATCGGGTTCGCGCCTCGCTTTATGGCAGTTAAGGCTGACCCCCCTAACCCCACTTGCCACCGTGGATTCGTGCCGGCTGCTAATCGACCGTTTCCGAACTAGTTTTTAAGTCAACCTATCAAGCATTTATAAGAATATTAATAATTCACGTTATCGGAACAAATTCGCAGCGGCAGCAGCGAGACGGCAACGCCGCCACCGCACGAATGTGACAGTGACAATCACTTTCATCGCACCTGGAGACATCTAGTGAGGCCGTAGCATCGAATTTTTTGCATTAAAATAGACAATTTCTCCCGGTGCTTAGGATCTTTAATGTTGCATAAATACTGCGACGGAAACCATAAATTCGTTAGCGCACAAGTTTTGCCAAAACAAACGATTCTTCGGACAAATATTTACAAGACTTGTCAATACACCTCAACGGTAATTGGTTTGCCCAGTTTTTGAAGTGAAACTCGCGAAAAAAGACCGAAAAAACCCGGGTGGGAGCATTAAAAAAAATAATAATAAAAAATTATATAACGATTCGATTGGCGCTGCGAAGTCCTGAAACAATCACACTTAAACCGTCCAAAAATAACGGGTAATAGTAATACCGGATGTGCTGTGTTTATAGTTCTGCCTTGCTCACTTTGAAGTTTGGGCGCGCCAAAGTAAACTGCATAAGGCACAATTTCCCCAAAGCGCAACTCAAATTCGAGTCGCTTAAGGGGAAACGCGACAAGTTGGCAACGGCGCAAACTGTCACATGCAGCCCCAACGATCTTGGTCACACCGGCGCCCTTGAGCGCGCGCTTCAAATTGTTCGATTTCGCCATTTTGTTTAAAAGACTTTTGCGATGAGTACGAAACTGAAAAGATAATCGCGTGCTGATAAACCGATAAATCCTCGCCCGTGGAAGGTCGTTTCTAGGTTTCCAGCCGGGGAATCGATGAAAGTATCGTTTTTTGCGGCGAAATCAAACACAATTTAATTAATTGCGGGGAAGTTTTATTGTGGGGAGTCATGGGCAGATAAAAATAACCGCCCCACTCGTAAATCACGCGTTCGGATCGGAACTTTCGGGTCCAATCGATTGTGGCGAAAACGCCGTTTTTTGTTATTTTTTTTTCCTTTCAAATCTTATGCGATTTACAAAAGGCGAGTTTATTTAACGTTTGCGGGTAACTTACAACCAAATTCAGACCGGCAAAATGTAAATATTTAATCATCTAAAATTAATGTGCATAAAGTTTGCCGGATTCGAATATTATCGTCGCGCACGAAAGAGATGATATATTTCTAATCTGGGATTTTGCGTCAGCAGCGGTATGGCTGCATCCACACAATCTAATTTGATGACATAACTAATATTTATAGTTCCAATTGATAAGAACGAGCGATATGGAAATTCGCAACTGGGAAATCTAAAGCGAAACGGCACGCACGCCTAAGGTTACGTAAGCAAATGGCCCCAGGGTCTTCAATAATCATCACGTTAAACTCCATTCCAACAGGAAAGAAGCAGTCGAAAACGTGCACCAAGAGGCCCGACCGGTACGCTCTGCATATTTTTGCTAGTCAGGAATCAGTTTCCCTTTTTATCGGAACGGGGTCGGTGTTACACGTGGCGATTTCAAATTCGGGCAGATCCTTCCCGCAGCATTTCATGCGTCGAAGGCGTTAACTGTCACTGTGACTTATGTCGCATGCGCGCGTCATTTTGCCCCTATTGAAGTTGCCGGTCAAGTTCGAAAATATCCAGACAAATTCGAGACGACTTAATCAAATATGTCTGCGATAATTTACAGATAATGATAAGGAGAAAAAATTGCTACGCCATTGCTTTTTCGGAGTGTTTATCTTCCTACATCAGCGAGTCGAACCACTGTACTTTTCGTGTTGAATTCGAAAATTGCAGCTCGACTATCGTTTTTTGGTCGGTTCGGAAATCTTCGGCACGACGGGAAACGAACATCGATGAATGTTCGAACAATTGAATTGCGCTCAGTGTTCCAGAGCCACCTTCGAGAAAATACCTAAATGATCCGACGTTCGCGAACGATGCACAAAACGGCACTTACTACTGAAATATGACAATTTAGGTACGAGAACGTGATACGTTGCCTTAAAGGAAACTTGATTGTCTTTCAGCGCAATTGCAAATATATAGGGTGTGGTGTTTATGAAACGCACTTTGGGCAAGTCTGGCGTCCGACCGTCAAAGTACCAGTTTCGGATCGTGCCACAAAATAGATCCGCTCTTTCTACATAGGCAGGGCCGGCCTTAGAAATTCGGCCCCCCTGGACGAAATTTTTTACCGGCGTTCTCCGCCCGCAAGAAGAAACATCGACCTGGGCCGTCGCCCAACCTCGCCCTCCCATAAGGCCGCCAGTGTGCATGGGGCAAATGCGTGAACTTTTCCGAAAATCAGGCTTTCTCCGGACCTTATTTTACAAAAAAAAAACAAAAAAAAAAACAAAAAAAAAACAAAAAAAAAACGAACATCAATATTTCGAAAGCCGCTAGAGATAGATGTAGCAGGTGGATATTACGCCGAAACGGCCAGAAGGAAATTGGGAACCAAAAAATGAAATACCATACAAGGTGCCCCGTTTGCCAAATTGAAGCGGCTACTGGTTATGTGTTTGATGATACCCCAGCCCGCGTCTGCCTGTCAACTTTTCCCATTCGTTCTATTACATCTGGGAATAATGCCTCGGACACACGTAGAGGGGTTTCGCACATTTTAGGTATTCACCTCCCATACGATTTGATTCGCCGTTAATCGTCGCCTTTTCCGCTCGCCGAAACTTTAACAGAGGTTTTTTCGTTACGTTACCTTCGGTCGGTTTTATCCGAGAATAGCGTACAATCCCACCCCGATTAACGAGTGGCACGTTAGTCCCAAATAAAATTGAAAAAAACAACCGATCCGCCCCAGCATACAGAACACATTCAGCTGTTTACAATCCTGTACACCTTTACATGGAGCACCCAAATGATCACCTCACTGGGAAATGCGAACATGCCCATTTGAAGAACTCTAATGGAAAGTGTGCCATATGCACTTATTTGTTTAACATTTGTGTGTCACTGTATCTTCGAAGGTACATCCCGAAAATAAATCCAAGGTCAACCTAAAGCCGATAAGCCCATCGGCCGCGGGCAAAACCCCATAAACAGACCGCTTGTGCGATTTCTACCTGTCCAATGTAAACAATTGTTGTTTACGTGCGAAAAGTTGGATGTCAACGGGTGGTGGGTGCAACAACGAAGCAACGAGGAAGGAAAACAAACGCCGTACGTTGCAAAAATAATTCGAGACTTCGTCAGGGACCCGACGAACGCGCACGCGTGTCAAGAAACGGAGATGCGTCGCGTCGCGGACGCCGCGATCGACTAAACGATCAAAGCGGGCCACGATTTTGGCCAAGCGCGCCATGAGGGGGTGGATCGTATCACGAGGGAGACATAAATCCCGGCAGAGATTCGGTTTTGCGCCGGAAAAGCGAAATTTCCAGATGCGGAGTTGCGCGAAAAACAAACGAACGAACGCCGGATAATTGGAATTAAATGCCTGTGGAGGTCATTAATGAGTGACGAGGCGCAGCTTAGGAAAAAAACGCGATTTCCTACCCAAAACCGTCTAATAATAGTTCTTGATGAAAACACCTGATCCGCTCAAGCTGGGCCTAAATCAACCCGAATATGCCAGGTATGTCTTCTATTGTCCTTTTGCACCTTTAGGATTCGTAACGTTTTCCCTCCTTTTCGTAATTTATGTCTCTGAGGGTACGCAAGAAGGGTTAATTCCGGACGGCATTTCAAAAGCCCCCTCCCCTGCACCCGCCGCGTATGCCGTGTTCTTTTGACCGAGCTCGTGGCAGTATATCTGCGAAGGCCCGGTACGTCAAGCTTTGTCCGCAAAATAATTCCCATAGAAATGCAGAAATTGGCCAATGCTCCGCTCTGACTTCGTGATTTGCGTGAAAATGGACAAACCGGGCCTAAGAAATTCTGGATAATGACAGTAATAGGTTTTACTGGCAACTATTCAAGATGATAAAGACGCTTTAGTCCTCATTTGGGTGTACCCAGTAGGGGATGTTCCCAGAACCGGCGTCTAGATACCAGACATTTCCCCATGGCGGAAGAACCTACCGATATTTTACGCGGTAGGTTTTGGAAAGTTCCAGAAAACACTCACAAAGTTCTACAACAGCATTAATTGGACTCATTCTCATTACGAACACGATTTGTTTATAAAATGAATAATTACTGACGAAATCACACATGCTGATCACTTACCTGTTTCCGAACTCTCCAACAAGCTCTCCTTTTCCTCTTGCTGCCGTTTCTCTCGCTCGTCTAAGCAAAAGACGAAGTTTTTTTTTTTTAATAATTCTTCGGGAAAACTTAAAAACTTACTTTGGATGAACTGCGACACCTTCTTTTGCCTGCTCTGGTCGCTGTTCTCGCGGCGCATCGCGATGAACTTACTGATTCTGCCTTCTTTCGCTTTGAAAGGTCCCGGACAATAGTCTTCGTACTGTTTCACACAGTTTTGGTGGAGATTAATGTTGCAGGCTGAAACGAAATTTACTGGTATTACTGAATATAGCAAAGTGGAGAGATTGTCCGAACGTAAATTTGCGAATTATTATTGCAGTGTGAACGTAACGCATAGTAGAAACCACATCTATCTAGATCCTCGTTGTATCTACCTTTGCCTAAACGCGAAAAACTCCAAACTGCATGAATTTTTACGAATGTTGCTCCGCCGATCAGTTTCCGTGATATTAGCGCATAAAAACACGTGAGTCGATTTAGGCTTTGAAACGTTTAAATTCAGTTCTCGTTCAGAGATAGTTTCGAGCTAAAAATCAACTTACCGGTACATTGATAGCCCTGCGGACAGATGCCATAGATGATCTGATGGCAGTAGTAGCACGACATAACGGTGAAATACTGCTGCGCCACAAACTGGTGACTCAAATGGCTGAGTTTTCTCCAGGGCAAGTGGTAACCTCCCAAGTACTTGTCCACCAGCTTGGCCTTGAACGAGCGCTCCTTGTTCACGAACGTGGGCACCCGGTCCAAGTCGCAATTCTGCGAACTTTTCAATATCTTGAAAACCCTGGTCAGGATGGTAATCAACGCGGCAGCCAGATAGTACTTTTGAGGATCGCAGTGCTCCTTCTCGATTTCCTCTAAATAGAGCTCGACTTTCGGCACGAAGAGACTCTCGTACAGTTTGGCTTCTTTGGCTTTATCGTTGTAATGATCCTGGCAATTCCACATTAAAAAAATACTATTAAAATAAGGGAAAAAAAAAATGATTTACCATCAATTCCTGATCAGTGGGCCCGTAAATAGTCCCCAACCCGGCGGTCCTCTTCTGCTGGAAATCAGCCAATTGCCTCGTCAGCTCTTCCTTGGCCCTCTGCCGCGCCTTCCAAAATATCTTCCGCATTATCTCCTCTTTTTCATACTCCTTGGTCAAATCTTCGTCAATTTCCCTTGCGATGTTTTCGTCCACATTATTCAGTCTCAATGGCTAAAAAACCTCATTACAAATTAAAATTACTAAAGCGACAGATGCAACTTACAGCACCCGGCACAAGGAAACAGGAATGGATTTCGAACGCCCATTTTCGCATCTCCTTGGCGTTGCCTTCCTTGTAAAGGTCAGTCAGGAGGTAGAAAAGGAGGCTGTTGGGGTCGGCATTGGACAAAACGTAGTTCATGAAGACCGCGAGATGGGGCAGGTGCTCCCAAAGGCGAGCGAGAGATTTGAAGTAGCCGTGATCTTCTACTTGTTCCTGAAATATCCCGGAAAATAATCAAATTTAGGATTGTTTGGAGGGATAAATACTTACGATGTCTAAGTCAGATATATCGTCGTCTTCCATGCTTATTATAGTTTGTTGAGCTACGCGAGAGTTGGCTGCGCGAATGTGCGGAGTCGAGGAATGCTCCTGGTCCGAAAATGGTTCATTTGGAGAACACTAAACCCAAATAAATTTTTCGTAAATCTGCAAATTTAACTGTTCACAAATGTACCATCGTGGAATCAAATGTCCCATCGAACGAGTCGCCCATTCGTGGCGTGCGATTCGGTTCCGGACTAGGATAAGGCGGTGGTGGTGTTCCAGGTGGTGTACCGGATCTTCTGGGTTCCGACCCACCATCTGTGGTCGTAACCAGACATTCCGGGTTCGACTTTGTTCGATGGTGCTTCACACTAGCTGCTGCCTGTAAAAACAACTCTTTTAGCTTTAGTTAAAGATAGTCAGGTATTACACAGAAACTGACAACAATGAAAACAAACTTGCTGCTGTGTCTTTACAGGATGTTTCGAAAGAAGGTTACGCGATTCCAAGCTAGTAATCGGCAAAATGTAATTATCCATTTTTTCATACTTAGATAATGGCAAAATGGCGAATGCAAAGTTTATGGTTTCACCCCCCCTCCAAATCTACCATTTATGTATTTGGCTATTAAATATAGCTAAAGATATGGCTTGTATCTCGTTCTATGTATTACCCCATGTAAAATTGTTTGGAGAATATGATTCACGCAAAGTTGTCGCGAAACACCCTGTATATGTACGTCGCCAAGTGTCATTTACCTACAGTTATTATTGACAATCAACTAAGTTTTGCCATTCTATCGCTTGTGATGTCAAAGGACAACTGATAATTGGAGCTGAAACAAACTCAACTTTGACGTTAATGACTTTGAAAACCACATAAATCTAATTTAGCATTATGGAAACATAATTGTCACTTTTCCACCAATGAGACGGAAGCTTTACTAGTCACGCGACAAGACACGCAAAATCCAGGTCCGGAATGGCTCAATGATAAAGTGTACTTACGGCGTCACTATGCAAGGAAGTGCACGTGGCCACTAGGGGGTAAGACATTTGTTTGTCAATGGAGTTAGCCGCCGACGAATCGTTTGTGTGCGTGTTGTGAGGTGGGTAAGTGCGGGGTGGTAGTGGGGGAGGAACGTCACCAAACACGGGCTAGAAAAAGAAAGGGGGGCGCTTGAGGTTAGCTTCCACAACCGGCTGTTAATGAAGGGTTAGTTTAAGCGTCAAAAAACGAGCGGATTAGGTCTGTTGGGTAATTCACACAAAGTGGAAGCTCGGTAAGAGCGATGACTGAGTAAATAAGAAAGGTAGAGCCTGGTTCTCATAATTATACATTTATTGCGATAAGATGACTAAAATATCTTAGAAACGTGTTCAAAAAATGTTTATCAATTGTTGATAAAATAGTGGAGATACCATATGAGTGGAAAAATCTTGTAGAAATCGCTTCTGTCGAGTTGGATTTTTGGAGTATTGAAATGGAAATTCTTTAAAAATTTAGATTTTAGTTAAATCCTGACAAAATGGTGCAAATATTGGGTAAGTGTAACTCAAATTTAAAGCCAACTGAAAGAAAAACTGGCAAATAAACTATTTACATAACTATGTTCTATACATTTCAGGCGAATCGTCCTTTTTTTGGTTTTTATTTAATTTGAAAATAATCCTTAGCACACATGTAGGGATCACTGGAACGATGTAATTGCACACAATTCTTAGTTAGAACTAATACTACTTACAAATTACCAACCTTAGTAAAGGATGAATGTTATTCGTGTTCATTTTAACTGAAAATAGAATGCAATTCCACCTCTGCAATGATCCCCACTTGTTTGTGAGGTCTTACTCCTAAACAAGATGCAAGAATATGTACATACATGCTGCTACTACGACTACTAAACTCCATAGGATGCATTTCATTCGGATGAAAATTCTAGTCAAGCAACAAATACAGAGTTCCTGCATTTACGAGAACCAGGCTGAACTTCACTCAAAAACCCGAACTTACCTGGTCCCTCCTGGGCGTATTCGCGTTAATTTCGTTAGAGAGGAACAATGAATTAATATCTGAATGTTTATTTCGCTTAGGCAAAGGCGGAGGCTCATCGGAGTTAGTTCTTCTTACAGGCGAGTTCATATTACTTGGAGAGGAAATCGGACGATTACAATGAGATTCTGACGCAGGACCGTGATGCTATAAAAAGTCACAAATGTACCCACGAATGGCATTATAACTGACGGGATCTGAGGAAAGAAAAAATGAAAATACCTCAGACAAAGTTCTGGCGAGATTGTCCTGCAAAGTGCGCAAATTCTTCTCCACTTTGGTCAGCTCCTGACGCTTTTTTTCATTAGGTGAATTAGCCACTTCTCCCTGTAGCTTCACTAAATGGTGCTGCTCCTTCTCTATCATTAGCAAGTAGTATTGTTCCTTTTCCTGCTGCAATTGATGCTGTTTTTCGTTCTAAAAAAAGACATCAGCAAAAATTCCTTATTGAGAGACAAAAACTCACATCAACTGGCCGAGGAGCCGTTATTCTCGTGCTTAACGGAAGACTAGCTGGTCGAGAACTTTGAGATCTTAATGGAGAATTTCTTTGCTGGACTGTTAGGACTACTTGAGCATGTGCTGAAATTATGTAAAAGTGATGGCTAGGACTGATATATTAGTAAAAAACGAACCTTTAATCAAACCAACTACATCGGTATGCGTGGAATGCATAACGTTGGTACCGTTAACCTGCATTATTTTATCTCCCGCGTGCAAACCTGCCTTCTCAGCGGGCCCCCCTGGAACCCAACAAAAAATTCAAATGCTTATCACACAGTACAACCATTCCTTACCTTCCTTGACACTTTGCACATACACAGGATTGTCCCCAGACACTTTCATGCCGTAACCGCCTCCATCTCTGGTAACAACTACCCTAACGACATTAGCATGGCTGTGCTGCTGGTCCATGAGAGAAGGAGGTCGACTGGGGCCTACAGAGCTGGAATGTGATGGAGTCCAAGTTCCAGGGCTGCCATTGCCACTCCTGGAAAAGTATCTTTGTACATTTCTTGGTACAATTATTGGTAGTTATTGTTAATGTGTAGCATGTTTAGACAGAACAACTACAAATTATCACGGTTCATATATTTAAAATTTTTTAGTGTTTGATAGATGCTTCAGAGGCAGTTTTTAGGAAAATTGTTGAGAATTTAAAAAGGTAAATAAATATAATTATATATAGTAAATAGGTGATTGAAGGACATAGATAAAAATACAAATACTTTGAAATGAAGCATTAAGTTTTCAATTAAATTATCAAAGTAGCATATGCAGTAATATTACGCCCACTTCTAATAATCAACACATTGGTCATTCTCACAGTTTAGCTAATTGAATACAATATAGAGTAAAAAATATGTTTGACAGGGATTTAAAACATCTTCGCGTTGTCAGACAAAGAGTAGCCTTGTTAGCAGTAGAGGATCATTATCCTCACTGGAAACCACCTGAGAATTCTTCATGAAAATTGACCATGGACGAATACAAAGCAAAAGTAATAATATGTTAATATGAACAATATATTGACATACTGCCCACAACCTATACTGACCTCTGTTCTCTAACACTTAATAAATATTCTTAAGAAACTGCAAGATTAAACCACAAAAATTAAGGATACTATGATTATCTCTAGGCATAAATGAACAAGAACTCTTTGATATGGGAGGGGTCATCAATCAAAAAAGGGTGCCCACTTTCCTTTTATTTACTGTAGGTAAACAAGAAGTTCTCTCATTTGAATTTGTGTTAATAAATTGGGCTCTCTTTTTGTTTCCTTTAAACTACGAAAAAAATAGAAGGAAAAAAGCTTAAACAAAAGGCGACTCCTCATAAGCTAAATCCCTTTTATTAACTTCTGTCATCCACAGCCTCTGACTTTAATTGCTCATCAGCAACAAATAAGGCACGGCGATGATAATGGTTGTTAAACGAGTCTTTTTATAGAGAATTATCTAATACTCACGAAGGTGGTCTCGTCGAGGTTGTGTTGAAGTTGTTATTATTCATCCTGGAGATTTGCACTAATTTCGCACAAAATGAAGAAAATGTTGGGCTCTTGTGGGACAACAAACATAATGGGTGGACCGGCGAGAGCGCGGTTGAGGGGCGCCGGATTCGCGTCAGGGTCGCTACGTCGCACCGTTTTGCATTCGAGCACAGGAAAATTAATTAAATTCGCCAAAAATTATTGTTTTCGTTTTCTAGTTTTGTCACAAAACCAAAAAAAAAAATTCGTCCAACAAGTGTCACTAGTGTCAGCCATGTTGAATATTTCGTGACAAATGACAGCTTGTTAATTAATTTCTATCATATCTCCGCCGCCAATCAAATCACTTTATTATGAATGACGTCACGAGAGTACTAAAATCCATAAATTTTCCACAACTTTCAGCGCGACCGCGAAAGAAAAAGACCGATTGTTTCTGATAAAAGCATAATTTATTAACACAAATGCAACATATAAAAAATATTGGAAATTCGATAATAATACGTATAAAAATCTATTTTTTCCTGGAAGAAAAGCGTTCATAACCGCGACTCCGCAGAAACCCAAATCAAACTGTGTAACTGGTATGTACAAACTACCTTGCTCTGAAACAAACAACCGTAAAATCTAACTAAACTGCGTGTTAACTTGACGATACAACAGATTCGTTAATGAAGATCACAACAGTATTGGACAAATAATTTACAAAGATTACCTTAATCTCTTATAATCACAATTTCCTTAACGGTTAGTTGGTATGCGATTAACTGTACAGTAATGTAAGTAGACGCAGATAAAGCCCCTCAGCAGTATTAATTTTACGAAATAATGATAAAATAAATAATTAATAAATTGGTGAAGGTGCAAGATGAGCTTAAGATTACATTCAATTCGTCTTGGTACATTGTTAAAAACTGAAAACCCGCTTATTGAAGGAGGATAAGGAGAATATTTCCATATTGCAACCCTCATATTGCACGATGAGATTGTTCAACCTCTTTGTTCCATAAAATTTGCCTCGAAAGCGTCGGCCTTTAGACAGTGGTGATTAAAACCAATATATATATATACATATAATGTGGAACAGCCAAATGCGAAAAAAAATTAAATATCTGTATATTTGGATATAAAGTTTACAACCGTAGCAGTTTTGAACGGAGAATGGAAAAACCTTTCGAATGAGGAGTCACAGACCCCCAGTTCCATTTTAACAATTTGGAGGCCCTAACTGTGATCCAAAGGGAGTTGAGTTTGAAGATAAATTTTTTATGTTGCAGGATGTAATTTCAGAATCTAAAGTTAACGTGTGTCAACATTTTTTCCATTTGCCGTCGGAATTTATTCCATTTGGCTGTTCTACACTGTATTCAACTTTTCGATCGACTTCGTATGTTAACGATATGAAATTTTATAGCTCTCTAGCGAGAAAAAGCTTAGTTGCGTATTCGGTCCCAGAGGGAGTGTCGGAGACTCGCCTTAGTAGGACTGAGCTCGCAAGGGCTGGGAGTGGGCGGACTGAAGCACTCATCGGCCGAGAAGGTCAAGTCTTCTTCGTCGGAGCTGATTAGTTGTTCCAGGGCTGCAGTTCCGTGAAAGCTCTGCAAAAGGATCTTAGTTTGTCCGTGTTGATTCGAACATAAAAACAGGACAACTACAACGCACACGTTCATGTGAGGCCTTGGCAGATGAAAAAAGCAATGCCACAGATTTTTTACTTTCAAATTTGCTTTAAAAGAAACAGTTTCTCTGATAACGAAAGGAAAAGAAACGTGTATGTGCCTTGGTGGAAAAACGCGGCAGTGCGCAAAGTGGATGTTTTGATTAGCAATAAGAGGAGACAATTAAATGAAAAAAACAGACCTCAGAGTGAGCACATTCACAAGTTTAAGGCGGCTATGAGCTGAAACCAAACAAATCTCTTTTCAACTCTTTGAATACTGAAACAAAAATAAATACGTTTCAGATCTTGCAACGAGCTTTCACTGGTATAAAACCTCAATAAGTTTTAGTATCTAATGACACGCAAAACAAAGATTAATAGGTACATTCAACAAACAATGTTTTACCACAGTAAGAGCCACTTAAACCTACTAACAAGTGGCCTCCTCAAATATATTTCTCAGAGACGCTCTTCAAAGTTTAAAGAGTGTCCCAGCCGCAACGCTACACAAAATTCCTTCGATCAGCAAAAGAAAATAGTTCATTGTAATTTATCCGAATGGAGCTCACCTGTGATCGATGAACTGAGCCTGAATGCGATGGCGAACTTTCCGGGCTGGCCATGCCAGTTTTGTTGTGAGGACCAGTTATTCCGCTCAGCCGTTTTTCTAGCTCCTTTTTCTTGCCCTGGTATTTTAAACCTTCAAAAATTAAATTTCTAGCAACTAAGGCGGAAATACCTCTGCGGCAGCCTTCATGGGATCGTAACTTTTCCTTCTTTTCCAGTTCTGGAACTCCATTTCTCGACTGGAAAGGGAAGAGTTACTTCTAGGTCCGTTGTTTTGCTTTGAACCTTTACCTAGAGAACCAATTTTAAGCCAGAAATTCTGTGGAAATTACTAGAGCAGCAGGAATATAAGACGATCAAACCCGTCCGATAAATCGACTGTGAATTTAATGATTAATATAGCAATTACAACCGAAACGGCAACACCGCACTGCGCATTTGTCGAAATAAAATGGCGGACGCATTTGACTTCTGTGTGAGTGCAACAAACAAAGTAAGTGATTTATTCAATTCACATATACAGGGTTGTTAAGTTTCTTTGAAGCTCTTCTACAGTGAAATCCAGGTTCCTCACTATTCAAATCACATTTTTCCTTACCGTCTTTTTTCCCGCTTTTCGAGGTGGTGTTCGTCGACTTGGAAGTGCGCATGCTAAATCTCCCCCCCTCGCTTCTATTGAACGTCGACGGTGGTTTGGTCACCGGACAGCTATTCCTATTCGTCACCGTCTTTGGCACTTCTTTAGCCACTGAACTGGCTCTTTTGTTGAGACTAAGCAGGTACCTGCTTTGCACCTATAAAATCTTATTCAAAGGAAAAGGAACTCGTTTTAATTTGAGCCGCAGTACTTCGTTGGTTTTAATCGGTTTCCTGTCGACCGAAATTGCACGTTCCTGCTTGACTCCCACTGGCTGAAAGGTCTTGCGTCTCATGTCGGGCGTGTTAGGACACTTTAACTTTCCAGCCTCGTTGTCCACCCTCGCACGCCGCAAACTGAACGTCCTATTGCACCTGGTATTCGATAAACTGCCCAAATCTTTGCGCTTTTGCATGTTGGCCTCCAAATCTTCTTCAGAACTCGTTTCTGTGTCCCCAAACTTATTCCTAATTAATGAAGCTGTAAATTAAACGTCCACACGCGGACAATAATCAATTACCTATCGATTTTCCTATGCTCCTCCACCCTGCTGGCTCCCAGGCCGGGTTTAATACACGCAGTAGACGAGCTCTTTTGCAGCTTCGGAGAGGGACACAAGTTGGAATCCTTCAACAACCCGAGATTATTACTCTTCACCACATTATTTATCTGATTTCTATTGGAAAAACTGCTAGACCTTCTTATGGGACTATTGCTAGGCGAGTTATTGATCTTATTGACCACTTTCTGCCTGGGATATTGACCAAACACGTTTGTGTAAGTTTGGTCGATCGGCTGCAGGTTCTTGTTCTGGAAGTGTTCCAGCTTGTTGTTGATCGTCTTGTCATCCAGCGAATTGTGTCTGATGTGCAGGGCGCGTTGCTTCAGCAAATGAGCGGTGTTGTTCAGCTGCAGGCCATACTTTTGTTCGTAGTCGCTGTCCTGATCGCTGTTGTCCTGGGATAGCTTTTGCTGCAGCGAGTTGATGTAGTTACGGGTCGGTCGCAGGATCGTGTCAGTGTCGAAATCGTCAGGCATGGCCGAGAGGTTGTTTCGGCTGCGGGGGCGCGAGATCGTATGGATCGGCGATGGGATTTTCGTGGGAGAAGTTTTGCCAGTTGGGGTCAGCGGAAGACCTGTGGTAACTGTAAAATAACTGATGGTGAGTTACCTCGCAGTTATTTTCAGCCAAACTTACCTGTAGCCACATTGCCGCTTCTCCCGAGGCTAAAACTGGCGCTTACTACGCTTCCCACATCTGCCCCACTGCCTGAATTAACTTCTATGCTTTGCACGTTCACAATATTCGCCGTCAACTTGCTCTTCCTGTTCGAACCAGGCCTCGCGGAGCTATTATTTAGCATATCTTCATTGTAGATCTTTCCATCGACATAGGCCTCAACATGCACCTCTGACTTGGTCAGACTCAACCTCCGTTCCAGCTTCCTCTGCTCCTCGTTCTTGCTGCGGAAGACCCCGCTGGAAGTCACCGAAATTATCGACCCTTGATCGGATTTTTGTTTCTCTATGTTCGAGGGGGCAGACTTAACTCGAGGTGTATGAACAGGACTTTGCCGTTTCTTTTCGTTAGTTATTAGAGAGAGGTTTTGGGTAGGTGAGAGGATGGGTGAAAGCGGCTTTTTGCCTTGAATGAGATTATGCAATTCGTTATTTAGTTGGTGGTGAGGCTTTGCAGAGCCAATTGTGCCGTTGGCGGAGAAACTGCTCTGTAGACTCGAGACCGTGGAGGAACTTCCACTGATTTGAGAAGAAAAAACGGACGAACTTGTAGTATCCTCAGCTAGGAAGTTCTGGCTGGACAAACTCTTGATGTACTCCATGGTTTTGTCTTCAACAGAAATCTTCTCTATTTTAAAGTCATTATCTATGCTCATCCGAGCCTTCTGCTCCTCAGTGTAATTGTCATTGTCCACAGTGTAAGTGCCAGCTTCACTGACAGTATCAGATTTCTTATCATCAAAGTCCTTATCGGTTAATGTGGAATCGAACTGCAGTTTCTCGGGCGACAAATTGAGCTCTCCAACGCTTCTAGTCACATCCTCCAGATTCGGACTGAAGGGGCTGATTAGCTCAAACTCGGGGCTGGATACGTTAAGCAAATCGCAGGCCATCGAAGGGCTGTCCAGGGACAGAAGGGTGGCATTGGGGAAGGAGTGGGTCATACGCTCTGAGGCGACGCCCTCCAGGGGCAAAGTCAGATCGCTGCGTTTTGTTGTGGCGACGTTGGCACTCTTGCACCGTTCTGGACGCTCGTCTGAGGAAAAATAGCCTGTAAGGGAATGTAGGCTTAGCTGCAACAGGGTCTGCTTAATGATTTATGTTTGAGAACAAGACGAGTGAACGAGGAAGGCCTTATTTGGAAATGATGGTGGTGTGAGGTGCGTAACCGCAAATAAAGACTGCAAACAACTATGATTCATCGACAAAAGCAATTTGAGGATGCCCAAGGTCAATTTTTACACCTGCTTTGAATATAAACGATTAATGATGAATAATCAGGAAAGTGTCGTTTAAAAAGCTGGAGGAAATCTAAAAAAAAATCGTGACGCTCCACAAGAATGAATTTCCTTTTTACATCTGTTAGTTACAAATTACCCAACGGTGATTTCCCCAAATTTGTTTGTATGCACGCAACTCAAGAACCATCACGCATAAACATTTTTAATTACAGCAAGAGCGCCTTCTTTGTTTTTTATTATTTTAAGGTCAAACGGTACATTTAATTTAAATCAAGGAAGTTGGCCCAATAACTTGCCACACATTGTTCGTACACAGCAGATTTCCTAAATGGGAAGGAAGATTAAGAAATTAACTAAAGTTTTCTGCAGATATGTGCACTTTCATATGGCCATTATGTTTCTCTTCATGCTCCATGGTCAGGCAGCGTGAGTCACTATAAACATCATGCAATTAACAAAAAAAATAGAAAGTAAGGGATTTTAGTGTTATTAACCAATTTTTTTCATTACTCCGGAGTTAAAGAACTAGAGGATTTTCTTTATTGTACTGTTAAGGACAATCACTGTGATATGACCAGAAACTTGTCTCCTACTCCTTTAAATAACCAATTAGCTAGGTTTTTTCAGTAAATAGGTTCTCATGCATCAAAATTTCTCTGAGGAAAGCAGCTTGGACACTCGACTCATTTGTAGAACCTCATAACATAAGAGGTAATGTAGGTCTTTGACATTGCTAGGAAAACCAACTATATTTAAACTCTGGGTAAATATCATCTTCCAAAGGTCAGTCCAGGTTAGCAACTGAACATGTGCCAAATTTCCAGCTTCATCCAGCATTAATTTTGCGAATTTACTATTTGTAATTAGGCATTTTTTGGCTTTGCTCTCTAACAACTTCCAACTCGAAATAAAATTGCATATGGGCAACTGGTTAAATAATTGACTATCGACGCTCAGCAAATACCACTTCATATTACTTATACCAGGAGAGGCATTTGATATTCAAATATTGACTTTGCCACTTACTAAAAATGCCTCTACACTCCTCACGATACTTGCATTAAACAGACTTTTTCAACTAAACTTAATATAGATTTGACTTTATTTGTCAAAGCCCAATCATGGGCCTGGTGCATAAACTCATACCTGATGCATGTAATTTAAATTCAAAACTTACCTTCGGACTGAAAACTGGATTTTCTAGGCAAATTCCCGGTAAGCGGGTGTTTCTTTTCGTTGCCGACACCCACACTACTCCCAGAACTTCCCTCCAGCTTGGACATGGACTTGCCCCTTTTGTGCCTTTGCTGGAACTTCTCAGCCAGGGATTTGTGCCTTTGGAGGTCTACCTTTTTATCATCGAAATCGATGGTAAAGGCAGTGGGCCGCGGCGATAAGGGCACGGCGGACGTACTGTCTGGGGACGTTTCGTGTCGTTCCTCCATATTTTTTGCAACAGCAATTCTTTCATAAGGAGATTCGAAGTGCGGTTACATTGGCGCGGGACTTATAGCTGATCATTGGGCGCGAGTTTTGGAAAGAAATTAGTTTTATAAACAATGACAAAAGGGGGAAATTACGAGTTTAAAACACCACGAAACACAATGCATTTGACAACTATTTTTTTTTTTTTACCTGAGGAAATGTGTCAATGTCAGTGCCCAAGTTGAGCGCCATCTTTTAATTAATAATAAATCGAACAACCAGAAAACCTCGAAAACATCGCTTCATTCTTTTCTAATGCGAAATATTAAACGAAGACAACCCCTTTTCAGCAACTTTCCACTTCCAAAAGAATTTTTAATTGATCGCGTACTTAACCTCACGTTTTGCGCTCCATGTTTTGTACTTCAATATCGAAAGAATTTCAAAATTTCTTTTCCTCCAAGAAGTCGACTTTTTAGAGCTCCAAAATACTCTTCTCCCCTTTTGAAGCCTTCGGTCAGAATGTCGGACGACGAAATGGATGTATCTCACGACAGTTCTTCTGAAAATGAAGAGGAATTAGAGAAAGCAGGATATGACCAGAACATGGACAGTCAGAGCTCCAGTACCAATCCTAAAACTGAGGTATATCTGCCTGGAAAACCACTTGAAGACGGCGAAGAATTGACTTGTGATCCTAGTGCTTATATCATGTACCACCAAGCTCAGACAAGTGCCCCATGTCTTAGTTTTGATATTATATCAGATACTTTAGGTAAGTCGGCTTCAAAAACAAATAGGTTTGAACGAAAGTTTAGTATATAGTATATCAATATTCTGCAAACTCCTGTTGCACTAGGTTAAATGTTGTAATTTTTATGTTTTAGGAGAAAATCGCACTACATACCCTATGACTGCATATATTGTGGCAGGCACTCAAGCCTCCCAATCTCACGTAAACAACCTTATTGTAATGAAACTCTCTAACCTCGATAAAACTTCAAAAAATGAGGACAGTGACGATGATGAAGATGAATTATCAGACGAAGAAGATGAGGCCAATGGTCCTAAAATGGCTGGTGCATTGATCAAGCACCAAGGCTGTGTAAATAGAATCAGGGTATGATACTGTTACATTTAAATCCCTTAAATTCTCACAATAAAAGATTAGTCGACAGTCATAAACAATACAGTCTTGGCAGCTGCTTGGAGTGAGTTAGGAAGGGTAAATATATGGGACCTAACATCTCAGCTGCAAGCTGTGAATTCCAGCCAGCTATTGGCAAAATACAACAAAGACAATAAACAAAGTTCAGTTACTCCATTATTTACATTTAATGGTCACAACACTGAAGGTTTTGCCATGGATTGGAGCCCCACAATTTCAGGGGTATGAAACTATAAGAACACCACCTTTTCCATAACAACTAATATATTCTTCTTGCTCAGCTTTTAGCTACAGGAGATTGCCGTAAAGATATTCATCTTTGGAACCCTTCAGAAGGAACCACATGGAAGGTGGATCAGAGGCCATTGATTGGTCACGAAGAGTCCGTAGAAGATTTGCAATGGTTTGGTGTTTTGTCCTAAAGCAAAATCTCCGTTTAAATGGTATATGTAGGTCCCCCAATGAGCGCAATGTTTTGGCGAGCTGTTCAGTAGACAAAAGCATCCGCATTTGGGATACTAGGGCGAATCCAAGCAAGGCCTGCATGATCACATGTGAAAGAGCGCATGATTGCGATGTTAACGTCATCAGCTGGAACAGGAATGAGCCATTTATAGCCAGTGGTCAGTAATGAAGTTTTTTTTGACACTTAAAACTTCAAATACATTTCCCGATAGGCGGCGACGATGGATTTCTCCATGTGTGGGATCTAAGAACATTCCAGCAAAAGACACCGTTAGCCACGTTCAAGCATCACACAGAACCAGTGACAACAGTGGAATGGCACCCAACAGACTCAGCAGTTTTCGCATCAGGGGGCGCCGACAATCAGATAGCTTTATGGGATTTATCGGTGGAAAAAGACTCTGAGACTGAAGCAGAAGATATCAAAGTCTGTATGGAATTTAAATTGTTCTGTTGCTGATTATTTTGTTTTATAGGACGTGCCTCCGCAATTGTTGTTTATTCATCAAGGGCAAAACAATATTAAAGAGCTACATTGGCATCGGCAGCTCCCAGGAGTGATTATTAGTACGGCAGAAAGTGGATTTAACATATTTAGAACCATTAGTGTTTAAATCCGTAAAGCATTATATTTTTCTAATTTGTCCTATTATGTAGGAGCATGGCATCCAAAGGAGTATTGAGGTCAATAGAAAACATTCTCCTTCAATTATAAATATGTACAAAATATAATCTTATTTTAATTCGATTAAAATCCGTATTTCGCACGACTCATCATTCGATTATTTTTACTGGTGGCCCAGGCAGCCTTATACTCCTGTTCGTTTGCTTTGGCCTGTTGTGCCAAATAGGTGATATGGTGCTTCCTCTTTTTAGTTGGATCTAGGACTTCTTCTGGCGTAGCTTTGGGTTGCAATTCTGGATCTAAAACATTCGAAAATCGTAAGTTACAGGGATTTGGAAAAGCTTTTTCTTTTAAGATGTTTCTGGGATATAAGCACTCAAAAATAATTTAAAATTTTGCTGTATCCACCGTTTTGCCTTGAGTAGTTTATTTAATTTAAATAAAGACAAGAAAACATGAGTTTTACCAGTCAAAGATTTGGTCATCCATAAGTCTTTATCAGGCATTATTTCTTCCTCGTTTATGTCAATTAATTTAATATTGCCCATGGGTTTTTTCACTTTCCCTACCAGCTCTTTAAAGGCCACATTATTCAAGCCCTCATAAGGCTTTTCTGGTTCAGGAGCTGTGGAAAACTCTTCTAGAAGTCAAGGATTAAAAATATGTAAAGCTCTATAAAAACCAAATACCTGCAGGAGGTTCCAATTGTAAAAGCACCTGAGTTTTGGGTATTCTTTTTGGAACTTTAGGTCTTCCACACACTTTCTCCCACATTTTATCATCAAACATTTCTGGAACCGTAATGTCTTCACTGTCTGTGTCAGTATCACTACCACTTCCAGGTCTACTTTGATGCACTGAGGCCACTTTATTTCTAATAATACCGGCCTTTTTGGCCGCCTGAGGAGGAGTGGAAGGTTTTTTGGTGCTTCTCTTAGCCACAATGTTTGGTAAAAACATTGTGCTTGATTTGGGAGCTGCTTGCACTGGTGGCAACATGCCTATAAAGATAACTAAAATAACAATTATTCTTTAAATTTTTTCTGTGTATGTAGACCTAACAATCCACTGCCTTTTGCTGAAGCTTTTGCACGTTTTCTGGCAGGCTCATCATTTTTAATATCGTTGAATTCCGATAATGAAGGGATAGTTATCAAAACTTTTTTCTTCTCTTTTATGTTCTTGACTGTGGGAATGAAGTCTTCAAGCTGATCATTTTCTTCTATTTGAGTGGATGTTTGAGATTTTGCACTGGGCAGTTTGGAAAATAAGTTATTAGAAATTATTGTAGTTGATGACTGCTCAGTAGCAGGCTAAAAATTCAATAAGCCTCAATTTTTTCCAATGTAACACGAGATGAAATTGCTTTGTACCTCTGCAATGGTAACTTCCATTTCATTGTCATTGATTTCAGGTTCGCTTTCACTACCATAATCATAGGCAACTAATGCCATATTGTGCTAATTATGAAGAAGAATTGAAGTTAGATAATGCAGTCAAATCTAGGAAAGAATAAAAATTAAAATTACAAATGGGTCTTGTGATAGTAATAAATAGTAGGGACAAGTATATAACATTACGAGTCATGTATTCCATCAATACATGCTTATCATTACGCTGCTTCTTATGTACATAATGACCTTTTCCATTGTTTTTAATCCTTTGATCTTGGGCTATTTATTTACGTACAGTACATATAAAAACATTATTCTAACCTCACTTTGATGGGAATGTGAATCACAAACGTTCTCCTTTTCAAGCACAATATTTATCAAAAAACAGTTTTTATCGATAGTCTAATCGTTACACAGTGAAATATTACAGGGTTTCATCAATATATGTAAAGAACAGTTCAAGAACTGATACCGAATAAAGAGGTGAAAGTGATTTCTTGAACTTTTTATTCTGAAATTGGATCAAAAAATACACATTGTGCTGTGTCACTCATATCTCGAAAACCTAAGGAATATCTAAATAATGCTGAAAGTAAGTTTAGATTATAAAGACAATTCTTACCGTGTTTTATATGTTTTTAAGTGTTTTATTAAAAATTTGATCTAATTTTTCTGGACATTTAACGTTTTTCTGTCCTTTTTCTTGTCTTGTATTCATTGATCGCTCCGTCTCTTTCTAGCAACACTCAGCCATTTTCATGTTCTCTCGCATCATTTGTTTATCAATAAGGTTTTTACAATCTCTACTCGAACAGAGTAAACATATAGAACGAATGCTTTGTCAATAATGTAAACATTAAGTAGAAATATTTGAAATCATCTCCGCATTCTCCATACATTTCATTGTTTTAAGGGAACCGTTAGTTTGGTAACCGGAGGAGCGTCAGGGCTTGGCAAGGCCACAGTAGAGCGCCTCGCAGCCCAAGGGGCTCAAGTAGTTCTTTGCGACCTGCCAAAGTCAACGGGAGCCGAAGTGGCCAAAGCTATCGGAAACGATAAAGTCATCTTTGCTCCCGTCAATGTAAGTTGCATTATATAATCTAGACCACACAGAATTATATAAATACATATATATATATATGCTGGGAACTTTATTATATAGATAACTAAAGAGGAGGATATTCAGAGCGCCCTTAACTTGACCAAAGAGAAGTTTGGCAAGTTGAATCATGTGGTCAACTGTGCGGGCATTGGGGTAGCCTTTAAGACCTACAATTTCAAGAAAAATAAGCCCCATTTTTTAGAAGATTTCTCCAAAGTCATTCAAGTCAGTTAAAAAAAATCAACCGAGCCTCTTCTCAATCTCTTTCCTTAGGTGAATACCATAGGCACTTTCAACGTAATTAGACTAGCAGTAGGATTAATAGGGGAAAATGAAAGTGGCCCTAATGGGGAGAAGGGAGTCGTGATAAACACCGCCAGCATCGCAGCTTTCGATGGACAAATGGGTCAAGCAGCGTATGCGGCCAGCAAAGGAGCTGTGGTCAGCATGACTTTACCCATAGCTAGGGATTTAGCCAGTGACGGAATACGCGTAGTTACCATCGCCCCAGGTTTGCGCCCATTAGATTTGAACACTTTCTCGTTTAGTTATTAACATTTTTCAGGACTCTTTAAGACTCCCCTCTTATCAGCTCTTCCAGAAAAAGTAATCAATTTCTTGGAGAAGTCGATCCCCTTTCCCAGTCGCTTAGGAGAGCCTGCGGAATTTGCCCATTTGGTGCAGGCCATTATTGAGAATCCTATGTTGAATGGAGAGACCATAAGGCTGGATGGGGCTCTTAGGATGCAGTAGGTAATTAAACAAAAGAAAATAGTGTAAAATATATATTTTTTTGGATTAAATTGTTTGCTTATTAATAAATAACAATTTTTCTACAAGTTTAAATTAGCATGCAACAAGTTAACCCCTCAGAACACCCTTTCCGACCTAAGGATAGACTGGAGGGGCAGTCTACCTGGCAATTATTGTGTAGCTGATTGCAATTGGCATTACTTAGCTCAACTAGAATATATATGTTCTTTAACATGTAAATGAGCAATGAAAACCTTCTTACTTTCAGTACAACAGACTGCTCCTCTAGAGCTCTGAAAATTGCATAGACCTTTTAAATCTTCTCTTTCTCCACCGGGGCATTCGCTTTCCAATACGCACAAACCTTTACGTGCGATGCATGGTTCCTCCGCGTAGAAATTGGATTCTGTATGATTAAAAAACTCCTGTAAATTTAAATGATTAGGTGTACGTTTCAATGGCAAACCTAATTTGGAGCTGAAGGTGCCTCCAACGAGCAACACTATTAACACGCACAAATGAGCTACGCAGTTGCGATTCGTGGTCATAGCTGCACAACTGTGGTTGTTTAATGTGAATTCTGATTGTTTATTTATGGGCAGAACGTCACAATAGATAATGAATAATGTATAATGTTTATCGTGCATTTTAATAGGTTTATGATTAATTTTCCGATACATAAATTCTCCAAATCCGTTCAACTAGTGCCCCGACTACTCTTTAATAGTTCTATCGACACCACCACAGCTCCGTTGGATGTCAAGAATAGTTGTCAAAGTTGGATTATTAAACTTAACCTTATTTTCTTGGTTTTGTATTTATTTACCCTACGAAAAAATTACGAAAGAAAAATCTGGATATTTGCTAAATTTGCCCATAACACCACACTTTGTTATTGCATACTCAATTAAACAACAATGTGGTTTGAATGTCTGCCGAGTTTCGGTATCATTCTAGTGGCTATGGCTTTCCCTCATGCTTCAGCTTATGTAATCAACCAATTGGTAAGATTATTTTAAGTAATCCCTATATAACCTTAAGACACATCCGAATATCAGTGAACTTAATCCAATGATGCCAAAATTAAGATTTTTTCCTTCAGCACATTCATTATTTTCCTACTGGTATTCATTATCACCCATAGAAACCCAAATACCTCTTCACTTGTTCCTCAATTATTTTAATGTAATAGGTGGTTGGAAATATGTTCAGAAGGGCTCTAGACTCTCAACCTTTAAGATTACAATACCTGCGAGACCAGAGACTAGCTGGGGGAGACGCATATAAAATGGTGGGTTTAGAAGGAATTCCAGATGAGTAACAATCTTGAACTTCCCATTATAAATAATTTTAATGTTTATTTGTTGCTTTATATTATGATGTACTAGGGTAGAGTTTAAGAGAAAGTTAATACATCATTGTGCGATTTAGCAGTTACAGCCTGTAGGCTTGAAATTGCATTTATTTATTGGGACTTTGTTCCAACTCTAGTTATTGTAAGCCCCTAATATTCACCTTTTATTGGTAAAGTCCTGAAAAACTTTAAAATTTATCTTTAGTACATAAACACTGGGACAACTCCTTGAATATTGACAAATCTTAAATCATTAATAGATGTTTTATCATTTAAATCTCATTTAGAGTAGTTCTGCTGAATTTGTCCCTCAAAGGTTGTAGACCCTAAATTAACAATAAAGAAATGTTGCTATAATTCACCTCAGAGATCAGACCAGGGCTCTCATCATTGTTTGTCTTAATAGAAATACAACGCGCCTTCTCTTACCAACTTTAAGTTTCTAATACTCACATTTCTACATGTATGAAGTGATAAATAATCAGGGTTAGAGTTGGTGACCTGCACTACATCCTTGGAAGTATTAATTATGTTAAAGGCCTTAAAGACTGAGTCAAAAGTTTGAATTTTAAAGAATTGAGGTTTAGGAGTTCTTTAGGCCATCCTAATAGACGTGGATCAGATCATCAGCTCTAGAATCGCCTGAGCAAAACGAGCAGGGATATATATAAGCCAGGGTTTGGATAGTAAAAACAGATCCCCATTCTTTTATATCGATTCATAAAAAACTTGTATAATCTCAAATTCATATCGTTTATGCGTCATGCTTCCTTCATAGAGGGCGCCACTAGGCCTTAGGCAGCACCTAACCTAAGATTTGTTTTTTGACAATGACTGATGACATTTAATGTTTTCCTGATATCGTACAAGTAATTGAAAAGATTAGCATTGTAGGCAAATAATAAAATTTATTTAAGTTATACTCCTGGAATGTACAATTTAATTGGTAAAAACCGTCAATAAACCTCTAAATATTGTTCTCATTCACCTATCTCTTGTTCATCTGCGTGTAAAACACCCAATACGATCAATGTCTTTTCCTTTTCCAAGCAAAACGTTCATAATTTTGTCAAAGATATGGATGATCTTCCTGATATCCATATCCTCGGCTAAAATCCACCAACTCAAGACCACGGTAAGTGTTTCCACTAATAGGATTTCAATCTTACACAAAAATTTCAATAGAATGATGCAAGAAAGTACATTGGAATCAGTACTTTTGGATTTCTGCAAGGAGGCACTTTGGAAGTTAACCTATATAATTTCCATGTCTTCCCAGAGAATGAAAGTGCTTTGGTAGGTTATAGCTTTAGGGACAATTGTGCATTGATGACTCTTTGTAGTTTGGATTCACCTTAGATCGGACAGTAAATGATGGAATGAATCCATACTTTGATAGCCGCCAAGATAAGTGTATTCTCGAGAAAGATATCAATTCTACTAACGGTAACGAAAAGATAATAGCTTTGATTTTGGATTTAAAGAATGACAGACTTCGGGTTAAATGTGCTGAGCATCAGCCAGCTGATGCTATCCACATTTACAAGAGTATGACGGAAAAGAAAACCTTATCTTCTGAGAATGCGTGCAAAGATATTAACTTTGATATTGATCGTCTCACTGTGGGAGGCAAGACTTTCTACAATGCCTCTGTAAGTTTTTGCAAATAAGCATTAATCTCAGATTTATTTATAAGGCAATTTTTAGTTTGTAATGGCTGTAGAGACTTTGAAAGAAGAAGGTCTTTACAACTTGTTCTTTCACAATTGTCCCAACTACAACCCAAGCACTGAAACAACCTTAGATTTTGAGATTAAAATAGTTGAGCAAAACGTTAATAGCTTTCTGTCAGCAGGAGAGATGCCCTTACCTGCCCTCTATATCACTATGGCGCTTCTCTTCTTCTTATCTGGAATGTTTTGGGTGTTTCTCTTGAAACAATCTAAACATCCAGTTTTTAAAATTCACTACATGATGTCTGTGTTAGTGTTCCTTAAGGCGATATCTCTAGCTTTTCACGGGGTTAACTATTACTACATAGAACAGCTTGGGTTTCATCTCACTACATGGGCAATACTGTTTTATGTGGCCCATTTACTCAAAGGGGCTTTGTTGTTTGTTGTGCTGGTGCTAGTGGGCACTGGCTGGACTTTTATCAAGCATGTGCTAACACCTAAGGACAAGAAGCTGTTTATGGTGGTAATTCCTCTTCAAGTGCTGGCTAATATTGCTCAGATTATCCTTGAAGAGAGTGAGAAGGGAGACCGGGAGTATTTGGCCTGGAAAAATGTTGTTATATTGGTGGATTTGCTTTGTTGCGGCTGTATTTTGTTCCCAGTTGTTTGGTCTATCAGACATTTGCAGGTAAGTGGGCGAACACGCAGGAGGAGGAATATTTCTTTCGGAAGTGTCTGTGTTCACGGTGATTTTTAGGAAGCATCGCAAACTGACGGCAAAGCCGTGATAAACCTACGCAAATTACGCCTCTTCCGGCACTTTTACGTAATGGTAGTCTCCTATATTTATTCCACACGCATTATAGTGTACCTGCTCAAAATCACAGTGCCTTTTCAATACGATTGGCTGCATGAAATGTTCAGAGAAATGGCTACCTATGTATTTTTCGTGCTCACTGCCTACAAATTCAGACCGGCGTCACAGAATCCCTATTTCTCTTTGAGCGACGAGGAAGATGATGATGTAAATGAAGTGTAAGGCCCGGTAAGGAAATGCAATAGGAGTCTTTGGTGATTTTTAATATTATAGGTTGACCAAATCCGGGGTTACTGAAGGGCTGAAAAAGGTCAATTCTCCGTTGGTAAAAACCCCTGTTCATAAAACTATAACTGAAGTGAGTGAGGAGGAAAAAGATGCTCTATTGAAGAATGAAGGAAGTCACGATTATGATTGAATCAATGTGTATTAATTTATTTTCTGTGATAGTGCGAGAGGCTGAGCAACGATTTAGCTCTCAAAGTCCTTTCATCAGTTAATTAGCGCAAAACCCGTTTATGTTTCTTCTTAGTCCTTCCGGTTTTCTTGACAATGGAGAAACCGCTTATAGATTTTTGGTTCATTGATCTCGCAGCACTAGCAATCCAGCCAATAAGGGAAGCTCAAAATGCTTTAAAACTGTTTTTATAATAATAAATTTGTCTTCAAATACGTGGTGTTTTTGTTCCTTTTTGTACGTAGATGAAAATAACGATAAACGGCAACGTGTCGTCGTTCTTTTGTTCCTCCAATCCCACGTGAAAACGGTCTTAGGTGTCGCGGTGGAGAAGCCGACGTTGCCAAGTCAACTTTTTATCTGAACGTTTGCGATTTAATTAAATATTGATTTAATCTACGATAAAGTTTATTAATCCATTATCATGACAACAACACTGAACTTCTGAGATTGTATAATCTATTTTTATTTAATTAATAATTATTTACATTGAATGCAAAATTGCAAAAGGTAAGAAACGACATAATGATTTATCAGTACTCCTATTATTTCAGCCTTAGTTATTATGACTATTTACACATTAAACTAACCTAATTACGTTTTAAGTAGCTATATAGCTATTTTAAATTAGTTTTAATTAATCGCCCTCAAGCAGAGTGGCAAGAAGGGCCAGTAGCTTCTCAGATGCAACTTTGATCAATTTTACCGCATCAATCTGAGTCAATGGAAGTCACGTAAGTATTTGATCCGCCATCTTTTTATCACACAGGGGTGATTTCTGAGCTAGACGACCCCTTTTGTCACACACTCTTGGGGGTGGTAGTGTGCGTAATAGTAGTGGTCGGAGCGGGCGCACCCTTCTTATGTCCTCGTGCAGGAGTGGCGTCCCCTATATTTAGCGTCCTCAACAAGGTATTGCGAAAGTCCTCGGAAAAAAGGCAGTAGATGTAAAATGTTATGGAGTAGTTGGTTACTTCTAGAAGATTGGCTATTGCTCTAAATACCTGAGTTTTCTCTTAATTACTAGATGAATGAGTTAGTGTCTTGCTTACTTGGTAGGGGTACTTCATAAGATTGTCATCTGATAGGGTGACGTTGAGAATCACCATAGGAGTGACGCAAACCAGGAATAAAATACTCGTCGAGCCTAAGAGTAACACCAGTCTGCGTTCTTCTGCAAACTTTCTGGGGTCCTCCTCACCAGACGTGGTCCTGCTCAACGTCATCTTTCTCCTCTTTTCGCAGGATCTCCTATAAATGCTCCTTACTTTACGTACACGATTCGAGAGTCTCCTCACCTATAGACTATCAGAATTCTAAGGTTCAGAGCTGCCAGCAGAACCACTGGAACCACCTTAAAGATGACTTCTAACACTATTTTATAGACGCTGTATGCCGGGTGTGTGACGTAGGCGGTGTTTTCGGTTCGCTGGTAGATCAATTCTCCATCGGGCATCAATCTGCACGTCCGGACGTAACTCCGGAACATTGCAGGAACGTAGAGGATGAAGGTGAGAATGGGAATGAGGATCACCGCCCTGATGGGGGAGCCCAGGATCGGACGGGCGTGCCCTGGGTGGCACACGCTCACGTACCGTTCAAGGGTGAGGGCCAGGAGCATCATTACTCCCACCCCGAGGCAACCATTACCTTGTTAGGGGAACATGCGTTATTGAATGGATAGGTATTTGAACAATCTCGTCTACCCAAGAACAGTTCCAAATGGGCGAAATAATGGGCGGGAATTGGATTTTTCCAATGTCCGTGCTCTCGATGAACGAGCACCCTCCAAGCAAAAGGCAATGCGAAGAGAATGGCCAATAGAGCTGCGGCTGAATATCCTGCAATAAACGCGAGTCATTGAGCTCAGTGTGTTAAGTGAAATAATGCAGAGCGAAGTTTATTTTAATAAAACGATCGTTATGAACAGGAAACCAATTTCAGTAGGTGATTTTCGCTGAAAATTAGTAGCTATAAAATTCGCCCGAAGTGCGCCGTTACGGACAGTTTACGATTGTCGTGATCTTTTCGGGTTTTGGGAAGTTTCCCGCATCAGACCCCCGCAAAAGCACAAGAGTTTATTTTATCAATATGTGTTTCGCAAAGACGACACCCCTTGTTTACATTATCTCAGAACCAGCTGGCAAGGTTCTGTAACCGACTTATCACTAACCAAATTTGTTTACCAAATTTCGAGCTTCACACATAAGTTCTCCCATTTATTTGCATATGATTATTGGCTCGGCCCTGTAGCAGATGTATCGTCAATGTAGAGTTGTTTCACCGGGCATATAAGATTAAATTTAGAAAATGATATAAGAATTTATTTCGGATTTATATTTCGCCCCGTAATTGAGCGATTTAGTCATGATCGTGGCGCCAGCGAGTTCAGACCACAGAATTAGTATGGCCAAGGTGGTGTTCGTGCTTGGGTAAGTAGTTTTGCGTCTAATAGAAGTATGGGTGGTGTGGTATGAAAGTTGCATAGAAAAGAAGGTAAGGAAAGTGTCCTGAAAACGATTCAGGGCAACGTCATCAAATCTCCTAGGTTCCCCGAACTAATGCATTACACAGTGTCTACCATTCAGTCTAGATTCACGTATCACGAAAAAAATTTCTCCAGAACGATAAGCTACTCCTAATTATCAGATCTTCCCATAGTCAGTTCTCCCCGCCCCTCCAAACTGGGCCCTCACAACCAAAATCTTTTTCCGCAGTTCATTGCTGTTATGCGGTGCATCCGGCTCGTTCATCTACGGTCAACCCTGTAGCGACCGCAATACGGCATATTTGTACCCGTTCAACTGGATAATCCCCGAAAACGAAATAAATTGCGTGGACATAACGAACTCCAAGTCTCCCGATCCAGAGAAAAACAGCTCGTTCTTCGAGCGAGTGCGCAAAGCGGACACTTTATACGCCGATCACATGAATCTACTCAGATTTCCCGCCGCGGTGGTGTTTTCCCTGCCCAATCTGGAAATGCTGGATTTGTCTGGAAACTCCATAAGGAGACTGCCGTATAAAATGCAGAAGATCGCTCCGGCAATTTCTAAGCTCTTGATGCCGGAAAACGCGGTTGCGATGCCGAGAAAGCGGCCGCTGCTGAAGTCCGCCTCCATTAAGTTGCTAATGTTAAGCAAGAACAGGATAGGGAACATTTACCCGATAACGTTTTCGAAAATGCCCCATTTGGAAATCCTCTATCTGGACGGTAATAGGTTGAAGCACGTTAGCGCCGATATGTTCGTGCAATTGCCGAGATTGGTGTATTTACATTTGGGAGACAACGCCATCCAGGAGATTCCCCCTAAAAGCCTGATGCCTCCGCTGTTGAGGTTCTACATTGTTAAGGGCCAGAGACAGGTGGTTAAGTGAGGCTGAATTTTTCACATCCACGCGTTGTTGGCATGTCGACTTTATTAAATAAGTTTCTGTTTATTATAATAAAGCTGCGGTGCGATTGAGTTGAATTAGTGAATTTTAGGTTATCGTTTAATTAATAGAAAACAGGCCCTCTCCGAGCTTCGAACAGGTTTTGCAAGTGTTTTTAGTATGTCTGGTTGCCTACCCATTGTTGCTTGTTAAAAGTCGTCCATAGATTCGAAGCGTCATCAGATGAAATGATAGAGGAGAGAAAATGGCCGCTTTGCAGGGCGCAGACAGATTGTACGTCGATAGGATTATTATGCGTCTCTAAATTTTTAGTATTTTTATTTAGTTTCTTTAGTTATTTCGTTTAATTTGTGTATGCGGACGTTCGTAGGCTTCAGCTTGTAATCAACGAAAATTATATTTTAAATTTAACCTTATAAACACTTTTTTTTCGAGTTTTTACCCCCCCCCCCCCCTGGATTTTTCCACTACAATAGCAGCGTCTGGTTTGTCAAATTTTAAGTGCTCATGTCTCGAGAATTCGTGGAACGATTGCTTTCAAAAATAGCTCAAATCAATCCTATTGTTGAGCTCCGTAAGTCTCCGTCACAACACCTATACAGGGGCGAAGGCTGGCGACGCGCCGTTTCTACCAAGAACTCCCAGCGACAAAAACCATACGTCACGACAATTTCTGATTAATCAGAGCTTTGCAGTTCCTTTCCGCAAATAAAGAAGTTCGATAAAAAAAACCTTTTCAGTCAGGGAAGTGCTTTAGGCAACCCCTTTGCTGCGACCCCCAAAATATCCTTATCGTGGAAGATACGAGAGAGGGTATGTCCTTCGAATGTCCAGCCTTACATGTTATACAAGAAACGGTCTCCGTCCAAGACAATAATAATGTCGTTTAGTTTATTCGAATTGAGAAAGACGTGGCCTCTAAGTGCTATCCTCCAGGCGCAAATGCCCTCTGTAAGGCCTCATGTAAATTTCATGATCCACTTGCGTAGATACTTCGAGTTATATCGAAGTGTCTCTGCGTTAACAATACAGAAGGGAGTTTTAAAGGGATAAATTACCTTTTGTAATCTTCCGTAAACAACTCGTTGGAGAATTTTGTTATCTCCATTATAACATTATACGTTTTTCTTAAAGCAAAAATGAATTCGGCTTAAAGAGAGGGAGGACCGTTCCTTATCTCTGCGAGCACGAATGTAGCCAATTTTAGTGCCACCGGGAATATTAAAACGGTTCTTTCCTAGAGAGTGATGTCACGCGATATTCCTCAATTAAAACCTGTGTCCACGGCGCGTCAGGCGGTCCCATTAAAATAATTTGTTCTTCACGGTGCCTGTTGCTTTGAGAGCAGTTGCGTAATAACGTTATTATCGTATGCACATACAGCCCCCGAAACAAACGTCACCGGCAGGCCTGTCCGCAATCACAGCAGTTTGTGACGTCACTTCGAAGGTTTTGACAAATGTCAAAGGTTAAAAGTTGTAAATAAAATTGTTATAAAACTCTTCGCCTTTATGAATCTGACACTTTCAGTTTATAGTTTAAAGCCAACGCGAAGCTGAGGAAGCTCTTCCTCGAACCTAAGGAGGTCTTCGAAACCTCATGGATTATTAAGGGGTTAAAGAGCAGGTGTAAGTGTGAGGAAAATCAAATGAGCCCGTACGTTAAGAAGGTGACTTCGAAGGGGCCTACATAGCATGCTTTGGAGCCTTCGAGAATTACGGCCAGTCGAGCAAACTCCACCGCCTTAAGTACATCACATTAATTTAACGTGTTGTACTTCAGGCGGTTAATAAAGTAAGTTAATGAAGAGTACCGTCAATCCGTTGGATTCCCAGCGCGCAGAGCCCTACGCCAACCATCGGGACATTAAGGCTCTCGCTATGTCGAATAACGCGTTTAAAGACAACGAAATGGAGAAGTTACATCCGAGAAAAATAAGATTAGTGCGAATTCTGTGCACGGCAAAGTTGTGAATTCAGTTTAGGGATTAAGGGGAGCAGTGGAGTTTGTTGGGATTCCAAGGGGGGGAGTATTTTTAGATCTTGATAGAATGGCGAATTAAGTCTCCCTTGACAAAAAAAAATATGCAACAATAAACTCTCCTCGACTTCAATTATCGAAAGGGGGAGAAATAATCTTTCCTCAGGAGTCGTTAAAACCAGACCAAGACGTGGAGGAAACGTCGCCTATTTCCTCGCTCCTGCACGACGACAATAACGGAAGAATCGACCAAATTAATGGAATGCTGAAGATGTCGGAGGGCGTGCAAGATTTCCGGTTTAAGAACGTTGAAAAGTAGACGAAAAGTCTATCCAATATTTTGGCCCCTATTTGTCTTTGATTTATTTGTGCTGTGTTGAGCGAAGCTCCCGTTTGTTCCGGTGTTGCACACAAATAACGATTTACGGATCGTCAGAAGAGGGGTCTTTTCGGGTCAACTTTTAGGGGTAAAAAAAAAAGGCATCCAGCGAACGTAAACATTTCAACGAGGACGCAAACCGAAGTTTGCTTATTCTGTTGAATGAGGCGTCTCAGACGACTTTGCTTAATTTAATTGCGCGTGCAAACTCCCGTGCAGGGAGGCCCATTATTCGCGAGACGGGAAGTTCGGCAAATCGTTTTTGTCCGAGCGGCACTGGCTCTTACAATCTGTATTCACAGGTATCACAGGAAATAACGCAATCGGAGCCATCAAGTGTTCCCATAAAAGTATTTTTGTTCTGGGTGATTTATTGTTCCATGTGACCCACTTATCGCGCAACCTCAGTTTTATCGCGGAGACATAAAATATATTGTCATAGAGGTTCAGTAAACTTGAAGTTATCCCGATATAAATTTTACAGTTCGTTGGAGGCAGTAACATGCACTCGACGCAATGATGTTACACGATGCTCACTACTTACCCCGCATGTAAATATAAGCAGTTCCCCTCATGTTCTTCCTGGTGAGTACCACCAGATTAAAGATGTTACCCACGATCCCTAGGAGGCATATCGACGGCAGCGCCACCCCATATGAGTACCTCCTTAAGAGCTCTGTGCGTGGGTCCTCCGAGGCTGCTATGGCGTCTGGAAGAGCAAATATTTCTTTCACGTCACAAAGTTTATAGAATCCCGCAACGTGAATTTCAAAGTTTAAAAATTTACGATGTTTTCTTCTCATTTCCAGAAAGTTTCATGTCATAACTTCATCGGCGGGCAAACATACCCGCTAACTTCCCGAAAACCCACGTAAACAAGGAAAATACCCCACTTTTCGTTATATTTTCCGAATCTTGCAGTTTTGCCTTTCAAATCGAATGGGGTTAATTCTTTGAATCCCAATGGAACGGCATTTATCAATGGAGCCCTAATTATACGTTTGGGAGGGCAACCGAACCCCTCGTCAATATTATGCTCCACTAGCGATCGTTAACCGGCGAGGTATTGACCGTGAAAGAGGTCTAAGAGCCAACCAAGAGGGTATTGTTGAGGCAATTAGGTTATCTACCAGAGTCGGGCGGGATTTGCGTGTAGTCCTTCGGGGACGAGAACTTACCTAAAATGTTAACCGGGATGGAGGAGAGATTATTCCAGACGCATGGGGTGCAGCTGGAGGAGGAGTTGCTGGGGCACGGCCAGGTATCTGAAGTGTCGCCAGAATACAACATGGACATAGTGGGTGGGTTGGAATCAGTGTTGCAACGATAGATGCATTGCTGATCGGGATCTTCGAACCTGGAAACACACATTTATCACGCACGGTGCACGTTTTAACGTGTTCTCTTATCGAGAAAATTTATCTCGTATAATCTTCCAAGGGGGGATGCAACGCAGCTCCGGGGTGTCGCCACAAATCACGACAAATTTTCGCGGAACAAGTTGCCTGACCCGACCAAAATAGCGGCTGGAGTAATGCTGTTGCACTCAATATTCCATTTGGGAATTCCAAATATCTACCCGCTTTCTGATAATATCGAAAGAATGACAGGAATTTGACAGATTTACTCGTCCTCCATATTTGTTACGTGTAATGCACTTTTTTCGACAGTTAAAATGGCGAATTACGGTTGACGGACGATATTGGCGAGTCCGCCATTCTAGATGTGCTATCTTCGCGAAGATGAGCGCCATCTCGAATCTTCGTCGCCATTCCAGATGCCCGCCCCAAGGGCGACAAAATGGCCGATTTTCACCACTATATATACGATATTTTTTTTAGACACACAATATTATTTTAATTTGGAAATGGATTCGAGATGATACGTGCGTTTATTTAGGCAAAAAATATATATTGTGTAAACAAAAGACAGGCAAAAAGCACATATGGAATTTGTCGCAGTGATAGATTGCTTCCCGAAGTTCCACCCCGAGGTTCGGAGTTATTCTCTCTCCGCTTTTCATGCGACAAAAAAGCCCAGAAACTAAAGAGAAATCATAAATCGGCCTTTTGTGCGATGGAACATATTTCTTTAAAAAAACACGCTTTATTTCGGCAACGAAAACACATAATGGTGGTCTCTTTCTAAATGTAAAAGCGATAAATCCACTATTTAGCACCTACCGCCCCTTTGTTCCAATCTGAAACCAACCAGAAAATTTAGCGCCGGGCAGGTTTTATGACATATATCAGGTGTCCGGTCGTCCAGACGAAATTCCCCGCCTCATGCGGGGATCTGGATTTATGTATTCGTCATGTTAACCGAACGCCTCGTTAGGCATCATTTACAATCCCATCGGAAATGATAAATTAAACTCGAAAAAGTCCTCTGAGAAATAAGTTGTTTTGAATGGGCGTATCTCATATTCAGATGTTATAAGCGAAGAGTGAGTAGGTTCCAGGTTGCCTCGAGAAGAATGACAATTCAACAGCTCATGCACGGACACTTATGAATCTCCACGTTCTTTAGGGTTACCTAGTGGCTAATTTCCTGTTATAGAAGAGTTTCTTAACAAAATGGCGAATGCAAACCCCGGCATGGAGCAAACTTGCTCTACTACTACTAACTAACGCGAAGTGTGAAAAACCTAATAAGTAAACCCTACTCATCTTATCTCTATTTGTGATTACATAGATCCATGACGAAGATATACAATAGAGCCTAATGACGATAATTGATGTTCTAATTTAGGCCGACTTTACGAGCTTTTAATAACCGATAGCAAACAACATCAAATAATCCGCTGGCCCAATTCTGAACGCTGCCTTTTATACGATTAAATTTGGTTTTCTCTTTTATTCGGGGATTATTTTTATATTGTTATTGAGCTGGGGAGATTACCATTCGAGTATGGTCTGGTGTACCGAAAGCAAAAGTTTTGGCAGCAATAAATTCAGATTTGGGGTGATAAAAAATCAGGTTGTTTATGCATAAAACATTAGCGCTGACGTGATGCGAGCCGATATGTAGAAACACAGGGGGTGATAAAGGTGGATTTTTTTTTCAGAGTTTATGGTCCCAGGTCATACCAATCTAATAATCTCTTGAGGCTTCGCGTGTTCCACGCCTGTATCACAACGACGAGAGAACTTGCGGGCGTCTTGCCTTGTGTATGTACGATCGAACAAAAGTACTTCGATGGGTCGCTCTCTGCAATATGGACATGCGGGGCGGCATGCCGTTCATCGTGTAGAGTGTTGTACGTGGCAGCGAGTTTTAAAAAGTTAATTTCGTTACATTGACGTCACTGTGATCTACGAATTCGTGGGGAGGAGTCAACGTTAGGGTGCCCTTATGTCGAGAATGTAGACAATAGGCGACCTCCGATTGAATTTTGAATTAAAATTTTTGCCAATGTCAATCTATGGTTCAGTTACGAGCTTCTTATCATGCCAATCAATTATTCTCAGGCCTTAAACAAAACCAAAACTTGTTAGCGTGAAGGTTTCTTACACGGAAAGATTAATTGTAATCTCTAGGAACCTTTTTCACTCGTGCGTGGCTACCTCCAATCTAATAATCCCCGAGTCATTAATCTCCTTCATTTGGGACTGTTATTCCTAAAAAGTTAATGCAGCTGGAAGCGATGGAGATTTTCCTTTCAGCAATAAAAGCACGAAACTCGTATGAACAGGAATTCGTTCTCGGCCGATGGTTTATAAAGAGCCTTTGGTGGCTCAACCTTAAAAGCACATTTACTCTCTAAAATTCAAGATAATCCCTACTCACCCAAACCGAAAAAACCTCCACTCCTCTATTCTCTCTGACTAATTTTGCTGGCGCAAAACTTCCGAAAACTTTCAAACTCCCGTCAGGGCTTTGATCACAGCCCTATGAACGCGGACTGTTGTTGCGGGACAACTGATGCGGGAGTTGAAAGAACCGAAAACTCAAAACCTCTTCGCAACTTTTGGAGTTGCATGACGCGCAGACGCTCCTCCGCTAGAAGTTTCGGAAGTTGCTCCCGCGATCTATTCCGTAAAAAGTTATAGGTATAAGAAACCCGATTGATATTGTTTTACGACAGATTTGATTGATTCATTGGCCCCGACCGCTTTTGCTTGATCGATTGTCTATGTACTGGACATGGAATTATAATGTGAGCTTTGGATTTGATGGAACTGTGTGTTTTACGGGGAGTGGGTCGATATTGTAAGAACGTGTCTTGATTGTCGATTAGGGTGATGTGTGCATCTGATGATAATCAAGCGGGTCAATTCGTTAGTGACGTCAGGGAAAAAGTGTGCCACCAGTGCGTTGATGGGTCAGATAAAAATCAACTATAAATATGTCATAAAAAGAACACATGAAAAATCGACGAGTCTAATTATGTATCAGTACTCTTGATGATTCACAGCTATGGAAAATACCACGGTTTGTTTCCAGTAAACGCTGTGGCGCTTTTGACAGTAAAGGTGAGCTGTCATTTTTCAAAGATGGCGTTCAAACTTGTGAAAATTTGAGCATATCGACGGAGTAAATCCGAAAAATCTTGTTTTAAGACTCTTTTTGGATTTTTAAAGTGTGCAATGATCAAATTTGAGAATTTGGATTGTTGGAAAGTAGTGGGGGTGGCTGCTACATCGAAGCCGGTCCGCCGAGGTAAGTGCTTAATTTGGCCAGATTTCAAATTCGAATCGACACTTTCGGAGCCCTCGGAAGCCACCAAATACACCTTTCAGTTACATCAATTACCATTCCTCCAATTTCCTCACGGTCGCCCTAGCGTATTTTTGACTCCATTTAGGCTTTCTCGAACGTCATCCGACTTTTCCGCCACTCTCCGCTGCTTCTGTGCTTGGCTCAGACCCTTTTAATTTTAATCCCACAATTTAACATAATCCAGACACTTTCCGCCTAACGTTAAGGTACAAAACATTTTTTGAGACCGTGATATTAATTAATTGAATTTTCTGTCCCTTGTAACGTTGCTCCGCTTCGGCAGATTTATGGGCGTTTTTTTGCGGTCTTTTCGTCCTGCAATCTGACCCTTAAACATTACCCGTCGACAATGAATTACAGCTGTTTGGAGTTAACTGACCAGATCGAAATTAATTTTATTATCCGATACGGTGCTTAAAAAAGGTCACTGCTACCGGGACATAAACTATTGGCACCAGGGTTTCCACTTAAAGAAATCGCCGGATTTTCATGTGTTATTCCTCGCATGTTACGGAAATTCCGTGAAGTGTTAACGCTTGTTATCCACGTGACGCGATAATAAAAACGAGAGCGACGCAGTTTGATTAGCCGCAGGACATAACGTCGGACTTTGCACCCTTTAATGGAAAATATCCGGCATTCTCGGCCTCTCAACTGGCAAGCCAATTTCTTAATAGTCTATCCTAAAGTGTCTGAGTGGAAACTGACGTTTTCCAATTGGATAGATAATTGGATAATAGTTTGCGGTAGTAGAGCCAGCTCTGCAGGAATTCATACATCGAGGGAAATTGCAGCGGGGGATGTTACGGTCCGTCCTCCTAAGGAATGATCCATTTTTCCGTGTTTTTGACGCGGGATTAAGCGTATTCACGTCACATAAAGCCAAACCGAGCAATTTATTTCCTCGAGTAAAAAGAAACGCGAGTCGTCACAGAGTCATACTCGACCACAAAGAAAATTCACTTTCGCTTGCCGGCTTTCTCCCGGGAAATGCCCTTAATCTCATTTAAAATAAGACCGAATGAGAAATGGGATTAATTTATTTATCGTGGTAAGTTTGCCTTAGAATTTTCGATCGTTGAACCGTAGAACTGACAACGATTACAATTCATAAAGTCACATAGTTTGTTGACCCGCAATGCCTGAAAGCTAATCGAATAAAAAGTCCTCGGCATTACCTGGCAGAGCACGATAAAAGCAGCAGCTTGGACCGGGTATTACTCGAGTAATCTAGGGTAGCATAAAAAACCGCCTTTTTTCCTGGTTGTAACCGAAATAGCTCCATTTATCGCAGTTAATGATCCGCAAACCCGTACATAAAATTGGCCAGAAAGAGAGGAGCCACAAACATGTCTGTTTTAATAAATTAAGTCCCAGAAACCAAGGAAAACAATGGGAAATTAATAGGGAGGAGAGGGGTTTTATGTCCCTTTTTTTAAATGGGAAAGGAGATATACAGGGTGTGATAGATCATCACGGAGACATTTCAGGAGTCGACAGTACCCTGCGAAACAGCGAAGAAATGCGAACAGACCCACGGCGAAAACCGCATCATTTTCAATATATACAGAGTGGCGGAGGTGCGTCACAGACGTGAGAATAACGCGGAGAATAAAAAAAAAAAAAAAAAAAAAAAAAAAGGCGAAAGTTTGCCACGTCGTGTGCCCAAAACGAGAACCACGGGCCTATGGGCATTTTAAAATTATTTTTCAGAGCGCTATCGCTCCCTGAAATACCCCCACAGCGTTACGTTGCACCCTGTACTATGACAAGAGGGCTCGATGACGTGCGCGAAATGCTCAAGCAACGTTGCAGGGAGGCGACACAGCCCCTCAGTACCTTTGCGACGCGGACGGTTTGGCTGAACCTAAAATATGCGATGGTTCGAGCAGGCAATTTGTCCGTGTAATAAACCCCCCTTGGTGAGGTTCTTCGTGAGCCCCGTTCACGGCCACTTTTAGAAACTACACTCCAGGCGGTTGCTCAGCTCAACGGACTCGCGCTGAGCTTCTGTGAGCTGATCGACTGTTACGGAAATCGATTCGAGCACTCGCAACCTTCATCGCTTTACTTAAGAAAGCGGTTCGGGCTGAGGTACTCGGACAAATACTTGTTGATTTCAAGTTGGAAGCTAAATGGTGTCTGAGAGAGCTAGGATCGACGTGGAGTTCATCGTCGCCATCGACTTTTTTGAAAATTTCAAAATTCGCCAAATTGAGTTGGTCTTCGGTAGTAATGGCGGCTCGGAATTCACGAGAGCGAGAGAGAGAGAGAGAGGGTAGAAAATTTAGCATTAAATGGGATCGAACGCGTAGTCAATTCTGTAAATCCGGATTTTTGTCCTTTTTGGAACCCGATTTAAATCCCAGATAAAGGGATCAATTTCTCCTCTTGCCCTTTACCGAAACGATCAAGTGGACGTCCGGTAGGCGAGCCCTGCGCCTCGTCGCCACGTAAAAAGAAATAATATTTACTTTCACTTTATATTATTATTACGGAGGAATTGCCGACCGAAAAGCAAATAATGTGCTCTTCCACTGAATATTTGCCATTCCTTTCTTCCAATATCGTCATCTATTTTGGGAATTAACACGAGCACGAAATGGAAGGGCAAATGGGGAATGTGATTAATTAATTATTATCGTTAAATTTCTCGAGAGTTCGAGAAGACTGATGCGAATTCCCTCTCGGTTTATTGGCCCAAATGAAACAGCCCTAAGGCGGTATTATTTAAGTGGCGTTTTATAGGAACAATTGGGCTCTTATTAGGGTTTAAAGCAAAACTCTTTAGCACTTGGGCGAAGGGTTTGAATACGGGGGGCCGAACGCAGAGATTTTTTTATCGTGCCATAAAGTCCGTTTATTACTGTTCTACGCTTTTTATTAACGCTCGAATAAAATTGCCTTTTATTGTGTATACAGGAAGTCTTGAGGTCCTGCGATTTCATTTTAAAGGGGAGGATCAGCCGCCTTAAAAGGAGCCTCCTGCGCCCGAATAGCCGCAATAGAAATTGTGGATTTTTTAAACGGTCTTCAACACTCTTGAGGGGTCAGATCGGGTGAGCGCGGGGGCCGTTCAACAGGACCAGGTTGCCAACCAACTGTGCGTTGCAGGGGAGTCTCTATCAATGCATCGAAATGCCCCGGATTGAGGCTGCCGCAAAATGAGTTAGTTAAATTGTGGGTTCCCCCGGAACCGCAATCTTTGGAGAGTGCCATTACCCGGTTAGCACGTAACCAACCAGATCGGTCTTTACGATTATTCAGATCAATATAGAAATTCCGTCCCTCGGTAACATAAATCACGTCGAGGGGGTCTCTTTCGGAGCCCGCATTGTCACAGTAAAAACCTTAAATAAGAAACAATAAAGTCGGATTCGTACGAGTCAGTGGATGTGCTTTGCCTGCGATTATATGCCAGAAAGCGTAGGGATTTATAGGCTTCTTTTGCAGGAAAATCGGACAACAACGCGCACCATACAGGGTGTCCGTTTCTGGAGCTCGATCGCGGCAACCACAGGCGATGCGAGACCGATTAAACGGTGTGAAATAAGAGCCACCTCCGTCGAGAACATTTCGAACCGCGAAGACGTGCATTGGCCGGCACGTCCGCCAGACCTCTCCCCGATTGACTATTTCTCACGGGGAGCTGTGGAAGTCCTCGGTCGTACGTCCTGACGAGATCAACGCGGAATTTAAGAAGGAGCACGGCGACGAGCTTAGCATGCGACCCCACCCCCACGATTGAGCTCTAAGAGCGGACGCCCTGTATGTTGTGAGCGAAAAGTTGCTCTCGACGTCATGTAAAACTGGGCCAAATGGGCAATATTTTCGCTCTATTACAGTCTAGACGCGTGAGACGACCATAAATCGTCTAAAGACGGTATTTATTCTGCTTTCATGCCCCGACTCGTTTTCCATGACATAAAACCGGTCCATTGCACTGGTGACCCACGGGATCTCATCTCGTCTTACGTCCATACACGAACATAAAACTCTCTCATAATCGTAATTATACCGCGAGCACAAGTTTCATTCGCCCCACAAACAAAATAATTCCGGAAAATCCATATGGAGAAGTGTTATTTTACCTCGTCCACTAGCGCGTGCTAATTTGATCAATGTGTTTGTTGCCCTTATTACATTTAACGGATTGAAGGGTCTCGGAATCGATGGGGCGCAGATAAAAATAAATTCTTGTATCCACCAGATCGAGGTCTGACATAAAAAGGTCTGGTTAGCACAAATGAGGGAGTTACACGTGCGAAAGTTCTGCGGAAATCATAAACTCGATAAGGAATTGGATTTGGCGAAATAAGCGACTACAAAAGGTTGGAAATTAATTAAAAGCTCAATTAGGAAGCGGAGACCTGAATTCCATTACCGAAAAGCGATTCATTCGAGGAAATTTCTTCAGTGGGGCCCCTGTCCCCGTTGAACTTTAAGAAGAATATCGATCCGACGTAGTTGTTGTTACACGAGAGCGGCCGAATCAAGGAAATTAATCATTGGGTGTCCCAAACGCGTGTTTTCTAATAGAAGGAAATTCAAAACCGGGTCAGCCCGGTTCGCTCCATTATAAATTTTATGCTTCGCAAGACGAAATCCACCGCCACATTGGGGAACTTTGATGGTTCGAGTTCTCTCGTGCCGTGCAGGAACTCTTCTTTCGCCAACCGCAAAACACACGGGCGGTCAATAAGACGTCCGTGTCGATCCCTGCATCATTACCGCATGCGTGTCTCAAATATGATCAAAAGGGCCAACTTAGGAACCCCCAAGAGCCCTGTCCATCGATTGCTCCCCGACAAACGGCGCTGCCACGTATTTGCCTCCTTGAAGCTCCAGAAATGACGTAATAAGCTTTAGAGAGAGAGAAAGAGAGAGAGAGAGAGAGAGAGAGAGAGAGAGAGAGAGAGAGAGAGAGAGAGAGGGAGAGGGAGAGGGAGAGGGAGAGGGAGAGGGAGAGGGAGAGGGAGAGGGAGAGGGAGAGGGAGAGGGAGAGGGAGAGGGAGAGGGAGAGGGAGAGAGAGAGAGAGAGAGAGAGGGAGTGAGAGAGAGAGAGAGAGAGAGAGAGAGAGAGAGGAAACGGTTGCTGCCTCTTATTAGAAATAAATAAAGTGGATCTCCACGTAGAAATCGTTGATTTTCCATATGGCGCCTCCGCCATTTTGTCATTTCCAGAGAACGTCAACATTCCGATTGCCTGAAAGCTTCCAGGACGATTGAAATTTCAACGTTGGCTTCGCCATTTTGTAACCACGCGAAGAGGCAAATTTACCATTGCCGATGGCATCAGCCAGTCAAAACAGCCGGCGAATCCACCGCTACAAGCGCCATTCCTGGTGCACGAGAACTTGTTCCTAAAAATTTAAAAGAAAAAGCGGTGTGTCTCAGACGTATAGAACATATTTACAAAATTCGATGTTCGTTGGATCGGCGATTGAGGATTTTTTTAAGGCAGAGCGAGCGTTACCCCTTATTTGTCGATCCAGAACTTTTCTGGCGGTGAAACTTGGAACGTTCCGCGAATGCCTTTTATGGTTCATATGTATCGGGGAATAAAGTGGTCAATTGAGCGAGTTTTCGTTGGAATTAGAGCTGGCTTAGAAGATCGAACGGGCCAGACAACACAACAAAGAAAACTTATTGTCATAGAAGACGTTTTGAAAATTGTACATATTTTTTGTCCCGAGCCCATCGCTCAAGGTTATTGAAATTTATGTATTGTTCCCGTTGCACTTCACCGCAAAAAACGGGACTAATTTGACTTAAAGGTCTTTGATTCTCAACGAAAATACATAAAATAATCCGCCGAAATTTCGTTCTGTACAATTCACGAAAACTCAATTTAAGTTTTTTCTTCTCTTTAACGCTTGCGTCATCAAACGTCGGCTACGCGACTACATTTAATGACGTAAAACTTTGTAGCTTTTTCCTCGTTATGCCCTTCGCTCAAAAATCGCTATTTTGACATTGACGTTTGCAGCAATGTCCTTCATTAAAATGGCGGATTTGGTTTGAAATTACGATTATTTCGAGAAAAAAAAAATCGAAATTTGCACTTTTAACGGTATTTTTTCTTGTTTTAAGAGTTCGAAAATCGAAGCAAGAGGTACACTACGTCGGAAAATCATTAGAATAACAGATTTTGTTCAAGTCTTGAAAGAGTGTCTTCCACGGCCCTCGAAAGTTTAAGAACGCAGGTGAGTACTCTAAGCTCCAGTAACGGCTAGAAAACGGAATACGACTCAATAAACCGCCCCATAATGTCCACATGCTTTTCCTCCCCCGCACAAGTTTTCCCTATAATAATACCCCATCGATTTCAAAGCTCCAGAACCAAATAGATCTAATCCTCAAATAATGTCTATACTAATTCCTGCTGAAAATAACTGACGGCATCAGTTATAATGCAAAACTATTTGGTTTCCATCGTTCCGCGACCCCCGGGGGTGTTGCCCTATCTGCGTAACTATAATCGTCAATACAATGAAGGGTTGGAGACATCTAAGTCACAAGGGGAAATACCATTTTATCGTTACAGTATTTTGTATCAGTTTTGACACTATATTAAGCGAAAATGGAGCGGTTTTACGTTGTACTAATGAGGGTTGACACATGTATCCCTTAGGCTAAAAGTATTAAGGAATGTCCTATGGTTATTAATAGACAGTACTAGTTTAAGAATGAGGCTGGGCTAGGTCACGAATATAAAAGAACTTCGCTCATTTTTTTAACAATAATTATATTTTAATTTAAAAAATATTTTCTACAGATTTCACTTGATTTTTTGGAGGCTCCTGCCTTCCCTCATTATGCTATTTTATAATATACACAACAACTTTCTAACAATTAACTTGGGGAATGGATGATGTATGTTTGTTCAATTACTGAGTCAGTTTGTAGCTGGTTTTCTTGTACTTGCTAAATTGACAGTTGACTACCAAAAAAATATGACATTAAAGTAATACTGCATTTCCTTAGCAATATAAAAGTTCACATTTTACTGCTTTGCTGTTAAACTTGACTTCAAACTTTCTATCTAAATTTCTCCTTGGTAACTAGACTTAAGCTGATCCCATACCTCCTTTAGAGGTCTGAAAAACCATCACTCTATTATGGCCAAAAACTCTTTGACAAAAACGTACCAAAAAGACTCCAACAATCAACCCAAACAATCCAATGGCACTGCCAAAAATCTCAATAATAAGGATCTTGACAAAAAGGCTCTTGTTGGCAGCATCAGCGATAGCTGCTCCAGACCCCACGACCCCAACACAGAGACCACAAAAAAGATTCACAAAACCTACTATGATACCTGCTCCAAATATTACATGAGAGCCCATAAAGTTTTTTATAAGAACGGTCTCTGTGACATCAGGTGTTGTATCATATTTCTGAAAATAGTCACATAATTCAAAACAGCATTTGTTTCATGAGAAAATGTACCTGAAAGCTGCTGGATAAGACAATAGCAGTAATCAATCCGTAAATAGCCACAGCTTCACAGAAAATAATGGAAATCAAGTTCTTGGTTTTAATTCTTGGTGCCTTGACACCAGCCCCAACTATACTGGCCCCAGTAGTATAAATACCCCTAAAATACCCTATCAAACCCATTTGACATCTTTTATTGAAAATACGTACACTGCCGCCCCCACAACGGATAAAGCCACGGCGAGTCCAATGCCCATGGAGGCCCACAAATAAGGGGAGACATTACTGAAGAACCTGTCATCACCAAAATTTTGAAAATGGGTTACAGGAAATCTTCAATAGCGGGTACTTACCAGGCTAAGCTAATTTGCTCTCCTTTCCCCGTGAGGAGGTAATATAGGGCTGAAATAAAGAGAAATCATGTGACTGGTCACGGGATATGGAACGCCTATATTGGGTACTCGGCAAAGAGAAACTTACGTAAAATTATGAGGGTTGCAACTGAGATGTAACTTAGCGTATAGAGAAGCGTGTACCTCATTTTGTATGTTTTTTTGATGAAAAAACTGATAAACTAAAGAAAAAATTGGATGAAATTAATGTTTTCAACACGAAGAAGCTCACTCTCCCATATCATCACAGACAGTTGATAACCTTGATTTTTAACAGCTGTAGTGACAAGTGTAGTAATGTGTTCCGTGCTCGATATTCTACATAATTTACATAATCCGAGTACTTCAACGAATATATCAAAAGTAAATGTCATTCGTAATTGTCTAATGCCATTGCTCGTTGACATTTGTGTGTTTTGGTTCGTGTCACAATCCTTTTAAAATATTCCATAAGTTCCATGAAATAATGCTTTTGCAAAGGATTTTGCAATATTTAAGCCACGTTTAGCTGTAATTCGTTACTAAATCTGTGCTATGACTTAGTAAAAACCAGTGTTTAAGTTTCGGAAGAAACATCAACGCCTCCGCAACGATGGAAGGGGGAAAATTTCTGGTATTCACCACCATTTGTTTCGTCCTGTTTTGGAACATCGTATCCTTACAAAACATGTCTGTGGTTGTCGTTACCAGCAACGTCTCCCTAAAGGGTCTTGCCCCAAACCCGTCACTCCCCTCTGTGATTATCAATTCCAATGACATTAGTACCAATTCATTCAAAAGTAAAAATACCAGTGACACAATCACATTGCTTCCAACTGTGACATCACCTCCCAATGGCACGATCTCCAATAGCGTAATCGCTAAAAACTCCGATATTCCACCAATAGATGCAAATGGCACTGCAGATGTAAATGCCACAAAGATCAATGTATCTTCGACCACACAATCAATTGAACCAGTTTTGCCAGATAAAGAAGCAGCTGAAGATGAGCACAACAGTTCTATGGCCATTTTCTTTGTGCTCTGTGTGCTTGCCTTGGGCATTCTCTTAATTCATCTCATGCTCCATACAGGCTTCCAGTATGTTCCTGAAAGTATTGTTATTGTTTTTCTGGGGGCTCTTATAGGATTTGCTATGAGTGCTTTAAGTAACCGAAATATTAGTAATTGGAGAAAAGAAGAAGCATTTTCCCCCACAGCCTTTTTCCTCATATTGTTGCCACCAATTATCTTTGAATCAGGTTACAACCTGCACAAGGGAAACTTTTTCCAGAACATCGGTTCAATCTTGGTTTTTGCAATTCTGGGCACCACAATCTCAGCCTTTGTTATAGGTTTTGGTATCTATTTCTTAGGATTAGCAGATGTAGTCTATAAGCTCAGTTTTGTGGAGTCTTTTGCCTTTGGTTCATTAATTTCAGCAGTAGATCCGGTGGCTACAGTGGCCATATTTCATGCTCTGAATGTGGACCCAATATTAAATATGTTGGTCTTTGGTGAGAGCATTCTAAATGATGCTATTGCTATCGTTTTAACCACTGCAGCTCTGGAATCAAACAACCCTGCAATGGGCACTGGAGAAGCAATTATGTTGGGAGTAGAAAACTTTTGTCTTATGTTCTTTGCTTCTGCTGGAATTGGAGTGATCTTTGCCCTTATCAGTGCCCTTCTCCTAAAACATGTAGACCTCCGAAAAAATCCCTCCCTAGAGTTTGCCATGATGTTGGTTTTTACTTATGCCCCATATGTATTGGCTGAAGGAATTCATTTATCTGGTATCATGGCCATTTTATTCTGTGGCATTGTCATGTCCCACTACACCCATTTTAACCTATCGACAGTCACTCAAATTACCATGCAACAAACACTGAGAACGTTGGCTTTTATTGCTGAAACGTGCGTGTTTGCCTACTTGGGTCTAGCCTTGTTTAGCTTCCAGCATCGAGTCGAGCCAGCTTTAATTGTCTGGAGCATCATTCTTTGTCTAATTGGCAGAGCCTGCAATATTTTTCCTTTAGCCATTTTGGTTAATCGCTTTAGGGAGCATCAAATAACAAAGAAAATGACTTTCATCATGTGGTTCAGTGGGCTGAGAGGAGCAATTTCCTACGCCCTTTCATTGCATTTGAACTTTAGCGACGAGACCCGCCATGTCATTATCACCACTACCCTGATTATAGTATTGTTTACTACCCTGTTCTTTGGGGGCTCTACCATGCCACTGTTGAAGTTTATGCAAGCAACCAAAAATCCTGCCAGAAGGCAAAAGAGAAGGAAAAAGGATAGGGAGGTCACTTTGAGTAAAACAAGGGAGTGGGGGCAAGCCCTGGATTCGGAGCATTTATCGGAGACTACCGAGGGCGAGATGGAGGTATCCTTTGTTTCGGACAGAATTAAAGGGTTTGCAAAGTATGATCTGAAGTATTTGATTCCTTTTTTTACTAGGAGGTTTACACAGCAGGTAAGTTGATATCGATTTATGTTTTGTGATTGACACCTGATTAAGTGGCAGATCACTGAGGTTTTTTGCTGTACACACTTGAGATATTCCAAGATATTTGAACGTATTAGTAGCTAAGGTAAATATTTCGAGATACGTTTGAAGTATTTCTAGATATTTCTGAGAGATTTCGAGGTACAAAAAAAAATCATCAACGATCTACTTCTTAGATTCAATTATACTAGTAAGGTTTAAGCAATGTTCAACTTGCCCTCATATTTTTTCTAAGTCTACAAATTGAGTTAAAAGTGACCATTGAAACAACGCTTAGACTCAATTGCAGCGCACATTCATTATTTAGAGGTGGAGGTGAATTTCCAATTATACACATTTCCCTTTGTTAAAAGAACGTTTTGCTCGGATACAGGTAAAGGCATCTTGTGACGTCATTGTTGATTTACAGTCGTTAATTTTCATCCTATAACCTCAAATACTCATTTGCAATTCTTGTTGTTGATTGCGTATTTTCAAGTAGCTTTTGCATTGAAAAATGCAGTTTTCCTCCTCAAATTATGTCATAAACTCAACTAATTTGGCATTAAATAGTGCCTTAACATGCAGCTACCTCTCGCTACTGTTTTTATGGTTTCACTTCTCCGATTTCCTGTACGAAATAGGGAACTTCAGGAGCAGCTACTTGCAGTGGATTTTACTGATTTTTGAGGTGGTAAAGTACTGGGCGGCTCCCGTCATCTATCCTATAGATCCTAAGAAAACCGACCCTAAGAGACCAGGTGTATTGAAAAACGCCGTCACAGTAGTTGCCCTAGTGGCAGCATTTTATGCCATAGCAATTCTCTTTGGAGCCCCCTTCTTTACCAAGCAAGAGGAAACGTTCACTTTCGCTCTCACCATGGGAGTTTTAACGGTCCTGCCTAGCAGCCTTCACCTTGGGCCTGACAAAAGTCCTTCTATTCTCTTGTCTTTATCATCCCTCAATATCACCAATTCACAGAGACCATTTGTGATAGTGGCTCAGCTTACATGTCTTGGTGCTTGGCTGGGAGCAGTGGTTATTCCACTGGACTGGAACAAACCCTATCAAGTGTGGCCAATTCCTTGCATCTTAGGAGCTTTAGCTGGCTGTTTCTTGGGAAATTTTTCTCTTTTAATTGCACATGTTTTCCAAAGTTCAAAGTCAAAAAGACAGCTGAGAACTGAGTGTTAATTGCTTGTAGGAATTGAAGGATTGCAAGAGTCAAATGACTGACCTTACAAATCAGTGGTATCAAGCTATTAGGATATCTCCAGATCATTCAGACGAAGAGACAGGAACTACTGCTCGGTCCAGTATATCCAGTATAGTTCGCTGACCATCTTCAAAGTGTAGTTCGGAGAAATTTCCATTAATAAGTTGTTAAGTAATTTGTGTGTTTTAAGTGGTGTATTTGGTGAGATAGACTCATTTGGTTTTTGCTTGTATTGTATTTCATTGAATTTTACTGAGTGATTGTTCTAAATTCGTATCTGTTATTAGGTTTAGATGCCAATGTCTGGCATTTTACAGCACAAAATCTGTCCAATCAACATTCATGCAAGGTTGAAATATTAAGTTGTGATAATCCATAGGCCATTATATATTTTAATGTTACTTGGCAGTATTATTTAGGGCTATTTTTATACTTCAAGCCCTTCTTAAATCAGAATAACCTGTTAGATAGTGCAGCTTGGATGTGTGTAATTTCATAGGTATTTTCAAGCACTCCTGTGTATCATTTTCATTTCGAGGACAATATTTCACCCCCTAAATGCATTCGCTTTTCACCAAAAATGTAGAATTAGCATAATTCTCTAAGTCTAAGCACATCTATGGGTAAACCTGTGATGGTGCTCTATTTTAATGGTCTTAAGTAGATTATAACAATTTTGGCTGTTGATTTTTAATATCAGGATTATTACGAATTAGTACTACCAAAATTCGGAGATAAGACGATGATGTTAAATAGTGTTATGGGTTTTTGTTTGTTGCTTAATAAATGAATTTTGTCGTTGAACTGGTTTGTGTTTTGTCGAGATTTTTTAATTGTTTCCTAAGGAGCAATGAAACCCACAGTGGACATTATGGGGCCTTAAATTAAACTGATTTGTTTATAAAGTATTCATATTTATTCGAACCAGTTGAATCGTTTTTCCTTGGGAATTCCATCATTTCTTGTTTAGACCTTAAAAACTTAGATCGGTTGAGCTCTGGTTGATTAGGAGACATAAATAGCTAATAATCACATGAAATTTAAAGAAATGTACAGTTTAATTATAAAGAGATTAATAATCAGTGATATTAACGCAAAAATGTAAATATTATTAAAAAAACATAATTTAACGCCTATCTCTGTAGCGATAGCGACTGTCCCTATCTCTCAGTCTTTGTCTTTCGCGTTCCCGCTCCCTTTCACGCTCTCTCTCACGCTCTCTTTCTTTTTCCCTTTCACGCTCCCTCTCTCGTTCCCGCAAACGCTCTCTATCCCTAGACCGTCCCCTCGATCTATCTCTAGAATACCCTCTGGATCTGGACCGATCCCTGGAGTATCCCCTCTCCCTCGAGTACCGCTCCCTGGAATATCCTCTCTCTCTCTCCCGGGAATACCCTTTGGAAGGGGCTTGGTCCCTGGACGAGCGTCGCTCCTTGTTCTTCCAGATAAACTCCTCCACAGTTCGGTCATAGGTGCGTTTGTCGGAGTGATAAGCACCCATCCTCGGCGCCGGGTACTCGGCCATGGGAACAGCTTCGAAATACCTAATAATTGCCTCCAAAGTTGGAAGGGATTTTCACTTGAGTTCCAACTTTACCTGGCAGGAGTGCGCATACCCTCATAACTGGAGTGCGGCGGATAGAGCCCTGGAGGTGCGACATAAGGTAAAGGGGGTAGTTGATGTTGCATGGTGCGCATGTAATCAGCTACGTAGGCTTCGGCTGCGGCCGCTGTATACGGCCGAGAAGTTTCTCTGTCATAGAATGACAAGTATCTGAAAATGGGGCTGAGTCATGCGTGTTTAGAGTTTAGCAGAGGGTATTCATGTCAGTTTCACTCATCGCTCAGGATTCTTTAAGATCTGGCTTGATGAACTACCTGTTAGCATATTGATTACTCTTGCCTGAAGGTACAACTTGTACCAGATGGCAGAGGCTACCTCATATAAAGCAGATAATCGGTACACCCTGCAACTTTTGCCAACCTACTTTATTTCTAATATGTATATGAAGCAGCAAAAAAAGTTACCACGGTGGACACGCCCTCTGTTATCCAGGCTACACAGAGTACCCTTCGTTTCTTCCTGTTCACTTACCCTCATGGCAAGCAGGGGAAATGAAGAAAATAATTTATTACCATAAACAGTCCACAGAGTCGCCCTAAACCCTTGGAAAACACTCTTCATTTGAGCGTTTTAAGAACCTTTATACGTTTGGAATGATGGTTGTCACGAAGACTCAAATTATTTTACCAAGTCCGATGACACTCACACATAAAATGCTCTTAAGAAAAATGTTCATAACACTAGAGAGTTCATGTGAGAAGTCCCCCAAACTACAACCCAGCGGCTCACTGTTGCAGCAAAGAAATAAACACTCATTGGTGAGTAAAAACTACAAGAACCACACTTACCTTTCTTGGGCACGAGGCGAGACTGACCGCCTATAACCACCGGAACCTAGTAACCTATTGGGCATAAAGAACTTCCGCCTGGAAAATCCACCTCCTCTGCCTCCTCTGAATGTAAAAGGGGCTCTTGCAGCTATCGGCATCCTAGCTTTAACGTGTCTGCCCCCATCTTTTGCTCGCAAGTTCAATTTTTTGGAAGCCTCTTTAGCCAATCTTAAAATGGGTGATAGGTCTACTGCATCATCTTCAGGGAAAAGACGGCACAGTTCCTCAGCTACTCGTGGTTCAATTTCCTGCCCATCTCGGCCTATTTTGACAGGTTTGCCATCATTCCATGGGTTGTAAAGGTGCATGGTATTGGAGAATGGTAGCTCCTTGCGACAAATCCAGTCAATTTTAAACACTCCTCCTAAAGCTTTGGCTGACAGGCCTGGTGGGAGTACCCAAGATACTCCTGGGATATTGTGACGGGATTCACCTTTTAATCTAGCAAAGCCTGCAAATTTCCCACTTTCCTTAACTGAGAATATGAGAAGTACATTTCTTGCTTCTTGGAAAGCTTGGTTCAAGTTGCCTTCATTCTGTGGTAGGGTTGACCACACACCTTTGGCTTTGGATAATGCAATATTTTCCGCGTTATTCGATTTTATGATGAAAAACCTGGCGTCTCGGAAGAGGTAGTTAAGTTTTGTCAAATAGTCATATTTTGATTTGCAATCCTTGGAGCGCTCAGCTTTTGCAGAGGGTGAGGGACTCTTATCAGAGCGAGTGCTTTTGTGGCGTTCGTGGCGCCCCTTTCCCGAGGAAGCTGTAGTCACCGAAGTGATACTGGGGGCTGAAGATGACTCTGAACTGGAAGAGGAAATGTCGCTCTCGTAGTTTACTTCGTCTAGTTTCATGTCGTCGCCCATGTCGAGGCTGAGGTTCTCCGAGTCTGGAATTGCGTTCCTGGGCGATGAACTGTCCATTATCGGATGAGGGGCACAAGCAAAGCACCGGTCGCGGCACTTTTGAACACTATAAATTCACACTATTTAGCATTAGAGTGAATTCTAAATTGTAAATTTGGACTTGTAATACCGGAAAATGAAATATTTTTTAATGAAAAAGGAACCGGATAATTGCAATGCATTAAAACTCCAAAATAAATAGAGGCAGCAAGGACCAAGATGAATTCTCTATTTTCGCATGAATGTTCTATATTCTTCCTTTATCGTAGTCCATATATAAGACAATAACAGAATGTGAATATCATGTCGGTGATTGATTCGTTGTCGTGAATTAAAATTTGACAAATGATAAATTTATAAGCGTGGTTAAGCCATTGCTAGCCCTGATCGACGTCATCTTTTCTATAATTTGCGTCATTAACGCACTCGAGCGAATAGGATATAGGTTAATTCTGGTTAACTAGAGGTGATTTCGACTTGCGAGTGCTACGCAGCTCGTACCCTAAATTATAATGTCTTATCATTTAGTTTCATATATAGAATTAGGAAAGAACACATCAATTCGAGGTGTCAAACACCTATCAATAGTTATCAAACCGTTTTATCCTATGGAGGCAATGGTTCGAAGTTCTGACAACTTTATCAAGATCAATTCCAGGAAACGTTGAAAAGTAACACAATATTGTTTAGGGTCAAAAAAGTGAAGAGAATTGTAGCTTTGGCTCATGATGACGACAGAATAACAATTTTTGCTCATTTCGATTTTTCGAAAATTGAATATTTGATGTAAAACTTGTGAATTTAAGCAGATTATTATTGTTATATGAATTCTAAAATGTGATGAATATAAAATGCAATAGTAAATATACGAAAAAGTGTATAAACATTTTATACCTACCATTTACCAGATGTCGACGTTGTCTACACCTTACCAACTTGTAAATATCAAATGATAATGTCATATGTCATCTTAACAATTGACCTTACATAGCCTAAATATTGACACCACTGGAATTCTTCCTAGCCTTAGATTAAAATGGCCCCGACGTAAGTTATTTTATTCAATACAAATTCCTAATCATCCAAAAATTCACCGGAGTTTCTTCGTTTTCAAATTTATTTTTCATCACCTTTAATGTTTTCCTTGACATTTTCTTAAACATTTTCCACTCTTTTTCCCTATAGCACCGATAAATGTTTTTCTAAAAGTTGTAGTGTTTACATCAGTAAGGTGCCTTGAAGAAGCAGTAAAAATGAGTTTCTTTGATTTTCAGGGTGGAGAAAAAAACGAAAACGGTTAAAGGACTGCCTGCAGTGCCCGAAGCGGTATTAAAGCACCGCAAAAGGCGTGCGGCTTCTCGTGCCAAGAGGCTCCAATCGACCATCAAGAAGAAGGCCGCTTTGATCAAGAAGAAGAAAGATATCTTTAAAAGGGCCGAACAGTATGTTAAAGAGTACAGATTAAAGGAACGTGATGAGATCAGACTTATCAGACAGGCGAAAAATAAGGGTAATTTCTATGTGGCTGCTGAAGCTAAGTTGGTTTTTGTCATTCGGATCAAGGGGTAAGTTCAACTCGTTACTAGAGATCTTGCTTTTACGCACGTAGATGGTTTCTATAGTGGTTTTGCTGCTTATTTGCAAAACCACTTTCCATGCTGTCTTAAATTGACTAGTTTTTTGTTCATGTCCTAGCTAGCTGATAGCTAAAGGCATTGTAAACATTTCTAACATTTGTCTACTTATTCAGTTGTATTTTTGCCCAGTTGGGAATCCCACAAATAGCAATAAACTCCAATTTTAATTTTAGTATCAACAAAGTAGCACCCAAAGTCCGTAAAGTCTTGCAGCTCTTCAGGCTCCTCCAAATCAACAATGGAGTTTTTGTGCGCCTTAATAAAGCCACCATTAACATGCTTCGAATCTGTGAGCCTTACATTACCTGGGGCTACCCCAACTTAAAGTCAGTTCGGGAATTGATCTATAAAAGGGGTTTCGCCAAGGTTAATGGTCAAAGGATTCCCATCACGAGCAACCAGATTATTGAAAACCGATTAGGCCGAATGGGGATTATTTGCGTAGAGGATTTGATCCATGAGATTTTCACTGTAGGCACTAAGTTTAAATATGCCTCTAATTTTTTGTGGCCTTTCAAGGTGAGTCGTTTTCTGGTTAGTCCTAGCCAACTTGATCTACATGTTGTCCTTTGATCAGTGGGGGATGTGTTAAAGACAGTTGGTAAATTGATTCCACTGCAAAAACACTGTTACCATTTTTCCTTTGATATAGGTTTACAGTCTTTTTGCAAATGGTACAGGATGTTTCTTACTCAGGTATTTCTTTTTGCTATACATATGTTTTTTTGTCTTTTTTAAAGTTAAACACCCCAACTGGTGGCTGGCGCAAGAAGACAAATCATTACGTTGAAGGTGGTGATTTTGGCAACAGAGAAGACAAGATCAATGAGCTTCTTAGGAGGATGGTGTAAAAACCCCTTTTTCCTGATAATAATAAAACTTGTACAATAAGGATTTTTGTTAACTTCCCTTCCATTAAAGATTTCCGGCATTTCCATTTAATGCTTTATAAAGTATAGATTTTAGATTAAATTAATCGCAGAAATCATTAAATTATCCAATATTCCCAAGGAGAGCATACTGATGATTATGTCTTTGTTCAGTTGCCACTGATGAATTTCTCAATAAAACAAAGCAATTCCTGTCTAAAGAATGTTAATAAGTAACTTTACAATTTTGCTTAAATAACATATAAATCAAATTTGTAAACAATTTTATGGTTAAAGCCGGCATCCCAAATAAATGCACACACCTATGGTGGAAGGTGGCAGTCCAAGATCCCTCATAACATACAAATTAAAACGTATTCGATCTCCTTTATGAGACAAAGGGAAAAATTAATTTTAAAACCAGATTTCCAATTGACAAAACTAAATTAGCCACGAGAGTAATTATTAAAATTTGTCAATCTGTCTGATCGTGCCTAGTTCTTCCCGCTTCCAATGGGTAGCATGGGTTTTCCCTTGTCTTTTCCCCGAAGTTTTGTTCCAATCACTCTTTCAATCTTTCCGAGGATTACATTGTTGGGTATCCCCTTTCCTGCCTCATAGTCTGTGATGACTTGTGGTTTCTCGTTTATTTTAGTGGCCAGTTCCTTTTGGCTGAGGCCCTTGAGTTGTCGACCTTGTTGGATAATCTTTCCCACGTCCAATGAGATTGTGTCGTGTTTCAATTCCTCGGTTTCCCGGTCGAGTTTAGCAGTGTTTTTGGTGGTGACGTGCTGTTTATTGCTGCCTGCTCCCCCTGGAAAAGCGCAATTTGGTGGAACCCCGAAGAAGGGGATCATCCAACTCACATTTTAATTGTGTGTCCACTGCGATGCCCTGTCGTCGCGCAGCGTTTACGGCCTTCTCAGTTTTCATAGTTGAAGCCTTAGGGGTTTTTTTCTTCAAAACGGTTACAGTATCCCAATCAGACATTGTTTAGTATTTCTACAAAGGGTTGTTAAAAAAGAATTTAATGGAGAATTGTAGCTATTCTGCCAATTGTAAAATTCAATATACACCTGAATCTAGCCTCCATATGATTCTATCATAATAAAGAAGTGTAGTAGATATTCGCCTGGTAAGAAGGGAGTAGATGGAGTTGTAACTGGATTCGTCTTATATTTGAAAACACCATAAATAGGGATGAGTATATCTTTGAAGTGTACGACTTGTCGATAATCAACAGTTTATTTGTTTAATTTCCAATGGAGTGTTGATCGTATTTTTAAGTATAAGTCTTTGTTAGAGTAAGAATAGTTTGGTTAGATTAGTTGAGGTTTTGGTGGATTTTGAGAGTGTGATTCGGTAGGGATGCTCGCTCTGGCAAGTAAACCTGACGAATGACCGAAAGGTAACGCGTGTGAACGAAAACTCCAGGGCATGCTGTCAAGGGCTAACGGTTTGGGGTACAAAAGATCGAGGAGGCGACATCGTGAACATCCCAGAGAGGTACAAAAACAAAGGCTTAAAGCGATAGCAGAGTAAAACGCGATAATACCGCTCGACTCTGTTATCTGATGCCAAAAACAAAAAGCGGCCCAAAAGCACGATGAAGGATTCGGGCACTGGCTCGAAATCCTTTGCAAATACGGTTTTTTTTAGTGAGTGAAACCCCATAACAGGCTGGTAGTACGAACTGCAGTACGTCTTGCCGACAAAATTTTTTATCCCTGGGGTCGCGTACCTCAAAAAGAAAATGACGACGGCATTGTCAACCCTGCTGTACGTGGCTCCTGATTGGTGGACGGAGCTGATGTACAGGAAGTACGACGCCATCTTGGAGAGAGCAAATTGTTTGCTCGCGCTCTGAGTGAGTACTGCTTACAGGACGGCGCTGGCTGCGGCGGTGTTGGCCTCAGCCAAAATATCTCCGATAAGGATAAGACTGAAGGAAAGGAGAGTGTTGTGGGAGAAAGGGAGAATGCATAGGAAAGAGGTGCGACAGTGGGTGATGGAGGAATGAGCGAGGTAATGGGTGAGGTACAAAGGATGAGTAAAAAACCTTCATACCCAGAATTCGTAGGTGATACGAGTGTGAGTGGACGAAGAGTGGTTACATGCTTTCCAGGCGTTTACCGGCGACGGGATGTTCGGGAAATACTTGAGGCAGATCGGAGTGGAAGGGAGTGCTGAATGTTGATTCTGCGTCGAAAGGGAGGACACGCTCAGAGCACATGCTGTGGGTGTGTCCAGAATGAGAGGACTATCGTACGGCGGTGAAGGAAGGGTGACTCGAGCTGGATCGAAGCACAATAGGAAACGAGTTGGTGGAAAGGAAGAAGTAGGGAATGTCTGAGAGAATGATTGAAAATATAATGAGAGTAAAGATTGCCAGGTAAAACGAAAAAAAAAAGAGTGGCTGCTGAGTCGTGTCCGTATCTATTTCAGGCGAAAAGGTATACTCCTGTTGAAATGTCCGAAAGTGGTTTCGGGTGGTGGAAGAGGGGAGAAGGGTTTTTATTAGGTAGGTTGAAGTGGAGGCTTAAATCCCACACGTCCGGTCGTCAAACAATAGACTGGGTGTCTTTGGAAGATTTTCACTAATTTCCCGTAAAAACAATTTTTACGGTTTTTTTAGTTATTTTCATTTTTGGTTAAATTTCATTATAATATTTATTATATTTTCCAATTGTTTTTTTTTGTTTTATTTTGTCCTATTCAAAACCCTGATCCATTCCACGTCTTGGGAAGTTTGGGGATACTTATATAGAAAATAAGAAAAAAAAAACACAATTTGTTGTGAAGAATCACGTTTTGCAATATCAAAGAAGTCATTTCTTCAGAGAAGCCATAAATTTTGGTGAGTTAAATAATATGAATTCATTAAGACAATTATCAATTCAATTATCAGTCAAATTATCAATTCAATTATCAGTCAAATTTTCAGTTCAATTATCAGTCAAATTATCAGTCCAATTATCAATTCAATAATTAGTTCAATTATGAGTTTAATTATCAGTCCAATTAGGAATTCAATAATTAGTTCAATTATGAGTCCAATTAGCAATTCAATAATTAGTTCAATTATGAGTTTAATTATCAGTCCAATTAGCAATTCAATAATTAGTTCAATTATAAGTTGAATTATCAGTCCAATTATCAATTCAATAATTAGTTCAATTATGAGTTTAATTGTCAGTCCAATTATCAATTCAATTAACAATTCAATAATTATTTCAATTATGAGTTTAATTATCAGTCCAATTAGCAATTCAATAATTAGTTCAATTATAAGTCCAATTAGCAATTCAATAATTAGTTCAATTATAAGTTGAATTATCAGTTCAATTATCAATTCAATTAACAATTCAATAATTAGATCAATTATGAGTTTAATTATCAGTCCAATTAGTAATTCAATAATTAGTTCAATTATAAGTTGAATTATCAGTCCAATTATCAATTCAATTAACAATTCAATAATTAGTTCAATTATGAGTTTAATTATCAGTCCAATTAGTAATTCAATAATTAGTTCAATTATAAGTTGAATTATCAGTCCAATTATCAATTCAATTAACAATTCAATAATTAGTTCAATTATGAGTTTAATTATCAGTCCAATTAGTAATTCAATAATTAGTTCAATTATAAGTTGAATTATCAGTCCAATTATCAATTCAATTAACAATTCAATAATTAGTTCAATTATGAGTTTAATTATGAGTCCAATTAGCAATTCAATAATTAGTTCAATTATACGTTAAATTATCAGTCCAATTAGCAATTCAATAATTAGTTTAATTATGAGTTTAATTATCAGTCCAATTAGCAATTCATTAATTAGTTCAATTATGAGTTTCATTATCAGTTCAATTTTCAATCAAATTATAAGTCAAATTATCAGTTCAATTATCACTTATTATTACTTGATATTAAACGTTAAATTTCGAATGTGAAAACAGTAAATTAATTGGTCCAAGGACTATTAGCAGCTAAGCATACCGTCTCCCACTTGATTGCTCCGATTTTGGCGAACTGAATATACTTTGGATGTCAACGAAACAGGCGATTTTTTTATATATTTTTATTGCAGAAAGGCATTGTATTAATTAGAATTTATATTTCGAAACAAACTTATGATTACTGAAATCCATTTAAATAATCAATATTACTGGGAGATTTTTAGTGTAACTGTTCTTGACGTGATGAATGCTTTTGATTATTAGTATTTGAAGTGTGGGAGTAAATTAGGCCTAAAATCAATTATCATAACATCATTATAAACCACATTCTTAGTGGCGCCATCTACCAAGCGCAGGATGCACTAGGTGTTACAAATCGACATAGTTCTGTTATCGCACCATGTACAATTTTCGACATTCACTCTTAGATGGTGCCACAAGAGGAGCGTTACCGATTACAGATTTATTTATGTAAAAAAAGCTTATTTGGTGTACTGGCACATAGATGGCGTTACCTAAATAAATTAGTGACGAAATCACTGAAGCGGATTTGAACCATGTAGTGCGAATTCGTCGAAAATCCTATTATTTACCAGTTAGAGCAGGGACAACGTAAAAATAACAAATTAATATATAATATGTACATTGGTTTGTAATGATGAATGATTTATTTTATTTAAAACAAGCATATGTGCATTAAGAGTATATAGTTGAGAATTATACCATCAAAAAAGGATATGCTTTAAAATGAGCAAATAACCACGTAAATTTACTCTGCACTTCAAATAATGCTTAACAATAGTTGTAGTTAACATGAATGCGCATTGCCGTAATAATAGTCTTGCTCATGTGTTCAAAGAAATAAATAAGTAATTTACGCGCTCCGCATGTGCGTGTCTACCATCTTACTCAACATACCTAAAAATGGCACAATATCTCCGTTTAATCCATCTAAAAACAATTCTCTAATAAACTGTGTGCATAACCATCCCTTCAATACTTTTATCATTTTCTTAAGATGAAGCTTATTTATTACAATATAGAAAAAGTAAGACAAATTGCCATAAAAATGTTGAAACTTTAAAATTTTCTTTAAATCTACTATTGCTAAGTTCTTTTTAATTATTATTCTAAGTTGTGTTTGCCAAGTAGCGGCTTCCGCAAACGAACCACTCTGTGGCGCCACTCGGTCGTTTGTATCGGCGATCTGTGGCCGCGCGCAGAAAGGGTAAAAGAGGAGCGGTGGGAGGAGGAGGAGGAAGAGAGGGAGAGAGAGAGACATTCATCCAACGAAAACTGATAGATTAACTGAATACAATCAACGACACTAGAATCGCTTGTGTTGGGCGGGCGTCTCTGGTTGAAAATCGATAGATTTAAGTAGCGACCGAGTGGTACGACCAAGTATCCGCCTGTAGGCGCCCTAAGAGCTGCAACAACATATTTTTGTCGCTAAAACCCCAGTATGAGATTAATATTTACAGTTTGATGACGTATAAATATGGTATGTGCCAAAAATAATACAGAAAAATCTCGTGTTTTGTTATTGAACAAACGCTCGAATTTAAGTTATTTCTGCATAATTTGGATAACAATAGCACTAGACCTAGCGTATGCATACAAGTCAAAATACTGAAAGAAAATTAAGGTGCCCTTCGCGAACTATATACAACTCTAATAATAAAGCAATAGCACCAAAGCATTTTTGGTCGATTTTTCGTATTCTTAGATGCTCTTTGGTCTATTCTAGAAAAATATATTTCACTTATAGAGATAGATATGTTTAAGGTAATTTCTCTAAAGACGATACAATTGGACCTCAATACAGTCTTAAAACTATTTAGGACCTAATAGACGTTCTTGCATCAGGAAGGTTCAATTTCGAATAATAGAGAAATCCTGGTGGCAGTAACGTTTAACGCACAAACTGAGCGTTGCGAAAACAACGGGTTTGGATTGTGAACGATTGCGAAAAGGTTTAGAAAGACGGCTTTGTGTGTCACGACTCGTTCGAATGAATCGTAGATCGATGGTGATTTTAGATCGGTATTGTCGGATCATTTTTGAACCATCATTAATAAAAAAAAGCTCACCGAACTTCTGCATGTTTATTCCTAATCGAAAGCTTCGTTGCAGCTTGATTAACGACGTCGCAGCGCTAAATTTGTGCATCGAACTGTAGTTTGCTCTCAGATTTGCTAGTTTTCTTGCCACAATGGCGGATAATTCTCCCCTTTCTTACTCAGTTATTTACGTCGTTCTTTTGATGTCCTGATGCCTCTGTATAGATTTAAGCCATCTATATAGTCAGTTTTTTTCAACAATTATCACTATGAGTGACTAATAAATTGTAAACGTGGGATTTTCAAACAATGTATACTCATACCTTTCACGGCTTCAAAATAACCATCGCTGCCATTAAGCACGAATAAGAGACAGGGGGTATTTACAGCGCTCCGTTCTAGTCTAGCCGAGTCAGGGATGTTTTAGGAAAATCTTTTATACAGCCTGCTCCCAGTATATTTCTCTCCCACTTTCGGGAGTTTGATTTTTTTTGGACACACTATATAGGAAACGATCTTGGGTCAAGATTGGGGGTATCTAGAAATTTAGATAATGGACGGTTTACTAACACCTACGTGATCATACATAGAAACAATTCAACAGTACATAACAATAAATTGCTGTCAGTCTATGATGTTTACAATTAAATTGGTCTATGAATCATTTGGATGGAGCCCATCGAAGCCTGCTAAGAGTCAATTTACTTAAGCAGCAATGGAAGTTACCAATAAACGTCCAAAGTGAAGGCCTCTAATATGAAGAACTATTGAGCGATATTTGCGACTACCTACCTCTAACTCTCTAAAGCCACTTGTTAGCACCTCTAAATGCTCCTCACTAAAACCCGTTGGATGCGACAACGCACAACAACCGAAATAGTCGCGAAAGGAAAAGAAGAACTCGATTTTCTGAAATCCCAAAGCGAAACTGTTCCCTTCAACTACCGCCGGGTGGAGGAGTCGAGACTACAGCCACTTCCTCCTCAAGCTGCTGCCCCGCTTCCCCCACATTAGGTTATATCATACGATGGTCCCTTGAAGTTGTTGGGGGTCGCCCGACGACGTAGGGAGGGCCGCTTGCGACGACGACGTCATCGGTTCCATAAACGAAGGAGCGATGAGACCTGCGGTCGTTAATAGGTTAGTTGCCGATTACGAACAGTGAGGAATGAAGTCACCTAAACTAACGCCCCCAATAGATTGGAGGCTCAGGGTGCTGGCGGTGTGATGGGGAGGTCCTCCCAGCGATCCCCCCAACATGGGAGGACTCACCACCAGCTGTGTGTTGCTGGAAATTATGGGGGGGCTGTCTTCCTCGGGTGGGGTCACTTCAAGGCCGATGCTATCGTTCAGGGCGATTTTGATGGGGTTCTGGAACGACGTGGAGAAGTGGGAGAGACCGATGTCTTCCAGGCTGCTTTTCCGCTTGGGGTTACCGATGTTGGGTAGCCCTTGGCGGAGGGAATTCGATCTAGAAATGTTGGTATGTAACAGATTGCCGCGTAATATTCAACTTCGAATTTTAAACAATAAACTCACCTCCTCAACAAGATATCGTCTATCACTCTCAAAGAATTAGATCGGCCCCTCTGATGAGTGTTCACTGTGGGACTATCGGGCAACGACAAGGAATTAGACTTTGTCGTCGCCAGGGGAGGAGGCCTCGGGGCCTGGTACCCGCTTAGCCCCAATCCCGACCCCCTGCGACTGCCCCCTAACTGTGCAGTGCTCCCCAACTGCTGCAGCAGGTTCTGCGAGCAAAAGCTGATGTTCGATTTTCGACGACTGTTGTGCCTTTCAAAAGTTTTTTGAGCTGAGAACGGGCTCGGTCGCACTAAGTATCTGCGAGTGGAAAACGTGACTCAAGTCTTTAGATTCCTATCACCACTCACATGATATCACCCTCTTCTAACTTAAGATCACAGCTGGGATTGATTATGACGTAGCTGAGGCTGTTGCGCTTCTCGCTGACGTCATTATAATCTATTGTGGGCAAATTGAGGCTCTCCATGCGAGAGCGTACCAAATTTGCGATTTCCGCCCGTTCTATTTGCTGGTTGTGGTTGTCTTTGGCCTCGTCAGTCATGTTGATCGAATACTGGAAAATTCAAAAAGTCCCCACTACTCGCGGAATTCAGTGCTGCCTATGCCTAAGGGTGAAGGCTATGCTGGGTCTATATGAGCTTACCATGGAGCTGCGCCTGTTGCTGCAACCGAGACAGTTGGTCCCCTCTTTGGGCCGGTACGTTACCCCCACTCGGTCCGGGCCCAAATCCTCGTCAAGCTAGTCATAATAATACGCAACTATTACGTGCACTACAACAGGCCACTAGAGAGAAAATTTTAGTCGTGTTTGTTGCAGTTTCAGTAGTAAAAAGGTCTTTGGCAATCATCGTTAATTTGGAAATGGACGAGCGAGTCGCGAGGCGGCATCGGATTTACTCAGAATCTGAACGAAGTAAGTTATGCAACCATACATTCATCTGTCCACATTCAATTGCGGCAGTGTTGCCACTTTGATAGGGAAAAAACGTTGACAATTGGCATTCTGCTGCGTTTCGCGAGAGAGGGCGGCAGGTTCCCGGCCGTCGGAGATGCGCGCAGTACGCCCGCCGGGACTTGTTGCGCATATGTCTGACAACTGGGAACTGATTTTTTTTACCGGTTGAAACGCAGATGTTCTTCTCTGATGGAACTCCACAATTTGCCACTTATACATATGCGAATATGTACATAAACGTGAGTCGAACACTGCTAGCCCGAACCAATCTGAATTATCATTCTAAAGCACTATAACTATCTCATGCAATCTGCTCTATTCGTCATCCCACAGGCCTGTCTTACCTTTGTGTGTGTGCGTACATGGGTGAATTCGAGTCAGGTGCTTCAAAGCATGCCGTAAGTAAAACTTAATTCAAAAATGACTATTTCTTTGTCTCTCTACACTGGTTTTATGCGGAAATACTTGTATATTTTGCACGGAAATCGTCGTTATTGGAACCTACACTCGAGTCCCCTCAGACGGGTGCGTAGGTACACTATAACGCAGAGCGTCTGCGGTGCAGTGGTAAATGCGCTTTCCGCTCGCTAAAGGTCTGGACTATGCTGTGTATTCGAACGTTTCGAGTCAATTTTGAAGAAAAAGACAAGAAAAATAACGTGCTTTTGAATTAAACTGAACAATTAGGATTAAATGCTTTCTAAAAAAAATGTCAGATCTATCTAAGTCTCTTTTACTCACACATAACGAAGTTTAGCACGTGTGCAATCGGTGTACATTGAATGTCGTTAAAAGAGTGAACACTGACTGAAATCGGAAGCTGTAATCATATTTAATCCCAGTTCCTGTGCAGCCTCACAGAAGCGAAAAAACATTCGTGTGTTGAATAGAAAATTGAAAAAAATCGACCAATTCGTCGTAGTTTTCCGATTAAATTTTGTTCGTTGTTTATTCCAATACTGATTTCGTAATATGCCGGGGAGCTTCACTGCATTTACCGCTGGTTTACAATTTAAATTTGGGATACCCATCGCATGTTGTAGACGTTGATAGTCCCATTAACACGAAACAAAAGTTAGATTCAGGAAGAGCGCGTTATGAACACGCGGAAGCGGAGATATCGGTAAATTTCCCCATCCGCTCTCTTTCAGCAGCGCGATTTAGATTTTTTTAAATAAAACACTTCACGGTCCTGTCGGAGCCGAACCTCCTACTCGCCGATTGACGACGTCACGAGACATCCATCGTGCCACTGATGTGTGACATTTAAATGTCACCGATCGAGTTTGACAAGTCGTAAAACTGGCAATATGGCAAAACCGCGTCCGGTAGCCATTTTCTTCGAATTTTTTTTTTGTTTTTACGTTACCGGACGAATTCCAAAGTTTCTGTTGCAAAATTTCGGACAGAAAATGGGAAGCGGCGAATTTTCCATCGTTCGGAACGCTCAAAGGCACATTAGCATGAAACAAAAATTAGATTCAGGAAGAGCGCGTACTAAATATGCGGAAGTGCATCATTCAATATTGGAAAATTTTCCCATCCATTACAGGCCGAAATTTGAATATTGCCGGTGTCTCTTTGAGGGCTAAATATCTGGAATTTGCTTACAAATCAGTACTCGAATAAACCTTTCTCCGTAGACCGAAACGGTGCCGGATGGAATGGAAAGGGTTCCCAAATTAACAATAACAAAACCACAGTAACAAAATTGTGTTTGGCTGCTACTCACCGATGGCACACGCACGCAGCTCGACCAAGTCGACGAAGGGATACTCACGTGTGACGTGTCAGTCAGTGACGTATCTTGCGTCCGATAAATTCCTATGGGGATTTCGCAGGTGGTCGAGCACAACTTCTGGTACAGGCGGCCGTACGTCCTGATCCACATGTCCTCTTTGTTGATTTTCATCTGGAGGTTCCGGAAAAGGGAAATAAATTGACAAATCGTCACCGTTTACGCTTACCGAAGTTAAAAATCCAGATCCGGGTGCCTGGTCGACTCCCAGAAGAAGCCGGACAAAGGTGATGACGTAGTCCTTGACGAAGGCTTGATAGAGCAGGGTGTCCAGCATGCTGGCGCTGAAGACGCTCCCCGCGGCGAAGGGCAGTCGAAACATGTAGGAAATGTGCGAGCCACGCTCCTTTTCCCTCTAAAATTATCGCGTGATTCAAAACTTAATTGGCGGGATTTTTTTTAACGGGCACCTTCTCCATTTTGGACAGATGAAGCGCGTATTTGTCGTGGGCGCGGAACTGCATAAATCTCATATTTGACGATTGCGAGAGCTCGGTTATACTTTTGATGCTAGGAAAGAATCTGAAGAAAGACTCTTTATTTCTGCGACATTTCTTTGACGATACCGAACTCACTTGAACATGGTCTGCACCGCCACGATGGTATTACAATCCGAGAGCGAGTCCTCCTCGGCGGAATTCGAGAGCTCCTTATTCACGACCACCACGTTCTCGGCCAAATTAATGCCGGCCCTTAACAAATCGTCCAAGCTGCCAAAAGCCAAAGATTTATGCCACAAATTCCCATCTCTTACCCCCAAGCTTTTACCAATCTATTGATCCTAACATCCAATATATCAACGGGAAATAGGAGATCGAATCCAGGAAAGCAATGTCCGGCCGCCGCTCCAACAGGAGAATTATTGGGTTGAGGGAGGTTTTAGGGCGGAAATGGGCCCTTAGGGGTATAATGAAGTTGTAGATGCCGTTGGAGGCGAAATCGGCCGCCAAGATGATCGTCTTGTTCTGCCATTGGTAGTCTCGCGCGTTCCTATTTTTGGGGCCGTGGAGAGCGGACCTTAATGACACTCACTCGCTTCGCTAATGAGCTCGACCACTTACCGGTAATTGCAGTGCTCGCACACTTGGGCGAGCTGCAGGCAACAGAGCGGCTTTTTCTCCTTTAACAAGTAGCACAACGTAGGGCTGACGCCTATGTATGGAGAAACCGGGGGGAAACCCTTGACGATGCTACGGAAATTTAATTAATTGTTACATTAGATCTGATTCCTGCACGATGTCCACGAATATCGCGGGAAAATTGGGTGTAACGTGACGGAACTGTTTTTATCGTTCGGGGGCCGAGCAATGTACGTCGAAAGTCCAATTTTCGCTCGCGCGATTATTTCGGGGACGCCCTGTATAGGAAAAGTAGCACCAACTCCGACGTATTAAGTGGCGCACCCTGCGTCTCTGCTTAATAAGTCCTACGGCGGTTTTCGATATATTGATTAATGTCGTAAATGAGTTCGCCCCCCATCGAGAGAAAGTGGATCTATCTTGTACAGGGTGCAACCGTAAGTCGGAAGCTGCGAGATTTATTCGCAAATCGCAGAGTGTAAACTACTTTGACACCCCGCAGAACCGAAACGGGCAAACAAAGCTCTGCCGCTCTATCCGCTAGTACCGACGTTTCTGTGACACCCTGTATAAGCATAAAGTACTATAAATAGATAACCTGAGGCATGCGGGTCCGTTCAAAGAGGAGAGAGAAAATTGAGGGACTTACCTAAGACATTCATCATGCCATGCAGGTCGGTCGAGGTCCAAGGAATCGTCAGAAAGACTAGACCTAGAGGAATAGTGCCAGGGTCGGACAGAGTGACGATAAAGAGAGACGTAACGGTCTTTTCATCTAACAAAAGGTCGTTTGCAATGCCAAAAGGGGCGTTTTCGGGTTCAACTTACGACAAAGTGCATTAAGTCGAACAACCCTTAGAAGCCAGAAGCGTATTGGGGGTATTTATGCCACTACGTCATCCTACGTTATGTGAGGTGGTGCGATATTAAAGGGACGGTGATAAGGGACACAATTTACCTAGTAAGCGGCTTTATTGGTTGAATTAATGAGGAGAGAGCTCGTCATGACAAGAGGAATCATGCACCAAATTTTGTCTCAGACTTACGCAATCTTCTCACTGGGGGACCGCCACGGAACGTCGTCCTCGAGCTCGTCATCGCTCTCGTCGCCCTCATCCCCTTCGACGTCTTGAGGACAACTTATGTTGAGGCTGCTCCCCGTGAACATATCCGGCACCTGACAAATGTCCCCTTGAAACTCCACTAATTCATTCCACGGAATTTTACCGGAAGAATGCTGGGCCTCCGGGAGTTCCTTCTTTGATTTATCGCCTCTGGACACAGCAGGTTCGTATTGTCCTTGGGAATTTCCAGGTGGTTCCCGGTCACCGAAATGTCCACCGATATGGATCCGGTCGACTCTTTCAAGCATTGTTTGGAGTCGCTCACGGGACCGGTGGCTAAAAGTTTCACCCCGTTATTTCGTCCGCTACCCCCACCCTCCCCCAACCCCTTTTGGAAATCCCAAAGGCAATTCAATACCAAGATGAGCGTCAAACATCGATTTGCCCTTGGTCCACTTAATGGAACAGTAAAACGCTTCAGATGGATGCTGACACATATGAAATCTTTGCTATTACTCAATACACATAAATGAGGAGCCTTTCATGAGACACTTAAAGCTTGAGCAAAACTTGAATGTTTAACATCGTCGATGAAGATGACGATAATGCAGGTGAGTTATCGCACGAATCTAAAGGCGAACTTTCGCCTAGATCGCAAAATGGTTCTAGATGTTCGTCAAACAGCGCTACTTTACTTACATTTCGGTCTTGCGTTTCGTGCTAGTTTATAGTGTGCGATTTCAGAGCGGTCTACGGAGGATCAAAATTCGTTAAATGAGAACGAAATGCGACTGCAAACGTCAGATCGGTTCGACGTTTTCCGAGTTAGACAAAAAAAAAATTTCTCTACTGCTTTGCATGGCGACAAAATGGCGAAGGCGCCAAATGGTGCGATGCGCTTTTTCGTTTTTTTTTTCTTTTTTCCCCAATCCCAGGCAACCCGAACGTTGACCACCGAAATTCCCCCTCGAAGTCTTCGCTATTTTCATCTTATTATTTTTTTTTTACGTTTTCGCCAGCCCGATCGCATACGCCAAAAACTGTATCGAAACGTCGTCAAAAAAGGAAATAAAAAAACGGTGAAACGCCGAAGCATGCAGTGATATCAACACTCACTGATACACGTAGGCACTTGCAGTATAAGCTGAGGGGGTGCGGTACCATCTTTAAACTGGAGACCCAGCGATTTTCCATCTTCCTTCGAGTCGCCGACGATGGACTTCTCCGAGGGCGCCGGCGGGTTGCTGCTGGTCACCGAGTTGGACACGCTGAAGGAGGAGTTCTCCTCCTTGGTGATGCTGAAATAGTAGCAGGTGTCGCTCTTCTTCATTATGTGCCGCGGGCCCGGATTGAGCAGAATCGTGTCCTCGTAGAACTCCGGGAGTTCCGCGGGGCGTACCCCGATCAGTGCTACGCCGTACCTTATTTTTTTAAACCGATTATTTTGGTCGAACATTCGAAAGGTGAGAGGTCGTACTTTCTGTGGGAGTGGAAGCTGGCGTATGTGAAACTCTTCCCCTCGTACTCCCCGAAAAACCTGCTATCGCCCAAGACTATGTGGTAGATTTCGTTGCCCGAGCAGCGCCCGTACAACCGGTGCCATTCCTCCTGCGACTGGAGCCCCTCCCTACAACCCCGAACTCAGCGATACCCCAATTCCGACCGAGGAGGATACTCACTGGCCGCGTGAGGTGTGCAGCAGCAAAGTGACGAGGGTAGAGGCTCCGGGACAGGTGCAGTTGTTCGCTAGCAGGGCGTACTTGAATTCGTCTTCACAAACGACGAATTCGGCGAACTTCACGTGCAGCTTGTTCTCCGGCCGGAATATCTGCACATATTGGGCCACGTTGGGCGCGAAATCCTTCACGGCCCAGCTTCGCAATATCGTGTGCTCGTCCTGAAAGAAAAGATTCAAGGGGGGGGATTTTCGGGGATTTGCTATCCGAAAATGGAGATCGGATGCGGGACGCTTAACGCCACGTGCCGTTCCCTTTCCAAGGGAACGGGACGACGTTTCGGGTGAGCGTCAGCGGGACGAAATCGCCGGCGGTGAGGAATTTTGACGTTTGGTGACGAAATGGTGAATGCGTTATTGGAACTTAGATCGTTCGCGGTTGAAACTGTCAAGGGCGATATTGGACCGCTCGATACTGTTTGGCACGCACAATTCGATGTTTTCGGGGCGATATCCGCCTTCGCCGGTGTGAATTTTAAACTAGAAAGTACTGCAACTTGAAAGTAATTTAAGTAAAATCGTGAAGTAAACGGTGCACGAGTGTCGTCAGTGGGAGTTCCCCACCTGCTTCTGCTCTCTTCGGTTGTTTTCTATAATTAGTTCTGAAAATTATCAATTTTTCCTCGCAGTTCTTTGTCTGCTATCGGGTCAACTTCTTTGGGTTTTTTGCATTTTCTATCGCTTTATTCCGCGCTTTTAATCTTCCCATAATGCCGGATATTCACGATAAAATTGCAAAAAGTTCGCGGTCTTCATTTCGCTTCGCCACGGTGGTTTTGTGTAAACCAATAAATATTGTGCAATATTGTCCCTACACGCACACATAATGCAGTATTGTGCAGTTGATTTGCAATAAGCACAATTATCGTTCAATACTTGAGCAATGTACACGATATACTTCTCAAAGGCACAACAATTTTGTGCAATATTCGATATTGTGCGATACAATTGAGCGTCTAGGGGGCCCTTTACACCGAAACTTCCCTACACATTTCCCGTTCCCGTACTTTTTTGTTACAATCGGAATTCACGCATTTCACTAAAAAAAAATAAAATAAATAAATCATATCGCTTCGGCGGTCTTCCGACAATGGCCGAGTGACGGATGGAAAATCAACAATTTCGGCATGGCCCCGCGGAGCTTAGCGGACGATTTAAATTTAACTCGCGCCTTCGCCATTTTGTCACCACCCGGAGTGGCGAAGTTTGGCGTCGTCAGCGACGTCACTCAGCCCAAATTGGCGGGACGATCCCGTCGCCCCGCCAACGCTTACAGGTGTGCGAGGCGTAATTCTCAAAAAAATAAACGAATGAACGACCAATGTTCCTCGAACGTACAGGAAATGTTTACAGCTCTAAACGAATTTGGGTCACCGAAACAGATACAAAACAACCGACGATAAATAACAATCGTCAATATAACGATCACCTATCCTCCCGTTAGCGGGTGATGAACTTGAAATGATTAATTAATGCCCTCGTCGGTTTACTTTCTTGGCCTAATTTGTCCGTCCCACGATTGCGTCCCCTTTACGTATTTAGGTTAATAACTGTCCCATTTCCTCGCCGGCCTGTTACCGATCTTGGCGTTGCCGCGACTTCTTCCCCGGCACCGCGTTCCATCATCGTCACACTGTCCGGTTTGGCGATCGACCTTGACACTTACTGCACACCTCCCCGTCCCCCCTGAAAAAATATCACTCACCGCCGCGGTCTTATCAGCATAATTCCTGGCGGCCAGAATGAAGCAGGCCTCGGCCTCGTTCATGCGCGCCCTCACCAGGTCCCCGTCCTTCAGGCAGGACCCTTGTATGTAAATCACCCGTTGCGCCCAGATGGGAACCTTAAAAAAAAAAAAACCCCCGTTTCGTCTCGAACCTCCGCGCCGACCCCGTCCAACGTCACCTGCAAAATCATCCTCATGGTAGTGTCCAGCTCCATGGGGCTCAGCAGCACCACGTAGTAGTCCTGCAGCAGCGGGTGCGCGTAGAACTCGTTCAAAAAATCCATGATGGTATCGGCGTGGAGGTTGGTGCTGCACACCACCACGTGCTTCTCGGATTGGGCGCGGTGCGACGAGTACGACCCGCCCAACTTCTGACGTTCCATCCAAGTGAAGGCGAGCTGCTCGAACTGGGTGGGGAGCACTATGAGGGCCACACATATCATGATCACCATGTAGAGTTGCGAGGGCCAGATGTCCGGCACAAAGTCACCGTAGCCCACCGTCGAGAAGGTGACCACCACGTAGTAGGTGGCCTGGAACAGGTTCAAATGGCGATGGCCCGCCCTTTGGAAATGCTGAATCCCGCAGACACTAAACAATGACGAAATTTGAAGGTGATTCGTGATTAGTTCTGATGAAGGTTTGTTATTGCCTGGTGAACACGAGACAGATGAGCGTCGCTGAGAGGATTGTCAGCTGCTGCGAGAGAGCTGATTGGGACCTCTGCATGGCTCTATGGAGATCGTTCTATAACGCATAAATTGGTTTATTTCAAACGACCCGGATCGCGGATAGGAGGGTGCTCCTCCCTGATGGAGTCATATGCTATTTCTTATTGTGACATGCGGGAAGGTGGGGCACCGTTGCCCGTTACGTCAGATTATTAATCACACCATAGGCGCGACGTGCAGGGTGCACCTAAATATCACGTACTTACGGCAGGGAGGAATTCTTTGGCTCAATTCACGCCCAACGGTTCGCACGAACGCGGGTCCGTAAACGGCTCGTTACCGATCAGCGGGGCGTTCAAATTTCAGAAAATTTTCGGTTTTTCCTTTGTGGCTCCTGCAGTTTTTCAGATGCGCAGCTAAAACTCGAAACGTAGTCCACGCTGTACCGCTCACGTCAGTCGGTGCGCGAAACGGCCTTGCTAATCTACAGGGTGAAACTTTCTCGAGAGCCTTGCCCTCCCTTTTCGCCCTGAACCCCTTCGCGGTGCCTCGCCGGTGGGTTTAAAAATACACAGCGAATTTTCCATTACGTTGAGAAACTTTTTGGTCAAAGTTTTTCCGCGTTCGCGCGATTATCGAGAGGGCAAAAGTTAAGTCTTCTGTGATTTACCAGATGAAATTTTGATTTGTCCTCGTTCAGCAACAGTTTCCATCTTTATTTAATTAAAGCGAGAAACATATAGTACCGTTCCACCCCGTCTCCCGCCCTAGAAATGCATTGTTCCCGTCGGTTTGGGAGCTGCTCTGTTCCGTCATCGTGAAGCCCCGCAGGCACGTCGTCGAAACAAGATGGAAGTCGCGAGGTGACAAGTCGCGACCCTAAGGCGCTTGCTCCAGCCTAACGCACCCGATCCTCCAATGACGGGCGCGGAAGCCATCTGGCGGACTCTTTGCGCATTTTCGGGTCGTCAGTCACGATCCGGCGGACGCATCCGTAACTAATGTTCAGTTTCTCGACGATTTCGCAGAGACTTGTGCGCCGGTTTCCCTCCGTGAGGTTTCCGACCGCCTCGATGTCGGCTTCGGTCGCACTTGTACTTGGGCGGCGAAGGTCGTCCTGGACCTTTTTACCCCCTCGGGAAAATTCTTTGCGTCGCGCAAATACCGGGTGTTGTCCCCGGACTGTACCTACAATCGTAGCAAGATTTCGGGGGGAATTCACCCCCCCTCATTGGTAAAAAAATTAATCGCAATCCGTTGCTTTGCGGAGACACGCACTTCGGACTCGCGCATGGCTTCCGCGTTTACCGAAGGCAAACGAGCGGCTGGCTATCCCCCGTCCCTCGCAACGCAGGCCGTCTGCGCATCAACTCCTTTAAGGCCACGACTCTCTCAGCAATTAAAGACAAAGTCAGTCCCGTTCGTGTTTGCGCATTTACTATGGGTAACTCTCCGCTTTAAAGAATTTGGAAAGTTGGGAACCGTCTCTTGGAGATTGAAACTGGAGACGGAAAGATTGCATGAAATTTGACCACCCTGTGGATGGGCAACGAAGCGTTCGCGGACGAACGTCCGCACAAACTTTTAGGCGCGAAACGGGCGACAAAATTACTCCGTTCTGCGCGTGCATGATGTTCAGGAACGCCCTGTAGGCCAGCGTCAATAGGATCCAGAAAATTTCGCAGGAATTCCGGCCGAAGGAGCGGGTTTCCTATCGCGGGAAGGAAGCAGTGCTTCATGAGATTGGAACCGCGGTGGTTCCGGACAAAAACCGTGTCGGTGGCGCCCGATGGGGGGAGTTGCGGCCTTTCGGGCGCCCACGGCTCTGACCACTAACCGGGCAGTCAGGGTGCCCCCCAAATGAGGGCGGAACCTACGTTACGTTAGACTGGCTGAATACTCACGAACATGTTTTCTAATGAACGTTTGGCCAACCAACAGTTTAAAAAAACTGGAATGAACATCGTCCTCAGGGGAGCGTAGAAAATCTGAAACGAAACGAGTAATTAATGTTTTTGATAATTCAACAGCTCGATCGCCCCCCCCCCCTCAACAATAGAACGCTTCCCACCTGCCCCCCCCCCCCCCCCAACCCCTTGCGGGGGGGGGCGAAAGTACCGAAAAGGTGAATCCATTTACAGTAATTAAGATGAACCCACGCTGTCGCCCCATTATGTATATTCCCACCGATTCACATTCATTCAATTTACGTCATTTAAAGATATTACTTATTTATCGTGGACATTTCAAGGGGGTCCCAACCGGGAAAAAGGGTTAATCCTTCGTTAACGTGTTCGAACACGTTATGGAAAATGGTCAAAAATCGACGACACCGTGGCGGGTCCTCCTCCGTTTCGGTCATGCAAAATGCATTAGGTTTATCGGGAAAATTCAGCCCGACTTTGGGGCAACGTTTCACGTTACAGAAGTTCCTTTCCAGGTGCGTTGGATCGGGCTGGGAGGCCTTTGCGAGGTCGCTTTTTCGGGCCGGGACAACGGCGCTCCCCTCCCCCTTCGCCCCCCGCGCCATCCCCACAACGCGCTGTATACAAACACGCGTTTTCACGGTATTATTAAACAATTAAACAGCAAACGGTAAATCACAATAATGACGAGGAAATAAGCGTAGATTAGTGGGGTGTGTAGTATTTAACCCGGTCGATATAGTAAATGTTTACGAGCAGATTGTAAAAGTTCAAGGTCCGGTTAATTGAGCTGCAGCTGGTTATTGATTCACATAGTATTTAATCTCGGGTAATGAGAGCTGTGTTGCTAGGAGAAGTAACAGCTACTGACACACACGCGCACGCAAAATATTTCATGTTGGCACGGGGTGGTTCAAATTGTCCGAACATTTTTGGAACATTTTCGGCATTTTTCCGAACATTTTCGGTATTTTTTTCGAACATTTTTGGAACATTTTCGGTATTTTTTTAGAACATTTTTGGAACATTTCCGGTATTTTTTTCGAACATTTTTGGAACATTTCCGGTATTTTTTTCGAACATTTCCGGTATTTTTTTCGAACATTTTCGGAACCTTCGGAACGTTCATCAGCTCCGAAGGACGCCCTGGGTGGAGGAAAATCGGAATTTTTCCCGGCATCTACGTGTCCCGCTTTCACTCGCCGCGTCCGCCCCGAACCTAAGGACGCGATTGAATTTCGTCCAAATTCGCTGAAGAACGTGAGGGGGACCACGGCTGCAGGGAAATTATCTTTGGGCTTTTTCCCCGCCGATATTCCAGGCACCGGCCCGTTGCCCCCCTTCTCCTCTCTGCGGCCACGTAAAAATGAATTAAAAGGTATTTGAAAAAATCGCATTCGGACGTCCGCGCGGTACGCGTCGCCTGCCTGAAATGTCCAAAAGCGAACGTTAACACCCGTCAATCGAATAATAAAAATGGGCATAAACATTTTAACAATTCTTCTCTGGCCCATTGAATTCGAGGGTTTGTTGTACATTCCGGATTTACTAATGGACAAACGCGTTCGAAACAATTCAACCAAACAACGGAAGTCGATCGCGATTTTGGCAATAAAACCGAATATTTACTTCCAATAATCCCTTTTCGCCGTCGCGTACAGGGTATCCCAAAAACATTGGCGCCATTTCTTTTTTTTTTTTTTTTTTTTTTTTTTTTTTCATCTCGTATCAATCCGCGTCGCTATCGCCGATTTTTATCAAGGAAACCACACGTTCAACTCGAGAAACGACCGCCCTCAAAGCGCAGGAAGTTCCCGTTTAAAATGGGCACTCCGACGCGAACCGACGCCCGATGGAGGATTCTGGGAGAGGCGACCCCCGCGAAGTCGCCACTTAAATTCTCCAGATTCCTCCCGTCGGATTGCCCGCGTGCTCATCGGATGTCCGCGAGGTCGCAGACGAACTCCGGCCGAATTCCTTTTACTCCCTTGGACCCGTTCAACCGTTGTCCCCGAGACACCCTACATATACAAACCCACGAAACAATCTTGTTTTATACTCACCTGATTAAGGGACATACCGATCGATTCTGAAGTAAATGCACCTTTGAATTGTTTATATTCTTAGACTGTGTGGGCAAATTACAGCCGTGACCTAACCTACATTACCCCCTGGATACGAACATAAATCGATGCCGAACTTCAGAAGAATCATCATCATAATCAACTATAGGAGCTCATATTGCGAGAAACACCAACATCTGTCGGCTGATTATTGCGAACTCCTGCTGAGTGGGTTTAGTAAGCTCTGAAGTTGGAACGCAATCGGGGAGACGTTTCAAAGTAAGAGACTTACCGTAACCGTAAATGGCACTGTGTTCAGTATTTCTAGAACGAAATGGAACGAGAGAATTTGCTGCCATATGTTACCCTGGAACAAGCGAATAATTGCGGCGGTTCCGGTGCGGAACGGTGGTACAAGTCGTGTCAACGGTACTACCTTGTATCCGAGATATGTTAACAGAAGCGACTCGATGAGACTGACGCCGGCCAGGACCACCTGGACCACCCATAGCTCGATGGGACGGTTCACCCACAAGATGGCGTCCCAGTTGATGATCGGGTTCTCCTGAAACTTTTCCTCCGTCAGGTTCGCGGACAGGATGTATTCGGTTTTGTTGCCCGGTACACAGCCATAACTAGGGGAAAGACCAAAAAATAAAATAAAAATCACCTTTGACGAATTATTCAACGCGCTGCTCTACACGGATAAATTGACTGCCAAATGAGTCGTGCCGGTCCGGCAAAAACGTGGGACTAATTGGGGTTTCATGAGCACGGACACCAATTTTGAACGTCCTCCGAAGAGAAATATGGACACATTTATGGATTATACATCGTGAATTTCAATTACACTTTCAGGCGAAAAAACGTGTGCGTCATATCTCGTTAGATTGTGAGAAATAATTTCCAATTTTGGAATTTAGCCGTTTTCGGATGTTTCCCGTGAAATTTCCGCCCATGGAACGGCTCTGCCCGTTGACACCGTAACCCCCAAGGGAACTTGCGTACCTCGATGCCTCCGCGGAGCTGAATCGTCCTCGACGCGGCTATTAATCCCAGTCATTTATTATTTATATTCTGTCCGTTCCAGTCCCGTCAAACAGACAGATCATCCCGGGCCAAAAACCCCCTGACGGCCCCTTAAAGACGTTTAGTTCGTGGCTCTGAAATGTCCAATCTCTCACGGGGGCGTTATCGATGGATAGGAAACTCTTGAAGTCCCCCTCGCGGCCCCGGGGCCGAGGCGACCCGTAAGTACGTGTCTTACCTAATACTTACCACGTTGCGTATGTGGGATCCAGATCGGCAATGACCCGTATTATGTACAAAGCGCATGTAAGTAGTTTTAAAAATAAATTTGCTATTCGTATCCTAAGACCTGGAACAAAGGAAAAAAGACTATTAAATTACGGCCGAAAGTGACTGTAAATTAACCTGAATTAACTACAATTTCCAGCCCTCATTTTTCGGGATTTAACGGATACATTCTCGAACCCAGGCCGCAAATCACCCACCTCCCCGCCCCCCGGACAGATAACTATCCCGAATTTACGGCCCCCGTCGGACTTCTCGGGGTGTAAACTGCCCGAATAAAAAATTCATCTCCGGGTAATATAGAATATGTAGAATATCGGTAATCTAATCGACCTATAAAAGAGGTTTAGTCCGACAAAGCTGGTGTAGCGTGGGCGGGGGATGTTTTAGGTCAGGCGAGTTTTTAGGTCACGAAGCACCTTTTTCAAGAAAGTCGGCTTTATTTGACTAGAGAAGCTTGAAATTCCGACAATTCCGAAAGAGGCGTCGGTAACTTAAAAAAAAAAAAAACAAAACAAAAAACAAAAACAAACATTTCCATCGCTGAATTCGGGCAAATTGATTACTACGGGCGGGCACTGTCGGCGATTGAAATAAACTCGCAAAAATCGCCGGGGTACCGCCGGTCCGCGCGAGAACAACTTCCGCTCCGCCATTTTGTCAACGTCGAGTAGACTGACAAGATGGCGAAGGCGCCGGGAAACCCGCTCCGACTGATCGATATCGACGCCAATTGCTGGATCGACGGTGGCGAACCAGTCGTGTTTAAGTGTAGAAATGCGTAAACAAGGCGGCAGTAATGTGTAATTAAACGGTATACAGGGAACGCGTATGAAAGTTTAATTAACCGCACATATGCCGCGGGCGATAAGCTGTTCTCCAGAGATTGCGGTTCCGGTTAATGCGGCCTCCTCAATTATTTACTGTCATTTGCTTAGGGCCCCGAAATTTGCTTAATGCATATTTAACCGGGAAGTCGAAACATGCGTGCGTGCAGTCACTACCATGAACTACTGAGGATACGGAACTGAGTCATACTTACTAGATCTTTGATTCTTAATAAAATAGATTTGCAGTCGTTCCTTAAAAGTATTTTCATTGACGTAATATTCTACCCGGACCCTGAAACAAAAAGAAGTCTGTTAGTGTTTAAGCCAGGAAATCGATTGGGGCATAGACACCCAGGAGATTCTACAACATAATTAGTTGCTATAGTCCTATTATTTTGGGTCAGCTCCCTCCATAAAGGGGCCACCCAATCTCACTCCCCGAGGGGCTCGGAAGCCGGGGCGGAGTATTACTTTAAGAGGTGAGATAAGGGATGGGAGTTTTGCGATATATCATCAGCATCGTCTTACATAAGTTAGAGATTGGGGACGTTGGGATTGGGGCCGAAGCCCAGAAACTTCCTTAAGGGTCTAACAAATGCGGATTTTGGGTGTAAAGTTAACGGCGAATTAACGCCTCTAGCCTTACCTGGAAATCTTCTCAGATACCATTTTCTGCAGCTCCAGGGGAGGCAGCTGATATTCCCAAATATCCGAATCCATTTTGAAATTTTTAAGTTTTGTGCGAAATCCGGGCTGCGCCCGACTAAGACCCACCTCGGCTCCCGCTCAAGCGAAATAGCATACACGCGGTCCCTTAACGATATTGGAAAATGCTTTTTCACGTGATGCTTTTATTGCTCGGGGAAATTGAGTTGACAAATCGGTGTAAGGTAACAGAGGAAATTGCATTGAATTCCTCGAATGGGGGGTATTTAAATTAGTAATGGAAGGCCCATTAGGCGGTCTTGCGCTCACCGCTTCCACGGGTCTCTGTAAGAATACGTAATTATGCAACTTACAATTTTTTTTTTTTTTTTGAGGGGGGAGAGGCGGCAATGAGCGGCTCAGGCGCCGGAGCACTTCGCGCCTCCTACGGAAGCCATTCTCGAACGTTCCCTACGTCATAAACTATAGACGACTGCTTGGAGAAAAGTTCTGGATTTAATTTAAACTTTCAGTTGCGAACGAATGCCGGAGAAGAACTAAAAGAAAAGTCGCGAAGGGGGACGAGATAATAAAGATGACGTCGGGGATGTAGGGCCGTGACGTCAGCCCAGCGCTTACCTCAAACTCGAGATAATTGGCTCGAGGTTGAAAGGGTAAAGCTACTCACACCTGGGATTTAGTAAGGGTATGGTGTAAGGACGATATATAGAGTGTCCGGGAGTTACTTCGGCGAATTGCGAGGCGGAATTTGAGGGGGTGCCGGCCGCTAATCTAGAATTCTGTAGTTCGGCGTAAATCCGCCGCATTCCCAACTGCCGAATCTGTCCCAGAATCGACATTTCACCATACCCCGTACAGGCACGGTTGACCGGCGAAACGTTGCTTACTACTGGTCAGCCGTGAAGCACATTAACTAACCTTGGAACATTAAACGGGCATCAGTTTCTGTTCGTACTCACGGGAACCGCCGAGGAGGAAAAGCCGATTTTTTAAGAGGAAAAGGGACGTCTTTGCCCTCTTTCAGTCACATTTCCTTTAGGCGTAACGGCATAATGAGCGCTTACGCAGCCATAATGGAGACCGGAAGTAGTGCCAAACGAGCCGGTGGAAACCGTTGGTTGAGGCAATAAGCATCAATCGGAGTCATTAAAATTTCCATTCGGGGCAGTCGAAATGGTTTTTCCGGCACATTTTCTCGCTCGCATCGCGGACAATTGCGAGCGAAAAGAAAATTCGGGATTGACCGTCGACGGCGACAATCAGAGATGGCGGCGCCTGTCAGTGTCCCCCAAAACAAAACCGCATCGTACCCCTTTCGCCCGCATGAGGAGCATCGAGGCGTTTTTCTATTGTTCGACTTCGGACAGAGAGAGGGAACGACGATGCCCCTCATCTTGCACCGAGGTGGGCGCGTTGTTCAAGGACACGTGACGGAAGACATATGCGCCAAGATGGCCGATTAAGTAATTAAGCGATTTCTTCACGCGAAGTTCTTCGAACAACAGTTTCAACCCCGACGACGGCGTCGAGGAGTTCTGGGGCATTCTCGGTGAGTTTCGATGGGGCGTTCCGACGTTCATTCAGCGTCACCCCTTCAGTCCCGGCTCACCTCTACCCCAATTTTTGCGTACGTTTATACACGTAAATTATTTATTTGTTCCCCCGTTAAATTATTTATTTATTTACAGCGTTCGAGCGTGACGCGCCATACACGAAAGCGATTGAAATAATTTCGTGACGTCGGAAAAAGGAAAAAAAAAAACGATATTTTAAACGACCCTTACTGCTAATAGAGGTCCCATTATGCCGCACGGCCCTTATTTGCCGTTACGTCTCATTAGATTTCCTCATGTTTTCCCGTGGTCCTTGTTGGGCCTTTCCACGGCGCCGGTTCCGTCCAGTTTTCGTCCATGCCGAATTGTTTTTCCCTCGTATAATCTCGTTCGGCAAACGGTAATTAAGTGACAGCGCGGAATTTTCTGTTGATATTGGTGCTCGCATAACGCCTTTAATGGCTCGGCGAAGAATTAAATGGATTTCGAGTCGCATTTCGCCCAACGGATCAACCGCAATTCGGGCAAAACTCGAGTGGTTTTGTGTTTCTTTCGTAATTTGTTTTTTTTTTTTATCTATGCTAAAACGATCGAACAAAAACCGTGCGATTCCTAATTTTTCAGGTTCGTTCCGGGCGTCTGTCGTTCTTTCTAGAAAACAACAAACGCGAAACCGCACAATCAACAAATTAACATCGAACACCGAAAGTAGGGCAAATGTATCGGAGCCGGCAAACCGGTGCAGTCGATGTGTAACTACACCCGTTTTCGACCCGTGGGAACCCACCTGGGTATCCTGTCGTAGCTGTCCCAACTAGTCAAGCAGTTGTACGAGGAATATCTACTGGAAGAACCCATAATAGTTAGGTTGACACGAGCGTGGAGCGCAGCGTCGCAACGGGGGAGCGCCTCATATTCACACGGCACCAGGCGCCGAACGCCACTGCGACGTCCTCAACGTCGAAGAACCGACGACGATGTCCGCGACGCCGCTCTTTCAACGCTCCTCCCCGTACGTTTACCTTTCGGAGGTGTCTTTTGTACGTGTGTGTGTGTGTGTTTGTTTGTTTGTCTCTTCAATATTTTGAATTGTATCAAAACCACAGTGAACCGTCACTGCGATGCGGGAAAAGATTTTTCTAACGAACAATTTCTTACGCAGCTCTCTCCATATGGTCCCATTTAATCCGAATTTAAATTCCCTAGCGGAGCCCGGATTGAGCCTCGCTATAACTTCGAGCAAATCCACTTAGGCGAAATTCAAATACAGAGCCAATATCCATAACAATCGCATTCAAAATCGACCGTATCCAAGGAAGTTGCCAATCCGCACAAATTGAGACATACGCCGGCAAGAACTCACTCCAATTGACGTATACAACTTCATTTCAGCTCCATTTCCTTGTCAAGATTATTTACTAAATTGGCAACGTCCCATCGCGTGAATATGAAAGACGCAGCCGGAAGGCCCTCATTCACATTCAATAAATCAAGCACATATTGACTGTGGATAAACAATCCATCAGTGAAAATGGGAAAGGGAAGTTTGAGGTAAACTGTCCCGCATAGGCATCTGGGTGACGTCACTTGCGTCAACACTCACCACTTGGAAACCCAGAGGTGCGAAATATGAGGAGTCGTGCCGGGGCGAATTCGTCTCGAAGGTAGATGTGTATCGTCCTCAGACTATGAGCTCTCGCTTTTGTGTATCGATAATGGATCTACGCCAACGACAACATTTCCGACATTGCCCCAGGTTTTGCTGTTGGGCGCCATCTACCCCAGCCTCTCGCCTACTATGGTCTTGTGGACACTTGTCGAATGCTTCAGATGATGGCGCCAGTGGCGCAATTATCTGAATCAGCAGCGTTGTCAGTTCGTACCTCGTCCCTCCAAAATTCACCCTATGAAACTTTGAAAAGGGCGGTTTTCGTGCTCTACTAAAAATAACGTCCTCCATTAAGTCGAGCATGTCTGAAGGATCCCGCACGCGGTCCACACTCCTCAGAAGGCCACGAAATATCGATTGAAACCCGCCGAAGTGCGGGCTGTAGTGAATGAAAAAAAAAAAAGAAAAACCAGCTCGAGGGGAACTCTCATGGAACCTTTGAGGAGCACTTAAAAAATTTAGGGAGCTAAGAAAAGTTTTTATTGCGTTTGCCGCTTATGGCGGGCCTGGCAGACGCCAATTTATTGATTCGGACGGGACACTTTCGAAAACATCAGCTGATACGCGAGATCGTTCAACGATTATTTCTCGGAGAAGTAAACTGACCGACTGCGCCAAGGAAAAAAGAGTCGCTTGACTGGATTTTAATGCAAGTCTGCTCACTGGACGAGTAGCAAAAACGAACAGGCGAGTTAGTCACGAGGAAAGTGAAAAATCACGCCCCCCGCAACAATTTCCGCCAATCGGGACAAGCCCCGCCCCTCGGTTGACTTTCGTTCCGTCAAATGTCAACGTGTCGGTCTCACCCCACCAATCAAAGCGATGATTGAGTTACCCATTACTTAGGGACCGTTAGAGCGCGTTCCTACGCTCTTCGCCAGGCTCATTCGCCATCACTATTTGCGTGAATTTCGAATAAACCTGATTCACAATAAGGCGACGAAATACACGAACTTTTAGCATAATATTATAAGCTCAAAACCACTCTGCTGGATCTGATGCGATACCCCCTAATACGGCAAAACCATTTGCTTCCCTTTGCAACCTTCTTGCATTCAGTTTATTCAAATTAGCATTCGCGAAAACATGCAATGTTGCAGCGCCCCCTCTTAAAGAGCTTTCGAAACTTAGGTGAATCCGTCACCACTAGATGGGGCGCCGTTACAAATAACGCTTCTGCCACCACAACTGTCTTACGTTATCTGGCAGTTGTCAGTCGTATTGCTTTCTGGTGTATTGGTGCTTTGAGAAGAATCAAAACGAGTCGTTATATAAAGTTATGTATGACGTACATAAAACAAACAATATTTACATATGAGCACCTGGGTATCTGCAAGGCCACTTCGTCAAGGCTATCGGAGGGTGTAAGGGGGGGTCTTTCGAACAGCCTACTGGGGGCCAAAGTGAGGGGCGTGCTGACGGGTTCCCGGTGCACCACGGTACCACGTCGCGCGTGGTGGCGCTGCTGTCGTTGTTGCTGCTGTTGCCGCTTCTTGCGTTTGTCTTCTTCTTGGGCGCGTCGCAGATTGTGCAGCCGGAAGAAGTACATAGACATTCTGAAAAGAAGTTCATCAGACGGCATGCGAAGCCCACTGAATCCCGCTGTGACGAGTCAAAATTGAATCCATTACGGGGCAAGCTTATAATACTAAACTCTATCGATCGAATGGTAATTTCGGAACTTAGTCGGGGAATATGATTTATTTCGATGTGTTTTGTTTTCAATTTGTCCACGTTTAATTTACGGGACTGTTCGGCTGACGTATTTGAACACCGGGAGTAATTAACCTTCAAACAAAAGATATGCAAATATGTTTTATGATTTAAATCGGGTTTAACGCTTACAAGGTTTGAATAACGGAAACGTACTCCAGTTAAACGTGGCAACGGGGCGATGGTCTCTCGTCAAGGCCGAGACTGACAGGGCCGGTGAGGAACGCGGACGTGCGCCGGTGCGACGGGAACGATGCAGTAGCAACGTCTCAGCAAGTCAGCTCGACGTCTCAACAATGTTGTCCGCTTGCGGTTTTTCCGCGCGGCTTTGGTTTTCGCCATTTCTTCCGTTTTCCCTTGTCACACGCCTAAAACGCACGTTGGCGGTCTCGGAAAGTTTACCTCTATCGCGTCCGTGCACGTGCTGACGCGTGGCGAGAATATCGACGGTGAGGCATCCAACGTTAAACCATTCCCGATATTATCATAATATAATAACGGTTATCGATTTTCCGGGAACTGTGGTAATTGGCCAAATCCCCTCCTCGACCCAAATAAAAACACATCCCATTAATAATTCGTCCTCGTTCTCCTAACATTTCGATGTCAGGTCCGAACCCTTGATCGAACACCAACAATGCCCGGGATAAATCAATGTAATTTGTGTTGTTGCGATAATGCGGATCTATTTCAATTGATGCGGCCCTGCGAGCTCCAAATTCCAGAGGCAATTTACTGCCGCCTTCAACAGAACCGATTCTTCATCGGCTAAATTAGATTATCGGCCTCGCTACCGGGAAGTTTCATTAAAAAGTCAATTATCTCCCTTTTCCGCCCGATTTTTCCCCCTTTCGAAGTGCCAAAAATATTAATTGAAAAGACGCAAACCCGGGGAGTCCCGCTGAGTTATTCCTCAGTCGGAGATACTTAATTAAGGCTCGTTCGGAGATATAAACTCGATTCAAATTATATTTATTGCCGGTTTGGTTTATTTTGATGGGATCCACCTAAAGTCGTAATGCTCGAATTAGTTTTACGGCCCATCCGTTCGTCGCCGGACGGGTTTCACCATCTGACGCAAGAGCTCCGGTTTCAAGACGCCTCGGATCGTTAAATGCACCTCCCAAACACCAAATCCACGATTGACTAACAACTCGGAACGAACGGCACGACAAACCGAAAGGAACGAGCAAAATTGCCCTCAATTCACTCCATAAACAAATCCAGACATGGAGCGAGTGAACGGTGACGCGACGGCCCCGTCGCCTTCACGAGTGCCCCTGCGAGCCTTCACGTGCATTATTCAGTCGGGGAATATGGTTGGTGGATACGTGGAAGTTCGCGAGAAATATTCACTTCACAGAACTATTCGGCTTAATGCGGCGAAAATCGATGTCTTCGCTCCGTTTAAGGAGCTTTAGAGGCTCGCTCTCAAAACTTCCTTTTACAACGCTTTCGTAAGGGAATTTGCCGATGAGAATTTCACTGTCGAGGTTTATTTATTTTTTTGTTTCTTTTATTATTTCGCCAGAGCGAGTAGAAGGCCGTAAAACGGTCGCTTCACGGGCCCGGGGGAAAGTTAGGGAAAATGCCGAGAGCGAGTTCGTTGCGTTCGCGTGCGAGCTCGCATTCGCCAGAGAAGGTGGACTTTTGACGTGGCGACGTCCGAAATTTCGCGTTTGCGGCACGTCTTCAATTCCCCCCCGGAATCGAACCCTCCCCGCCCCGACCTCTCGCAACTTTAGCGGAAACTTCCGGCAATTCTCATCAAAATTTTAAACACCCCCCGCGAATTTCCGGACTTCTCAACGACAACTCACTTCGAACTTACATCGCCCGCAACTTTCCGGGAGATCTAAACTCCGACCGTTGGACGACCCTCTCGGTTACCTCGTACGAAATTTGACAACCTCGCGGGTCCAATTTGAAAGCGAGTTTAATCTCGCCATCTCTGTCACATTCGCCCTCCGCTCTTCATTGTTTTCGACGTCGCTTTGACAAAAGAACAACGCCCTGTTGTCATTTACAGATACCACGAAACGCGTACCGCGCCGTTAAGGATTTTTGTTGATATCGCCGGCGTTTGTTGTGAGCGAGACAAGGACCGGCAAGAACGATCGACCCCGTTGCACGTCTTGGAAAACGATGGAAAAGAAGATGGAAAGCGGCAATTTAGTATGCGGGGAACGTTCGTGTAAAATTTTAAACGGCACGTATTTATCTTTCCATATCTCAGAGAGATTCGGTTTCCATTCCGACGATGTTGGATTCGACGTCGCGATCTTCGTCGCAAAAACGGCGTCGGGGCTCGGCGGGACGCGCTCGAAAGGGACTTCAAGGAAACAAAATTTTTGGTTACTTTCGCGTTCCTGCCGTGGAGTGACTAATTCGTGGGGAGGAGGGGGAGCAGGGACGAGGGGGGGGGGGGCAATCAAGCAGTAACAAGCAACATTAGCAACAAACTAATTAGAGCAATACCTCAGCGAGAAATCATATGTTCACCGCGCACGTCCAATTGCTGCTGTGCGAAGACAAATGACTGACGGTCAAGAAGAATAACAAAAACTGACGACGAGATCGTCATGGGAGGCCTGGAGAACATGACACGAACGCGGACACGTGCGAGACTCCCGTTTCCATCGAGATATATCCAGCAGGAAGTCGCGTTGCCATGGGGGGGGCCGCGTGCGCATCTCCCCCAATCTCCCCACCTACAAACCAAATTTTTTGGTAGATGAAGAAAAAGCACGTGCTTTTCGGAAACACGGTTTACGGACGGAGACGAGAGGAACGGTGTTAAGAAAGGACCTCGTGACAGTAAAAGGTGACGCGGGAGTGACAATGGCGGACGGAATGCGTTTATTATTAATTAAGCTTCAGTACTTACCTACGGGCTCGTTGTTAGGAATAAAACACGGTCATGCTTACCTTGAAAACTTCCCGGCACAATTCACAATCACCAACTTATCACTTCGCGGCACAAAAACTCGTTAAACCCGCCGTTTTACGTGCGAAAGTGGGGCCCCGTCATGACACCGATTTTTCTCTACGACATTTGGAAATTTTTGCACTTATTATATAGGGGAACTGTTAAAGTTACCGCTCATCCAGTTTCCAGGAACTGCTCATCTCGCTCCAGGCGCTCATGCTCCGATTCCGGCGAACGATACTGGAGGGTCGGTAGTAGCTGTCGGCGTCATCTTGGAAAATTTCGGCGGGAAAATTGACCCGAGCTTTCCCGACTTGTGGCGAAGGCGACGCGTCACTGTTCGGTAACATCACGTAATTCCACGAGGCGTCCTCGGACCCGTACGATTTCAAGGGGTCCATTTTGTCAAGCGGCGCTGATTTTGGGGCCACGGTTCTACCTAAAAAAAAACGAATGGAAGTTGGTAACTGGGCTTGCTTTGCGGGAGGGGGGGGGGAAGGGGGGTTGGACTGCGATCGTGCAGGCGTTAAGCGCTCCAGCGAAATTGCCGGACTACCTACCATTTCTGATCATGTTGGTCAGCCGATTCGCTTCAGTTCTTGACAGTTAGGCGAATTGAATTGGGGCATTTTCGCCGGCATTTAATGCAGAGCGGATTTCGAAATCAGCGGGGGTTCAAACGACCCTAAGGTGGCGTTCAAGCTGAGTTAAGTAAGCGTAAAAAATGGCCATGAATTGATATCGACTAAGGGCCGCGTCCCTCCTTCCATTAGTCGAAGGGTAACTGTACTTAGAAAAGTTCAGAGTAGAAAATTGACGTTTTTTCCTATGGGAAAACTTTTTCCCCCTTTTGTAATTAAATTATCTCGCCCTTGGGGGCATGTAAAAGATGGAAAAATGAGGTTACAAAGGATTCTCTCTCAGTCACTTTCTGGACGGTTGTCTGTATTATTTGCTCCGACAGACAGCCGGAAATAAATGGCGTATGCGGGGTCCCCGCTTTTTGAGCTCACGCGTGAGCGTCCCTGCCACCGCAAGAGATGGGAGGCAGATCAACTTAGGGAAAAGTTGTCTGATGCGAAGCTAAAAAAAATCCGAGGACATCGGTCAGCTGCGCAACTTGCCCCTAATTTCACCGACCACCTACGGTTACCGAGATCCTCATGCGTGGGCTCCAAAGACGGGCACTCTGCACGCACATTTTCACCATCAAAGAGGGAACGATCAGTTACCTCTCTCCTCTCTGATCGCAGATGGGCACGGACTGCGGCCACGTTCAAGTTAAATTTCGGGGAACCATTGGGACTCTTCGAGAAATCGAGGTGGAGCAGGAAAACGTGCGGTTTAAACGAGAAAAGACTCGATAAACGATACTTCGGCAAACGGGAGTAGTGCGGCATCATTTGCCTCTATGTAAAGCTGCGCGTTAAAAAAGCATGCACGTATGATCTGGATCAGCTGATCCGGAACGGGGGCAGCAATGCCTTTCCAGTGGTGCACAGTGGTGTCTAATGCCAGTTTCAGGAGACAAATAAATCGAACGTGAAGACGATGTTGTAATTTTGCGACTCCGATGCGTACTAATGGTTCCCCGGAGTTCGGTTAGTTTTTGAATCGGAACGAGGACGGGGCCGTTCCTCGAAGCGGGCCCCCCCATAAAGGGGAACGTGTAAAAGTTCACAAATCTAACGTCGTTAGACGGCAATTTTCTAATTTTTGGGGGGTATGATCACTGTGACGTACCGTAGAGCGATACGGAAAATGAGTTTCTTAATACTAGCCAAGGGCGCGCCCCATTTTAACCTACGCAGCAGGGAAGAGAGGTCTCGTTTCAAAGGAATGTTCGGAAACATCCGTTCGACGTTACTAACAAACTAATCTATCTAAAATGTTGTTTTTGGTTGTGGCAAATGACTAATGCAGCGAGGCAGACTTCTAAGATGATGTAAGCAGTTCTCCTACTGATAAATGACTCGGATCGACATGATGCAATATTACAGCGCTGCAAATCTATATGTTCTGTAGCTTAGCGCAATGAGCAAATTTCTCAAAAGTGTTTTACCTCGTTTTAGGGCCACGAACTCACAAGGGAGGAAAAATGAAAATTTCATAAAATCGACTTTATGACAATGAGTGGCGAGAGTATTTTTTTTTATTCGGGCGACATGGCTGGATAGATTGAGATAGATCACGTCTTCTTCATTTGATGAGGGCAAAAAGGGCGGCTCCTTTAGTGGGCAAACGTACTCCGCAGCAGCGCGAAACAGACTGTTCCATTCTGTGCTGCTAAGGGTCGCCCTCGACATCGATCCGTTACGAATGTGAACCAATGAACTTTAAAAGGTGCATCCGAAAAAAGGGACGTTTGTAAGTCCCTTTGTTCCTCGACCCGTTCATGTTTGCGCTTGATGAAAGATAGATTGATTTTCCGGTTTACATGTACCCTTCACTGACTTTTTCATTTGCTGTCGTCACGGATTCTTGAATGAAACCCCTTCGTGCAATTTCATTCGATGTCGGCGGAAAGGGTCCGATCCAATTTCGCGGATGGGCCCTATTTACAAATTCATTTGCCCATAGGGCTGCTGTTTTATTCGTGAGGGCCACGGACGAAACGTCGGTACGGGCTCTAATTTCTATTCTGCGGGAAATCCTCAAGCGCAACACCGATTAGGACCGAGGACGAAGGGGGCACAAGAAGGAAGAAAGTAAGGTTTAAAGGACGAAAGAAAACAACTGCGGCGCGATAAAAGGAAAGTTCAATAAAACGCTCGGAAGTGGTGGCGAAAGTATTTATGTCTCCTCATTCCCTTTCCTTTCCCAATCCCTTAAAACACACCTCGAAACTTTGTGCCTCGCCTTCACCTAAACTTGTGGAATTAACTAAGATAAATTACCATCAAGTTCCTAACGCGTCCAGCGCCAAATATTGAGAGCTCCGTCGATTTAATCGAGTGGCCAGCGGACTGCTGTGGCCCCATGGTAGGATTTCCCACCGTCGAGCACGCAGGTTTTGCAGGTATAAATGAAGGCCTCCCTGCAGGAGCCATCGCGGACTCTCTAAGTGGACAAGAGTTCCTTCGACGGAAAACAACACTGCTTAAGCGCTCTCCAACTGCTTCATCGCTTCTTTCATTATTGCCATCACCCAGATCTATATAAAAGAAATAAAGTTATTTACACGGCTGTAGCAGTCATGAAGTCTGAGGTCGTGCCAAACATGCGAGGCAGCAGCGGCCGCCACTGCGTCAAGAATGATGGAGCTCGTTGACGTATAGGAAACATCGAATAATTCGCGTTCACCATCGAGTCAAGGTTTCTTTGAGCGGCCTCCCGTTGAAGTTATTTAAAACAATTAGATTTGTTATTGGATCAAAAAGTTTAATAACGAACCGCAATTGTCGAACGCCAGGACGTGTTAAATTAGTTTTAAACCGAGTTCTCGTTCGTTTTTCTCACTGATACGTGGAGATTTTCACCAATATTTCAAAATGGGGGGAAACAAATGATCGGCAGGAGCTCTCGGCCCTTGTTGGCCGATTGACATTTGATGCAGCCGCCATTAAAAAGGCGGCGAGCCGCAGATTGATGCGAGTCATCGAGAGTATCTGCGGTATTTTTGTTTGTGATTTACTGCCTTGTTGTTAAGAAGTTTCGCAACGAAAAACAAACGAGTGTAATTGAATAAAATGTTTATTTTTAAAATATTTTAATTCTGAACAACTTTTTTTGATACGTTTTATAAGTGACTTTTTTAGTAACGCCCTACGCTAATTTAACAGTAGAAAACTATTGAACTATCTTACAAAATGTCTAGTTAAAATTATGAGCAGACAATATATTCATGTATAACAACATTTATTGGGTATAACAGGCGTAGACTACGAAAAAACCAATACGGAACTAAACGATTTTTGTACCGTCTAATATTGTTCTTTCAACTAAAGTTTGCTGAATATCAAAATAAACGGCTTTTACACGTTGTCAGTTAGTATCAGTAATATACACAACAACTATAAGGGATTAGATTATAAGGGTTCTTAGTAAAACTTTAAAACCTACCGAAGATTGGCGTTTTATACGTATTTTACACAAACTCTACTCTAAAAGCACCAACGTCGTCTATATGTTACTCGTTAGAAAAATCATTAGTACCCACTTTCTTATCATGAACTTTCCACAGAGGGGTTGGAAAAAATATACTGTAGATTCACGTGACACTGTGCTTACAAGAAAATTTTGATACAGAAAAATATTGTCTCTAATGAATGTAATATAAGCAATATAGTACGTACTTAACTAACGTTATAATGTTTGATTGTAATTTCCACAGCAAGATCTACTTAAGTCAACAACAAAAATACTATTATGTATATACGTTTTCTTATTTCTAAGGACATTAAATCACTGGTGTGCCCGCGATCTTCCCCGGTTTGCTACACCACACCGAGCAACAAATTTCGGGTTTGATTCTGACCGATGTGTATCGCTGTAACTTTCATTGTTTTTGCTAAGCTGTGAGCCTAAAGTTACCCTAAATATTAGTATCTCCTATACATACCGATAATCTAATCATGAATTGGAGTGTGCAACTTCAAATTAAAAAAATAAAAGTCACCATATTGTCAAGAAGAATTTTGTTTTTGATAATATGTTGACTAAAATTTGATCTACTTTGCTCATATAAAAGTTACAACTATACATTTCTCCGTCGGCGTCGGCGCTGTTCCTTGGTGTTTCAAGTAACCAATTCCGTCCAATGAATTGATTCAAATACATCTCACTCCAATTGGTATAAATGTATATGTATTTGATTAGCAGAGCTATTTTCACGTAAGAAAATTGCCGATGTGTAGATAATCTATGTCCTAACCGAGCTAAAAGTTAGGCAAATACATACCTAGCTTTAAAATTTTCTTTGTATAGCTGAATATTGACACCTAGAATCCTAAAATCAGTTTTAAAGTTTATAATAATTTAATTGACATTTACACTATACAACGAGAAGCTGCCCTTTCATGAACGGTAGAAATGCGGGGGTCAGGAGAGCCTGAAGGTTTATTGTATATGAAGTGAGGTTTTTGCCAGTTAATTAGAGTGATTAGGGCAGTGAACTTTTCTAAAAATACTTCTGGTGAAAATCACAAAAGGACATTTCCCCTCAAAACAACATCTATTTCCTAATAACAAAACTAAACGTGTATCAGTCGTGGTTCTGATTGAGTCATCACAATATCGATATCGGCTTCTTCACTGTCCCTTTGCCCTCTACTGCCGCCTGGTCGCTGGACTGGCACCAGTATCTGCGCATCTTCCCCACAACGAAATCGAAATCGTGCATGGCCAGGCCGGTGAAGCGGAATTTGCGAGTGAACTTGCTCAGGTTTCTCAAACAGCCCTTTTTTAGTCAGTCGTCCGATTCCATTCCTATTAGCTCCGCCTGCATGCGCCCTTTGTACTTGCAGCAGATCGTCATGCAGAAGATGCGCAACGCAAGTCGAAACTGCGGACTGAGCATGATCAGAATCAGCGCTTTCCAGAAGGAGTTGAGGAAGCCGAGCCAAACCACCCCGAAGTGCAGGAACTGCATCTGGAATTTGACCCCGGTGAAGTACTCGTAGAGCTTGACCCCAATGTACGGGGTCCAGGAACACCAGAAGGCCACCACCAAGGCGAAAGACATCATGTGACTGGGATTGGACAGGTTTTCTGACAGGGCAGTGGCGTACTCTTTGTCGTGGAAAGCGTAGCCGCTGCGCAGCCGTCTAAGCATCATGAAGATGTACGTGTACGTATACACGATGGTTATAAGGCTGGGGCCTAAAATTAAGATGGACAGGGTGGCCGAGTAGGCGGCCATGCTGCCCCAATCGAGCATGCAGACGTAGGCTTCTCTGTCAAAGAGGGGCTGGTTGAAGCCGAGAAGGGGGGGACAACAGAGCATCGCCGAAGAGATCCATGTGAAGGCCATCCAGCACTGGCAACGCGTCTTGGTCTGCAAAGTCTCGTAGCGCAGCGGTTTCCGGACAGCCAAGTAGCGATCCACGCTAATCCACATGAAGGTGTAGACTGTTACTGCCCATAGAGTCACCTGTAAAATAGCTATTTAGCATTCGGTTGGAAAGCGCCGAGGACGTTTCGAGACCTCGAGGTAGCCGAGAAGTCTGCACAGGACGTCCCCGTAAACCCACTCCTTGACTATTGCAGGGTACACCGAGAGGGGCACCACTATCACCCCACAAAGCAAATCGGCCACCGCTAGGGAGAGTAGGTAACAGTTGATGACTTCCGATGGACCTAAAGTGAAAAAATCCACATTTTCTAACGGAAAGTAACTGATAATCCGGCAACCTGGCCAGGCTCAATGTCAAGAGATTTCTCTCGAAACAAATGCGAAGCGCGAGGTTGCCATTTAGTTGGCACATCGAAGGTCACACTAATTGGCCGTCCGTCATTGGCATCTCGAAAATTTTAGGTCGGTTCGCGTGGCAGGGCCGGAAGGAAGACTCGACTTCTAATCATTTCGTGGCGAAACTACTCGGAACCTGAAGACGGCACCGAGTTTCCGCCACTCGTCGAACCCGAACGCACCGGTCCTACGGTTCTCGACATGCCAGTTCGGCGGAACGACCCCTTCGCACCTCCCTACCTCTGAAATTAATCAACGTGGCGATAATCAGCACATTGGTGATAATTATGGCCAGGGCCATGATGAAGATGATTCCGGCCTGCGTGAGGGTTTCCAAAGTCAGGACGATTTCCCCGTCTTCGTTGGATTGGCTGAAGATGATCATCGTGGTGGTATCTCTCCTATTTAGCATCTTCTGCGGATACGCAGCTTAACGGATCATATCTTCGTGCGGCGGTCGTATCGGCTTTTACGACGTGTAAGATGGAAGACCTGCAGTTTTAGACGTTGCAATCAATCGATATAAAGTGGCAATGAAACCCCCCCCCTCCTAACCCCCCTCCCCTTAACCCCCCCCTACCCCCTCGCAGCAATAATATTCCTAAGGTTTCTCAATGCCTTGATGACAATTCGTGTTGTTAAATAATTAAACGCATTTTTTCAATTGGGATTAAGCGGCCCTATCTGGGTCACAGTTCAGGGGGTTTCGCGTTCGGTGCCGCAGTTCGCCGAGGGGAAATTCGCGAAAATGAACGAAACGTGACATCTCGGCCCCGCACCCGCGTCGATATGAATTAAATTCATAATTTTTTCCCGCGAGAGAAATGGTCGCGAAAAAGGGCCCGAAACGTGACGTCGACGCCATTTGCGGCGCCCACGTCCCTTGCGAATTACCTTTACGTATTCATTTTCATCGTGGAAAAATTACATTAACCCAAATCTTAAAGTCGAGGTATCAGCGAGTTGGGTCATGCAGACTTTATGCGCACCTTTTTGGCACCCTTCCAGCTGGTAATGGCTTTGTTATTCTTCTGCCAAAGCAAAGCAAACCCACCGATGTATTTACCGGAAAATTAATTCCCCATAAAATGGGGCGAGACACGAATGGTACGTCCCGGGCGGTAAATAAACGGAGGGACTTGTATTGTTGAGGCCTTGCCAAAACAAGATCGGCCTTGTCCCGGACGAGGCCGTTTTAAGTCTTTGATTTATAGGCCGCATCGCCGAATTTCCACTTGGAGTCTCCCTAAAAGTCTCCCGCGCACTGAATAATGCAATGAAATTAGGTATTTGAAGAGCATGAATCTTTAATGGAAGGAATAAAACATTGCTCAGCCCCAAATAAAATATCGAACAGGGCTTCGCGTGTCGCCAGCGGTGGTCACTCGACCTTCCGTCCACGTCGACAAATCATAATTGCGCAAAAAGGCGTGTCGCGATATTTATTTATTTATTTCCCACCGCGAGGAAACGCTCGAAACGCCAAAACGTCCCATTTTCACGTGAAAATTAATCCTCCAAGATCGGGCATGGCGCATCGCGTGCGGGGAAGCACCGATACCTCAAATGCGGGAGGCCCGGCCTGTCCCTTCTTTGGCACGTTTGTGCCACGTTCAAATTTCAAATTGTGCACTAACGGACTCGTAAGATCGCAAAATTGCCATCACGAATTTTGCCCTAAAGTTTTGCTGCCCTTGTCACAGTTCGCTCGGCAACGTTGCAGCGTTAAAGCTTGCGAGTTCCCAAAACAGATGAAGAAAGCGTCTCCTCGCCGGAGTCCGAGTTGCGGCATTGTCATTTCGTGCGGGAAGTCGCAAATTTCACGATAAGTTCGATTGTCTGACCGCGAACGCATCCGGGAACGTTAGTGCAAGCAAAACGGCAAGGTGAACGTTCCGATGGGACCCAAGAACGAAATGAGGAGGATTGCTCCCGTCCAAGCGTCCCTTGCATGCGCTTTTGCGCTTCTAAATTCCTCCGCATTCATATTCATTAATCCTCACTTACTAACCTTGAAAACTTCTGCTTTATAGGTTAGTTCCGATTGGTTTAGGACGTTGTGTCGTTAGCGTCGTAACTCGTTCTAACGTTGTAAATATTAACGTATTTGTTAACCAAAAAATATTCCGCCACCGTTGGAGGTTTAACGCTCGCCCTTGGACATGCTTTAATTGGCCCTTTCTCTGAATAATTGCTTTTAAAAATAATGAGCATTATTACGCCTGACCTTGACAAAGAAATACTGGGTAGAGCGCTGCATCGAGATAAAAATATCCGCCACGGGTGTCAGCTTCCCCGAGGGCGAATTTCATTCACTATTTTGTCAAGAATAACACTTTACTGCGTCACCGTTGAGCGAGTTCGCAATGTTTTTATTCAGCTCACATACGACACTTCTCAATTACATAAACGCTCTATCTGGACGGTAGGAAATCGCGTTAAAATCACCTCCCACTTAAAATTCCCATTCATAAACTCGCTCCATAATCGACCGTCATCATTTACCTGAATCGCTGTCGCCGTAACACTAACCATTACTATGAACTTATCGCTACAGCGGAACCTCCTCAGCGTCGCTAAGCTTGACCGAAAGTTCCAGGAGGCGTAACAATGATTTATTACGTTAACGCGAAAAGGGTTTTTTTGGTTTTTTTTTATATGGCGAAAATCGAATTTCGCCTGTTTGGTCGCAGATCGAACACGCGCAGGGTGCAAACATGCAGCAGATGAACTGACATGCTGTTGGAGAGCGAGCAACGGCGCGGTTCCACTTCGGGGGCTGTTTACCGACTGCGCCCCGGTCGAGCTCCGTCGCCCTTATTTTGTCGATTACGGCCGTGAATTTTAGACCTGCAGAGCGCAAACGTGAACTTCGGAAACCGTGATGTCACCACAGAGGGTGCTTACGTCACGGATCGGCACGCCTCGACGAATTCAAAAATTCCTGCCGCCGAGTCCGCGAGAGCGCCAAACTACGCCACCGCGGTCCGGGCCGGGTTCCGTGCGAACACAAAATAAATCTGGCAGCCGTGCGAACGCACCTGGGCTGCGACCCCGTGTCACCGTCTCCGTCCCACCCGCGGGATTCTCGCCCGCGGCGGCCATTTTCTCTCGACGAGAGGCCGTTGCCGTGCCGCCGTCGTTGCGACGGTTTTGTCGCACGTTCGAGGGGAAGACGTCGCAGTGCTCCCGGCCTTCGGCGACTCGAATCTGGCAATGGCATGCAGGTTCTCTTTGGGGGAATAACAGACGCGCCCGCATAGAGATAGAACTTTATTGCATTCAAGAAACTTTACATGTTTCGCAGTTTTTTAAGTTATGAATTCCGTTAACGTAGGTCCTCGATGCTAAATCTAACTAAGTAATTAATCAAACACTCTGCGGCACCTTTCGTAATATCATATTTCGTCACATAAAAAAGGGAATATAGTAAGAATTTCGTTAAAACGTGTCCGTTCCAATGAGCCCTGAACCGAAAATTGCTCGATACTCTCGAAATCATAGAAATCTACGGTATTCAAAGCAAGGTCCCTACAAACTATAGTAAACACTTCTCGTCGAATTTTTAAAGATTTATACAAAAAATTATAATGTAAAAAAATTTGCCTTATAAGTTTAGTATTCGCTTAACCTAATTAACAGTATGTACATTTAGAATCGTATTCTTGTGTTATTCACTTTATTGTGGTACTGAGCGTCTGCGAAACGCCCCCGCGCACGCGCCGCGGCGCCGTTCCTCAAACACCCGGTAAATTAAACTCGAAACAAACTCCAAATTTAATACTTAACATTCCCCCCCCCCCTGGATGGGGGTTTCGCCTTATCGCTTGACTCGCACGGGATTTCATCAGGTATTAGGCCCTCGACTGTCAAGCGATCATCTAAGTAACTTAAACTTTAGTCATACAACTACTCAAATATAATTAAGTTGGTACTTTCAGCGCACTCTACGAACCGTGGTATTTCAGTGAACATGCGGTTACTAATCTCACTATATGCGAAGCGATTTCCTTGCTTTAGCAGTGCACTGAAAGGTGCGTTGTTTATTAATTAATAGAGTGTAAACAGGACCGTACCTGCTCGCAGGAATTGTCGGGTTGGCAGTGTTTTGTTTAGAATATGAACCACGCCTTACGAACAGGTCCGGTGGGGGGGTCAGTCTGACTCGAAAACCTTCGGGTGGTTGTGTCCTAAGCGCCCCCTGTGGCCGAAGTCGCACTGACCGTGCCGAGTGCATAGCGGGCTGTGTCCAAATTCTTATGGTATATTGCTAATAATGTTTTCTTCGAAATTTATTTACAGGCTTCGATTTCACTACGGTCCTACTTAGTAGGTAAAAATACTGGGCAAAAATGTGACTTTTATCGTGTCCCTGCGCGGGATCGCTGCGTAGGAGGGGCAACGGACTGGAAATTGCCCCCTCTCGCGCCTCTCATAGGACAAGGACACCGTTATTATAGCTAATATTAAACCATATACGAAGTAACAATTCCCATCATAAATCAACGTAAACTTACAATAAAGGCTGTACAAACTGTTTATGTAACAAAACGACTTACTTATACGAGTACAATAAAGAGTTTAAACTATTCGTGTTTGTGAGGCCCTGGGGTCAAGGCCCGTCTATCTCCAGCAAAAACTGTCAATTCCTTGGGCTGCATTAAGCTCTTATAGCCTCGTCGGGGGTACTTAAATTGACGCTACGATAACCGAAACTTGTGGAGATAAACGGGCCCCAAGTTCGGTGACTTCTTCTTATTCTTCGCCTCGAAACGTCTCTTTTTGCTACGGCACGGGAGGCTTTAACATTAAACTGAGCGAATTAAGGCCATGATGAACCGCGAAAGAAGTTTAGTTTCGTAATCGATTATATCACTTATGCACAAATATCACTGGTTGCAGATGGTGCTGGATCTCGTCTAGACCGAACGTGCTTGGCATGACACACCTGGAACGATAATCCAGAAATGAGATGGGAAAACTTCTGAAATAAAGTTTGGTTCAAACGGTCAGGATCTGCGGAGGATCCGTTTTTTTTCTCGTTCGGATCTCTAGCTCTCCGCGGAAGGGTGGTAAAATCTGAACCTTCGTTGAGAAGCGGGGAGGGACCAGCCGACACACGCGTAAAACCATCTACTCACCTAGGTCTAAACCGTGGAACCCCCTCCGTCAATGGGTACGTGTGTGCCTCTTGAGACTATGACGGAGGTAGGATGCGCAGGCCTTGCTGCGCTCGACGATCATCTCGACCAAGTGATCCTCGATGGCAATCAGGGGCGTGGGCAATGGCAGCAGGCTAAACGTGGCGATGTTCAGGGATTCCCATTGTCAGACGGCACTGTTCGGGAATCGGGGAGGAGGCAGTGGCGGCGGCTGCGAGGACACCGCGTCTCCGGCTCGGGAGGAGCGCTCAGAACCGGCTAGAATCGCGTGAAACAATCAACCAGCGCTAAAGATCTCGGTGGAAAATGGCATCCTCAGAGTCGAGAACTGCGTGAATAGTCCTCTGTTCCCTTGTTATGTCGGAGGATTTGAGGACGTTGAAAGGAATTTTTGGGGAAAAATCTATCATTATTATTATTATTTTTTTTTTTTTAGATTTTAGCGAAAATTGTTTAAAACGAAATAACAGTGGACGATGAAGCAAGAGAAAAGACATGAAAAAAATAAATGTTTTTTGGCTTTATTTATTGTTCGAAAGCTCTATATATCGGACGCCATACTCGTTCACGATGGCTCATCGGTCGATATCTCCACTCCAAAAGCAATGAAAAGCAAGTTTTATGTACATAAGTGATCGCAGAGAGTTCCCCTCTCCTGACAATTGCGTGTAGATACTCTGAACAAGTTGTCTTTGTGTTTCATGTGCAAAAAAAACAGTGCTGCTACGACCACACAGTATGAGGGTACCTGACAACGACCCGTAGTATGTGTAACGTCGAAGATTATACGTCATTTGTAGTATTTGATCCTGAAGCGGGTCGCTTAATGGATCTTAATCGGAAATTTATATCAAGAGATGTCGAATGTGACGATTTAAGCACTCACATGATTCCTGTTGATGGCATTTCTCCTCGGTCACCACCAAACCGGACTGTTCGGTGATCGGCATATGTTGTTCAAGCGCATTCACACAGTTCAACATACTCCTAAATGAGGGCAGAGGAGGATAACGTTAACTCACTTAAAAGGTCTAAGAGCTCTGCAGTTGCATGCAACAAAAAGCCAATGAAAACGCAAACGCTTCAATAAAAAGCCCATTTATTTTCGATTGAAAATACAACAATAAAAATGTTTTTAAAAAATAATAAAAACTTGTCAATCATGCAGAAAAAATAATCTCTGTGGCAGCGTGTAACAGCAACAACGTGTTTAAGGTCTCTGTGTAATAGATATATCCAGTGTATCCATCGGTCAGTGTGTAATTGCTCAGTATAACTTTAATTTCATTGTGCGTTTCGTCGTATGGAAAGGTTTAAGGCATTACACGCTTTTTTTACGAAAAATCTATAGATTTGTGTTTCCAGTGTTCGTGGGATCGTCACTGGGAGGATTTTTTTGCGGTGGAATTTCGTCGGCGGTGCTGCAAAATAAAAATAAAGACCCTCTAATGAACAAAAAAAAAACACTTTTTTCTTTAAACACGCAGAAAGTGTTGGAACGCCCTATATATTTGATTTTCCCGGCAATTCCCCCTTCGAACATTAAGCTTTGAGCCAATCACGACATCTACGATAATGCAGAAACCTGCACCTTACGACTTGTGTTCGAGCATATCACAACTGCGACAGCGCGATCGCCCAGCGACACCCCTTGACGTGGTCTAACGTCAACGCGCTCTCAATTGTTTTTGAAACTGGTGCGCACTTCGGCGAGACGTTTTAAACAGTATTTTCAACTGAAAAATCAATTAATTAATTAACCAAAGCAGCATTTCGCGTGGAATCTCGACCGCAAAAATACTGAGTGGACTGAATCGTTCTGGAGAAGCACCTGGAGCTCCTGAAACATGCGGACCGAAATTTGCATTGTTTTGGGGATTGTTCGCCGTGCGCCGTCCATCGCGGCATTTTCTAAGGTCAGTCAGCGTTTTATCCCTTTTAATTTGAGCTGTGGTGAGCTTCGGGGCGTATAAAATTCGCCATTGCGTAAGCGATACAATTGGTATTGTACGCGGGCAGTGCGTTCTTTCGGCAACATTGTAACGCCCACGCAACGGCTCAGAGAAATGGCCGATATCCATTTTTCCGAAGTGAACGTTCGGCGGCGTTGTCAGTTGGCGTGAGAAATTGGGAGAAAATATGAGGTGTGCCCAAATGCTCACTTCGGAAAATCGATGCCGAACTCGTCTTCCGGAGCCAAATCTGCGAAATAAATTATCGAAGGATTTTACGTTAATTTAATGACGTGTGAATCATGCCACTACTAGTTATGCCACCAGCCATACATACAGCGTTACTAATTAATGATGAAAATGCAAGACGAAAATTGATCTCGACTGAACAAATGTGCACCTACTTAAGCATTTCGACCGAGCCGCCGTGCTTTAACTGCTAAGGGCAACTTACACTTACCCATACAGTCTACTGTCTCGGAAACTAACCCTACGGTCAAGAGTAGGTAGAGGTAATTATGTGTCTTAAACTTTAGAGAAATCGGGTGCAGAATTGAGTCGGTGGGGCAAGACTTTGTACGCTCCAATAAAACGCCCTTAACGGCACAGTCTTGTCACATCCACATACTCCATTTGCACTCAAAAATAGCAATTCGACCAAAGGTCTGACTACGTTAAGTCCGACCCGATGAAAGCTTAGCATTTCGAAAATCTCCCTTATCCTCTACTACCAATTTACTGAAGGGCTCACCTTCCGTTTCCGTGCCTGAAGATAGCGAGTATTTCTTCGAACGTTTTGTTCTTGGTTTCCGGCACCCTCTTATACGTAAAAATCCAAAATAAGGCTAGGAACACGCTGAATGGCAGGAACGTATAGTTTTCGAGGGCAGTCTAGTGTGAAGAAAAATATCGTGCATAGGTACTCTAAGTTTTCATCGAAAAATCAAGGGACCTCGTTACCTTCATTCTTGGGAAGACGATCCCCACCAGGAAATTGGCCATCCAGTTGACCAAAACGGCGATGGACATGGCAGCGGGCCTCGGTCCCTGCGAGAAGAGCTCGGCGGTGATCATCCATGGGATGGACCCGGGACCCATCGCGAAGAATTTGACGAAGAGCAGCGTGGAAACCACCGACAGATATGACATCCAGTCGATCATCTCCTGCACATAGCCGAAAAACTCCTATCAGGCGGTAGAATGGCGTCCTTTCCGAACAGGGGAGGAGAGACTTTCGAGTTTCAATGGTGGATTTATATAGGGGAAATACATCTTAAAGTCGTAAAATGGTGTGGAATTTATCTAGGTGATTTTATCAGTGCGAATTGTCTATGGGTGTGTGCGTATAGCTCTGAATGTACAGCGTCGCTCCTCCACCATGTCAGAAAGAAGAACTCGTAGACAGGGTGAGGCTAAGAAGCGAAAATAAACTCGTTTGGTTGGTGTGGGGCTGAAGCTAAAAGCGTGGATCAAGCCTCAATCTCTGGAGTGCGAGGCAAATCCGGGGAGTGATTTGTGTCTTAATGCAGGTGGTAAATAAAGGCCAAATTATATTAAAAGGGTGTAGTAAGCAAAGAAAAGTAACACCCCCGCCCCCCTACCTCCCTCCCTCCCTCCACCCCTTCGTCCCGCCGCTAAAATCGCAGTGTCGGAAGGAAGGTTTTTTTTTTCCACGAGTTTCGGGAAATCTAGTGTCAGCGCGCCCTAAACGGCAACGCTGCGGCTCGCTTTTGTTTCATAATATGCGAAAGCTTGAATGGCGTTCGGTGATTTTTTTTTTGTCAAACTCATTGAAGCGTGTGTACAGGGTGTGCGTTTCTGGAGCTCGTCCGTGGGCATTTCGCTAACCGTAACAAATGCGAGGCACATCTTCGTGCTCCAACCAGCGCGACTTTGCCCTAATCTAACCGACCTCGCATCTCTCGTGGTTAATTAGATCTCCAGGGTGTAGCTCCAGAAACGGACGCCCTGTATACCGGAACCCGTTATTCGGCCTAAAAGCACATAGTTTTTCCATACTATTTGAAAATCCCCACGAACAAACAAACAAATTGCAATCCTATACACGCAACAGACCTTGATCAAAAACGAGATAGTAATGAATATGGAGAAGATAAACATTCCGCCCAATCCGTAGAGCAGCAGGGACCTCCTCCCCATCCTGTCCATGAGAGGGATCGAAATCACGGTCATCACGACCATGATGCAGCCGATGCCGATGGTGGCGAACTTGGCGCTTTCGGGGGAAAGACCCGCGGTCTCGAAGAGGTTCGTTGAGTAGTAAAACACCTGCGCATACAGACAATGAAGGAAACAGAGTGAGCGGCAACGTGGCAAGTACCGCATTGATGCCTGAGAGTTGCTGCGAGAGTTGCAGCACTATGCTGATGCCCAAGGGGATGCGCAGCGTGGGGGAGCAAATCAGCTCGATCATGGTGGTGGAAGCTTCGGCCTGCTGGGCCCGTTCTTCGGCTCGCATTTCTTCGATGTCTTCCTCGACCTGTCAACAAACAAAATTTCACCTTTGCAAAACATGCAGGACGTCGCCCAATAATTTACATGGTTGCTAGCTCTCAGTCTTCGTAACGCTCTCCTAGACTCTTCCTCCCACTGCTTGGTAATGAGCAGATACCGGGGACTCTCCGGGCACGCGGGAAGGAGCAGCAATTGGAGGACAGCCGGCACCACTGCCAGTCCGAGCAGTAGAGGCCAGTCCTCGTTGTTACCCAGGATTTGCTCGATGCCCAACACCTGGGACAACAGCAGGCCAACGGTTACCGCCAGCTGGTTGACCGTGCCCAGGCCGCCCCGCAAATTCAATGGGGAAATTTCAGACACGTACATTGGTACCAGAGATGTGTTCAGCCCTAAAGCCAATTTCGGTATTGAAATGATAGATTTTAGGACAGTCGAGTACCGCAATTGATGCCGATAATCAGACGTCCGCAAATGAGCATTTCATAGGAGTTCGCCACTTTCGCGCACCACATGAGACTGCCGCCAGTGATCCCAAGGATATTGTTCAACAGCAATCCTCCCTTCCTGAAAGAGGCGTGCGGGTTAAGACGATATTCAGTGAGATTCTACCAGAGGGACTGAAAAAGAGGGTGTTTTACCGGCCAAATCGGTTGGCGACGGTGCCGCCGATGAACCCGCCGACCATGCCGCCTATGGCGAAAATTGACACTACGACCGAGTAGAGCGTGCTGATCCAAGATTCGGGCAGATCTTCGTTGTACCGCGATCGGTACACGTCCTTCATGAAGTACTCGATGTTACTCTGGGGCGCGTTGATCACCCCAGTGTTGTAGCCGAACTGGAGCATGCCCAGAACAGCCGACAAGATCGAGTAGGAGAGAAACCCGGTGAGGCCCTGGAACGAGAAGACACTAGAAACACAAATCAACGCTAGATGGTGCGTTTCGGAATAGATAGAGGGCGCTGCGAAACGTAAAAATGACGAAATACTAGTCGTAACCGTAAATGTCGGTTTTAAATGCTTTTTTTTTCTTTTGCTTTGGACACTCGCGAGAGGACGATGCAGTTAAAAAAAAAACAGAAACGTCGAGAAATTAAACATATTGGGCGTGGCAAAGCTGCGTTTTTATCGTTTTGCGCAGTCCGAGAGGCGAGTTTTTTTCGATACTTCTTAACTTAATCCCAATTAAGAAGGACTCCAGGAATCCCGCAACATATTTGAAAGCAAAACTAATGAGAGGGGACGCTAAGAAACGTAAAAGACCCGATCATAACCTCAAATGCCACGTGCAATTCTCCGGTTCGCGCGACTGGCGCTCCGCACATAGGAAATCTGCACATTTAAAAGATTAACCTGTTCCAAAAGCCTCAACTTCCGGCGATGGGTGTTTTCCTCGAGTCTGTCGACATACTCGCGCAGCTCCTCAATCTCTTCCTTGACCTGCTGGACGGTGTCCAGCTCATGCTTGATCGCCACCATGTCCCGCTTGACTTCCGACACCTCCGACTGGCACGATTCCACCGACTTGGTCAGTTCCTGAAGCTGATTCCGGATCTCGTTCAATGCGAACGTCGTCTCGTACTGACGATCGCCGCGTTGCAGCTCGTCCAGCTTGTTGCTGAGGTTCATGCTCATCACGGTTACCTGCTTCTGCAAACTTTCCCCGGAAGAAAAACACATCACCTTTCGATTAAGGTCAGAGGTACCAGAACAAACGTGCACTACTACATAGAGGTGAACATGCACAGAACACACAATATAGAAGGCTGACAGCTCTAAGCAGCAGCGAGCCGAGGGTACCGAGGCACAGCTAACGCCCATTCAAGTTCTAGTGGTCAGCAATTAACGCGTTAGCTGTGCGTGGAGAAACCGGCCCTAAAGCTAGCCAGTACCTGGGAGGCGGTAAGGATACCATTGCTGTGTTCCTAAACTATCGTGGATCCTCCGAAATTCGGACTATTGACGCTCCAAAATTTTATACAGGGCGCTTTGATCTTCGATTTCCTGGACTTTGACGGCACTGTTTGACTGTCTCCCACCTATAGTTTGGAAACACAGCCCGTTAGTTATCCAGTTCAATGTCCGCTCGCATAGTTTCCATGGGGAGAAAGTATGCAAGTGAACACAATCAGAATATCTTTATTAGTTTTAGATAATGTTGTGGCAAGATACGACTATGCAACAGGCCTGACTTCAGGCTAGTTTTGAACGAAATTAAATCGGTAATCTCTAATAAGACTGAGATGAGGTAGTCGGACGCTGCGGTTCTTATCGGAAGGTGGCTGTTGTCCAACTAATTTCACCTCTAGTTTTTTACTGAGTCCCTTATTCCCTTTCCGTCTCCGCGAGTGATCAAATAAGAATTTCGAAAGTGCGGAAAAAAGTCTCTCATTTCTCCAAAAAAATGCGTGCACAAGGCGGCCCAATTCAAAGTGACGCATTTTTAAGACGGTGCTCACGAATGCCCGAAAGGGGGTTGTGAAGCTTTTCCGTGTGTTAGAACGTCGATGGACGTTCCACCTCTACAAGTCAGAACGTCGATGGTGGCATTGAAGTCCGACGTTGACGCCCAATCGCGGCGCAGAAACGCGACGCAGGCGTCGAACGGGAAGTTTACCGACTGAAGCAGTCGCGATTTCTGCGCATCTCTTCGAAGATCTTGAAGTGTGCGCGTCAAAATCGGGACGAAGAATTTCCCAATTGAAGATTTGTCTGATTTGCGTTTACTCGGGGCAACACAAGGGAAAAGATAGAAAGGGCCAATCTGCAGGAGCTCCGAAGTGCTAACGGTTTTCCAGGCAACAGGTGAGAATCTGTTGATTGCATTAGCACAAATCCCTGTCAAAACGTTCGCAATTGGATCTTCTGCACTGCGTAGGCACAGGGGGTCGTCGATCCTCACTGCGGCAATTCTTATTTGACCACCCCGTATTTTGTCACGTGTCGTACCGAGTCACGCTACAAGTAAAGGGGTCCATACACTTCAAAACTCGCCGCCCAGACTTTCTCCTTATTTCAAAACGTGAAGTCCGGAAACAAGCAGGGGCGATCAGTTTGGAAATGACCACCCTGTAGGCATATCAAAATCGGCTGGAAATCGTCCTCCCTCTCTCTCTCTCTAAGCGTCAGCTACCGAGACTGGTACAAAGATTAAGTGGATAGACCGCCTATCAGGAACGAGCTCTAACAATTCTTGATGCAACTGCGCTTCCTGCTACCTTCGGCCACAAACGCTCACTTTACTGATTCACTCGAAACGGTTTGGGGCCAATGGCAGCGATGTAAGAAAATTGTCTCGACCAACCACGTTATAGATGTGAGGGTCTCGAAACAACAGAACAACAGCAACTCGAGAACTCGATACTATTATAGCAAAGGCAGTGGCTTGAGCTACATATAATAATAATCAAAACTGATGCGCAGCACGACTAAATCTGGAGAGACTCAGATAACTAACGGAGCACAAGGGCTGTACTGTGTTCTTCGTTTATGTACTGCTATAGGCTGAGACAGTCGTCAATTAGAGGTCTCTGCTGACCTCACATGAAGGTACCGTGTCGGTAGCTGCGAGCGACACCGTCAAGGTCAAAAGGTCGCTCGCAACCAACCAACAACAAAGGTCTCGTTTCGGTGTTTGTATCTTCATGTGACAAGCCAAAATCTGATACTTTCTATCGAATAATAGAAAAGGGGGTGTGTGCGCACTAAGCCCGGATCGATGGCGGGGCGTAGAGTGCATCCACCGCCTTAAGAGGCTCAATGTGGGGAGGAGGGGTACCTAATAAGCAGCTCGCGCAGAGTTGCCTCGTCGTCTGCCTGTATTTCTTTCTTCGTCTCATACCGTGAGACGAGGACGACGCTGGACCTCCGGTGGGGCGGGGGCGTCGGGGCGCCGTGCCGTCGCCCGGTCACCTTAAACGGGAAGGGCGAGCTGGGGCCGTGGCCGTGGTCGGTGGTCCCCCCGCTGATGCTCGCCGCATGCTCCTCCACCTCGGCTAGTTTACGCCCAACAACTAAACGTGCACGCCCATGGTTAGTATCCCCGTAAAACACCGCAAGGCTAGTCCGAGTAGCGCGAAACCCCGGCGTCGTGCGAAAACTCCACGGCTTACCAGAAAAATCTCGAGCTTTCCGTTTGACCACTGGGCCGCGCCGCCGACCGCGGAGTTTTCGCACTGGGTCTCGCCCCGCGGAGATTTCGCGCTCCTCGCAACTGTACGCATTGGCAGAACTACTGTCCCCACAAGTACCGGACAAGGTAAACAATGAAGCAACTGTTGGGTTACAGGGAACGGGCGTGAGGGAGACATTTCAGGAACGGGCGGTATATCGGGGAACGCGAAGCCAAGGGAGTTTTGGCAAAAAAACGCAAAAAATCAACTCAACTAAACTGGAAAAGTAACGAATTGGCAGGAAGAAAGTGCAATTTTATCTTTTTCCCTCCGACTTTATAAAATTCCTGTTGCTTTAACCTGCATAACTGCACTGAAAGAGTACTAAAATAAAACGGTTTTAATCAAAATATTGATGTAGCAACTCACCTCAAGTTTCCAAAAGGCGAGTTTCATGGTTGAATAGGTCGGCAATTATAAAAGACCTGGAAATAAAAGAGTAACAATTCAGTTCATTTCAACAATAAACAGCGAGATAAACGCTGAAAAGACGATCGAAATTATGAGTTATTAATATTCATTGCGAGTCTAATTATTAGATTTCATTGCAATTTCCCGAGACCAATAAAAAAGTCAACCGTAACAGGTTATTTGCTCTATAACAATTTTACTCGCAGCCGTTTATCGCATATTATTGGCGCTTTTCTATGCGGTTCGGCACCAAATTTGCAGCAAAAACGGATCTGTTCGCGCGGAGCGCGAAATTTCCCCCCCAATAAAGCGTCACAGCGCCCTGCTCGCATTCAAAATGGCGCCGCAGAAGGCATCTTTGCGAAAAGTCAAAATGGCGGCACAGGGGGCATTTTTCGAAAATAATCAAAATGGCGGCACTTGTCAAACACATTTGCGTCAACGACCGAATTGCCGCCATCTTGATTTCGAATTCGATCTGAGCTCAGCCACAATTAATTAATTTCCGCGGCAGCAGGGCAATCGTTACGCCGCGACTTCGGGTCGGCCACAGCTTGGTCTGACGCCATTTCGGTTTTCGGAAAAGCGCCTGCTCCGCCGCTGCTTGAGACCTGAAAGCGGCGTTGCGACATCTTGTCGAAAGGGGGATTTCGCGCTCTTTCCGGAGGCGCAAGAACTATCGTGGGTTTTATTTAGACGAAATTTCGCAGACGTTCCTGGGCCACCCGGTATGGCCCCGTGCGCGGACACTCGACAAAAAGGAAGTGGCGGCGATGCGTAAAATTAACCAGAATTTTCGGAGAAACCTTGTAATTGCAGCCCCAGAGAGAAATCGACTGGAAAAACTGTTGAAACTTCGCCACGTTTTTGTCCACTGTTGACTAACAAGGTACTGAACAGCCAGTCATCACCAGGTGCGTTAATGATCGTTATTTACAACCATTGAGCATCGAAATTAATGAAGGAAACCAGTTTTCTGCCTTAGACACACCAAACTGCATTTTAGATCTTCGGGAGTTTCGACGCCCGAAAAGCGACTTTTACAGTCTCACCTATTCGATCAGTGCCGTCCAGCTTTTCCTCTTCAAGGCCGATAATCCAGTTTATTCATTAATCGAATGTTTAGTCTTACAGTCGGAATCACAAAAACGCACCAATTATTCAAATCCAGCACATGACTACGCGAACAAGAACACTGCGATTAATCACTGAAATCTCGTGGAAAACCGCAAGAATTACCCATTATTGTTATTGATGTTTGCATTGCTCGCTGTACATTAAAGAAAAATCTACAGATAAGCAAAATCTAGTATTATTCCCGTTTAAACGCGGAACGAACGTTAATGCGCACCATAACTTAATAATTATGTACTTGGTATAAACCAGACTGAGTGAAAGCAACACGGGACTTAGTGGGGAGCGCTGGTGCATTGCGGAATACCCATGGTAGGTCTATGGTGGAAAGAATGTCGTATTTGTTTGTCCTGTTTGACTTGCCCAAAAAAACTTAAACGTTTCAATAGCTATTTACAGCTCGAAAATGTAGGATTCTGACCTCGTTTTCCTCCCGACAACGCGTGTTCTCTCACTCGTGTGCATCAATTCGTGTGATATCAAAAACATTTCAATACAAAATGGCAATTAATGCCCAATAAAGCTACACATGTTACTTAAGAAGTGCGCTATGCGCCGGTCAGGCTCCTAATCAGGCTGATGCGCAGGTAGTGGCAGGGATTCTTATCTAAAACTGGTGTGATCACGGGCTTAAAATTTTTGGCTGATGGTAACAAAGTGATGGCCAATGTTTACGTACCTGAAGGTTTAAATCATAGCGTTACATGCTCTACTGCTCAGTCCTCCTGACATAGTTCGTGGGGCTTAGGAATGGATAAGGCGTGAGAACCTGCACACTGGTGACTCTGATGATGATCACTTGGAAACCTGGAAAAAATTCGGAAGCGTGATGAATTTCGCATCAAGGTAATTTGAGTCCTCACTGGCATGAGCCATTAGTCTCGTCCCGGTCAGCTACAATCAATACTTGATGAAAATAATTAGGAATTATTAACTTTAATTGTCAAAAAAATTTAAAAGTCGCGCGTCTTATTAGCACCCATAATGCTGCAACCAGACAAACATCATCGATACCCCCTCGTTTTGTACAAGAGCTCTTCTCTCTCTCTCTCTCTCGCACTTTAGCGCGAAGGTGTGAAACAGCAATATTGCATTGTGCGACTAGACATTGGTTCCCCACCAAATCTAACCTCAATTTAAAAATTTTTGTCTTTGAAATTTGTTTACGTTTACCGGTGGGAAATTCCATCGGAAAAAACGAAATTTTGATATGATTCTTAGTGTCGATTGAGCAGAAACCAATTTCATAGCGCCATGAAGCAGAGTCAGTCTAGCGCCAAATCTGACCCATCCAGAAAAGACAAACTCCCAAATAGCAAAGGTAAATTCTCCGAACCTTCAACCTCAGAGGGGCAACATCAACGCAGATCCACCGATCGACAAAATCCCGAGAAATCCCATTGTTCCAAGCAATTATGCGTGAAAGAAAACAACGTCTATAAGCAGAGAAGCATTTCCCCAGGCCTCAGCCCAGAGTCGCAGCAAACAAGGTTAAGCCACTTAGAAGAACCATCCTTAACCGATCTGGCCTCGAAATCCCGCAAACAACGTTCCCGGTCAACTGTTACCAAGCACCAACCTTGGGGGCAATTGCTTAATAAACCGAGTGGGAAAGATGACTCTCCATTTGGCAATTTCGACCCTTTGAGGACTCTGCATTTCCTCGCCAGAGAACTGCAAACCAACATGCAGACTCGACTTCCTGGTAGGTTTCTACATCAGGAATGGGTTTGGGCACCTTTGACCTTTGTAAGATTTTAACAGATCCCAAATCTTTTCTCTACCCTGACCATGATAAGACTCCCACACTCTAACACCTGAGGATCCTGAACTCCCTCTAAGGGTATACCACTGAAAGAAAATTTTACATGTTTTGAATTTCCCCCACACTTTCTTAGTGGTTTGCCCCTCGTGGCATTAGCTATTTCATTCAAGTACTTTTTATAGAAGCAACAAATTTGCAAGAAATAATCAACGCCATGAATTTGACACTGAAGAGAATACCCCCTGAGGTGGTCTCCAATGTTCATCTGCAGGAAAACCCAAGAAGTTGTGCCAACAAAGATTTAATTTGCAGCGAGGAGAATGTGCCCGTAAAAACCACTTCTAAATACTCTCAGAGTAGAGATTTCACCGAATTTCAAAGGCTAATCGAGGGCAGTACCATGAAATTAGAGACGAGCTGCAGGCAGTTGGAAATGATGTGCGGACAGCTCAAAGATGAGAAAGTCTCTCTTGAAACAATGCTCCAAACTGAACGTAGTAACTCGTATTTATTGCGGAGACGGGTCGATGAAGTGGAGAATGCATATGTAGGTTTTGTGAGCAGAAATCCTTTTGTGATGTAAAAAAGGTTTTTTTTTTTAGGAAAACTTATTAAGCAAATTGAGTAAAAAAGACGAGGAACTTTCGCATCTGAAAAGTTCGTTCGAAACGTTGCAGTTGAAGCTTGAAGGGAAAAATGCACTCGTTCCGGACTCGCAAGTTGCAAATGTCGAGTTAAAAAAATCGAAATCGCTCACGGAGCGCGAGATTCAGAAGTTAGAGCATCAGTTACGCTTATGCGCCATGGAGAAGGAGAAATATTTAGCCATCCTGGAGGTGCGAAACCAACAGATCTACGAGATCAGAAACGAAATGATTCAGCTGCAGGAGTCGGTTAATGAGCAGTTGATGGAACTGCACAACTATGCCACCAGTTCCAGTCCGGGAGATATTGTCGGTAGGTAAATTGATGCAGATGAGCCTGTTAATTGCACGTTAAAGTTTCATTGGTGCTAGGCCAGGAATTCAAGAAAAATGACGCGGCTTCTTTGATTTGGATGAACCAATAAGAAATTAAGAAGATGGGCGAGTTTTTTTTTTTAATTTAGACTGAGAATTACGATGGGGAGCAGAGGCTGATGAATTATGTAAAATTTAAATAATAAGTATCGGTAAATATTCCTTTTTAAGTTCACATATTGAGGACAAGCACAAGCAGCAGAGCAAAAATATGATAATGAATTAAATGATAGAAAAAAGAGCGTTTCGAGCTTTTTAAGACCGATTTATTGGTCGCTCATTTATAATTATTTCCCGCTGCTGAATCGTCCACAGTCCCTAATCGTGGTCGTACTTACTCCGCGCAAAGATTTTAATTACGTTCCCGAAGTCTTGAAAATCCTTATCGACAAAACTCCAAAAACTAGAGGAGGAATCTATCCTTGATATATACCCACTTCATTTTCAAGGGGGTCAATTTACTGTAACGAAAAATGTGTTTTTGCGCAAAAAAGGAGCAAATTAATGTCCTCTGTGTCAAGTGCAATATGCCCCGAAGTCTTTTGAGGTATAGCGGAATTGTTAATCGGCATAATGTAGGTCAAGTATTTCGATCTGGGTGCTTCGTTTAAGCGAAACATTGTAACTGCACCGAATCACTTTGTTGCTGGCGAAATAAAGAATGTGTATAATGAGGGCATATATATTTTTTATATTATCTTCGGCCTAATGAATATGAGTGTGTCACAGGTTCAAATATTATGTATTAGTTTGCGTATTTCGCCGGAACTAAGCCGATAAGTGCAGGGCAGACAATGATCGCCTGTCCGAAATCGGGATCTCGCATATTGACCTAGGGCTTAAGACCTACCTGGGAATAAAGGAGCAGCAGCAGCGGCGACGGGAAAAGCCGTCTGTGGTGGCACAACCAAATCACATACCGTGGCACTAAGGTGCGTCCGTTCACCCTATTCGGCCATCGGGTTCCGAAATTTCGTCTACGCCCAAAATCCGAAAGTAAAACAGAGCTCCAGCAGCAGCTCCAAGACACGGAATCGGGCTGTGGCTCAGGCGCGCGCACGATCGATCTACACCCGCCTGGCCGGGACACACTGTGACGGGGGGACGTCGCTTAGGGCGCACCCTTCTGTGCCGTCGTTTAGGGGTTGCCTACTTTCCACGGAAAACCTAGGGAAATGGGAATAGTACACACGGCAACGTGGGTCGAGCCAAAGATCTCTTACTTACGAAAAGTGAATTTGGGAGGATTACTCGATCTGATCAGGAAATCTCTCGATCATGTTAAACTGCTGGATAGAAAGTACGCATTTTTTGGAGCAAGACGTTGTTAAAATTAGTCGAGACCCAAATTCAAGGTTATCATGATCCGTTAGGAAATGCCTCCGTTAGAACTGCCCTTGTATATGTACTATAAAAAGTGATTTATCTCTTCACCTCACGCGTGTTTATTTCGGTCCTCAAAATTGCAATGAATCTTCGTTCAGCAGGTACAGATTGATAAATCAACTCGTTCATAGTTTGCCATAAATATTAATCAAATGAGGAAAAACCTAATGAACGTGCTGGCCAACGTACATCTCCATTCCTTGAAACGATCCTACCGGGAAATATTTCAGATTTGAATGGCACGAATTTCAAACACGTGGCATTCACGTTTAATGAGCGCGATACTAGGCACAACCGTTGAAAATGAAACACCAGGTAAACATTTTTTATTTCAAAACAGTGAAGAGGGGACCAAGCTATACGTGTTTTTTCTGATTTGAAGTTCCTCGTACTCCTCCCTCGGTCGTAGGTGACCGCACAACCCTTTACCTCCATGAACCACCTTCCGTTTAAGATCGCTTCTGCCTAATTGAAATGAAAGAAAAAACAGCCATTGTAAGTCTACCGAAACACGGCTCAACATTTATTCATTCATCTTATGATTACTCAAAGAAACGTCCCGATACGATAAAGACAATAATTTCATTACAAAAATAACATTCACCCTCGCCACTTGCACTTTAAATTGTTTCAGTTTTTATTTGAGTTTATTCACTTAGAAGCGAACGGACGCAGCCCTTTATGCCACACTCAAAGCGCACTTCACAATAATCTTGTAAACAAAATGCATTAATTCAGAATTAATGACATTATAACCAGAGACCTCGAAAAATGAAATAAAAACACTACACAAAGGGCCCTCATCGCGCGCCGACTTCCCATTTCTACCTCGCAACAATTGTGCTACAATTCGAATTATCAACGTCGAAATCCAGCACGAGCAACTTAGTCTCCTCGGTCCCGTTGCGGCTACCCACTGCGCAGACCAACTTCGTCTCATTGGCTCGGATGCGCCAGACCACGCCTCCGGTCCCGCCCGTGTCCAATGCCACCAAATTTCGAATAAACTCACCCGTCTTCAGGTCCCACAATTTGACGGTTCCATCGTCTGAAGACGTGATAACGAAGCGATTGTTGAATTGCAGACACGTCACCGCCGACTGGTGCTTGTTCGGTCCCGAAAGCGTTTGCAGGCACTGGCCGGTGATGATATCCCACACTTTGACGGTCGAGTCTGCGTTGCCCGAGACTAAGATGTTGTTGCGCAGCTCCATACCCGAGGTCAGAGATTGGTGACCCATAAGAGTCTGTTTGCACGCCCCCGTTTCCACCTCCCACACGCGGATGCTCGTATCCAGTGATCCGCTCACCACGTGAAGACCATCAAACTATGAGGAAATTATGATAAAATCACACAATTCGCTCACTTAACTCACCTGTAAAGAGTAAACTCGGTTCGTGTGTCCCTGCAACGTGTGCAGGCACTCTTCAGTTTCGGGTTTCCACACCTTGACCATGCAATCATAGGCGCCGGACACGACGAGACGTCCGTCGTATTGCACGCAGCGTACTGCCGCCATGTGGCCGACCAGCACGTGCAAGAACTGGCCGGTTTCGATGTCCCACACTCGCAACGTTGCATCTCTGGAGCCGCTGACCACGCGGGTTCCGTATAGATGCATGCACCGCACCGTGGATGTGTGTCCAAACAGTGTGTGACGGCACGCGCCTGTTTCGGCGTCCCACACTTTTAATGTCCGGTCGGTACTGCCGCTTATTATTACGTTGCCGGACATTTGCGACGACCACACCCCTCCAGTGTGTCCCACCAAGGTTTTCAAACACTAAAACATAAAGATTTGACTTTGAATGGATTAAAACTTATCGCAATCTAAAAGAAGTCAACTGGTTGCGCGTATGTATTTGAAGAATTTCTAATTCCCGGCTTCATTTAGCTCCCTGCATGTTTCAAGTTTTCGTGATTCTAACACATTTAAGGGTCACTGTGAATGTATGCACATACCTTCCCGGTAACGGCCGACCACACCTTGAGCGTATTGTCATCAGATCCACTAACAATTTTATTGTCCGAAAACTGCAAACAAGTGATCACATGATCGTCGTGACCTTTCAGCATCTTTGGCGCTTTAATTGGCTTATGCCTCCAGTTCATTTCTATGGCGTGTTGCCTCATATATGCGGCCTGAAACCAGTCAATTCTGAATTAATTTTATCTATGTTAACGTAATCTTACCTTCCATGGAGACACATGAGTTCGGCCAGTCGCCCTGGGCGACGATCGCCTCTTGGGAATCTCTTCAATGGCCGCTTCGCGACACTTTTCCTTCCACAAGAGATTGTCGTCGGCCAGAATCTTCCAGCTATGGCAAGTCTGCGCGGCTCTCAGCAAATCCTTCGGCTCCAGGAAGGACAACACCTTCAGGGCCAATTCTTTTGGTAACAGCGAAATGAAGTCTCTTTGGAATTGAGGTTCAATCACTTGCATCATGTGCCTTACTTGGGTGGGCTCGCACCTAATTAAACGCATTGGAAATTATCTCAAATTTCTGATGCACAAGGAATAATCTGAAGAGAATTTCCTAAACCAAACGTCTATCACTTTGGTTATGATTCTCATGTGATCATGAAATATTTGATTTTTACTCTTGAACACACGGTGAATAAAATTCTCATTTACAAGAACTTACCTGGCAATAAGTTCAGTCAGAGCCATGATTCTCTCTGCGTTTGACCATTTCGCAAACTGGCCCAACCAATTGGCCATTTCTGAAGGTGGGTTGTCTTTTGTGGGAATGACTGGCCAGCCGCGACTGCTTGGGGTTGAACAACCACCACGTGGAGAATTTTGAGTATTAACAGGAGCCAAGTCGGCGGCGGTCTTGTCTTCAGGCATGGCCTTCTTATTGGGACATCCATTATTGGCATCCAGTTTCCTTTTTCTCTGTGAATATTATTGCAGTTATTTGGAACTCTGCATACACTTGGGACACTCACTAAACTCCTTTCAATGTAATCAGGATGGTTTCTTTTATATAATGAACTTCTCGGTGTAATACTATGGCTGGCACTAATGTTTACTGGAGGAGGCTCTGGCTCAAAGCAGTCATCCTGCAAATTAACCTTTGTAAAGCTCAAACTCTCGGCTACAGCCATGAGGGCCACCTTTGCAATTTCTTCAACACAGTCCTCCCAGTTCTCATCGCGACTGGTGCTGTTCTCATCGTCACAATGGTCATCTAGAATTTCCAAATTCGAATCATTTTCCCAGTTATCTCTCTCAGCAGCTTCGGTTGTTTGTTCAAAGTCATTTTGTGAAGTTCCTATCACAACGTGTGCTGAAATCGTTCCTTTCAAGAAAACCTTCGAAACTTACCAGGTAATATATGAGGACAAGCAGGATCTATTACACATTCAGATTCAGTAGGGCTAGGGCTAGTGCAGTCTTGTTTGTTACTTGTGATCGCCTCAAATATAATTTTTTTCCGCGGGCATGATTCTGCCATTCTAGTCCTATCAATACATCACTTTGGAAGAATTTATTGATTCTATAAATAAAAATTTCGGTATGAGACTGCGTTCGTGTTAATTTTTCAGTAGGATTCCCCAAACTTTGATAATTGGGAGATTTCATCAGACTAGAAAGGTTTTTGGTTTTAGCCCTGAAACAACTTCGAGATTACTCAAATTCCAAATAACTGAAATGTTGTGTGCCAAGAGTACACTTCGAAGGACGTTACACGCCCTTAGGTGGAAGAAATAGTCAATTTTTTAGTTTGACCATGCCATTTCTCTGGGCTGAGCAGCTGAGAATTGAGAAATCAAATGACTTTAATCTCAGTTATTTGCTGGAGCGCACGAACGTGAGCAATCTCTTACCTTATCATGCTATAGTAAACTATCGTAATAAATGGTTTTTCTGTTAGTTAGTCCATTTGTGCATGATCAACATTGTTATTTTAGTGATTTTATTAATTTTTTAATGGGCAAAGGAGATCAAAATGCTTTTCTGGTTTATGGTGGACAGGTGACGGCTGACGTTAACTTCAGAACTTGTCTTTAATGACAGACGCAAAGAGTTTAGCTAAGTGTGCTCATCACGTACTTAAGTAATTTTTTAAGTCGCCTTTGCCATCGTTTTTAATAAGTTAAAACGAGGGACACCAGTCACGGTCAAAACTACGAGGTCAATATTGCCTCCGCCATTTCATGCAAATGTTTTGACTTGGCGCCATCTATGCACCACTGTGGTTAGTCAGGCGCGTTTCCCAAAGAACCACCCTGTACATCAAAAAAGTTTCGGCTCAAAAAATCCAAGTTGTCCGGTCCGCGACTTGACCTTGGTTAAACTTTTGACCTTGATCTACGTGTAGTGTGGAGTCAGATATCATTTAAATCGAATCACCTCAAGTATTGTTTAACGTTTTTTTGATGAAATTGTCGTGTACTTTACTGATTTTTCATTGACCAATTTTGCAAATTTGCTAACGAACGAGTCGCGGAGCGATCTTTTAAGAATTCTTCATCGCTCTTGTAGTCAAAGAAATAAATTGACCGCGACGCGACTCCTTTCTTCTCACTTCACGTCCTTTTGATCGAATAACTCGACAGGGACGGAAACCTCTGACTTCACGTTTTGCAAAGTGAGGCTTCGCCAAATTGTCAAGAAGTCTTGTTGTGTGGGATACAAACGTGCAAGGGTTTGCCAAATAACAAAACGAAATTGCAATCAATAATATTTATTAACAAAACTGGGATTACAAAATTCACTTAATACTAAGAACACTAGGGAAAACGCTTTAAGATGTTCCCCAAAATGGCGGGATTTTAAACGGGGGACATGCCTAGTTTGTGTAGAAAAATCATACATTTTTTAATATACTATTTCTTCCCATGCATAATCTCCTAGAACCCTAATAAAATCAAATAGGAACATTTGAAATGCACTTGACGTCGTGCTCTCCGACTCCTTTACAATGGCACTACTGATCCACACACAAACACGTCCCCACATAACTCCCGATTCGAAACTACGTATAATTCAACTATGCGGCCTATTCCCACAGACCTTTTCTGCAAATTTCTCACCTTTGTTTTCAGTAGTATCAGTTTTTGGTACCGATGAAACGAATAACCCTACGTTAAAGTACCGAATTGTTCGCGTCCGACGAGGCGCTAAACGAAAACAAACACGCCTCGAGTGGGACTCGGGACTGGCAGAAAACGACAAAATAACAAACGTTTTCTGCGCCCCTTTCGATTAGTACCTTTTTGAGATATCACAGCACAGCTACTTAGCAGACGTCACTTGTTTATCTAGATTTCAATTTCAATTGATTCTTCAAGTCAAAATCTAAACGACAAACTGCAGCATCTGTCTAATATTTGGCTTAAAAAAAAAAGAGTATCCAAAGTTGATACGTTCTACACCAACCGATCATAGTCTAGGTTTGGTTATCTATACTAATCCCTATCAGGCAGTTTTCGCTATTCTTTAACCTCCACTTCAGCCGCTTTAGGCTCCAATTTCGAGTCGTTCGCGTTGTGTTCTTCGGCCGCGTCGCCTTGCTGCCTCTTCTCCATTTCCGCTTTGAAATTCTCAATGTCCTCAGAGCTGTGTTCGAGATAAGACGGTGAAAAAACTCGTGTTCGGAGGTACTTACCTGATCTGCACAAACAGAATGCCGTTGATGACGTTGAGCATGTCCAGAACAGAACCCATGGAGGGCGGTTGGATCTGGATCGGCGGCAGGGAAGCGCCGTTCTTTCCCGTGTAGATCTCGTTCATTTTCTTTTGCAAGACGACGGCCTGCTGGGTCAAGTGTTTCAGGCACTCGGAGGATTCTTTGGTTTTTTCGTGATTTTCTCCTAACTGAGGAATTTTAAGTTAATTATGGCGGTTGACCGAGCTTACGCGACATTAAAAATTATCCAAAAAATATTTCGATTCGTTTGGGACGACGGACAGTTTATGAGCCGCCTGACTAGGTATTCCGGATTTGGTCCGCATTGGGACACGAAAATGGACATGAAACCGACTAAAATTCAAGAAAAACAAATCGTCACGTGGTTTCACTCAAATACGTCACGCGGCAGCAACGCCTTTCGTCGAGGAAGCTTTGGAAACGAAACAATAACGCATCGGTTGTCAGCGTTAATGGCGCCTTCGCGTCTTCTCCCGTTTCACTCGCGAAATGTGCAGATGAAGCATCGAGTGAAGACGTGGAAGAAATTTGGAATAGTTTGTGCGGACTTAAAGGTTAATCGAACGATAACGCCATAAGCGCTGGTCCGTGATTGTGTCCGTTTGAAAAAATGATTTAAATCGCATTTGTAAGATGCGAACTTAGTCCGAGCAGTACTGGGCATGTCTCGTTCGCGCCTGGATCTCGGAAGTGGCACGAAAATCTCCCCCCATTCAGTAGATCGGTAGATATTTTTTCTAGAATTTTCAGACCCTCTCGCACAGGCCTTAAACCTTCTAAGGCCCAACGATAAAAAGATTATTCGTGAAAGAATTTGCAGGTACTGAATAAAACCAACGACAAATTCTTAGCTCACCTGCGTCTTGTAAATGGTGAACGCCTCCTTTTCGTTGGTCAATGCCGACCTAAAGTTGCCCATACAGCTCTGCGTCCTGGCCACCAGGTGATAGCTCACGGCGACCTTTAGAGATTTCGCCCCGTAGTATTTGATATTGAGCGCCAGCGCCTTCTCCAAAAATCGCAGCGACAACTCGTACTCGCCTATTGCGTGCAGGATCAAGCTGATGTTGCTCTGCAAAATCGACGCTTATCGCCGCTGGACGTAAGTGGGTTCTAACAAAAACTCACGTCGAGCAAAGCCACCTCCGGATGGTTTTCTCCGCACACGATCACTGCTAGATACCTCGCCCGATAGAGCAGCTTCAAGGCTGTGCTTATTTGGCTATTCGCGAAGCAATAGAGCGCCAGATGGGCCTTCAACAATAAATAATACAATTTCAGAACGTGTACTCCCAAGGGCGGGGCTTTACATACGTATTCGGTTATCGTATAGGGATGATCGATGCCATTCACCCTCTCAGACATCAAGACCGCCTTTTGTTGGTACGCCATAGCTTCAGCGTGTTCGCCCATGATGTAATTGAGTCGCGCGATCATACGCAAACACTGCGCTATTTCGGGATGCATCGCTCCGTACACGTTATTCAAGAGATTCAGAGCTTCGCTGATCAACTCGTATCCGTCCTTCAGGAAACCTTGTTGGATTTTTGATTGACCTAAACCAAAGGGAATATCTGAGAATAATCGTCATCGTATCATCTTCCTGGGAGAGGCCTAACGCAACAAGACTGGAGCTTCGCTTGTGCGCGAAGTGGCGAAGCAGCCAGAAGGTAGTAGATGCATTCAGTGTGATGTAATATATGGGTTATCGAATTTATCAACTTACCCGTAGTATAAAAATTATACGCGTCCGTCGCCCTCGGATTAATATGTTTGACCACCGGAAATACGTTCAAAATATCTTCCTCGAAGAAAATCAGCTTGTTCTTAGAATCCAAATTGTAGTCTCGCAGCAAGATCTGAATTCCCGTTTTCAGGCAGAAACTTCTGAGCAGCGACACTTTCTGCAGTCCGAAAACTTCAATAACAGCATCCACGTCGGTCAACGTTAAGTCATAATCATAGTAAGCCTTCAACTCCTGCTTCAACTGGTTCCACAAGTACTTTCCGGTCAAATTGGCCCACTCGTTGTTGTCATTGCCCATGAGCGGATTAGCTCGTCCTCTACGTTTGTTACGCTTCTTGTTAGTCTTACTTTGGAATTCGTCTACGTTCTGCAATGGGTTGGGGACCACTATTCCCGAGTAAAAGAAGCAATTCAGAAAGTGCGCAATAGCCACTGATAAATTCATCATTTCGCAGCTCTGCAGGTAGGCGGTGAAGACGTGCTTAGCTGAGCGCAAGATCAGCTCACCCACAGCGATGCTGTGCAAGTATTCGACCTGTTTCACTTTGGATAGCAGGTAGGTGACTTTGCCTAGATATCTCATATTGATGCCGCGGTTGTGCATGGCTTCGGACAGGGTGACGCCATCCATGGGGGCCGCCGAGTGGTCCAGACAATCACGAATCTGCACGGGAAAGATTCATGGTCCACGCTTTTAAAAAATTAAGTACTTACGAAAGTGGGTATTTGCACTAAAAGTAAAAACTCCGCTGCATCCTTGACCAGCTGCCGCTGCTTCCCAATGGGAGGATCTAAATTTTCAGCGTGCTTAATCCCGGGCGAATAGACGTCCGGATTAAATCTAATATCGAATTCGGTTTCCTTCAAAGACCCGACGGCCGCCGATGCAGTTTTCACGATGCTCTTGGTGCTTTCCTCCACTGAATAAATCCACACTACAATTACCAACAAAACCTTAATTACACTAAAACTTACGCTCAATTTTAGTACCGTCGGTAATGCTCTCCACGATCTTCTTGGCCTCATCGTCCTCAATTTGACTCTTCTTGTCCTCTCTGTCGTCCTTCTCCTTGCCCTCATCCTTCTTTTCGCCCTCCTTGTTGTCCTGATCTTCGCCCTGCTCCGTTCTCCCCTCGATGGCTTTCGCGGGATTCACTTTTTTCAGATTCATCTGTTGTAAGTGATACGCTGCGTATTTGATGAACATCATGTAGCGCGCATCCACGAAGCTGTCGATTAGCTCCTGTCTGAGGCAGCTCAGCTTGTGTTTGTGCTCGATGGGGAAACCGTGTGCGGTCACTTCGCGACTTAGGACTTCGCCCTCCACTGGAAACTTTTTCTTAATACAATTTTTTTACGACCTAATGTCGCCATACGTTTCAAAAAATTGACGTCCGGTGGAAATGTGCGTAGCAAATCTAAGATGTAATGCCGACCATCGTTCCCTATTATTCCCTTACACTCCACGCTAGAGCATAGCTCGACTGCCTCGTTTTTGTCATTGAGCACGTGGTGAGGGAGGATTTTAAGCTGCTGCCCCGCCTTGTTCAGCTAAAAACACAAAGTGTTGCGAAACGAGGATGATTTTCACCGTGTTAGACTTACGTACCAGGTCGAGATACTTGGGGTGAGACAGGACGGTTTTCCCAAAATCAATCGAGCCGTAAACCACCGATTGTTCCTGCTCTCGCTCGAGAATTCCAGGAATGATCGACTGCGCGGTGACTCTGTAGCCCCTGTAGTCGATTACTACCGTGCCCAAGGTGTACAGACCAGGCAAATCAACTGCACTGTAGACACGGACGCCTTGCAGATCGTTACGCTAGAAAATAATTGTTAATCTACAAAACCTAAGCAAAATTTTATGATGAATTACCGGAGCCACGAAGGCAGCAGCATCGCCCCCCAATTCCTTGTAATGGTCCCTCACGTCAAATCCCAAAGAGAAGAAAATATTGTTCCAGATAAACATCTGCATTTTTGCCTCTTCGCCAGGATTGATCGCCATTACGTTGCCATCGATTACTGCCATGGCCCCTCTGGTAGCTGCCGCCACAAAATCACTGTGAACCTAATTGCCAAAACTTTTAAAACACGGAACGTAATTAATTTTGAGCATTTAAGTAAAAAATGCCGGGACGATGTTGGAAACCCCCTCGACACGTGTTTTACAAAGTGAAAGTCGTAAGACCCGACCGTGAGGAATGAAGCAGGAACGATTCCTCACACGTAATTCAAGATGGGATCAGCTGGCCGCAGAAGGGCCGTTAGCCAGATCGTCCAGCGTCACTCTTCAATTTCTACTGAAATGCTCATTCTTTTAATTATCTTTTATTCACACTCTCGTGCCTGCAACTCTCCAAACTCTTTCCCACTCCTATGCACAACATCTACCTTAAAAATAGCCCTCTCTCGCAGCAATCTTTCTGGCAAAGTTTTTCTCGGCAACTCCCTAGTGGTCTGCAATTCTTCATTCCAATCCCGAGTTTGACCCGGAATATGCTCTTCGTAGCCCAATTTTGAAGATAACGCTGCATTTCAAATGATTCGCAAACAGCCAAACAAACGCAACCTGCCTACTTACAATCTTCGGCCCTGATCGCATCGATGGTGTGCTCGACAGGAGGTGCACACCACGCATACAGCTGATAGGGGGTGGGCACCCTTTCAAAGGGGTGCCTCTGGCTACGTTTTTTCTGCAGGGTAGCGAAGTTGCGCTTGAATTGGGGGGAAATTTGGTTGAGCAGCTCAATCAGAGAGTGGCATAAGTGGCTCGGAGTCGCCGGTTTAGGGTTGAATTCTTCTGTTGTTGATCTAAAGATTTAGTGAGAGATGGGAGAAATAAACAGGAGAAAACACTCTCTCACACCTTAGTCTTCATCATGTCGACGCATATTATATCAAAATTTTCTGGTGTTGAACACAAAAAAAAATAACAAAAGCTAAAGACACTTACTGATTAATGTAGAATCCCCTAGAGCACGCCGACACGTGGTAGTGCTTCTCCTCCAAAGTGACCACATATAAATACATAAGATCCCCATGCAGCTTGCGGTATCCAGGTGGAGGATTCCAAGCCGATGTAGTCAAAACCTGCCATCACTTAAAACTTAAGATTGCTCATCAATACTTTTTCATCAAATCACCTTAACACAGAGAGGCGCCTTTTGGTCTTTAAGCTGAGGCTGCAGCACTGTCAATGGCCTATCTTTACTCTCTGGTAGAATAAATTCTGGGGGAGTGCAGTCCACACTCTCTGGACGCATGCGCTTCTTTTCTGTGACAAAAACAACTTCAATTTCTTGGTTTATTCATAAATCTACCATAACTACCCATAATATCTCCTTGAGTGACAGTACTCAGGAAGCTTAACGAATTGCACTCCATGCCATTATAGGCATCTCCAGGATCAATGGATTTTAGCAAGTCCCGCACATGCCTGACGTGTATTCGGGCTTCGCGCATTGTGTATGGTTCCTCCACCACTTTGATAATGGACCCTTCTTTGAGACCTTCAACGTTTTTAAGCTCTGCAAAGTTATCAAGACTGTTGCCATCCAGTTGCAATGAGAAGCAAGTGCGGTGGCAAGTGTCCTCACGATCCATTAGTAGCTGATGGATCTCCTGCACTAGTTCCATACTTGACACCTAATATATTGCATGTTTTAAGAATGTCTCTTTGGATTTAAGAGCTTGGAAGCATTTACTTGGATATCAAAAGGTTCAACTCCAGGGCTTTGAATTTTGATTGTGAATCCCACATCCTGAATGAAAACCACTTTATCTTCAGTCTCATCTTTCTCCTTTTCTTCAACATCTTTGGTTAGTTTGTCTAAGGGGAAATGTTCTTTCACATACAGGGTGTTACAAACAGATGTTAAATTAGCAATTATTTTGGTCAAACTGAAAGTGCTTAACTATCTGCCTAATTGGAGTTCGCTTACCTGTTCCTTTATCTGCAGCTTCGTGGTTTTTCTCATGGTGGTCATTTTCTGAAATTGTTTTAAAAATGCCAAATTTGGATCAGCGAGAATACATTTTGATCGTAATATAAATGGAAAATCATGGTGTCTTACAAAGATATTTACTATTAGTGTATAAAGTTATACATTTCTCTGATTCTCTATTAATTTTACTGTATTAGGCTCTTTGCCCCATACTTGACTGTGTAATAAATCATTATTTCTTCCACAACAAATACTAATGTCATTTCCCAATTCGTAAATAAATTAAAACTTGCTGACATAGGTTTAATGCTTCGATTGGGGGTCCTTGAGCTTTGCCTAGTTTTATTCTCATAAGAGTTATGTAACAATGCCTCACAAGAAGTTTCAATCTCAAATCTAAGGCCAATACCTTACCGATATTATTAATTTTCTCCTTAGAGTCTAACAGGTCCTTGTTCTTATCATTCTCCTCCGAAATGCCTTGTTTTTCCTTGGTTTGCACTTCGGTCTCCACCGCACCGGGGGCCATAATTAAATTACCCTCACCGTCACAACACTGTCAACGGTTTATAATCAAACTTCACTCGAGTCCTTAAGCAATGTTTCTTTATAGGAGATTTCTTTAGATTACCATTAATTTGAAGGGTGAAAAGGGGTGAATTGAAGAGTTTTGTTACGGAACCTACACAAAACACGTGCTGAAGTATCCCCACTCAAATTTACGTCAATTTAAGTTTTTTTTTCTTCTTGACATTGCTGTCACTCTTGATCTAACCTCAAAAATTGGAAATAATACATTCGGGTTGGCATTTCTGAAGATAATGTAGACAACAAAGGAGGGCATACACAATTGGTTAAAATTTGAATACTTTTTTGAGGCAGTAATTACTATAAAGAGAATTAAGGCTCGTTCATTGACTACTTAATACATTAATGATTTCATTATTTGTGGGAACGTTCGTGCCAACGACGCATTTGAACCGAAACTGTACGTCTTACATTCTTTTATACCTTTTGGAATTTCCTCCAACTTTGACCTGTCAACGAGAAACTTCAATTGTGGTAGCACTGACAATGACATTTGTAATCCTGATGTTTATCGTTCCCGAAATAGACCAAAAAAGAAAAGGAATTAAAGTTAAAAGAAAAGCTCTAGTAAATCGAAAATACTGATAAGATTCCGGATAATTTCATGTGTTTTTGCCGCTTGAAACGTGTTTATTGTAGTTGCCATAGTACTTCAGTCGTAGGGTAGAGAATAGGCATAATTTCCTGATGGATTGGATGACTCCCGTTGCTGCTCGTCCCCATTCAACTTTGTCACAGCTGGGAAGAACAAGTAATGGCCTTTTTTGTATATTAAACATAAATTTCCGCAAATGGTGTTGAGATTAAAATGTTGTAGTTAGTTGTAGTACATGTTTTATTGGAGAAGCTTTGGAGGGGTAGGTACCCAACTGACCCAGTTTTTTTGCTTAGTAACAAGACGACAAAGGGAAAACAACCTATGTGATGAAATAAGTTTTTTTTTTTTTAATATGAGATTCTCCTTAAGTTATCATTATCATTGTATAGGGCATTGCATGGTTGATGGTACATATTTAGGCAGATTTAGTGTCTAATCATAAGAGAATTAATTTTCAGCCACCCTTTATATGTAAAGAATGAAATAATATACAGACTTAATACATCCGAATTGCTACTATTTTTTTATACAATCAGCAATATGGCATTGCTAAAAAATATGGTTAACAGATAGATTGTGATCAATTACTTCCAATGTTTCGCTATACATCAGCTATGGATCACCCTATATTTTGTCAAATATTAAAATTAAACCTTGCAGATCATGTCACGGAGTTTATCCCCCGATTGAATAACTCCCCAAACACCTCGGCCTCATCAAACTTTTCAAATAACTCTTTCTCCACTCCAGTGGCATTCCACCCTTTGACAAAGAAATTTGAGGATTCTGAACTTGCATCCACTGGTAAAAATTTCACAACTTAATTTTAGCAGCTTCTAAAATACCATTATTGTAGATTCAGTGGTTCAGTCACCATCCCACTCCACTTCCCCTATTGGCCATGACAAACTCAATACCTCAAATGGGCCTTTGGTTGTGCCTGCATATCAGGAAAACGTTGGCGGGACGACATATTTTTACCAGTTCTCTGCTACCACACCAGAGCATAATGGGGGTGGGTAATGTAAAATTCCCAAAAACGCGCGTTTTCTATTGGCGAATTTTAGTTGAACCCTCGCCTGAACCTATCACATCGACCCCCAATACTTCCACCCCGACAGACTACATGTCACTCCAAAACAAAGCTGACCCTTCATTTTTTATTGCGGAGGAGCTGAAAAATGACTTTCTAAGCAGAAATATGTTGACACTGTTGCAACCTGACCCTGCACAGTACCCAGACCTTCCCCAAGAGGTAGACAGCTACCACGAGTTGTTTCCATTGGAGCCTATTTCTAATCAAGTGAGATGAAAATGGTACTATTGGGCACTTGAATTATTTTGATGTGATATTGAAAGGTGCTGCACAAAGCCCATTTGGGCTATCAAGCGTCCATGTACAAAGCGACCCACATCAAAACGGGGCTACACTACTGCTTGAGACGTATCCATGGCTTTCGCTTGCAAAACACCAAATGCCTTTCTGTGGTGGACATGTGGAAGAAACTGAACCATTCCAATATTGTACAGTTGAAAGAGGTGTTTACTACTAAAGCATTCGGTGATAACTCATTAGTGTTTGTATATAGGTAGGGAGGTACTTTAGTGTCAAATCACACTATTTATAACACCATTTGAATATAGCTATCATCCTGGATCAGAAACACTTCTGAACAAGCATTTCTCTATTGATCAGCCGGGGTACATGGACCCGTTCATCAACGACAAATCAACTCCCATGCCCTACAGTTACCAGAAGAATAATTTGCTTAGGCATCAGCAAAACAATAAGCTTCCGGAGCCGCTGATTTGGAACTACATAATCCAATTAACGTCAGCACTCCGATTGATCCATTCGAACGTTCTGGCTTGTCGCAGCCTGGACCCAACGAAAATCGTTTTAACCTCGAAGAATCGGTACGCTTAAGGTTGAAACCAGTTTGATTTGAAATTTTGTTTTTTTTTAATTTTTTTTTTAGTTTGAGACTGAGTTGTTTAGCCGTGATGGACGTAGTGTTGCACGACAGCAATTCCGCATTGAACCATCTGGCTTTGGTACATCATTATCAACAGGAGGATCTCACTGCTCTGGGGAAGTTGGTGCTGGCATTAGCCTGCAAATCAACGGCAAGTATACTGCATAAGTGAGCTTCAAAATATTAATTTTCTTCAATCCAGGTTGCAGTGCAACGGGAGAACATTTCAACTGCCCTGGACATAGTGAACCGTACTTACACTATAGACTTAAGGAACTTAATCATGTACCTTTTAGCGAACCAAAGGAGAAGCGTCACGGATTTGATGCCCATGATAGGAGCTAGGTCAGTATATATACTCGTAGCCATAAATTATTGTCTAATATATGTAAATGTCTCTCAGGTTTTACACGCAGCTAGATAACGTGCACAACCAGGTAGAGATCCTGGAGAGCGAACTGACGAAGGAGGTGCAAAACGGTCGTCTCTTCAGGCTGATGAGCAAACTGGCTACTATCAACGAACGACCAGAATTCAATATGGCGAGTACATGGGCTGAAACAGGGGACCGATACATGCTGAAACTGTTCCGGGATTACGTGTTCCATCAAGTGACCGAAGAAGGCCAACCCTGGATCGACATGGCCCACATCGTCCAATGCCTGAATAAACTAGATGTCGGCGTACCTGAAAAAATTTGCCTCATGTCTCGAGACGAGCAGAGCATCCTTGTCGTGTCTTACGCCGAGCTGAAGCACTGCTTGGAACAGTCTTTTCAGGAACTATCCAGCAGTGCGGCGTTGCACCACGATTTAGCAACGGGCGATGAGAAAGAGTAGGAGGAATATTTAATATATTGGAAGTATTCATTGTAAATATGTGCCACCTTTGCAACGATGAGTGCAGCTCGTTATTGGAATTAAACTAAGTTTAGTTTTTTGCCGTTTCCATGGAAACTATGCCGCTACTAATAAAGTTAACGGCCATTCAGTAATTTAGCTCTTACAGAGCAATTTATTGAACCAATACAGGCAGAACAGCGGGGTCTCTAAGTTTCTTTTTAAGTTTGTCGATTAAGTAGGTATCATTTTTGGGTCTTTGCTTCATTTCCATGGAAACATTTTCACAAAAAATCATAGAATCTTCCTCTTAGGTTGTGCCTCCAGATCGGAACGCGCTATGATTCAGAAATCTAGTGATTTTTAATCGCAGCGGTTTTGATCTAAAGTTTCCCAACATTTGCAAAAGAGAGGTGGATGAAAGAGACACAATAGGGAGTGATAGCTTTATGGCGAACGAGACAGATTTGATATTGTGCATTGCAATTATTTCTTTTTTTTTTTAGTTATTTTCTCTACTTATGAAGAAGCTTTAATTATATCCATTTTATTTAGTTACGCGCAAACAAGGCACATGTTTACCGCAGCGGAAAGCAGACTTTGAAAGGCATTTTTGGTGTTATTTACGAACCCTGTTAAAAGCCGTCGTGACGACTCGTAGTTCGTGATCGATGGTGTGTTTTCAGTGGTATTTTGACCTTGTGAGGCTTCGTGGTTATATCCGTTCTTTATGTGTCTCGAAACGAGGGTTTACCGGAGAAATATTAGTGAAAACATGCTAATTCCATTATTTGTTTTTAAATTATTATTTTGGATAGATATTTTTTGAATATAAGTTATATATTTTTCTTCAGAAAAAGTATGAAATAAATGTAATAAAAAACTGACGCGGTGTTTTAAGCGAAATCTATGATCGGTAAGGAAGCCAATACTTGGTTTAAGATCCCACAGTGATTTCCGCTTCTCAAGAGCTTGAAATATCCATAATGCCCCCAGTCACTGTTCCAGGAGTTGGCGCACAGCCAATAAGGTATTCCGTTCTCCCTCCCCCATCCCAAAAGTTTAACCGCATGCTTCCCCACGTATTTACCTCTAGTCTTTGCGTAAACTCCTAAAAGATACGCTATAAAATTACTAAAATAAATTCCGAAGACCTCACCGCTTTTGTAGTTATAAAAATCCTCATACACTTTCATAACTGCTTGCACAGGACCGTTCCACATAATCTCCATTTGAACCGATTCTTCATCTGCAAACCTCCTCACTTTCCCTCCGAAAGTACGTGAATTTTCATACGACAGAAAGAAATCATCACATTTTTCTACGCATTGAGGCGAACGTAAAACGAGTTGTTCGCAATTGTGCTTTGATGGTGCTTGAGCGTTATTGTGATGTTTGCAGGGAGGCAAGCTGTAATCCTTGCAGCCTTGGGATGAATTAAAGGCTCCACCAGTAACGATTCCTGGCAAAGTGAAAATTAATTTATTTTTGGATTTAAAGGATTTCGAGTAATTTTGAGAAATTTCTACACAAAGATGTGGTGCAAACTATGCAACCAACATTACTAACAAGGTACGAAGCATTAAAACAAGATGGAGACCAACATAGGCATTGGCATACATTCGCGACAAGTGTGCAGACGCAGACTTAAATTATTTATTGATCCAAACCACCAATTCGAATTGGAAAACATGATTAACAACTAATTTGACGAAATATCAACATTTAACGTGCAGGGGTAAGCGCAAAACGAGAAACGTGAAATATTCTTGAGCATTTATAGTTATTCACCGATCATTGACATTGACAAAAGAAACATCATTTGATATTAAAATTTTCAGACTATCTGGACTCGCTATTAGTCATTATTATTGTTTATTAAACGATTATTTCATTAAAACATCTCGCACATCAGAGATTTCGTATTTATCTCGCTTGTAACAACTCGCAAATCTTCAGTTTAAATGGATTTAGCAAAGGTACCTAACGAAAAGAAGCTCGAGCTCTGCAAGTGGTACTTTAAGGCAGGTTTTGCTTGCTTGCCTTTTGTTTGGGCAGTAAACGCCCTGTGGTTCTTTAACGAGGGCTTTCGAAGGCCGGAATACCAAGAACAAAAGCAAATTCAAAGATACGTGATCTTTTCTGCAATCGGGGCTGTGTTGTGGCTCATCATACTGGTGTCGTGGATTGCAGCCTTCCAAATCAACCGAGTGAATTGGGATGAATTTGCCGAGCGAATATCCTTCATAATACCTTTAGGCCTGCCTTGAATTTTCTTACTTTTCGCGTACCGGTTTGCACGCGTATATTTAAATGACTATTTAATGCTTGATTAAAACTCTTACCTTACCGTATTTCTGCCAGTATTTCCAAGCCTGCAAGGGCTTTCCGCCCTTGCATTGTTGGCCACATTGACCGCAGCAAGACAGTAAGTCGTCAGCTGAGACGTATAATTGTAATATTTGGTGAGAATGTATGCAAATTCTGTCAGACATTGCTGCTGTAGCACTTACGGCCTAGAACACTGTGTACTGCTACGACAGTTGCTTTCTATGTACAGCTGGGCTTACCCAACAGGAGCCACACTGAGATTGATCCCAAATTTGTTTAATAGAATTACAATCCTGCCAAGCCTCTCGGGCATCAAAATGTTTAGGAATGTTAGATTTACTCAATTTAAGGTAGTAGCTTGTTTCCGATAGTTCTACAAGTGAGGCGTTCTCTAGCTGAACTCCTATATGTGTAAGTGTATGTGATAAATGAAAATGATGTGTTTAGTAGTTAATTATGAGTGATTTTACCAGAAGCCATAAGTTTTAATTTGCTCCATTCTGATTCATGGAAGTTTCTCCCTGCTTTCCAATAAGATTGATTTGCGTTGATCCAGGCTATATACTCGTTTGAGAGGGGTTGATATTGAGACAAAGCAGGGAACTCACTGACTGTTAACACAAATAGGATAAACCACTCTTTTTGCATTGTATTGACTGTTGTACTTATTGACCTATTAGTATTCAATGTGGATTAAGCGATGTCTATCGGTAGCAATGAGCGCTCATATTTAATTGAGAATTTCGCCGTTTATAAACAAACACTTAATAGATATCATATAGATTCTTACCAATTTCCGCAAATTAATTAGTTAATATTAATTTATTATTGGGTTAAAATTAATCATTTGTGTAAATACGTGGTTTAATAAATGAGTTTATTCAATCAAATCGACTAACCAAACCTGCGAACTGTTCACCCTTAATTATTGCCCTATAAGCACCCGATTATCGCCCTGGCAGTCCAAATCTCTGATGAGTTTCTTCGCCGGCAATCGGTGGTTTACCTCATGGCAATTTGTGCACAATTGATAACAGTTAATGACCGCAAAAGCATGTATTTTAGAAATTTAAAGTGACCCTTCTAAACCTTCCTATAGTCCAACGCCTCCGTATTTTCAAGAATTTGCCAGAGAATCTCGCTAGAGAATTAATGGAATAATGTCTTTGGTAAACCAGGATTCTGGAATAGAAGCACTTTGTTACCTCCAAATGACACACAAATTAGATTATTCCTGAGCCACCAAAGAAGTATAACTATTCACACACACTCCATCCTGAGAGAACTCCATCCAGAGACGAAAACGACAGGAATATTTATGGGAAAGGTAAGAATCACCTCTTCTTGCTTACTCTAACTGACTCATCCCACGATTACCTTCCTTCTTTGCGCCACATTCACAACTCAGAACACACTTATTTCTTCTAAATTATTTTCTTATTAAAGTTTAGTGCTTCTTCAACCCGCTGATGTTTCTGAAAACTCCTTGCATGTACTTCAAAGTAGACTTATTTGTTAACCACTGTACCCAAGTTTATGAAGATACACTACAAACTGCTCCTTCTTGATAACTAAACTTGTGATGAAATGCACTTCTTGCGGCAAATGCCATCTTCTCCACGTAGGGCTTCAGATCCTACTTGTAAATTAAATAACACTATTACAGCTCCTTAATATTCACACACTTTATAATGCCTTTCAATATAACAATACAAAAATCAAGCATATTACGATATTTGCTGTATGAGCTCCCATTGAATTGCATGCTGAGAAGCCACATAATTTATTCTTTGTACGTGTTCACTATAGTACCCCACTGGTTAACAATCAAATGAACTAGAATCTCATCATTATCCCAACTACTTTGTGTCTTATGTCATTTAGGGACTATACCTAGCTAGTGCTACATAAAGAAATGAACAACTATTTCCATGAAAATCCTAAATTTACACACTTCGAACTTCTCCAAGTAGTCTTCCTTCCTCTCATTCCCAACAACAACTGGTCAATGATCTCAAATAGTCAAATGATTCATACTTACTAATCCCTTAGGTTCTCACACACTACAACCTCTGTTTCAGCTTGATAGAAGCACACCTGGGACAAATACTCTTGCCCTATGATAACTGGCACTTCCTGTAAGTGATCATCAATCACTAATGCCTTTACCATCCTTTCCACCTGGTCAATTTCTAGTAAAACCTCAACTTCTCCCGAAACCCAAACTCGCCCTCCTCCAAATACATACAGCACTTTCGACGAACACTCCTGATACAGTCCTAATTCCTCTGCCACTTGTTTCTTGATAGTCACTGCTGCCGAACCAGTATCAATGAGACCAAAATACTTTGAAGCATTAATTTTACACTGCTTTATTGGAATTTTCCCTCCTTCCATTGACAACAGATGAACAGTAGCTGACGGACACTTAGCTGCAATGTGTCCCCTACGACTGCAGTTGTAGCAAATAGGGGCATGTCGACAATCCAGTGCCTTATGTCCCACTTTCTTGCATGTGTAACAGCGACGTCGGTCCTGTTCTTTCATTTCCTGATACGTCATCGAATCCTGTGGATGTTGAACATCTACTGGTATAAATTGAGGTTGTGATGTATATTCCTGAGGCATTACAACTTCACGAGCCTCTCTGGCATCTGAGTGAACTGGAATATCCCTCTCAGGACACTTGGCCAAGTACTCAGAATACAAGGCTTCAGGAGTCAAGAAATTCTGAGCTCTGACATCTTGCTTCATAAAAGGGTTGTTCAAACCATCTATCATACAGGACACTGCATTTTCCCCGCTGATTTTGCAGGCTTCACACAAATATAATTTACTGAAGTAGTACTGCGTTAAAGTCTCATCTACAGTTTTATCTCTCAAAGCCAACACTTTGAGAGTTTGAGCAAAGTCAATATTGTCTGGGAAAGTTCTGGTTATCAAGAGCTTTAGCTCTGGCCAGGTGAAATCATAACTGGACACTGTCTTGAACCAGGCTTTCATGATGCTTGTCATTTGATCCTTTGTGAACCTAATGCAGGTTTTTTCATCATAATTACGCCTCAAACACTCTTCATGTATGCTGTTTAGCCACATAGAAGTGGTGAACCTCGTGTTGCTTGGAATAAGCTCTGCTATCTTTTTGTCAGAGGCAGATGAAGAGAATGCAGTAGAATTAGAACCTTTTGCAGTCTCTGGCTTTATATTCCTCTCAACAAGCTTTTCTACTAATTTTTCCAAACGTTGTAAGCGGTCTTTTTCCGATTCCCCTTTATCTACCTTTGGGCGGTGTGCAGAACTATGGAAATTTACAGGCGACCTCCGTCGTTCTCTTGAAGGTGACTCCCTGCGCAATGGTCTCTCAGGTACATTCCTTACGTTCTCTGGAGATGCGTGTTCCTGACTGAAAGGCGAAAAATTCATAACTGAAGGATCCAATATTATTTCAGGGCCTCTTGACAATCCTCCCTTGTTATTAAATGTAGGTGCATGATCGAGGTAGCTCTCTTCATAATGATCTGGTATTATTTGGCCTCTGGGATGAGCTCTCCTTTTCAAATCTAAATCTCTTGTTCCAAGTCTATTGTTTCTATCTCTCTCTCGGTCTTCTGGACGTCTGTCTCGTCCTCTAGGGCGATCATGCTCTTCGAAAGTAATGAATGGAGGTTCTCGGTCAATAGGTCTGTCTAAAGACCTGCCTGACCATTCTCTATCTCTAGATCTACTGCGGAATCTTTTATTGTTTTTGTTAGGTGGGTCGAATTGCAGTTTGCTTTTGTTCCGTTCTTCTCCGGGGGGTACAGGCTGGCTGCGAGACAGGGGGCTCATGGAATGACGTCGCCTTCGCGGGGGTGGCGAACGATGTCTCATACGGGGCGGGGATTGACGTCTCATTGCGAGTGTACGGTTACCAGACAAGGTAAAATTAATAGAATGGCAAATTCTCTTTTTGATTAAATATTATTCAGTGTAAAATTAAACACTCACAGATTGACAATTTGCTGGAATCATTCAAATATTAAAGTTAAAACTATAGGAAACGCATAGTCAGGAAAAATGTGACAGATTTAACTTGACAGCAAATTTCATTTCTCACTTGTCAATGTCAATATGGATGTTTGTTTGCAGGAGTCAGGACACGAAAAGGCAACAATGCACCAAATTGATCACTTCACACTTTAACATTACTAAAATAAATAATGGCATTGTTAGGATTTAAATAAATTTTAAAAATTAATTATTGACTATTTCTTGCGTGTTTTCTTTAAAGGGCTGTTTTTGCATCTACTGTATTATACCTGGTATTTACCAATATTATATTATCTACCTGCATTCTCCATTCGACGTTGTCACATTTTTTATTTCATTGCTCACCATCATAATTACGACTGAGATTAAGAGTGTAAGTACCTAACCTCAATATTTCTTTGAATTTAAAGGCTATGTTCTCCTTTACACTGTTTTAATCACACGAAGCCCCCATGTCGAACATAGGCCTCAAAATTAGGAGATGGTTGCTCTCTGAAAACGGCAAAAAGTGGCTATATCTTGGGTCCAGTACCGTGACCATTTCACTGGTCTTAGGACATGTTTTGCCCCACACCATTCTGGTGACCCATTACAAGGAGTTAGTACAATTTTACAAGTAAGTTTCATTACAACATTCACTCAATATTACCATTAACTATATCAGCAAGGGAATCTCAGTGCCAGTCTCAGATGTCCTACTTCAACGATTTGAGAAAACTTTAGATTTACTGAATATACACAAATCTGAAAGGTTTCGGTTTGAGCCATTCATGGCTAGTGGCTTTGACATGTTTAGCATAGGAGCGCCTGGACGTTTTGGAGTGCATATTGGAATGCCTGTGAACTTCCGATACAATAAGGAAATGGACGTGGACAAGTCTAACATACGGGTAAGTCATTGTGGTTGCTACGTCCAATAAAGAGTCTTCTATAAGGAGGGGTATTAAAGGTCAACCAAGCATCAGTTATTTGGGACACAGATGAAGGTAGGCAGTTAATAAAATCCCTGATAGTGCCCGAGAATGCTCAGATGTATGCTATAGCTAGGGACATAAAAATGAGAGACAGCTTTAAACTTTGTTTTGATACTGCATATGCTTTTTTCTTCTGCACTATGACATACACAACCAGCACAATGTTAAATCAAAAACTGAATTTATATGTCAAACCTCAAGCTCTGAGATTTTTCTCCTACGGCTTAGTTGGGTTGTTCAGTTTTGGGTATTATATTATGATTAAAGACTTGACACAAAACTACTATGAGAAGAAAATCGATTTGGAGTTGAAGGAGTTGAGTCCAATTTTTGCTGAGGGCGGCAGAGAGTTTTATACCAAAATATTAGAAAGAAATAAGGCGTTGAGGATTCTGATGGGCAAAGAGGGGGAGAGTGTTTATACTGCACTAGGGAATGACAATTTCTTTCTTAGGAATAAGCATTTGCCTATAGTGCAGAGAAAAGCCTTTTTTGAAGAGAAAAGTGGAATTAACGAAGAAGTAGTAGCAAATTGAACGCTGTGTGCAGATTAAAACGGGATGATATATTTCTTATTGATGGTCATCCCTTATAATTACAAAGCAAGACCAGATTTGATTATATTGGTCCAAGTTTGAAAAAATGCTGACAAATGATGGTTGAAGTATGGAATTTATAGCAATAAAGATTTTATTTATTGTTATTGGTGTTTTTCTAATGGGACTAATTCCAAACACCCAATTTTCAACGTTGTAATACATTGTATATTACTACTACTAAATCAATTTACATAATGTAGTTTTACAATAATTTCGAATACTTCACTAAATAAAATAATTAATTATGAATAATTAATATAGGAAACTTCAATGTGTCCTCTATTTAGAAATTCGTACAGGCATTTCCTTACATGAAACACTGAACTATTGCAGGTCACACTATTAAAATAAAAACAATGAGAAAGGTGGTGATTGCAAACAGCAAACATCAACAAAACAATAGAAGAATTTTAGCATAAAGTGGTAGTGTCCATTACACTGAAAGGTTATCACAGAAAGTATAACAATGAGAAGAAAAACGAATAAAACCTTCCTATAGTCACATAAACCTGCTATTTATCCTATGGAATAAGTACTAATTCTAGGAATAAAAATAATATTAGTCTCGCTTTATAGGCATTTTATATGTAATGAAAATCATGTATAAAAATAATATAACTGCCAACCATCCCTGGCATTAAACAGAGTCATCTGAAACCCAAACTCTCATAATTCTCCAAGCATCCAGATTGAATAAACTCACCGTGGTACCACCATTTCGTCTTCTTTGGATTTTTACTGCAAGTCTTAACATACAAAGCATTGTCTGGCGGACGTTGCTGAAACACAACCCAGTAATCCTTTTTTCCCTCCTAGCAAATCACTCACCTTCTCCTTACAACTACTGAGCATTGACACAATGGACAGGCACACTGACTGAACAGACAAGGCAGGGGACCAATCGTCAGTTAAAATCGACAAGCATATGTGTCCATTACTGTACACGTGAGGATGCACAGGTATGTTATTGCCCACAAATATCACCTCAGGAGAATCGAACGGATATTTATTGCTAAATTTGAATTGGAGTTGGAAGCTCTCGCCTTCATAGAGCGTTCCTATAGCACCCTCCATGTGAATTGTCCATCTGGACAGTTAAGGTTGTTGACAGGATTAAAAAAATATATTTTTGATTACTTACAATAAAAGATTTTGCTCTGCCTGTTCAGTGTCCACAGACACTCCTGGAGGGGGGTCTTTAATGAGGGACATCAGTTCTTTTTGCAAACGTCTCTGTGAAGGTGAGAATCAGGGGGGTCACTTCATAGGTGAATTCTTACCTCCGATGGTGACATGGCACTCATCCTTTTTGAGCGCCAACAAGCATAAGCAGCGTTCAACACGGCAAGGTGCGAAACATCACAAAATGTTTAAGAGAAAATCGGCAGTAAATAAAGATTTGTTGTTTTTATCAGTGGTAGATTTTTGCTAAAAAAAATACTGTGACAGGTGACAGAGGGAATTGAAGTTCTTGACGTTTATAGAACAAGAGAAAGGGTTGACCTGGCAACACTGGTTTTCATCCATTCAAATTTGAATGTTGTCATATTAATTTTAACCGTCGTCCGTTTCTGAGCAATCTGACCTGTTCCTTGAAGAGGCGAAAATGGGAGATATCGATCACCAGGTCGACAAATACATGAAGACCCTCAAAGTTCCTAGCGAACTCCTGGCCTCTACTAGAGACTATGTTAAAAAGGCGATGGAGCACCCCGCTTATAACAACGACGAGTAAGTCTTTAATGTCCCCTATTCTGTATTAAATCCCTTTGTAAACAGAGCTCTCTAATAACGGGGCCCATTTTCACACATTCTGAAAGACCAACATGGCTCTTTCGCCTCATATTCAAGTCCAGTTAATTTAAGACCTGACCCTTAGCATTGTCAATTTTCAGTTATCCTTGGTCTTTAAAAGACTTTGACATAGGAACAAAGCTAGGCGAGGGTAAATTTGGAAAAGTTTATCTTGCAAAGGAGAAAAAAACCGACTTCCTGGTAGCCCTCAAGACATTGATCAAAAAGGAACTTGTCAAGAACAAAGTAGAGCGTCAAGTGCTGCGAGAAATTGAAATACAGAGCAATCTTAAGTAGAAAAACTCCACCTACATTTTAAGAACATTGGTTTCAACCAACCTCATTTACAGGCACCCTAATATCTTGCAACTCTTGACCTGGTTCCACGACTCCCACCGCATTTACCTTGTATTGGAGTATGGTGGAAAAGGAGAGCTTTACAACCATCTGAAAGCAGCCCCCAATGGAAGATTTGATGAAGAGACTGCGGCAAAATATGTTTATCAGGTGGCTGATGGTCTTGAATACTGCCACCAAAACAATGTCATCCACCGAGACATTAAGCCGGAAAATCTGATCCTCACTATTACTGGGGACGTTAAGGTCGCCGATTTTGGTTGGTCCGTGCATACTCAGTCAATGAATCGCAAGACTATGTGTGGCACTTTAGATTATTTGGCCCCTGAGATGGTAGATGGGAAGCGCTACAAGCATTTTGTGGATTATTGGTGTTTAGGTGTGTGTCTATAACGTGGCAATGCTCCTTAACTGATACTTTCCATGGAAACCACCAAAACTTTGCTTTAATTTTAACATTTCTATGGATATTGTCGTCTTGGTGAAGGCACCAAGACTTCCATATATTAGCACATACCATGATTTCTAGGTATTTTATGTTATGAATTTTTGCACGGATATCCACCCTTCGAAAGCAAAGAACCAAACGACACGTACAAGCGAATTAGGAACAGAGATTTGAAATATGAGAGATTTATAACTGTAGGAGCCAGAGACCTTATTGATCGGGTAAGAGAAAGGAGTTCGTTTTATAACGTAAATCGTGCATTTTTGCTTTTAGTTGGTAGTAATAGACGGCAAGGAGCGTCTAAATTTGAAGGGAGTCATGACTCATCCCTGGATTGAGGAAAAGTACAAGCGTAAATTATAGGATACTATAGGATAGACTACATAGATTAAGTGGTTGAATGTCGAAAAATAAAGTGTTGTTGATGTTTACGTTGTTTACTCAGAGTTAACATGCAATAAATGCAATATGAAATATTTGTTTTTGTTTCACTTTGTCCTTCAATTTGTCGCAAGTTAGAGTGAAATAGACTACGAAAACTCTCACGCAAACCGAACACCTAGTCTGACAGGAATCAGATGTTTTTCTATTTACCAAATACGTATTTTATTAAAAAAATCTCGTATACGTTTATCTAATCTATAATGTCTTCCAGCCACTTATCTAAAGGTAAGCATACCCTACACAAAACAAGAGTGTTTTCCTCGCGAACTCTACATATCCAATGATCAAGGTTCCGTCGAACCCCCAAGGCAAGATGGACTGCTACGGCTCTTTTCTATGCAATTCTGCCCCTTTGCTCACCGCGTCAAATTGGTCTTGAAAGCTAAGCAAGTCCCTCACGATGTAGTCAACATCAACTTAATGGTAAAGCCCGAATGGTATTTGCAGATCCACCCAGAAGGTCAATACTTTTTTTTAGAATTTCCTCTAGCAATACAAACTCACTGATTTAGGTAAAGTACCGGCCCTAGTTCATGGTGACAAGGTGGTGGTAGAAAGCTTGGATATATGTGACTATTTAGACGAACAATTTTCGGACAATCCTTTGTATCCGGCGGAGCCAGCTTTGAAGCAACAGGACAAAGAGGTTATTCAAAAAATAGGCACAGCTGTTGAGGCTTTCAATAAATGCCTCTTTGGGAATGAGGTTAACACACCTGACGAAGCAGTTACAGTATTACTCGAAGCATTGCAACCTTTGAATGATGAACTCTCAAACAGAGGTACTACATATTTTGGAGGTGACACACCCAAAATGGTAATATTCTTTGAAAATTTAGAAAATCAATAAAGGGCTTGAATTCCAGGTTGATTACATGTTTTGGCCTTGGGCAGAAAGAGTGGGCAGCATTGCTTTAAAATTTGAGCAAAAACTGCCCTTTTCAGACAACCACATTCCAGTTTTGCTTAAATGGAGGAAGGACATGCGCAATGATCCAACCGTGACAGAACTCTATATTGGGCCAAAGGCATTTTGGAAGATAGCCGAGTGTAAAATTCGGAATGAGATACCTGATTTTGATTCAGTTTTATGTGCCTAGTATATTCTGCTTTTCAGACACATTGCTGTTCTTTGAAAATAAATGTTTCTACAAAACTATTTACTATTGGTTTTACTTAACTAGCCCGATCCAAAAAATTAGCAAAAGCAACTCCAATGGTTCTTTGATGGGGGGAAAGTAGTATGATGGGATGGATAGAAAGAAATATTGAAACTTGACTAAATTGAAAAAAAGACAAAAACTACTTATCTAACTTGCATTAATATTCTCTATATACACCACAAATAAAACAAACACATCTACATGAGTCCTTCCATCTCTTCCATAAATCTCTTATAAGCATCGTCTTTGTGTTGCCCCCCGACTAGCTGATTGTTCAAGTGCATCTCTTTTTGCTTCAATTCCCTTGCCAAACTCGTCACAGGTTTCCACTTCTTCTCCTCCCGCTTTACCCTCAATGTTGAAGGCACAAATCGCGTGACGTCGGCACTGAGATTTCGAATTTGAGGCTTCGCCGATATAGTCGCTCCTTGTTTGGTCGACTCGTTGCGGTTGATCAGCTGAGGAGCCGCCGACAAAATGTTTGGTTTGGGTATGGTTTGGGGTACCAAGGGTGGCACTGGGATTCTAATAAGACGAGGTCCTGTTCCCGGTAGTCTAATTGGTGGAAGACCTGGGGGTGGTCCAGGGGGCATGAGAGGTCGGCCTGGCGGAGGACCTTTAAATACAATTAGAATCAGGAAATCCACACAAAAAATAATAATGAGCTGAGTTATTGTGAACATTTGAAAGGTCAAAGTACCTGGAGGTAATCGAATTCCACTTCCTGTCGCATAAATAAGTGGGGGAGGCATTGTAGGTGGTGGGTTGGAAGGTGGCATTGCTGGCAGAGTAGGAACTGGTTCATTAGTGCCTGGTGGGAGTAAAGATTCTGCATCTTCTCTTTCCTTTTTCTTGTGAACAGTTTCCATTTCCTTCATAAACTCATCAACATTCTGTCCAGAAAGAGCAACCATTTTTTGCTGTAGGGATGTGGGTTTGCCTACAGGGACATTCGGATTTTGAGAAGTGGCTTCATTGCTTTCATCTGCTGTCATTTCTTCAACAATACGGTCATCTTCTAGGGAAACATGTTTGAAAGAAAAGTCTTCCACTTCTCCTTCATCGTTAATGTCTGGTGGGGGACCTGGGGGACAACCTGGAGGCTCTCTAATTAAGAAATTGCTGTTTAATATATAGCAACTTTACATATAAAACCACATTACCTTACTGGTATCCCTAATGCTTGGAATTTTAATGCAGTGGCAATGGAATAAATTGGAACCTCAGGTTTCCTCTCCCCTACAGGTAATGGGATTGAGTTGGCCACATTCTGCTGTGGTAATTGGGGCAATGGAATCTCATCCACCGTCACACTTTGAGCAGTTTTCACAGACTCAAAAAACGCGACCAGCTGAGCTCGTTTCACTTCATATTCCAACTGCCTCTTTTTCAAATCGGCAAATTTATCCTGATCATCTTTGTGGTACATGCCCATTACTCTATCTAACGTGTCTCTCAACTTTTTTCGTTTCTCCCTTAATACTTTTTCATTGAGTGGTGATGGCTGGTTTACGTTGAACTCCATTTGATCTATTTTCTCCATTTCCTCAAGGATCTGATGTGGGTCTTTGCCTTTGAGAACAGCTGCTCTCACCATCTGTCTTTGTTTTTTGTTCTTCTTAAGTTCTTGCTTTCTCGCCTCTTTTCCTGCAATGGTTTACTGGTTAAATACGATTTACAAAAGGGCTTTTTAAAAGGATCTTTACTTGCTTGATCTGTGGGATTCATGTATTTCCCACTCTTGGTGGTGTTGATTGACCGGCGCCCCATTTTGACTCACGTCGGTCGTGTCGAGAAAAATTGTTGTTTTATTTTTGGTTTTTTTTTATTTAATATGTGGTTAATTTAATACAAAAATTATAAATAAAAAGAGCATTAAAGGCGTTTATCAACAAAAACAGTGTTATAGTGAAATTCGAAGGAAGATCGAGGTTAACTGTCCAACGGCGAAGTTGACAGTTTACAGATTCCTATACATTGTAACCGACTAAAAAAACTGATGCATATTTTTTAATAGAATTTTTTCCGTTGTATTATAGATGGCGCTCATTAGTAGTGTGGTATTTTGGGTTGCCTCTTTTCGGATTTAATGATGTCAGATTTGACGTCCTCAACTCCTGTCATCACTCTAACGTCTTTAACCTTAACCTCATTTCTGAAATTAAATATAAATTTTTGGGTATTTCTCAGGTTTCCTCAGTTCTTTGACCGAGATTCTGTTTAATTCGCTAAAGTAAGAACACGACATTAATTACTGTGAATATTTCCATTAAAGAAAATGCAAAGTGAGGCCGGAATTCATTTTATAACAGCGAAATCTACCATCCAAAATTCAACATGGCGATTATTCATGTAGAGCGTTCACCTCTTTGCTTTGCTTATTAGGTTTTTTCGTTGTAGTTTTTAGGGTAGAAATATAATGAAAGATAATATAGTTTTAGCTATCTTTTCTTATACAGCAGCAGTTCTTATAGTGCTAATTTTCGTAGCCCTAGGTAAAGTAACGCAAAAAGACTCCTTCCTTTGTGTTTTTACCTTTCTGTTGCATTATATGTAAATTTTCTTACAACTTCAACTATCTTCTTGGCAGCTTGGTACCTCTTGTGGGTGCTGGTCCTCCGGAGATTCAAATTCGTCAAAGACTTACTGAACAGTGCCCGAAAAGCCAAGGACTCCTCCCCAGACCTGCCTAAAACAGGCCGAACTAAACTGAAGAAGACTAGAAAAGACTGATTTTAGCCCTAGTTAAGTAGCATTATATTACAAGCGATATGAATATTCGATGTGCCAGACCTGAGGACCTTATGAACATGCAACACTGCAATTTGCTGTGTCTGCCTGAGAACTATCAGATGAAATACTACTTTTATCATGGACTAAGTTGGCCACAATTGAGCTATGTGGCCGAGGATGAAAATGGTGCGTATTGAGAACATTTATTAAAAAGTAAATTTAAGATACAGTTTCAAATTGAATGATTGTAGCATCTTTTGGCACACTCTCTCCTGCTTTAAATGGAACGTTAGCTATTTTAGCATCTTTTGAGGCTTTGACTAGGTGCTCCATTTTCATTGCTATTAGCACAAACAGTGGGTCTCCCTTTTGCACCGAATCTCCAACTTTTACAAATAGCTTGTCTAAAATTCCTGGCATGGGAGCTACAGCTTTATTGCTGCTCTCTAATTCTGAGTCTCTGTCCTCTAAATTATAATTACTCGAAGGGATTCCAAATTCCACCTTGCCTTTGACACCAAAAACTGCAAGACGTTCCTGGTTTTTGAACACTTTTGTCTGCAACCTATGCCCATTAATCGAGCAATTTAGCGTATGTTCCATAAGGTTGAAAGATGCTGATACCGAGTCCCATGTTTGCCCGTCATCGCAGGAAATTTCATAGTTGTCTTTGGAGTCTATGAATCTCACAATACTGCCGAAATTCTCCTCTTGGAATGTAAATTTCAGCTTCCTCTCATACAGGTGGTTTAATCGAAAGTTTGACTCCACAACAAATGGATTGTATTGATGAGTTTCGTGAGATTTCTCTTCTAAAATCAAGACCACAGACGCCATTATTAGGTCTTCTTTGACGGGCTTATAGGGCTTTAATAAAGCCTCTTGATGATCCTTTATGAAATCTGTGTACACGTTGGCCGCTTGAAATTCCGGGTGGTTGGCCAGCTGCAGCAAGAAGTTGATGTTAGTTTCCAGGCCGACAATGTTGTATTCGAGTAGTTTTGCACTTAGTTTCGTAAGGGACTCTTGCCGGTCTCGGCCCCAAACCACAAGTTTAGCGATCATCGGGTCATAGTGGACAGACACCTCGTCGCCTTCTCTGACTCCTATATTAAGCAGAAATAGTCATTACGTAAATGGTCAATAAACTTTAGAAGGGACTCTGCAGACTGCAGAGACTAAACTATGGACCAACTACAACTAGGTGGTTCAGAGTGTTATAATTAGCATTATTAATAATTACCAGTCTCCACTCGTACGTCGGTGTTCACTTTAGGGGAGCTCAGAAATTCCAATTTTCCAGCCCCAGGCAAAAACCCGGCCATGGGGTTTTCAGCATAGATCCTCGCCTCAAATGCATGCCCCATCAAAGGAATATCTTCCTGTTTCACCGGTAGTTCCTCACCAGAAGCAATCTTGATTTGCCAATCGACCAAATCAATCCCGGTGATCATCTCAGTTATCGGGTGTTCCACCTGAAGCCTCGTGTTCATTTCCATGAAGTGAAATGCTAGATTCTTTTTGTCGAGGATGAACTCTACAGTCCCAGCTCCAACGTAGCCGACAGCTTTAGCTGCTCGTACCGCTGCAGTTCCAAGTTCGGCGCGTAAATCGCTGGGCAGGCCCGGAGCCGGAGCTTCTTCGATTATTTTCTGATGTCTCCGTTGTACCGAACAGTCTCTCTCGTAGAGATGCACGGCGTTGCCGTGAGAGTCTGCGAACACTTGTACCTCCACGTGACGGGTCTCCTCGAGGTACTTCTCCAGCAGCACCGCGGAATCCCCGAAAGATTTCTGCGATTCGGTTCGAGCAGACCGCAAGGCCTGCTCGAAGTCTTCCTCTCGATGAACAATTCTCATACCTTTGCCGCCCCCTCCTTTCACTGCTTTGATCATGATCGGATATCCGATTTTGCGAGCTTCTTCTCTGAGGTTCTCGTTGCTTTGGTCTTCGCCGTGGTACCCTCCGATAATGGGCACCCCAGCTTGTTGCATGATGCGTTTGGAGGTGCTCTTAATGCCCATGTCTCGGATTGCCGAAGCCGGGGGCCCTATAAAAATGACATCTTCGCCGTGGCAAGCCTCGGCGAATTCCGCGTTTTCCGAGAGGAACCCGTAGCCCGGATGTATCGCTTGGCACTTCGCCAATTTGGCCAGGTTTAACAGTTTGCTCCCCACGAGGTAGCTCTGTGCGGCCGGTGCAGGTCCGATTTCGTAGGCCTCATTTGCAAGGGTTACGTGCAGTGAATCGCGATCGGCCTCACTGTAAACCGCCACAGTTTGAACGCCCAATTTCCGAGCTGTTTTGATAATTCTGCAGGCAATTTCCCCTCTGTTTGCGATCAGGATTTTGTCTATGGTCGATTTTAACCTCACAGGGCAAGAGAACGTGGGCACCAACGGGCATTTGAGACTGAATGTCGGAAGAAAGTTCATGGTAAAAGTTGTTCGTGTATACGCGACAAGGTTTATCAGCTCTGACGATGTCGTTACGGTGGCATCGCATCACTGAATAACGAGGATTCCGAAACTTTATTTAAATTTAATGCGATATCATGATTGTTTGCCTGTTATCTTGTTGTGAAATGTCGCTACGGGGGAGAGTCCATATTTGATAAAATTCCACTCCAATAAAACTTCAATCCATTTGCAGACAAACGTGCACGTTAGCGAGGCTAAAGGAGGAAAAGTCTGTTCGGGGGCGTTTTCCCTGAACGCCTCTGCACCCCCTACTCTGCAGAGGGATTCAGAAGCATGGGATCCAATTTCTAAGCATTAACCAGTGCAGCTACAGAAGACAGTGGAGCACAAGTACCCATGTCCGGAAATGTCTCCTCAAGGCCCCGGGGCCTTCTGGTGGTTTAAGACGGCTCAGTGCAAAAATGTGTGTCATCGAGGTTTGGCGCGTTTCATTTTACCAATTAACACTACACATTTCCGGACATGGATTCTCGTACTGGAATGTCTGCCATTGATGCACCGAGTAATCCCTAGAAGTTGGACGCCACAGTCCTGCGTCGCCTTGTCCGCATAAAACTAATCGGAACGTGTTTGATTCAGGCAAAATTGTGGGCTACGTTTTGGCGAAAATGGAAGAAGACCAGGAGGACTTGAAACACGGCCACATCACGTCGCTGGCGGTGAAACGCTCTCACAGGCGTCTCGGGCTTGCCCAGAAGCTGATGGACCAAGCCTCCGAAGCCATGGTGGAATGCTTCGACGCCAAGTACGTGTCTCTGCACGTGAGGAAAAGCAACAGGGCCGCCCTTAACCTTTACAAGAACTCTCTCAAGTTTGAAACCGTGGAAATCGAACCGAAATATTACGCGGACGGCGAGGACGCCTATTCGATGAGAAGGGATCTGTCCGAGTTCTCCAAGAACGCCAGGGAGCCGAGCGCGAAAGGCGACCAGAAAAGCGAGGAATAAGTTGATAAAATTTTGCACTGTTTGTATGATATTTAAATAAAAACGTAATAGCGGGACTCGAGACCATGGCGTTTTTCTTGACACATTACCGAAGGTGTTTTAATAAGGCTTTGCGAGTCCGCGTGTCTCGTGGAAATGCGCGCAATCGTGGAAAGTTAACTTTGTTCCCGCATTTGCCCGAATTCCAGGCAAAAGTGCGGTTTTACTCGACGGCGTCGGGTGGACGGCGTCCCATTGGCCGACGTCGCGCGTTTTGCCGTTAGTTTTCCTCGGTAAGTAAAAGTTGTTTGTGAAACGTCGTGGGAGTGTTAAATGTCTTTTGTGGTCGCGTAGAGGCTCCCATTCAGGACCGCTCGGGCTCGGAAAGGAAGTGCCCCCCCGGCGCAAAGAGAGCCGCGTTCGGACTTTAAATCGGCGTTCTTGGAAACTTTTCAAATTAACGCAGAGAGCGTGATAAATCAGCAATTACGCGTCTGAAACGCCAAGAATTTACATTCAAACGCCGTACGCGTAAGTGCTTCAACACTTAATAATCTCCGCAAATCGCCACACTTCGCACGACCACTTGAAAACGCCCGAGGCTTCTTCAATGACGCCCGAAATTTTAATACGTGTTATTATTCGATACATAAACCATAAACAAAATACTATTTATATTGAGTTTCCATATCGCATTAAGCGGACTGCGGCAGTCGGGTAAAATCGAAAGGAGCCTTCGATAATAAGAGGAAAATTCACGTCGCCTCGCATACAGACATATCTACACAAAGGCATTTGATGGGGGGATGGAGAAATTTAGGTATTGAGGGGCAGCGAGTTGTTAACGATCCCTCCCTTTTGAACAGCGGGAAACAACCTTTGAACGTCCACAAGGAGATTGCTATGACATGTTCAATACATTAATATAACAGATAAATGATAATGAACGCATCTGGCGTCTCTATTATAACCAGATGCACGAACTAATTTATTTAACCCACTGAAGTGTTGTTTGGAATAAAACATTCTCGGTAAACATTAATACGTCCATTTACATTTACCCCGGTTTCATCGAGGAAACGGCATTTTTGTCGAGCAGTTCCCTCTTAACTTCACCTTCTGCATGCCGATTGCAACCTTTGCGGACGGGGACGTGCACGTCAAATGCGTAACGCAGCAGCGTCCTTCCATCTGTACGTGTCTCAGACGTTGTGGGGCTACGTACCTAATCCATTCTCGGCCAGTTAATAAACCAATTGAATTCAATGAAAGTCGTGTGCGGAAGTAACGCACGTGTTGCTGAAAGTTTAATATAACCGAGACCGGCAAGTTTAAGCTCTAAACAGCATTTCAAGTTGTTTTACACTCCCCGAGAAGTTCATTCCGAACTTCGTGAGCCAAAATTTAACAACGCAAGACAACTTTTAACACTGCATTAGCAGGCAGAAGTTCTTTACACGGGACCGTGATCAACTTATCGGGAACTCCATGCTTTTACGAGTAAGCGAAGCTGAGAGCCGCACAAAGGGTTCGGGGTCGCACTGCGGGAAATACTAACAATTAAGTTTTTCAAAGTGGCACGCAGAAGACCGAATTTTGGAACGGCCCGTCTGCCGCGAGGGTCTGCTCCTGCACTTGCCCGAGATGGCACTGAAACTCGGAAAACCGTCCGCCATTTTGGGGGTGGTGACAGTTCAAGGCCGCGCCATTGACACGAGGTCGACTACGCTAATGTGGAGCATCATCGAGAGTACCGTTCAGAAGCCGTTTTACTTGTACGGTTGAATTGAAATGTTTATTTGAAGTTTCGCCCGAATCTTGAGCCATGTGAATCACGCGGCGAGGGTGAAACCAACCGAGTCCGATGAAAATCTTGCGGGTTGAGGTACTTGCGACTGGAAATTTGACGTCAGACGTCGGTTGGCACCGCTGAGACAGATTTCGCTAATTGCACATGTATCGGAAGGACGCCCAGTTCGGTCATTGTCTACTCACACAAGGCGCAATTTGCCGTCCAACCTCCCGCATAATAGCGGGAACGAAATAAATTGCATAAATGTTCGATTCAAATGTTTGTTTCGTTGTGAATACGGGGCTCAACTAGGACACAACCACTTGAATTATTAACTTTGGAACGCGCTCCCGGCACCGGGGCCGCCGTAAGAGCGAGAACGTCGCGGGCCGGCATTCTCGAAGTTCGATTTCCAGGATGTTAATTCGCTTGATGCGGGCCTTAGGCGCGGAAAAGTCCGGGTAGTCCAGTGAGAACGCGAGCGTGAGTTTCCGGCCGGTACGCGTCATGTTCGTCGTGTTTCCGTCCACGCGGTTCCGACCGGACAGGGGCCCATTAAAAATTAATAAATAGGACGTCCGGTACGTTTCATCATTCCGGCGTGAATTATAAACGCAGATCAATCAGGCCGATCGTTGTTGGATTTACATATGACCAAAATAAAAAAAAAAAAAAAAACAAAAAAAACGTGTTTCGGAAAAATATTTATTCAATTTTTGCGCACGAAGCTCGTCGAAAGCAACAAATTACGTGGGAATTAACGAGCGAAATCGATCGGAAAAAAAGACTTTTCGGCCCGAGGTCCGATGCGAAGCAGCTCGCCGCGAAACCATCAATTCCCCCCATCGAACCTTTTGATCCGTCCGCGAAGCCCTCGCATTACGGGGCGCTTTTAATTCACAATAATTTCTCAGATAAACTATCGAAGCAGCGCAATTCTTCCATTAAACAATTCCCGTTCGCTCCCGTTCCGACTTCTCCACCTACACGTTTACGTCGACCGTTGTTCAAACAGAATTTTCTTCACCGGGAAATCGCGTATAGGGCTTCCCTTCCTGCATTAAGACGTGAAACGTTTGGAGGTGATTGAGACACGTATGCAGGTTTCCATTGCACAATAGGTCAACCCGGGACCGTTCACGCGGGATCTCGGTAATCTGGATGGATGGGAGCTACTCGCGAGAGATCGTCCATTCTTTATTACCATCCGGAATTCCGACATCGAACTTATCAGATTCCGAACATTTTGTTTTTTTACGCTAATGTCGGGGCCGAATTTGCATGCGATTGGGCCTTAAAAACGTCCGGGTTTGCTCAAATCAAAATCTCGTCCCCGTATCGAATTCGCTCTGGCAGAAAATTGAGGCACATGGAAATCGGGCGTCTCCCCCCGTTTTTACATGTTGTGTTTACCTTCTGAAGTAGTTCCAGCTGTCGGCGAAGGGAAATGTAACAAATCTAATTTTGTTTTGGCTGATGCTATCCATCGGGGTATCATTTGGGTCCCACAACAACAATAAAAAGCTCTCTCATCGATCCTCTCCCCCCGCCCTTTTTGCAGCTTTTTCTGCACTATTTTTCCCTCCTGCCCTTCCCTCTAGCACTTTTTTTTCCCGCATTTTTCCACCTTCGCCGAATTAACGGCGATCGGACGACAGCGGCGCGGCGCCCCTGCCGATGGGTCGGCTCTTTTCGGGCCTCTGGCCCCCCGCCGCAAACCAAGAAACGTCCGGGAACAAACTTAAAAGTGCCCCCGCGTCGTGAAGTGAACGGCTCCGAGTCGAAGTTCGTATGGGCCACTTTATTCCCAAGTGAAATTAGAGTACCCATCAATTTTTAATGTTCCTTCTGTGTCGCGTTTCACAGCGGAAAAAAATCATGAAGCCCCTTGACACAATGCCTCATTTGGGAGGAGATGAGGCGAGTCCTCCTTCGGGACGCGGGCCGCCTCGTGAATTATAAAAAAACCAAACTTGAATCTGCGATTTTACTTGCCGAGCCAATCATCGTTCGTGCCTGCAGGTGGGGGGGCGCCCGATTCGGTGCCCCTTTGGAGCCCCGAGTGACGGAACAATAAAGCCCTTTATTGAAATTATTCTAAAGGAGTTAACCTTAATGTTCAAAAGAACACTTTTAAGTCCATTTTAACTGAAAAAGGCAGGACAATTAATGTAAATGGGTTGTAGAATTTAATACACTCGAACTGCATGGCATGGAAGGCTGTGTTTATATGCAAATTAATGGGGGGTTTTTAGAGGAACAAGCTCCATGTTGAGCTAGTTTCTTCGGCGCGTCTGTGTACTTTCGCGGAAAAGTTTCAGTATGTAATTTGCATAGACCAAATTTCCACATCATTAATCGGTCGGAGCGAGGAAATCCGCGTTAAAACCGATGAAGAACAGGAGCTTGGCGGCCCCAGAGATGAAACATCGACAAAAGCCCCCTACGGATTTGCGACATTCCTCGTTTTCGTCCGATTGCAAATCGAAGAGCTGAGTGCGGAACGTAGTTGCTCGAAACAATCGAACGTCGGCCCATGCCGGGGACGTGAACATGTCGTCGACTGCGTTCGAAACTCCGACCTTGCGAAAGACCGAAGACATTTCTCGCCAGCGTTCGCGGAAAGGAGCGTTTCTCCTTCGAGCGAAACCTGTCCACTCCCTCGTCCCGACAGGTGTACCGTGTGTCAGTCGGAACTCTCGGATTTTTGATTTTCCAGCTTCTCGTCTGTCGAGAGGGGCGGGGGGGCGTTCCCCCCATTGCTTTCCAGCGGGGACTGCTCCATTCACGCAAACACCTGGAAAGTTTCGGCCGACGTTCACGCGAGGGGCACTAAATTAGGCTAAATCCTTCGCAAAGCTCGTTCTCATAAATCGGCTGATATGTGATGTAGACACAGTTGGGGGAAACTATTTAACAAGAGCTTTCCGCCGCAATTACAAACTCGATAGTTAATCCGCCTTTATCCGGTTATTGTTAATGGTTCATTACCCGAAGGCAGGAGTCTCCTTAATCTCACTCTATTCCGAGATAATGGACGAAAAAGAAAAGGCGAGCAAGAACTTTAATGAGTTCCAAAAATTTTCCTGTGAAGTAAACTCGAAGTGGGAATCTTCCTCTTGTGCCGAAAATGCGTTTCGGATGATTTAGGATTTGGACGTCGTCGAGGGTCAATTGCTTCATTTGGAAATATCATTTCTGGCAATTAAGCCGGAGGAAAATCGTCGAGGTTTTCGCTGGAAAAGGGGAATTAGAGATGGCTGAGGAGACTCCTGATTTGGGCATTGAAGTGTGTTTCGAGCAGGAATTGACGAAGGACAAGTGCGCTCGAACGAGCTCGATTTGTCTACTTTTTCTACGGGTCGTTCGGGTGACGTCACAAAAAACTCGCCACGACCGCCTCGTTGGGCCCCCAACTGAGCCTTAATAGAGACTAAAATTGTCGTTTCGAACGTCTTCGTCGGTGTAATTAATCGAGATTTTGCTTGACGATTTCCAGTTCGCGTCCCCCGAGGGTCTCCGCAACCTCGATCGCCGACATGCGAATAGGTGAGCAATTAGGAACGCAGCTGTCCGTTTTAATTTTACTGCTCCGAAATGAACGAAAAAGCGATACTCGAAAGCTCTATTAAAGACCTGATTACTCTATGGGTTTCCCCTCTGCAAGTTCTTAACTCGGTCGGATTAACTTTCGCGATAACTATCACCTTGATAAAGATAAAGCAGTTTCCTTACTTTCAGATAAATCACTCAATAACACCATGAGCAACGTCACTTACTGCGACTTCGGGGACTTCGGAAAGCAGTACCGAGACTACGTTCACGGTTACCTCAGCATCTCGGTCTGCCTGTTCGGTTCACTCGCCAACATCTTCAACATTTGCGTCCTGCGCACTAAAAACATGCGCTCCCCCACCAATTGCATCCTCACCGGGCTGGCCCTCGCCGACCTCCTCGTGATGCTCCAATACGTCCCCTTCACCATTCACAGGAACATGGCACCGCACCCCCTTCACTACACCCATTTCAACTATAGCTGGGCGGTGTTCTACAAATTCCACTCTCTGTTCACCTTAGTTTTGCACTTCATCGCCTGCAGTCTCACCATCATTCTGGCGGTGTGGAGGTACGTCTTCGTCACCCAAGTCATCAGCAACAGAATTTGCTCGAATCACCGCAGGACCGTTCTGGTGATCGTCATGACTTACGTGATGTGCCCCTTGATGTGTTTCCCCATTCTCTCCACCTTGGAGATCACCCCCTACCAGCAGACTTGCACCTCTGAGGGCATGATAGTGGATAGAGACCAAAGGCACAAATACAACTTCTCGGATCTTCGAAACCAGACCGTCTACGTTCTGTACCTTAACGACCCCTACAACCTGAGCATCTGGATATACACGGTGCTTTTGAAGTTCGTTCCTTGTCTATTGCTCACTTTGCTGTCCAACAAAATCAATTGTGCGCTCATGGAAGCGAAGAGGAGGAGGATGAAGCTGCTCAGCGGCAACAAGAAGCTGGCCGAGGACGACGTGACGAAGAAGGCCAGTGCGGTACAGGTCTACAGAGAAAATCAGGCCGACAGGACCACGCACATGCTGCTGGCAGTGCTGATTTTGTTCCTAGTGACCGAGTTCCCGCAGGCGATTTTGGGACTGATCAGCGCCGTTTTGGGGAAGATCTTCTTGAAGGAGTGCTACGCCCCATTGGGTACGTACACGCACGATGAAATATCGCGGTACTCTGCGGCGTTGCCGGTTATTACGAATGGAAAATCCTCATTTTCTCTTCCGCTGGTTTAGGATATTTTTCAATTTCCCAGCGAAAGTTTCCCTCCGCAACGTTTCGGTTTTAATTCTGTTTAGAGAGCTCCGGCTCTACGAACTCCTAAATGATTTACCCACTTTTGAGGAGTATTGCAGTTAGCATTAATTTCAATTTATTAAGGGAGATACATTTTAAGATTTTCCCTTTCGCATGTTTTCCTCTCACTCGCAATTAGGAAAAACTAAATGTAACATCTCACTCACGTCCGTTGATGGCCCTATTTGAAATGAGGCCCGCAGACGGACACCGGGAAACCCTCCTCTCGTCATAAAGCGGGTTCAATCTCCGATATGTTAACGGGCAGTTTTTCTCCGGTTTATTCTTTGTCCTATTCTCCTTTTATCTCGCATAAATACTAAAGTAGACCGTCCGAGAATGTACGTTTTCCACGTGACTTTGGAATCGAATCAGACACCTCCAGTGGCGGATCGTCGGGTAAAGGGACCCCTGGCACCGCATCGAGCTGCCCCGCCACATGTCCGCTACTGGAGACACTATGCGTTTTTCTATCTCAACTGCCTCAGGACTGGGCAAACGTCCCTGCAAAAGCAAAGTTCGATATACATATTTTTAAAATGTCTTCTAGGTGACGTTATGGACATTATGGCCCTGATCAACTCCTCGATAAATTTCATACTATACTGCACCATGTCCCGCCAATTCAGAACAACTTTCCAGGACATGTTTCATTTGAAGGAAATTTTCGGATGGATTAGAAAGCCCAGCTCCAGAAGCTGCTTGGCGGAGGAAACGAGAGCTGAGACAAAGATGTCTTTGGTGTAGCTCCAAGATAGGAAATTGATCTGCGAACAACTGTTTTTTTTTCTTTAAATGTGTTTAATGTGGAAATATTCAGTCTTCGAAAGAATTAGTATTCGCTGTATTTCACCGGATTTTGTAAAGTATTGTATGTGTACAATTTTATTTTTATATATTATACAGTTTATGTATATTTTTATTTTACCGCCTTAATAAACGTTGGTTTACAAAATTGCATCTGTTTACTGAGATGTGCCACGATTGTAAAAGCAGAACAAATGTGCACAACGGCTTGCTGAAATAGCGGCACAAACTTCGATAATCGATAAGTGCGAAATTTCTCTACTATCACTATAAGAGTATATGTAGGGAAATACTTGCTCTAGCATCGTATCGTTAGTCTCAATAAAGTTCAAATATCATGTCTAAGTTACGGCCCCTTTTCCTACTCTCACCGGAGTTTGTGTCCTGTAAGTATGCCGCACAGCTGCAAAAAAATTTGTTTATCATCGGAAAAATTTTTTCAGTCACCAAATTGTCGTGAAATCTAAATTTTTTATGTATTTAAATGCGACGACATTCAGAGGGGATTTTTGGACAATGCAGTAAAGGAGCAGTTAAGGGAAGTTAAGAGGCCAATGTAACAGGCTTATAAACTGATCGTAGTAGGTAATCTGCCTTTGATTTTATCCCCTTGTCGCCGAAACATCCTTAAGCAAATTTACGTGAGATTTTATCATTCACCAGATTCTCAAGAAATATTTTTTTAAACCTGGAATTCTAGTAAACAGATCCGTTTTTTTATTCTCTGTTTACCTCTACCGTTTTTCTCATTGATTTATCGCATAAAAACGAGAATGCTGCTGAATCGAAACGAATAATAAACTTTTTTTGTCTACGTTTTTGACGTAGTTGACATCGCCTAACGAGCTGCCCCACGTGCTCAGAATCGGATTGCGTCACAATCGACGTCACAAGAGTTGTAAAAACCATTACAAAAAATAAAATATATAAAGTTTTTATTTAATGTTATATTTTAATTATTGTTTTTATTCGCTTAATTATTTAGAATCGGAGGTAGACTAATTCGGCAGGACAAAGCAAGAAAATGTTGATAAATAAACATACAACAATTAGAGGATCTAAAGTGGTACTCGTCCCTTACAAAAAAATGCATGTTCCCAAGTAATTAAGTTTATTATTACCAAGTAACAATCCTTACGAATAGACTCCCTTTACCAGGGGTGCTATTTGGATTCTACATAAGCACTTTCTTTCATAAAGGTATCACGAATGGATGAAATCTGAAGAGCTGCAGTCCCTAACAGCCTCAGAACCACTCACCATAGAAGAGGAATACGACATGCAAAAGTCATGGCAAATTGACGAGAACAGTAAACCCATTCCCACTATCAGCAGGATGTTTCCCGAACGTACAGCATGACTTTAGAGAGATATATTCCTAGTGCCTTTAAAAAATCATTTAGTCACTTAGCTGCACGATTTCCTGCTATAGGCTTAGGAAACATCTTGTATAGAACGGTCATTATAATTAAAATTAAAATTTTAGAGTGCACTTTTATAGTGCTGGACAAGCCAACATGGGAAACTACTGGAAGTGAAGTTGGTTAGTCCTGTTGTGATTGAACTGACGTATATAAGAAGAGATATGCCAAATTTCTATGTGATGTCCCATGTAACTTCGTTTCAGATGCAATGATTGGGGACACAAATTTGTTCTTTGCCACTCCCGAGGACCGTCTCTGTGCCGAAGCCGAAATAATGATAGCCGAGCCGTGGGCAAGAGGGCGAAAATGTGGCTGGCAAGCCATGTTGCTCATGTTCCTCTATAGCATTACTTACTTAGAAGTGAAACAATTTGTTGTAAAGGTCTCTTTTGGTAATGCGCCCAGCTTGAAGATGTTTCAAAATATGGGATTTATTGAACTAAGTCAAAGCCACGTTTTCCAGGAGATCACTTTGGGGAAGGTGGTTGATGACACATGGATTGGGTGGTTGAGAGGATGTGCAGGCGAGTTTCAAGTGGAGAATAAAAGTCAAGAATACAGAGTGTTTAATTTTTCAAAAATTTCCTTTGCAAATTAGTCATTATGGCCTCCCTTTGAAACCTAACTTCCCTTTTACAAAACGCCGACAGAAAGGCCGGACATTCGTACTCCACATTTTCCTGGCAGATAGACCCATTTGCGAGGTTCGACCTGGAGAACTTAAATTCGCTTTCCGATTCCACTGCAAGCAAGGCAGATTAATTTATTATTAGGTGAAAAGGCAGAGAAATATTTTACAGCAATAGGTTCCCAAGAACAAGCAGGTCTTATGGACGGACTGGATTACGTAAAAGTCCGTTTTTAAATTGGACCTGACTTGAAAATGGGCAGTTGCATGGTTGGCCAAATACGGCCAGTGCGACAAATTTTCGGCATACTCCACGCTGTACTTCCAGTGTTCGTAGTTCCCACTTTCCTCAGTAATTGTGAATTCTGTACTAAAACGGCAATTAACTTATGACAGTTTTGGCAGCGCACTGGAAGGCGTAGAAGGGCCCCTTGAAATTTCGAAAACTTGATTTCATTTACACGAAATTTCACCCTAAACGTTCGCGTTACACCGGGAAATTTTCGAATTTTCCAGTTAATCTAGTGAAATTTCGCAGCTTCGGTTCAAGTGGCTGCCGCCTGCGCCTTCCTGCACTTACCTACATTGTGGGATTTAAAAATTTCATGTTACTGAAATCGGCTATGAACTCCCAAGGTTCGTTCGGCGGCACCATGGGCAAGAATGTGGATGTTTCGTAGACGTACTTCCGCACCCTAATCGTGAAATATAGAGCTAAAAGTCCTAGGAGCATAACTAAACTTTTACGCGACTTCCAACTTAAACGATTCATTTTGACCGATCCGGGATGGGGTAAAAACAACAATTTATACTTGAACGGATTTGTTAATCAAATAAGTCGGCAACTTTGCAGTGTGTACCGATTGGAAGATATATTTAACTGACGAAGGCAGGCATAGGAAATTGTTTATCTTTAAACGCTCGGTGCTTCCGATGAAATTTAAGGCAGTACTGATTGCTGCTCACTTCGTCCGCATATGATTTTGCCAGCAAGAGTCGTGGCTCTGGGTATCATCAATCTGTGGCCGAGTTCAACGTACGTGCGCCTGCCTCCGAAGGCAAATTACGACTACCGAAAATTTCCTTGTGACGCAGCTGCAGCTTTTGCTGCCTCCAGTTACTAGCTTTCGACAAATTACGGAGGGAAGAGTTAATTCTTCGCGTGGAACATCCGCCATTTTATCGCATTTTCGGCGAATGGCGGGAGTGATGCAAATTTCTTGGCGGAACGCGGCGACTTCGATGCCTCGAAACCTTCGTGAGCGATTTATGTGTGTGGGTCGCCTTCACCATTTTGTCACCATCCGAGGTGGCAAAATTTACCACTCTCAGTGAGAATTGCGGGCATTTTCGGCGCTCCAACGACCCTCGCTGGTGCTGCAGGCGTCGTTCTCGAAAAATCAATCCGCCTCAAACGTACAAAACACACCTAATCCCTCTAATATTACACGTCTTCGTTACAAAATATCATTATTTTTGAATATAAATTCGTTTTAATTGGCGTGTTTGTCCGCTATCTTCCCATTGTGCCCGAATTGCCTGATGGTTTTTATTGATCTGACTTATGGAGGTCGAGCCTTGAACTCTACTTTCTATCTATCGGATTTGATGCAGGAAAACATTTTGCATCCAGCACACCGCATCCGGTGCGAATTTTTGTTAAATTTGTCCTGTTGCGAACGTTTCTTTACAGTACCTTTCTAATTTTATTTCAGATGGTTTCTAAAAATACCTGGCTCTGCTTTAGATTAAAAATAGGTCGAGTGCTACAGTTGCTCTACCAATAACGAAGTGTCGATGCTGTGCGTGTGGAAGAATTTTTAATGTAACGAATTTGCAAAAGTACGTATTTTTTCGCAAATTAAAATTCCCCCCGATTAACTCAACGAAGCAAATCTGCGCTCCCTCACTTCTAGGATCAATTTAAGAGTGGAGATTTGCCCCTGCGTTATTGCTGCATGCCCTCGATAAGCTTTTTTGCAAGAAATTGATTGATTTATTTAGTAGCGCGAATGGTCATGGGAGGGAAACGTTACCAAAACATCTTGGTTTCGATTCAGTCTTCCATTGGCCTAATTTCCTGCATCGGTACCTATTTGTTACGCATACATGGGGGCACCCACACGGTCTGGGAGACGAACCGAAAACAGGAATAAACTTTGTAATTATTTAGGGCCCTCATCTGAACCTTCAGCATGGTGGCAGAAACCGAAGGGGGATCCGAACAGGATGACGTCTCCTTCTTGCGAACGGTGAGCAGACCGAGTTTTCTTTAGAGCCGCGCTAGCTGGGGCTGGATAAATCGTGATCCTCCCTCATTGCCAGTCGAGCGATATATGTTTTTGTAGGGCTTAAAATCGTACGATCTAACGATTTTGTTAATCTGTAGGAAGACATGGTCTGTCTTTCCTGTACGGCTACGGGAGAACGCGTGTGCTTGGCCGCCGAAGGATTCGGCAACAGACATTGCTTTCTAGAGAACATAGCCGACAAGGTAAGTTTGCACCATTCGGTCGTGAATAAATTACTGCATGGTACATTTTGCTTCAGAACATCCCCCCCGATCTGTCCCAGTGCGTTTTTGTAATAGAACAGGCCTTGTCGGTGCGCGCCCTGCAGGAGCTGGTCACGGCGGCCGGAGATGAGACCGTAAGTGCCCCTTCGACATGCAGTAAAACGATACACTCTAATTTATTTTTGTTATCACTTAATAAACTCACATGCGTTTTGAGAGTTTACAATTTCATCGAATAACTCACTTATTAAGTGTTTTTAACCTTCAAGGTTCAGATCCCACGAAAACGTCTTTTTCTCTCAACCTGTGCCTTTTCACACTGTCCATACATGCTAAACAGACATATTACATGTCCAACATTCCTCATTAAATGATTACTGTTCTCTTTTCTTCATTCCTGCGACCAATATTTCATGGCCTCATTTTTGCTTTTCAGGGCTCCGAGAATCTTGTAAGTAATTTATATGTCGGGCCAAATTATTCAAAACTATAGTTAGAATTGCACTAACACGTAGATGTACATGTGGCCTTTTAACGCTCGTCAGAGTCTAGACAGTAGTTCTTGTTGATATTATTGGCACTTTTTAATATCAGCTATGTCCATCTGGAGATCTTCCGTACTATTTGCAGTCACCTTAATCTCCTCCACTAACAGAACTTTCCTTCAGCGCAATACTTGGCGTAGAGGCTTCAGTGTTGTATCATTGTAATCCCTAATTAGTGAAATTCCGCTTTTAAACCTCTAACATCCGCAGTTGCCGTGGAATTTCTGCACGCAGAATGGAATTGTTAACGGTTCGGGGGTAGCGCTCTCGGTTCACCTTTGAACAACATTCATATGAGCGTTATTGCCAAAGAAAAAAATAAAATAAAATCACAAACAATCCGCCTCAGTTCCGGCCAGTTTCGGCCTCCGTCACTGCGCCATCCTCCAAAGGCCCTAAGATGTGGTCGTTTCCGAAAAGGTTCTCTCGTCAAAATTCCTCTACGTTCATAGATATTACAAGTGCTAATCCATTGGGGCCACGAAACTGTAGCCCAGAACAGCTCCGTTTAATGACAGTAACGATTCGCAATTTTATAGGGGAAAGGGACTGGTTCCGGGCATCGGACCCTGCTCTACGGTAACGCAATTCTTCTGAGACATCAGAACAGCGACATGGTGAGTATCAAGTGCCGTGAGGCGAAATTTGTTCTTGCATGCGCGACTCAACGTGGACGTTATGTGGGCAGTTGTGAATGTTTGGTTTGTCATCGAATTTGAAAGTTTTCCAAAACTCGGGCTCCAGATTTACGGCTGCTAGACCGGACGCGCATTAAAAATAAATTATCCTCAATGATACGGTTCAAGTCGCAACAGAGTTGTGTATCGGTGTCACAATGTAACACGATGTTAGAACCTAAAAAAAAACAAAAAATATAAATGAATAAACTCGGAACGTGAGTCCGGTCGTCACGTTCTGGGTGAACTCAACAATTATGATTCAGGATTTCCCCTGGTGGTGGTTTATCGTGTCTGACCGCGTAGCATCGCAGGAATATTCATACCTCACAAACCTCACCAAACAGTCACTTTCCTGGAACGCAACGGTTGGTCAACAGTGGGCTCTTGCACGCTCCGAGCCCCACAAGCGGCAATTTTGCCCGTTCACGCAGCCATCCAAATTTAAATGGGCCCCGTCACTGAAGACGATTTTGGCGACGAAATCGCCATTTTCTTTCGATTTTCCGCACAACTACTCGACAAATGTCCAACGCAAACCGCAATTCTTGTCTTAATCGGACCTTATGAGCGAGAAAATGAAGGTCCTTACGTCGAATATTACGTAAAGTGCCTCTAGGAATGCCCAGTTGGTGAGGACGACGACGAGTTGAGGTTCCAAGCTCATCTTGGACACTTCGCTTTACGGCGGCCATGTTGTGTCAGCACTGCGGCCACTACGAGCGTTTTGTTTTGGTATGACGTCACATAGAATACCGCGAGCTTCAAATTTAGCCGCTAAATTGCGCGCAGCAGAGGGCGGAAGGAGCCTGATTGCGAGGAAAAGGTGAACGAATTTCGCGAAGCGATGCAGCAAAATGTTCGCCATTTCGACGGTGAATTTTAATTATTAAAATGCGTTGTTCAGGAGAGTAGCGTTCCCTGGTTAAAATCTCCCGAGTTTGTACTAAGTAAGTGTCAAAGAATGACAGGTCATTCTTTAACATTTCATTCAATGACAGCCGATTTACCTCCTAACTTGACATTCGCCCACCTTTTATGCGGGGAATGCGCTTCGCTAATGCTTAGGAACGTGAGCTGCCTCCTTAACGTTCATGATTGGCGAGTTTAAAAGCGCTCGACTCGGCACGCATCGCCCGGTCGGACCTTCGTCATCTACTTTTTGCCGCCGAACATCAAAAACTTCTGGTGAAATTAACTCGAGCCAGACTTCCTCGTCGGGCATCTTCGGAGCGCCGAACGTAAACGAGACGTCATTCGTCGAATCACAAAATCGAATCGGATTTTCAAAGTGGAATTTTCGCACGTTTTCAGACGGCCGCGGTCACGCACGAACGCTCGATAGGCGTTGTTCTTTCGTTTCCGAAGCCTCCTTGACAAGAAGCGTCGCTCTCGCGTGACGTATTTTCGTAAAATCACGTGTCGACTTGGGACTCTTTCATTTAACCGGATTTTCCGGAATTGACTGATAACTGTGGACCAAATCCAGGCTGGTCCGTACACATCCAAATTTCACACTCCTTTTAACCGGGCGCGGAGGCGGACTTTGAGCCTCTGAAACCTGATTCTGCCCTTGAACTTCTCCATTGCTTCATCACTCTGTCGATCTTCACTAGACTTGCAACACTTAGTCCTAGTTTGTACCCTCTGTCGAACACTGCTTGAACCGTTTTTGGGGTGCGCCAATTTGTCGTGCAACCGGGTGTTGCTCAAAACCCATTCAGAGACGCGCTTGAAGCGATAAGGCGGTCGCCCACCTGGATGGGTGACCCCAAGCAATGATCCCTATAACCAGGCAGATCCACCATTATGTTGATACCAAGGAAAAATCTCCTTTCCTCGATATCGGCTGGAAGAAATCGACGGTTACATCGCCGCGTTACACGTGAGTTTCTTCGGGAGTACCGTCACGGCAACCACTGTTACACATTTTACGTGGCGAACACTGCGCATCAAGAACTTTACCACCTCAAGGAGTTATTGCGGAATTAAAAGTACTTTATTTCTCCAGTACCTGGCATGTCTCTCTACCAGCTCGAGCAACGATAAATTAGCCTTTGATGTCGGCTTACAAGAGCACAGTCAGGGGGAGGCCTGCTGGTGGACAGTGCACCCCGCAAGCAAACAAAGGTAGTCAATCAGACCAATCAGCATTAAATTGATTTAAACGCAACGAAACTGAGGTGTCAATTTCTGATTCTCGTAGATCTGAAGGCGAAAAGGTGAGAGTGGGCGATGATCTCATCTTGGTTTCTGTCGCCACCGAACGCTACTTGGTGAGCACCCTGTGCCTCGGCTGTTTCTCTCAATAAAGCGTGAGAATCTTTCAGCACACCACCAAAGAAAACGAGCTCTCAATCGTGAACGCCAGCTTCCACGTGACCCATTGGTCAGTTCAACCGTACGGTACCGGCATCTCCCGCATGAAGTACGTGGGTTACGTGTTCGGAGGCGACGTTCTGCGGTTCTTCCACGGGGGCGACGAATGTCTCACGATTCCCTCGAGCTGGAGCACCGAGGAAGGCCACAAGTAAACCCCTTTGTTGCCTCTCTCGAATCCACCTCAGAGCTATTATTACGTTTTCTTGCAGCATTGTAATTTACGAAGGCGGCAGCGTCATGTCTCAGGCGAGGTCCTTGTGGAGACTGGAGCTGGCGCGCACTAAATGGGCAGGCGGATTTATCAACTGGAGCCACCCGATGAGAATCAGGCACATCACCACTGGGCGGTATTTGGCCGTCAACGAAAACAACGAGTTGTATCTCGTTAACCGGTAGGTTTCTGTGCCGGTTATCGGTATTCGAGCGCAAATACAGCTGCTAAGAGGAGAGGTGAAAGGGGGTGATAATTTATGGGTGAACAATGATGGATTCTAGGGAGGAAGCCACCACAGCCTTGACGGCGTTTTGCTTGAGGTACGAGAAAGACGATCAGAAGGTGGTACTCGAAGACAAAGATCTGGAAGTGATCGGCTCGGCCATAATCAAATACGGCGACTCCACAGTCATCGTGCAGCATTCGGAGTCCGGGCTGTGGCTCTCTTACAAGGCGAGTGTTTTCCTCTGTAGATTCTGGATAGGGAAAACGGTCCTTTTTATTTTCTGGAATTCAGGCGTACGAAACAAAGAAAAAAGGCGTGGGCAAAGTGGAGGAAAAACAGGCGGTCCTTCACGAGGAGGGCAAAATGGACGACGGTCTGGACTTCAGTCGTAGCCAGGAAGAGGAGTCTCGTACCGCTCGTGTCATAAGAAAATGTAGCTCCCTCTTCACTCAGTTCATAAACGGCCTGGAAAGTCTCCAGGTGAACAGACGTCACTCAATGTTCTTCCAAGTGGTCAATCTTAACGAAATGGTCATGTGCCTCGAGGATTTGATCAACTACTTCGCACAGCCCGAAGACGACATGGAGCACGAAGAGAAGCAGAACCGATTGAGGGCGTTACGAAACAGGCAGGATTTGTTCCAGGAAGAAGGGATCTTGAACTTGATTCTGGAAGCCATCGACAAGATCAACGTGATCACGTCCCAGGGGTTCCTGGCCGCCTTGGCGGGCGATCAGAGTTGGGAAATGATTTCCATGTATCTCTATCAGCTGCTGGCGGCCATCATCAAGGGGAATCACACCAATTGCGCGCAGTTCGCCAACTCCAACAGGTTGAACTGGTTATTTTCCAGGTAAGTTTCCTAAACCCCTCGCTCTGGATTTCTGGACCGAAGATTTCAGACTGGGATCTCAAGCGTCGAGCGAGGGCACAGGGATGCTGGACGTGCTCCATTGCGTGTTGATCGACTCCCCGGAGGCGCTGAACATGATGCGCGATGAGCACATCAAAGTGATCATCTCCCTCTTGGAGAAACACGGGAAGGACCCCAAAGTCTTGGACGTCTTGTGCTCGCTCTGCGTCGGTAACGGGGTTGCCGTGCGCAGCTCGCAAAACAACATTTGCGACTACCTCCTGCCCGGCAAAAATTTGCTATTGCAAACCCAGCTGGTCGATCACGTGGCCAGCGTTAGGCCCAACATATTCGTGGGAAGAGTCGCGGGAAGTGCCATCTATCAAAAGTGGTACTTCGAGGTGACCGTTGATCATTTGGAGCAGACCACCCACATGACGCCGCACCTGAGGATCGGATGGGCAAATTCGAAGGGGTACATACCATATCCGGGTGGAGGGGAAAAATGGGGAGGCAACGGAGTGGGCGACGACATTTATTCCTTTGGATTCGATGGGGCATTCCTGTGGACCGGAGGCAGGTCCACCCAGATCGTCGGCAATGTAGTTGAGCCCTACATTAGGAAGAGTATGTAACAGTAAAATAAAATGTGTCGGTGATGGTAAAAACCGATATGGTATTCCAGACGATGTGATTGGGTGCGCATTGGACCTGACGGTGCCCCAGATCGCGTTCACCTTCAACGGGAATCCGATCCGGGGCAGTTTTAGGAACTTCAACTTGGACGGCATGTTCTTTCCAGTCATAAGCTGCTCCTCGAAGTTGAGGTGAGTGTTGAAGGTGTCTGAATGTACAGGGTGTCCCGTACTCGATAGGACATCGGACGATTTCCGAGCTGGAATTATTTACGGGTTTTGACTTGGTCACTTTCTAACTCGACATGATTTCACAAAATCCATCAGCTGTCGGTTCTTGCTCGGTGGCGACCACGGCAAACTGAAGTTTTGCCCTCCCGACGAATTCTCACCCCTGGTGGAAAGTCTTCTGCCCCAGCAAATCCTCAACCTGGATCCGTGCTTCTATTTCGGAAACATGAACAAAAACGTTATAGCCGGCCCCCTCCTCATCGAGGACGACACGGCCTTTGTTCCGAACCCGGTGGACACTTCGATGGTCAGTCTGCCCAGCTACATCGAATCGATCAAAGACAAATTGGCGGAGAACATCCACGAAATGTGGGCCATGAACAAGATAGAGGCCGGTTGGACTTGGGGGGAGTACCGCGACGACTTAAGGCACATTCATCCGTGTCTGGTGCCGTTCGACAAACTGCCGCCGGCCGAAAACAGATACGACTGCCAGTTAGCCGTTCAGACCCTCAAGTAAATATATTAACTCCTCGATGTTAACCCCCAACTGGCCTGATTTACGTAAAGGACGATCATCGCCCTGGGCTATCACATCACGATGGACAAACCGCCGTCCAGAATTAAGACCGTCAGACTTCCCAACGAGCCCTTCATGCAGGCGAATAGCTACAAGCCGGCCCCCCTGGACCTGAGCGCGATCGCCCTCACCCCCAAACTGGAAGAGTTGGTCGATCAGCTCGCCGAGAACACGCACAATTTGTGGGCGAAGGAGCGGATCCAGCAGGAGTGGACGTACGGCCTGAACGAGGATCCGGAATTGTTGCGAAGTCCCCATTTGGTGCCGTACAATAAAGTGGACGAGGCGATCAAGAAGGCAAATTGGGACACCGCTTCCGAGACCGTCAGGACGCTGTTGGTGTACGGTTACATCATCGACCCCCCCACCGGCGAACAGCAGGAGACTCTGCTGGCTGAGGCGACGAGACTGCGACAGCAAGCTTTCAGGACTTATAGGTGAGGCGAAGTACAGTCGGTACGATCGCGCTTGGCAGTTCCGTCATGCGGTTTTGCCACTCCCGTGTTGAGCGAAACTTCGTTGTACGCACGCGTACGACGAAGGAATTCACTATCGCGGTGCAAGGAAGGCCCGCGACGAAGCTAACTTGCACGATGCGAGTGGGGAGCTCTTCGAATTGAGATCGGACGCAATTGTCATGTGCGATTATACGGAGTGTTAGAGCATTTGCGGGCTGGTCCCTTTTCTGTGTCGCACAGTATAATAAAATTCTGAATAAATGTGTAAAGCGTTTAACCAAACGTCTGTTTTAGAGCTGAGAAGAACTATGCGGTCGGCTCCGGGAAGTGGTATTTCGAATTCGAGATTTTAACCGCAGGGCCCATGCGCGTCGGATGGGCCAAGGCCGATTGCGCGCCGGGCTGCATGCTCGGCTCTGACGAAAACACGTGGGCCTTTGATGGTTACAATGTAAGTACATACTGTGTTCTCGTTGACGAGGCCTATGCACCATTCGAAGGATATGAATTTAGTTGAAAAGATTTCACGCTGGTATCTCCGAACCCTTTGGGTTACAACGTTGGCAAGTGGGGGACGTAATCGGCTGCGTTTTGGATCTTACCGACTGCGTCATAAGTAAGCAATGGGTCACATATTCATTCCCGAGACTTACCCACTTTAACCTCTGTCTCAACCTCTGTACCAACGTCGTCCGGTGTGATTCTACGTATTCTATGTATATTTTAACAGCAACAGCTGCAGTCTTTTCGAGTACGTTAGAATAAAAATTGTTCGTTTTTGCATCGTTTTGTAGGAAGAAAAGGTTTATAGCAATTCGGCAGAGTCTTTCGGCAAGCAGTGGCAAGTGGGCGATGTGGTCGGAGTCTTTCTCGATTTAATCGATCACACTATAAGTAAGAGCGATTCGCTTTGGGCAAGACTAACTAAAAGCGCTTTGCCTAGAATTACTTATTAAGCAGTAACAACTTTTCCAATAGACTCTTTTACCTTGTAAACCTGGAAGCTTTTCCGCTACAATTTGCCGCTCATATGTGCCTTCCATAGACAAGTTCGTTCTATTAGCCGCTCTGTACGTCCACACATACAGGGTGTCCCAGAAACGTTCGAGCATGTCAGAGCGCAGGGCCGGCCTCGGCGACTCCTGCGCCGTCGCCCGTCCGACGGGGCGATGCTAAGGGACGCGACGACCCGCATGTGTGCCGCCCCACCCACGACGATGTCCCTTTACACCGGCGTTTCTGGGACACCCTGCAGACATAGAACAATAACATTTGTCGATTTCCTTCACTTAAGTGCATCACTAATTCTCTGCATGGATGAACCGTTGCGAAAGCTCTCTTTGTTATGCCCGATTTCATGTGGACGCCCTTCAAGGTTTCTCCCTGAACGGAGAATTGTTGATGGACGCCCTGGGGGGCGAGACCACATTCGCCGACGTTCAAGGGGACAACTTCGTGCCCGCCTTCACGTTGGGGGTGGGCCAGAAGGCCCGACTGTGCTTCGGACAGGACGTCAACCAGCTGAAATACTTCACCATGTGCGGTCTGCAGGAGGGCTACGAACCATTTTGCGTGTAAGCAACCCCGCAAATCAAGGGCGACCGTGCCCCCTCACTATCGCTAAGATTTCATCTAACAGCAACATGAATCGAGCTGTGACCTACTGGTACACCAAGGACCAGCCGATATTCGAGAATACCGACGACATGCCCGACACGAAGATCGACGTGACACGCATTTTGGCCGGTTCCGACAGCCCCCCCTGCTTGAAAATCAGCCACAACACCTTCGAGACCATGGAGAAGGCCAACTGGGAGTTTCTCAGGCTTAGCCTGCCCGTCATATGCCATCCGGAGTTCATCACGTTAGCTCCGATCCGACGATTCATCGACATTATCAATTTCACTCGATTTTCTAGGGAGGAGGAGAAAATGCGTCGCTGGAACGAGATCAAGGTCCGGCAGCATCGGCTGAAAATCGAGGCTGACCAACAGGTGACCGGGCCGAACCCGAATCCCGCGCACATCGAGAATATAATGAAAAGCGGCTTCTCCATGACCGACATTAAAGGTACGGCCCTGGAATCGGTCCAGCGGGAGATTGACCAGTTTTGGACGATTAATTAGGGCTGCACCGGAACTACTCGGAAGACGCCGTGGAGGCCGACGAGGTCTTGAAGCAGCAGCACTTGCCCAGGACGGCAGGTCATGGGAAGGCGATGCCCGCCAGGCCGCCCAGGAAGGGATCGCTGTCCAGAAATGCGAACGTGAACGGATTCGAAGATGGCTGCAAGTGGATCGAAACTGGTTGTAAATTATCGATAGTTAATTGTTGCTCGATTCTCTAGATATGCACGTGAACGGTGCCAAAAGCGGGGTACCCCGTTCGACCAGCGAACTCGACATGAACAGATATTATGATACGGCCCGCCAGAACGCCGACAAAAGCGAGGAAAAGAAGAAAAGAGGCCGATCCCCCTTCAGGTAAGTGTCCATAAACATCTCTCTCTCTCTCTCTTTTTTTTTTTGACTCTCTAATACGAACTCGACGCCCCCTGTTTAATGCAGTAACAGCCTTACCAGGTAAATCGAGTCTAACACGAGGGCACAATCAAATTTAACCAAACGTTAATCAAATTAGGTTTTTCTCCAAAAAGCGAGGAGACGCGTCCAGCGCCGAACGCGCCAAAAACAAGAAGTCCAGGACGCCGGAATCGCACGCGGTGCGCATGAGCGCAATGAGCCCCACCGCCCGCTCGGTGGGTCTGTCCAACACCATGCTGTCGCGGAGCCCCACTATGAAGCAACAGCCCCAAGTACTGTCGCGTCTCGTCTTAGATTCCTTTTAGTTTGCTTTCGCACTGTTTAGGGCGACGGTCTCCAGGCCTCCTCGGCGGTGCCCCAACAGAAACAGCTGTCGGTGCCTCAGACCTCCGACGTCGAGGCCGTCGGCAACGAAATTTACGATGCCGAATGCCTGAAGCTGATCAACGAGTACTTTTATGGAGTGCGCATATTCCCGGGACAAGACCCCGCACACACTTACGTGGGGTGGGTCACCACCCAGTACCACTTCTTCAGCAAGGAGTTCAATCAGGATCACGTGTTGAAGTCCTCGGTGGTCATCACGGATGATTACGACAGGATCGTTGATTTGTGAGTTGGTCACTCTTGGTGAAGGGAGTGCGGGTGAATGCGCCTTTTGCAGCATCGACAGACAGTCCTGCTACATGGTGAGGGCCGACGAGCTGTACAACCAAGTGACCCAGGACGCTTCGGGTAAAGGAGCCTCCCAAGGGATGTTTATTGGTTGTTTCCTGGATGCTGCCACTGGGTACATCAGTTTTACCTGCGACGGCAAACCGACGTCCCACAAGTTTAAAGTAAGGACTTGCGGAGCACCCGAAGACCTCGCTACCGTTGGGGGCTCATTGCACAATTTTTTGATTGTCGATTTTCGCCCTTTATTCCAGATGGAACCGGAGACCAAGCTCTTCCCCGCGATCTTCGTGGAGGCCACCAGCAAGGAAGTAATGCAGATCGAGCTGGGAAGGACATCGACCAGTTTGCCCTTGTCGGCAGCGGTGCTGCAGAACAGCGCCAAGCACGTAATTCCCCAGTTCCCTCCGAGGCTGAAGGTCCAGTGCTTGAAACCGCACCAGTGGGCTCGTGTAAGTATCCAGCCCGTCGTTTGCGGAGCTCAGCCATGGAAATCTGGACGACCGTGCAAGTCCCCATGGCGTGTGCGACGCCCGGTATATCGTTGCGAAATTCTCAGGTCCCCAATCACAACCTCCAAGTACACGCATTGAAATTGTCCGACATCCGTGGCTGGTCCATGCTGTGTGAGGACGCCATCTCAATGCTGGCCCTGCACATACCGGAGGAGGACCGCTGCATCGACATTCTGGAGCTGATCGAGATGGATAAATTGCTGAGTTTCCATGCACACACGCTTACTTTGTACTCAGCTTTGTGCTACCAAAGCAACTACAAGGCAGCCCACGTGTTGTGCCACCACGTGGACCAGAAGCAGCTGCTATACGCCATTAAATCGGAATACATGAGCGGACCGCTGCGACAGGGCTTCTACGATTTGCTGATTTCTCTCCACTTGGAGGCGGCGGCCACTACCATGTAAGTGGGTCGCGTTGGTCTGAACGATTTAACTGATGCACCATAGGGAGGTTTGCAAGAACGAGTATGTGATCCCCATCGGGCAGGACTTGAAAGACTTATACGAGAACTCGGAAATGGGGCACAGCCTGCGAAGGCTCCAGATGGAGTCCGTCATGCCTCAAATGAAGACCTCCGACATTAGGTAGTTCGATTGTCGTTCTGCGACCCTGCTGAATCTTTAATCAATTTTCTGATCCAGCGAAAACATAGAGAACATAAAGAGTCTCTACTCCCCGTATTTCCCCCTGGACGTCGTGCGGGACTACATCATGATGGCCCTTGCGGAGTCGGTGGAAATCAATCAAGTCCACAATAGAGATCCAATTGGAGGGTCCAACGAAAACTTGTTCTTGTAAGCAATCGCGTCCCCCCTAATTTCAAACCGGCTAACGTGGTTCGTTGGCAGACCTCTGTTGAAGCTCGTCGATCGCCTTTTACTCGTCGGAATGTTGAGCGACGAAGACGTGGACAAGCTCCTCATAATGATTTGCCCGGAGACGTGGGACCCCACCTTCGAAAAGGACGGCAAAGACGAGCACCGCAAGGGTCTCCTGCAAATGAAAATGGCGGAGGGAGCAAAACTGCAGATGTGCTATTTGCTGCATCACCTCTGCGACATCCAACTTCGACATCGCGTAGAGTCCATTATCGCCTTCAGTCACGATTTCGTAGGGGATCTGCAGACGGATCAGCTGCGCCGTTACATTGAGATTAAACAGTCCGACCTGCCGTCCGCGGTTGCGGCCAAGAAGACCAAAGAGTTCCGGTGTCCCCCCAGAGAGCAGATGAACGCCATTTTGAGTAAGTTCAAGATGGAAGGTACGTACGAATTCGCCAACCACGCCTGCCTAAAGGCCGCTTGCGGATTAACTGACGCTGTAACGATGATGGATGGCGCGTTTGCTGCTAAGCGGGGAACAGAGGTCGGTTGAAAGAAATACTTTGGGAAGCCGATTAACTTAAACCAGCAACTGACACCTTTTAGACGCCATATAAGCAATCGAAACCGTATTTCATTCAACTGGCAAGAACTCTTTCTTTAGTAAATAATCTCGTGTGGCACGGCGCCTTCGCCAAATTGTCGAGTTAAGGTCCACGTCATCGATCTTTGTATTTGATATCTGGCGAAAATTCGTTGACAAATGCTAATCCCGTACTATGGAAATAACTGCTATTTAAAGTAAATTTACCGTCAATTTAAAGATGTTTAAATAAGGTAAAGACATGGTCGTGGTTTGCTGATTTTGATTAGCTTTAGAGGTTTGAATTTGTTGAAGGTTTTATTTCATACTGGTCGGGTCGATCCGTTCTGCACCGACTTGCAGCCGGTAATTTGAAAATTACGTGAGAGGGTAGGTAACGTTGCAGGACTCTGTTACGGAGCTCCGTTTGAAACACTGCGGCGGCACAGCAGGCGCTAATTTTAACGTAATCTCTTGTGATGTTCACTTCTTTGCATGTAAATGTACAGCTAAATTCGTGTGTGAATTGTAAGGAATATAAATACATAGCTGTACACATGTATATGTAGAGTAAATACCTTATTGCGTTCGATTGTGTCTCAGAGAAATCGCGTCCGCCATATTGTCAAGAAACATTGTTTCGGCTTGGAACGTAGTCATTGGGCGACAGTATGAAATAAAATGACGTATGACGCACGTCCCTCAGGTGCTGTTACAGTACTCGTTAACGCTTCCCAGACTCCGCTCTTGAAGTCAGTTCAGCCTCAGAAAACTAGTACTGTAACAAGTCACATACTGGACTTGTGACGTGAATAGAGTATATAGACCCCCTTTCGGCCAGTTTTGGGCCTCCTTAGAGTGGGCTTGTAGTATTTAGTCATTCCCGGTGCTACAATAATGCATTTCCACCTACTTGCCTTCTGCACTCGACGACACACCGTTTGCTGCGACAGACTTTGGCAATGAAATAATGAGCTTTCGTACGCCATGTCAGCTTCATTCTAACACACAGCGAATCGCGCTTCGAGCCGAGTCGCTTGAGCCTTCATTTTTCAGGTTTCAAAAACATGGAGGAAGAGGAGAAAGAAAACTGTCCATTGGGCGACGATCTATGCGAGAGGATGAACAACTTCCACGACCAACTCATGGTCCACGTGTCGTTGTTGGCTCTGCAAGCTCCGGTCGAGGAAGAGAACCCCGAGGACAAACTCAAACCGGGTGCTTTGAAGAAACTCTACAATTTCATCAACGCCGTCAAAGAACTCGAGGAGGAGCCCAAACCCGAAATCGGTTCGTTTAGTCGCTATAAGCGGCAAGAGCGAATAAATACCTCTGAATTTGCCTTTAGAGCCCGAGAGGAAGACTCCGGAAGAGGTGTTTAGAAAGGTTTTAATAAGCACCATCGTGAGGTGGGCCGAGGAGGCTCAAATCGAACTTCCGAACCTCGTCAAAGAAATGTTTGGGTAAATGTCACGTTCAAAACTTAAACAACCCCGAAACGAGTTCTACCGTGTCCTCAGCCTCCTGGTGCGTCAGTACGACTCCGTGGGCGAACTGATACGAGCCCTCGAGAAGACCTACATCATAAACTCCAAGACCAAGTGTGACGTTGCTGAAATGTGGATCGGCCTCAGCCAGATCCGCGCCCTGCTGCCCGTGCAGATGTCTCAAGAGGAGGAGGAGCTGATGCGCGAACGCCTCTGGAAACTGGTCAATAACCACACCTTCTTCCAGCATCCGGACTTGATTCGGGTCCTGAGGATCCACGAGAACGTGATGGCCGTCATGATCAACACCTTGGGAAGAAGATCGCAGGCGCAATCGGATGCCAGCGCCACGGCTCAGAATCCGGAGGGGGAAGCCGGAGGGGCCAAGGAGAAGGTCAGAAAACGCCTATATCAGTTCTCGCTTAGCTACTCTGAACCTAAGAGTCGGAGTAGATCCACACGCACTAATTGGGGAATTTACACAGGACACTTCACACGAAATGGTGGTCGCGTGTTGTCGTTTCCTTTGCTACTTCTGCCGCACGGGCCGCCAAAACCAAAAGGCCATGTTCGAGCACTTTGACTTCCTGCTGGACAACAGCAACATCCTCCTCTCCAGGCCGAGTTTACGGGGCTCCACCCCTCTGGACGTGTCCTACTCCTCGCTGATGGAGAACACCGAGCTAGCACTGGCCCTGAGGGAGCATTACCTGGAGAAAATCGCGGTTTATCTGTCGCGCTGCGGCCTTCAGTCCAATACCGAGCTGGTCGAAAAGGTGTGCATAATGTATATTCATCTACAGGGTCTGTCACCTACAGGGTGTCTACTAGATGGTGGCGTTAAACTCAAGGGGGTGTACCTCGTCACATTTTACGAAAGAGTCCTAATGGACGTATGTCCGATCTTGCTTCGTTTTCGCGATACAGGGTGTTACGATTTTTTTAATTTTAAGGTTTTTCATAATTATTTTCGGCCGTAAGGGCAACATCTCGATGAAATTCAGTGTTCAGGGGTTTTCCAAGACGAGATATAAAGTCATTGCCGTTGCTCCATATATTTGTCGGACCCTGTATGCGGAGCGCACGTTTCTCGAGCATCTTGGATTTTCAATTTAACTCGTATCTCTTATGGCCACTGAGATTCCCATGGAGCAGCTCCAGAAACGGGCACCCTGTACATTACCACCTATCCTTACTCTCACCGGTGCCACTTCCGAATTTCCAGGGTTATCCAGACTTGGGCTGGGACCCAGTGGAAGGCGAACGTTACCTGGACTTTCTGAGATTTTGCGTGTGGGTGAACGGGGAAAGTGTCGAAGAGAACGCAAATCTGGTCATCAGACTGCTGATACGTAGGCCCGAGTGTCTGGGGCCTGCTCTAAGGGGCGAGGGCGAGGGACTATTAAAAGCCATCGTGGATGCCAATAAGGTAATTTTTTTGGTTGAATATTGCTGAGTTTAAGTGACCATTTGCGTCCACCCTGCGAAGATGTCCGAGAGGATAACGGACAGACGAAAGATGATGGAGGAATCCCCCGAGGGTACTGTGAACTTGCAGCAATTCTCGCATCCCCTGCCCGAGGGCGACGAGGACGAGGACTACATCGACACCGGAGCCGCGATTTTGAATTTCTACTGCACCCTGGTCGATCTGCTGGGCAGATGCGCCCCCGATGCCGCCGTCATCGCTTTGGTAAGCTGCCGTCATTTGGTCAATCGTCATAGGTCTTTGGTCATTCTCTCGTCATTTCCCATCTGCGGCATTAGGGTAAAAATGAATCGCTGAGAGCCAGAGCCATCCTGCGGTCCCTGGTCCCCTTGGAGGATCTTCAAGGCGTGCTGAGTCTGAAGTTTACCCTGCACAATCCGGCTCAAGGGGAAGAACGGCCGAAGTCGGACATGCCCTCTGGATTGACGCCGCCTCATAAGCAATCGGTGGTACTGTTCCTGGAGAGGGTTTACGGTATCGAAACGCAGGAGCTGTTCTATCGGCTGCTGGAGGAGGCTTTCTTGCCCGATCTGAGGTGTGCCACCATGCTGGATAGGGTAAGGTTTGGTGTTCGAAGGGTTCGATCCTATTCGATCTGACTTTGAACGCAGCACGACGGCAGCGAATCGGACATGGCGCTGAGCATGAATCGCTACATCGGCAACTCGATCCTGCCTCTGTTGATCCAACACAGCAAATTCTACAGCGAGGCCGAGAACTACGCCTCCCTTCTCGACGCTACGCTCCACACAGTCTACAGACTTTCGAAGAACCGGATGCTGACCAAAGGGCAGAGGGAGGCGGTGTCCGATTTCCTGGTCGCCTTGACTAGCCAGCTGCAGCCGTCCATGCTGTTGAAACTGCTGAGAAAGCTCACCGTTGACGTGTCCAACTTGTCCGAGTACACCACTGTCGCCTTAAGGCTGCTGACTTTGCATTACGATAGATGCGCGAAGTATTATGGGTCCAGTGGCGGGCAAGGTATAACTCGGTCGAAAGAGGAAAATTGAGCACGGGCGTTAACACATGTGCTCAATTTTCTTATTTTCACCATCTGACCGCTTACGAATCAACTTGTTTTCTTGCAACCCTCCCCCCCATCTTTAGGGCTTTACGGGGCCGCCAGCGACGAGGAGAAACGCCTCACAATGATGCTGTTTTCGAACATTTTCGATTCCCTAAGTAAGATGGATTACGACCCTGAACTTTTCGGCAAAGCCCTGCCCTGTCTGACCGCCATCGGTTGCGCCCTGCCTCCGGACTACTCTTTATCGAAAAATTACGACGACGAATGGTAAGAATTAATCCGGGAATGCGCCGTCCCCCAAAATCAGTCGTCGCGCGCAGGTACACGAACAAGGCAGCGTCAGGCCCGGACGGGCCCTACAACCCGCAGCCTATAAACACCTCGGTGGTGCAGTTGAACAACGATTTGAACAACATAGTTCAACAGTTCTCTGAGCACTACCACGACGCCTGGGCCTCCAGAAAGCTGGAGAATGGCTGGAGACACGGGGACAGTTATTCTGGCTGGGACGGAAACAAAACCCATCCCAGATTGAAGCCTTATTCCATGCTGAGCGACTATGAGAGGGAGAGGTACTCGTTAATCACCCATTGTGGAGCATATAATCCGCTGGCTTTTCAGATATAAAGAACCAGTTAGAGAGTCGCTCAAGGCCTTGCTGGCCCTCGGTTGGACCGTGGAACACACAGAAGTGGACTTGCCCTCCACCAGCAGAAGCTCCCAGTTTACCAGAGGGGAGGGCAGCAGCGCTTTTGATTACAATCCTCATCCTGTGGATATGACCAATTTGACCTTATCCAGGGAGATGCAAAACATGGCCGAAAGACTGGCGGAGAATTCGCATGACATTTGGGCCAGGAAAAAGAGGGAGGAATTAATCACTTGCGGAGGTACGTGGGCGAATCGCCTCACCATATCTCCTCAATGAAGCGTGTCTTTCTAGGAGGCATCCACCCCCAATTAGTTCCCTACGATCTCCTCACAGACAAAGAAAAGAAGAAGGATCGCGAGCGTTCCCAGGAATTCCTGAAGTACCTGCAATACCAGGGCTACAAGCTGCATAGGCCCAATCGGGGTGGTCAGCAGGAGACCGAACAATCCACCTCCGGACCGGCCATCGAACTCAGATTCGCTTACAGCCTTCTGGAGAAGCTCATCCAGTACCTGGACAAGGCGACCATCAACATGAAGCTGCTCAAACCGTCCCAAACTTTCAGTCGCCGAAATTCCTACGTCAAATCCTCGAGGGACATCAAATTCTTCTCCAAGGTGGTGCTACCCTTGATGGAGAAGTACTTCTCCACCCACAGGAACTACTTCATCGCGGTGGCCACCGCCACGAACTTGACCGGAGCTGCCAGTTTGAAGGAAAAAGAGATGGTGGCCGCCCTGTTTTGCAAATTAGCCAGTTTGCTGAGATCCAGATTGGCCGCCTTTGGAGCGGACGTGAGGATCACCGTCCGATGTCTGCAAGTGCTAGTCAAGGGCATCGATGCCAAATCTTTGGTGAAAAATTGTCCGGAGTTTATCAGGACGTCGATGCTGACGTTTTTCAACAATACCGCCGACGACTTGGGACACACCATCATAAATTTGCAAGAGGTCAGTCATGGTAAAGAAAGTCATAGCGCAGTTCAAGCGACGCTCGTTTGACTACTTTGAGAATTGCGAGGGTGAATTCGGAATTTTGCTTGAGCCTCCATCCATTTGTTCCAGGGTAAATACAGTCACTTGCGAGGCACTCACCTCAAGACTTCGACGTCTTTATTTTATGTGAACGCCGTGCTGTTGCCCGTGCTGACCGCCATGTTTGACCACTTGGCAAATTGCGAATACGGGAGCGACTTGCTGCGTAAGTCGGTGCTCCAAAGTCACATTTGAAATATTCAAATTCTGCCTGCTTAGTGGACGAGATCCAGGTGGCTTCCTACAAGATCCTTCAGGGCCTTTACCATCTGGGTACCGACTCCACGCTGCACCACGACCGCAAATACCTGAAGCACGAGATGGAGAAGTACAAGCCCGCGCTCGGCTCGTGTTTGGGGGCCTTCAGCTCCACTTTTCCCGTGGCCTTCTTGGAACCTCATCTCAACAAAAACAACCAGTTTTCCCTGCTGAATCGGATAGGTACTTTTGATTTTTTTTTTTTTTTGATGAGTTCCAGTTTGTCAAATAATCTCTGTGTGGCAGCTGACCACTCGCTGGAGGCGCAAGACATAATGGCGAAAATGGAGCAGTTCATGCCGACCCTCGAGACCATCCTGTCGGAAGTCGATCAGTTCGTGGAGAGCAACAAGACCTACTCGGAAGATCCTCACATAATCGACGTCACCATGCCCATGCTGTGCTCCTATTTGCCTTTTTGGTGGGGTCAGGGACCCGACAATGTCAGCCCTACTGGAGGGTGGGTGTATTTACTTTATTTATTAGTTGGTGCGCCCGCACGCGATTAACAGAATAAACCTATGCCAGTTTGAGAATGTCGCTGATAACGTTCTTCAGTACGACGGAATCTTCCTTATCGGTACACTGCCTGAGACCTCGCAGCGTCTTCGAAATCTCCAGCTTATCCAACGGTACACCCCGTTGAATGGCCCGAAACATCTGCTCCTTCAAAATCCACAGCAAATACTCGATTGCGCTCGTCTGCGCAGCGATGTACGACGCAAATTCTCGGTTCGCTGCGTAGTACGTCAAGGCGCAGTCACACCTCTGCAGGGCCGACGTTAAGACCAAATAGCAGTGGTCGTCGCGCTGGGAGAGACTTTTTAAGATCAATCTAACAACGGTGAAAATCTGGAAACAAGGATATTGCGCTAGCATTGAAAATCGTCAAAATGGTCTTTTCGCGTCTTCGCACACGACATTCAACGAAAATTACCTTTAAATGGCTGTAGTTCGTCCTCATACCATCAGCTCCAGTAATTACGCCGAACAAATCGCTAATCCAAGAGCTGATTAACTTCTTGACGGGCCCTCCATCGGGCACTCCTTGTCCGGTCGAGAAGGTCAAAATGAAACTTTTTACCTCTAAGTAGCTGCCGTAGATCTCGTCGGGGGTGCACTTCTCCATTCTCAGTTGAACGGAGATGAAACTGAGGCAGTTAGAGAGTAAGGAACAAATGACGGAGCTGACGTCCATTTCGCGTGCGAGCCCCTTCGTCGCCAATTCGACGGTAAACCGTCTGAATAGCTCGTCCCTGTCCTGTTCCTTGCACCTCCTCGAGTTGAAGAACTTGGACGGCGGTTTATTCATCACCAGGCACGTGTCCCCTTCGTCTTGGAAGGGGCCCAAAAGCGCCACTAACTTGTTCAGTACAGTCGCCGTTTCTTTGAACATGGCAAAGGATTCGGTGTAGGTTCCGCACCGCGTATCGTCGGACACGGCCACGTTCCTCAACATGTCTAATTCGTCAAGTTCCATTTTCTGTTTTTCGATAAATAAACTCGCTCGATTTGCAAATTTAACGCTCCGCGATGAAAAATAAATGAAAAATGCGCGTGAAACCGTGCCCGAAAAGCAAGATGGCTGCCGTCGGGCTGTCACCTTCGATTGTCCGTCTAGAAGATCTATCCATGTCGCTATGGCAACGGAACAAAACAACGCAAATCGCGCGAACAAATGCCTCCACTTGACGTTTGTCGTCGTTTCGCAGATCTCACGTATCGATGGTCACTTCCGAGCACATGAACCAACTCCTCAAGAACGTTCTCAATCTCATACGAAAGAACATCGGCAACGAGAACGCCCCTTGGATGACCCGCATTGCCGCCTACACCCAGCAGATCATCATCAACATCAGCGAGGAACTGTTGAAAGACGTCTTCCTGCCGCTGGCGGAAAGAGTCCGGAAGAGGACCGAGGCGATGTTCCACAAAGAGGAGAGTTTGCGGGGGTTCATCAAGAGCAGCACCGACGACACGTCTCAGGTAAGACTGCTACATTGTTGTGAGGCTGTTGGGGGAAGTTTCTCAATCGTAGATCGAGACCCAAATACAAGAAGACTGGCACCTGCTGGTCAGAGACATCTACTCCTTCTATCCTCTCCTGATCAAGTACGTGGATCTTCAGAGGAACCACTGGCTGAGGCACAACATCGAAGAAGCGGAGCACCTTTACAATCACGTGGCTGAAATTTTCAACATCTGGTCAAACTCGCAGTACTTCCTGAGGGAGGAGCAGAACTTCATTTCCGCCAACGAAATCGACAATATGGTGCTGATCATGCCCACGGCGACCAGGAGGACCGTGGTGACCGATGGCAGTCAGCCTTCCGTGGGCAAAGTGAAGGTGAATATTTAATCAATGAAAGAAAATAAGTGAATTAAAATTTTCCCTCGATCGCCCTTGGGGTGTAGAAGAAGAAGAAAAACCGAGACAAAAAGCGGGACAAAGACAAGGAAATTCAAGCGTCGCTAATGGTGGCCTGCCTCAAGCGTCTTCTGCCCGTTGGTCTAAACCTTTTTGCGGGTCGAGAGCAGGAGCTGGTGCAGCACTGTAAAGATCGTTTCTTGAAAAAACTGCCCGAATACGAAATAATCGGTGAGTCAACTGGGCCAAAACGAGCACTTTTCAGGTCAAATATCCCGTTGGTTCTTGCAGATTTTGCGAAAACCCAACTGACCCTTCCCAATAAAATCGACCCAGCTGACGAGATGTCCTGGCAGCATTACCTTTACAGCAAACTGGGCAAAAACAAGAATCTTACCGTAAACGTGTTGGATAGCAATGGCAAGAATCAGCTCGAGGAGACCATTGAGCGGATAGTTGCCATGAGCAAAGTGTTATATGGGCTTCACATGGTAAAGAGCCGTAGCTTGTCGAATGCTATAGATGTTAAGTTAATACGCTTTTTTTTTATATAGAATCATATGTTTTAGTGTGAGCTTGGACTTTTTGGGGTTTAAGCTGGAGAAGGTGCAATCGATACGGGGCACGGTGGAGATCTCAATCTCGCGATGAGAATTTCCTAAAGGGAATTTTCCCGAAATCGTGGGCGTCTCCGAAGAATCTTTATGTCCTGCCATGTGGGAAATGATTCGTAAAACTTCCAAGGACCTCTTGGAAGCGCAGCACGCGGACTCGCGCTAATTGCACCTACCTTCCGCGTAAATGCTAAACGGTCCAAGCTTCTCACAGAAAATAAATCTTCCATTAATTTGCTGCGATTTGTTGCGTTCTGCTCTCCATTAGAACGTTTTTCGTTAGTTTTGCGTAAAAAAAAAAGTTTATGATTTTTTGACTTCCTCTCCGCCAGATCGACCATCCTCAACAACAGCAGAAAGGCGTTTATCGATCGATAGTTTCAACTCAGCGTAAAAGGGCCGTGTTATCTTGTTTCCGTCAAGCTTCTTTGCACAGTCTACCCAGGTTGGTTCAGCCTTTTTTGGTTCCAGCTTTGTTTTCAATGCTTTTTCCTTTAGTGTTTCTTTTTCCCCTGTAGAGTGTGCGCCCACTAACCCCAGCGATGTTTTTTTCCTTTACCGAATTCGAATTACTAAATCTGTTTTGTGTTTTACTAACCGAAGGCCGCAAAATCGAGAACCGGCGGCGACGGCTGGAGAAAGGTTCTCAACGCAGCCCGCAAGAGAGCAGCCCTAGCATGTCTTAGGTGTACCCCGCTCTATAAACTGAACAGGTGTGTGTCTTCGCTTCCTTACGTAAACTTGACCGACATCGATGCGACCGCGTCCTGCTCGAAACGTTGCAATGGCATCGATACAGGAAGTATCGATACCCACTAAAATTCGTTAACCAAGTATCGATATCGGGCCAATATCGATCCTACCGATACCTCGCTCCATTTGAAATATTTCATTGCAGATTTATGCGTTCAATTTCATTAAAATGTCCCTACTCACAACCGATCCCAATAATCAGAATTTATACAGGGAGTTCTGACGTCTGAAACTCTTCTTTCCTCGCATCACGCTCCTAAGCATACATCACGGCGTGAGCCGCTTGCTCGCGACTATCCTAGTGAATAATGTACCATTTTAAATGTCGACGAGAATCATCCCCTAAAAAGCCTCTATTATGTGTGCTTAGACATCGGGCCATTAATATTTTCATACGCACCTACCGCGACTTTTGGCTGCAAGACGAGAACGTCGGACAGGAAGTGATGATCGAGGACCTCACTCAGAGCTTCGAAGATTCGGAGCTGAAGAAGAAGGACGAGGAGGAGGAAGAGGGGAAGCCCGATCCTCTCACTCAGCTCGTCACCACCTTCTGCAGGGGCGCGATGACCGAAAGGCAAGAAATGATACACTGCTGTCTTTGGGGTTAGCTAGAGTTTTGAAAAACGCAGGTCGGGGGCCCTTCAGGAAGATCCGTTGTACATGAGCTACGCGGAAATTATCGCCAAATCCTGCGGAGAAGAGGAGGAGGAGGGCGACGAGGGAGGAGAAGAGGGGGGCGAAGGCGAAGAAGGTGGCTCTTCCATTCACGTAAGTTTGATCTCGGTACCTCGATGCTGTTTAAAGCAATAAAAGTTTATCTCTTAATGCAAAAAGCGAACGTTGCGTAGACTCAAGGTAAATAACTTCCCCGTCAATTCCATACGGGGTGTTTGAGGTCTTACAATTTCACTTTCAAAGGGTGATTAAGCACCCTCAGGAGAAGTCGACTAACCCGAAAACCGCATTTTTCCCTGCTAGGAACAAGAGATGGAGAAGCAGAAGCTGCTCTTCAACCAGGCCAGATTGGCCAACAGAGGAGTGGCCGAAATGGTCCTGCTCCACATATCGGCATGCAAAGGAGTTCCCTCGGAAATGGTGATGAAAACGTTGGAGTTGGGGATCTCTGTTTTGCGGGGGGGCAACTTCGACATACAGATGGGTATGTTGAACCATCTCAAGGACAAGAAAGATGTGGGCTTCTTCACCAGCATCGCGGGGCTCATGAACAGCTGCGGAGTGTTGGATTTGGACGCGTTCGAACGGAACACCAAGGCCGAGGGGTTGGGCGTGGGTTCCGAGGGTAAGTCCCGTTGACAACTTCGCGGCTGTTGGGAGGACACTTTCTTCGGTTACTCAGGTGCTCTGGTCAATTTCAGGTGCTGCCGGTGAGAAAAACATGCACGACGCAGAATTTACTTGCGCACTGTTCAGGTTCATCCAGTTGACCTGCGAGGGTCACAATTTAGGTTCGTTCACCCTCTATTTGCCACAAATAAAGCGACTGGAGAAACGCACTCGAACCAACACGCTCATTTTAATCTTTCACCTCCTTTAGAATGGCAAAACTACCTGCGCACGCAGGCCGGCAACACCACCACCGTCAACGTGGTCATTTGCACCGTCGATTATTTGCTACGTCTTCAAGAGTCCATCATGGACTTTTACTGGCACTACTCCAGCAAGGAGCTGATTGACCCTGCCGGCAAAGCCAACTTCTTCAAGGCCATCGGAGTGGCCAGTCAGGTGTTCAACACCCTCACTGAAGTGATCCAAGGCCCCTGCACCTTGAACCAACAGGCTCTGGCTCATTCCCGGTGAGTGCTCGATAGGTCGCTCATCAGGATATCCAGAATTTGATTTCGTTTCACGAAGATTGTGGGACGCTGTGGGCGGTTTCCTGTTCCTGTTTTCGCACATGCAAGACAAACTGTCCAAGCACTCCAGCCAGGTGGACTTGCTCAAAGAACTGCTCAATTTGCAAAAGGACATGATCACCATGATGCTGTCCATGCTGGAGGGTAATGTGGTCAACGGAACGATCGGCAAACAGATGGTGGACACTCTGGTGGAAAGCGCCTCGAACGTCGAGCTGATCCTCAAGTACTTCGACATGTTCCTGAAATTGAAAGATCTGACTTCCTCCGCCAGTTTTCTAGAGATCGACATTAACAGCGACGGCTGGGTGTACCCCAAAGACTTCAAGGAGAAGATGGAGCAGCAGAAGAGTTACACGCCGTAAGGAGGTTTCACCTTCGGGGTGGTTTTCTTCCTTTCCTTCCTTTTTTTTTTAATGGAAATTTCAGGGAGGAAATCGAGTTTTTGCTGGCCTGCTGCGAGATCAATCACGATGGTAAAATCGACTACGTGGGATTTATAGATCGATTCCACGAGCCAGCGAAGGAGATCGGTTTTAACTTAGCCGTGTTGCTGACCAACCTGTCCGAGCACATGCCCAACGAGCCTCGATTAGCCAGGTTCTTGGAAACTGCTGGCTCCGTTCTGAATTATTTCGAGCCCTTCTTGGGACGTATCGAAATATTGGGGGGCAGTAAACGCATCGAGCGCGTCTACTTCGAAATCAAAGAGTCCAACATCGAGCAGTGGGAGAAGCCCCAAATCAAGGAATCGAAGAGGGCCTTCTTCTACTCCATCGTCACCGAAGGAGGAGACAAAGAGAAGCTGGAGGCGTTCATTAACTTTTGCGAGGACGCCATTTTTGAAATGCAACACGCCAGCGGGTTGATGGCGGTGGAGGAGTCCGGAGGCGGAGGCCCCACCAGGGCCACCACTTACAATTACCTGACGGACGAGGACGAACAGAAGTGAGTCGGACTTAACGCACTCAAAGCAAAACACCCTGTATATGCGTTGTCACGTTTAGGGGTGCAAGAGACCCAATTCGCCGCTCCTACCAGGCGATCAAAGACGGGATCTATTACGGATTATCGGCGCTCAGTCCTTCGAAAATTAAGCACAAACTCAACGAAATGCAGCAAATGTCCATTCCAGAGCTATTCATAGGTGATTTTATTCATAGGAGATCTAATGATACTCTCGGTACTGACCTCACTTGAAGGCTTCTTTAAGTTAATCTTCTACACATTCTACTACTCGGGCTTCGGGGTGGCCGTGGTCATCCAGTACCTCCTGGGCATTCTGATGTCGCTCATGCGCGGCCCGGTCGTCGAGGAGCCCTCGGTGGAAATCAAAGAAGAGGAGAAAACGAGTCACCTGAGGGTGCTGCCGCCGCTGCCGCCCGCAGAAGATCCGGGCGGTCAACTGGCACCGGCTCTGGTGGACGCTTCGAGGGGCGAAGGCGCAGGGCAGTGAGTAGACGAGATTGCCCCGGAAAAGGGTTTAAGGGTCAATTGGGCTATTTTTTAAATTTATTTATACAGTCATAAGGCGAGCGGCCATGAATTGGCGGCAGGCGCGCAAGCCTCGTCGTCGGCAGAGGGCGAAGGGGTCATAGCCACTGAAGAGGGAGGCGAGCTGGGAGATGTCGAGATGTCCGAGCAGCCGCTGTCTTTGTCTGATCTCTTGGGGTGAGTGAGAAAACCACTCGTTTTTGCAAAAAATCCCAGTCATCACGCAAAATTCATAGTTGCCATATCGCTTTCCCACTGATTGCTTTGTTTACGTCAGAGGTGAGCAGGCCAAACTGGCAGCCCAGGAAAAGGTGGAGGCCCAAGCCGCCCAGCAGGCGGCCATGCAGGCCATCGAGTCCGAAACGAAAGCGAAGGCCGGCACTGAGTCCTCCGTCATGAGGCAGATCAATTTCAGCGGCTACACCCACCGTGCGGTCTCGTTTTTGGCAAGAAACTTCTACAACTTGAAATACGTAGCCTTGGTGTTGGCCTTCTGCATCAACTTCATGCTCCTCTTCTACAAGGTACGTGTTAGGAAAGATCGGGAAACTTGAAGGTTACTTGGAGATATAGGTGACGACTCTGGGCGGGGACGCCGAAGGCAGTGGCGCAGAACCAGATATAATCGACGGTTCGGCCAGTGGCAGTGGCTCGGGCTCGGAGGAAGACGAGGACGAAGATCTTCCGGAGTTGGTGATAGTGGACGAGGACTTCTACTACATGGCGCACGTCATGAGACTGGCCGCACTCCTGCACTCCATGGTGTCGTTGGCAATGTTGATCGCGTATTACCACTTGAAGGTGCCGCTGGCCATATTCAAGAGAGAGAAGGAAATTGCTCGGAGACTCGAGTTTGAGGGGTTGTTCATCGCAGAGCAGCCCGAAGACGACGACCTGAAGTCTCATTGGGACAAGCTGGTTATTTCCGCAAAGTATATTTTCCTCAAGTTGCGCTCACGATTCAAAGTCTCATGGATGTTTTGCAGGTCTTTCCCGGTGAATTACTGGGACAAGTTCGTGAAGAAGAAGGTGCGGCAGAAATACAGCGAAACGTACGATTTCGACTCGATCAGTAATCTGTTGGGTATGGAGAAAACCTCGTTTCAACAGCAGGAGACGGACGAAGGCCACAAGAGCATCGTTTGGTAGTAAGTTGACTCGCAACCGTTCTCATTTCGTTTCCCATGGGAGTAACGTCTCCCAGACAAACGGGGATGGGATCGCACCTCATTCTCAGTTCGCCCCTTAGGAAAGGGTGAATTTTACCCTCTGAGACCGACCGAGAATGGCGTACGATTTCATCCTCCTGCTCAGGCACGAGCCGCTATAGAGAACTCATACTCAATTGAATTATCTCGCCAATTCGAAGCATAATCAACATCGACTGGCGCTATCAAATATGGAAATCCGGAGTCACCTTCACGGACAACTCCTTCCTCTATTCGCTGTGGTACTTCGTCTTTTCCATTCTGGGCAACTTCAACAACTTCTTCTTCGCCGCTCACCTACTGGACGTGGCCGTCGGCTTCAAGACCCTGAGGACGATCCTGCAGTCCGTGACTCACAACGGAAAGCAGCTGGTTTTGACCGTGATGCTACTCACCATCATCGTCTACATTTACACGGTGATCGCGTTCAACTTCTTTAGGAAATTCTACGTGTCGGAGGAGGACGAAGAGGTGGACAGAAAGTGTCACGACATGCTCACGGTGAGTCACACGTAGCGATTAACCCGGCGTCGATTGATGATTTAATTTGCAGTGTTTCGTGTTCCACCTGTACAAAGGAGTGCGCGCCGGCGGAGGCATCGGAGACGAGATTGAGCCCCCCGACGGAGACGACTACGAGGCTTACCGCATCATGTTCGACATCACATTTTTCTTCTTCGTCATCGTTATCCTCCTGGCAATCATTCAAGGTGAAATTCGTCCGAACATCGAGGAAACTCGTATTTATCGCCTCGACAATTGATCTGTAGGTTTGATCATCGACGCGTTCGGCGAGCTCCGCGATCAATTAGAGAAGGTCATCGAGGACATGGACTCCAACTGCTTCATCTGCGGCCTGGACAAGGGCTACCTGGAAAAGGTGCCGCACGGTTTCGACACGCACGTGCAGCAGGAGCACAATTTGGCCAATTACATGTGAGGGAAATAACCGCAATCGGCGACGTCTGAACCTCTGTTGCAGGTTCTTCCTCATGCACCTGATCAACAAGCCGGACACCGAATACACCGGTCAAGAGACGTACGTGTGGAACATGTACCAGCAGAGGTGTTGGGACTTCTTCCCCATGGGCGATTGCTTCCGCAAGCAGTACGAGGATGAGATCGGCGGCGGGGGCGGTTAAGGACCTTTTACTATTTATTCTTGCTCAACAGATGTTTTAAAAAAGGCTGTTAAGAACGTTTTATATTAACGTTTTCGCGCATTGTCCCGGGACGCTTCTTCGCTATGGTTCTTAAGTTCAGATAACTTGTACAAATCCATCGATATCGCCTTACTGTGGTGCTAATGGGTGGCGTTAGCGCACGATGTAAAACGTCCGTCAATTTTAGGAGTTTACGTAGATTTAAGTAGTGAATTTTCGGTGATCTAAAAGCGACACGTTTTCAAAATATATTCATATTTTATCGATCTTTGAGGTTTTATTTATCGGTCGAAGCAGACCTCCCCGCCGCTGCGAGGGGCCCCAAAGGCGCGCGCGAAAACAGAGGCAGGACCTCCGCCAGAAAACGAAAGTCCCCGCGGGGCAACGACGAAACCAATCGGGGCCGATCGCCGCTGCGGCCCGCCAAAACGACCGGGGCGATTTATTACCTTTCACCTCTGCAGATCATACCGCTTCCCTGCCCCATCAACAACAAACCGGCAATAATTCAACCTGCCAGGGGCAGAAACCTCCCGCGAAAAATTAAACAAAAAAACACGTCCCCCACCCCCTCCTCCTCCTCCCCCCACCCTTAAATAGAAAAATGTCCCTCCATGATTTCCATCTCGGCGTTCCTGAGATCTGGTCGCCCGTTTAGCTCTATCGATTCGGCTGAGGCGCTCGCGCTGCGAAGGCGCCCAGCAAAGTCTTCGTCCCTCGCAAATAGAGCCGATAGAGCCGGAACTTCGTTGGGAGACTCGAATGTTTGGCGAGATGGTCCATGCACCATGGAGGCCGATCCAGCTTCTTCAATGTGATATTGCTTAGTTTCCGTGCGAATGATGATAGTGCTCATCGGTTTATTATGCGCTTACTCTAACGCTTATTTGTTAGGTGAGAATTGGGGTATCTGCGTCGGTTGTGTATAAGTAAATGGTGTTTTCAGTCAACGCTTTAAGCAAAAACTCGTCGTTTCCATCGACAATTAAACCGCCCCCCGAAGACGACTATTACCCGCTGGGATATGATTACGATTTGAACAATAACTCGAAGGACAATGCCGCAATCAAAACCGATTCCTTGATACTGGTGCCAAATCCGGACGATATGGAGGCCAAGACTTACGCGGTAGACGTACTGCCCAACGTCGAACTCCCAGACGACACCCTGGCGGATCCGGACTTAAAAGATCACAACTGCATCGACAATATCATGTATGTATACTACGGGGGCAGCGGAAAGACCCCCAAGAGCTACGGCAGTGGAATCATCATCATTGGGTCGGTGATGAGCTGTGCCGCTCAGCTTTTGACGCTGTTCTGCGTTTTGCTCAAGAAATACTACAAAGGGAGCAGAGTCAGCATGATGCTGATCGTGGTGCACATATTCTTCAGCATGTTCCTGTCCAACCTGATCTTCATGTTGGGCGTCTACGTGAGTTAGTTTTCACGCGGGTGATAACGGAATGTGGTCGGTTGGTCGCTTTTCAGGCCACCAAGAACGGGGAAAACTGCCTGTTGATCGCCATTCTAATCAACATATTCCATCACCACACCGCGATATGGATCTTCCTCTACTGCCTCTACATCTACAAGAAGTTCAGCCGCACATGGGTGGCGGTAATATTCACCAACGTGAACTGGTACACTTTCGCCACACACCTGATGCCGCCCTTGATTACCTTGGTACTGAGGACACTTCTGCCGGGCCGCTTGTCTTAAATAGGTACTGAATTTCAGACCACTTATTACTCCGTGCCTAAGAGCTTCGAAACTAAGAAATTTTGCTTCAAGTCCATGCACAGAGGGATGATCCTCAATTTCATGATACCCATCTGCGTGTTGCTGATACTGACCACCGTCTACGCGATCAGCGCCATGATCAAAATCGAGAATCTGGAGGTGGCCAAGCTTGACCACCACTACCGAAGCGAGTCGTTCCAGGGGCTCAGCAAGGAACTGGAAAGTCTTAAGGTCAGGCATGAGGTTGATATGTGGCCAGTTAAGAGTGCCCCCAAATCCTGGACGGCCGCTTTCACTTCGCCGGCCCTCGTTCAGATCTGCATAGTGCAGATCTACCATCAACGCGGCTTCACGCGTCTGGAGACCGAAGTGAGGCGATCTTGACCGCGCACTGACGTGTCGCGGGCATTTCTGATGTCTTGACCGCAGTTGCAATTAAGCCGGGCGCCACGTTTTCACTGCTACACCCTGTATTTTGCTAACGAATTGTGCGAATAAAATTATCAAGGACGGCACTGCCTTCGCGAAGGGAAAATTTTATGATTCGGCCCAAAATTTGACATTGGCCGGATCAGTGGCGCGCGGCTCGATTTTACTCGCACAATTTCTTGACGACGCACAGATGGACGTGACAAAGCTGGATTGTTTTCCGCAGGAACGCAAAGACGAGAGCCTGAGCTACGTGGACGACGAGCTGTCCAGCCTGAAAGCCACGAGAAACTGTCTGAAATCCATTTGCGTCATGCAGCTGATGTTCGTCCTAAACTGGTTCATAACTCCCGTGGCCCTGGACGCGAGCCACGAGAGCACCGAGTTGCCTTACCTGCAGAGCACCACCTCGATGCTGTTGGTAATAGTGAATTAATTTATTAATTAATCTATTAATTAAATCGACCCCCGATGTTCGTCTCCAATCAAACAGAACTGGTTTATGTTCTACAAGCGTAAGACGCTCCTTCCAATGATCGACTACGCCGTGGAGGAGATATCGGAGAGGGACAAACTCGAGGAGCAGGAGTTCCCCTCCTGCTCGGCCACTGAAGTGGTCAGCATCGCCTCTTCGGACAACGTCCCGTTGCTCAAATCGGACACGGCTACGGAACTGAAAGAGTTCTGCACATTGGCGGAAGTGAAGGAGGGCACCATCGATTATATATCAACAATTAGTACTTAGATGCGCAACCGAATAGAGGGGACCAGCTACCCTCCCTTCGGGCGTTAAACTACGAACAATAATTAAATGAATATGCTAGTTAATTCAAGAGATTAATTAATTAATTAATTAATTAATTAATGTTAAATCATTCGGTATAGGAACCACCGTAGGTACCAGTCAATTCTCCAAGCACCACTCGAGCTTTGTGTATATATATTTTGCGAGCATTGAAAACCTTTTGAAATCACTCGACTTCCCAATTATTCGCGTTGGAACGCCAAATTCGAACACCTAAAGGTAAATGTTATACAGGGCGTTTCGTAACGGCGCGTCGAAAATTCAGCAGGCGAATGATTTCACGAGAAGTTGCTCGCGACGTCGTAAACGTGAGGTAAAACGGACGTAGGGGCCCCGTTTTGCGGGCAAAACGATGTTTTACGTTTTGCCAGTGGCGCCCTCCTCCGCGAGACCCTGAACGTTTCAAAGGGAAGGTGCGATACGCTCCTGGTTTCTTAAGTAAAAACCTTTTTTGCGAATGCTCCGCTCCTGCGTGAGGAATGTCTGTTGAGTGTTTTTCATGACGTCAACCGATCTCGGGGAAAAGTCGAGGAACTCTGCGTTAAACGAACGATTCGTGCGATTTGTTTTCCCCTGGGGAAACGGACGCTACCGGGAGAAATTCTCAAAAGACCTTTCCAGCACAGAAGCGCTTGACGCTCGGAAAATCATTTTTATAAAAAAAAAAAAAACAGCGGCGTGCATTTTTCATTTAAAATGGCGAGCGTCGCATCACCGGAGACGACACTGGTGAAATGGAAAACATGTTTTTTCCCTTTGGGAGATCCCTCTCTGCGCCCATTTCAGGCGTTGAAAGAAAATATTCGACGACTGAGCGGATTTATTAGACGCGAATTAAACTGGTAATAATTCGCCACCACCCTGTGTTTCTCGCAGGAAACGAAAACTGACTCGTGTCCGTGTGAATTTCGTTTCTAAAAATCGCCCACGGGTTCATCCGCTAAATCTTCGACACGTTGCGAAACACCCCGGATAGTGTGCCCGTCGATAATCAGCGTTCTATAAAGCGTTCATTATCGTACGGCTGTCTACATGCAGTCGCTGGAAAAAGTACTCGTGGAGCTGGTAAAAATTGTGCGAATAGTAATTTTCAACCGATTTCGTTCAAATTTTGCACAAACGAAAATCCAAACCCGAACTCGGTTTGTGTGTTCGAGCAAATTTTTGAAAATTTAATTTTTAGGGTGTTTTTCAGGTCTCAAAAAAACTCAATTTTGGAAACTCTTTGTTTGCGGTGGAGATTTTCCAATGCGATTTTAAAAATCTCGTGGAGGGAGTTTTTCCACGCATATCCGGAAAATTTGACAGAAGTCCGTCTCTTATTTGTGGACGGACTTCTGTCAAATTTTCCGGATATGCGTGGAAAAACTCCCTCCACGAGATTTTTAAAATCGCATTGGAAAATCTCCACCGCAAACAAAGAGTTTCCAAAATTGAGTTTTTCTTCAAAGATCTGGAAAGCCCTCTAGGAATGGAATTTTGGAAAGTTGCTCGAACACCTAGACTGCGTTTAGACTCGAATTTTCATTGTGAAAAGTTTGAAGAAAAACAATTGAAAATTACAATTTACGCAACTTTCTTGGCTCTACGAACGCTCTTTCGAGTGTAGCTATCAACAGATGTTCCCACGTTCCTTCGACATTTTCCGTTCCAACGCCCATCAGCAATTGGCGCGCAAACGAGATGGGCATGGTAGTCTAGAACCATAATTCTTAAATTCTCTCACATAGCAGTAACAAACGGCGTCGAGCTAAAGTATGGTTATTTTCTAGTATTAGCTCACATACTAGAAAACTGTTATGTATTTAAATATGATGTATGAAGGTTAATTAATATTGTTAATAAAGTCTTGTAAATACTTTTATCGTTATACGAGAATAAGACATCGGCCTACATCAGTATTACAAATAGGGAAAGTTTGAAGGTACGGGAATTCATCCCGTTTGTATAGTAGAGTCAATTGTTCAATGATTTTTAAGATACTAAAAACTACACAATATAAAAACCAGAAAATAACAAGTTTTTTTTCTTGAAACGACTCCGGCCTTATCGCACGTTCAGAAGAGCTTCAAGGGCGAACCGAGCGATGGGCCTTCGCCGCCATCGATCGATGTCTCACCGGGCCGACCTCGGGATCCGATCCCGCAGTGGCGAGTAACAAAAAAAAACAACAAAAACAGGGTTGCTCTTTAGGGAAAAATATTTATTTATTTTCAGTAAGATACAGGATTTACCGGTGACACCAAATACAGCTATATAAAAAATTGCGGGGACGAATTTAGCAGCTCTCCCCACGAGGGCCAGTGAACGTGTTGCCCCATGAAATAAAACCTCACACTCTCGTCCCCCCCACGCTAATTTCGTTCCCGCATGCGCTCTCTAATTAATTAGTCCTCACGATAAAATACTCTTTCATCTTTTATTATGGAAATAACTACCCTAACGCACGCACAGAGTGTAAGTACCTACCTATCGAAAGGAATTTTAAACAGCAGCTGGTAAGTGATGAAATATTCGCTAGGGCGTGAGGACAGTTTAACAAAAATGTGAGCCGAAGTCAGTCGAAATACGGAATGAGCTTATTTAGAGAAGAAAATAGCACGTTTTCAGACAGGTCGACTGGGACAAACTCACGTAGGTGTCCGCCGACAGAGAGCCCCTGCGTGAGGTTCGCAGCTTGCTCCACATTCGCCGTGCACACTTAACTTAAACTGTCTCTCGCCGAAAATTGATCTTCTACTTAAGGTCGGCAACGTACTGTTTAAAATTCGTCTTCAATGTGACGGTAGAAGTCGAAACTTAGCGAGCAACTACTTCCCTTTATATTAAGATAAAGACTAACGTAGAAAAAATAATAAATCGAGATAGACATACGAACTAGATCTTTTTAATAGAAACTAAGGCTCGACACCCGCAGTACGGGATCGAGCTCGAAGTGACACGAACATCGAACGACCTTTTAATGCCTAAAATGAAACAAAACGGCTCCGCTTGCCCTTAAAATTAAGTCCCGGCTTACTTACATTTCCGACGATTGGCGCCTGCTCCAGGTGTTCGAAGGGATCCCCCAGTATAAACCTGGAAGAACCTGAACTGTGCTTACGACGCCGTCCCCCCGCGCAGCGTTAAAATACGAAAAATACTAAGTCAACGCTACCTAAATTCCTATTTAAGCCTCAGGTGCCCGGAGGCCTGTTTCATGTGCAAAGTGTTTCCGACGCGCTTCCAGTGGAATCCTAATATGTACATATAAATAAATTTAGAAGGCGGAAAATGGTTTTACGTGAATAATTAACCTGCATTGAGGGTAATTTGACCGGACTCGTCATCGTCGACGAGGCAGTTTCGAAGCTGTTGCAAGAATCATCGTTGGTGGCCAGAGACGTATTTGAACTATCGTCGAACTGGAAATTTGGCAGGCGAAAAGTTTTAAGAAAATAAAAAACACCCATCGTAACGCAATCAATACTACTGAATCAAGGAAATGAGGCCAGTGCTTAATTTCGATGAAATTCTCTCCCTACTTACACTCGTCGAATTTAATTCGTTGCTCGCACGCCTCAGTTTCTTGGAAGACGACTCGCCATCTGTGGGATCAGTAGAGGGCCTCTTCTTCACTTCCGGCGTCGTCGGAACGCCGTTTTTGGGGCAGCTAATGCTCGATTTACGTTCACGTTTTATCACTCCCGGAGGCAAATATTGCGACAGCTGAAAATTTACGGAGAATCTCTAAATTACATCCCATTGCGCGCATTTAAAGAATCGAGGTACATCACAAACCGGAAGAATATAGTGAGAATTTACTCGAAGGTAACAAATGTTTAGAAGTGAGCATTAACGTGCACGTTTGTTTTATTTTAAACGATCTTGTATGGTCTAGAGAATCTCCATACATTCCCGGAAATTTGTATCACCCTGTATGTGTACACCGCGTAAATACGTGTAAATTCAAGTCGCTAATAGCGCCGTCATTTCTAATATGGAAATATGGCCAAGCCAAACCGCTTCCTTTTTAGCTGCCATTTTAATAACTCTAATAGATATAACTTACTCTATTTCTTGCTGAAAATAAAGCTTTTACTCAGTTAATCACTATTACCTGTTTTCTTTTAACGTGACGCGCCTCCAATCGCATAGTCTCCTTGTACATTTGTATATTTATAGCGTGCTTGTTCACGTTTTCCGTAAACTGTTGAATGTCGTGTGTTAGGTCCACGTTAAGACCTTCCATCTTCTTAAATTCCAGCCCTATAAACCACATGCAACACTGCGACTTTGGGTCTTTGTGCATCTCGGGCATCGCATAGTTTTCAGGATTGATGTGCGCTAGGACTATCGACTCGTTTCTTTCCAACGTCACTTGAAATTTATCATATATTGATGTCTTATAACTTAAATCTAAATACTAACCAATCAAAAACCTTAGTTTACTTTCAACCAGTCCCGTCCATTCCAAATGTTCCTTTGCATTAGCTGAACTTACAATCAAAATGATAAAATGGCGGTATTTGGTGAAAAACAAAGGCGGCTCAAATAGCTTTTTCCAGGGAGCTTTACCCAACATAATTTCGTCGGTGATTTCAAGTCCCAGCTTTATTTCTTCCATCATGATGGTTCTGGTGGAGTGTGAAACATTAAAAGTGGAATTTTGTTGGGGGTACGCCGGTGTTATAATGGGCATCAAATGGTAGCGATCGGTGACGTTAACCTATTGCAAGAAGAATATCAATAACTCAATTAGTGTGCAAATAAAGGAATTACCCTTGGATCCCATGTTGTAAACCCTAAACTAACGTTAACAGGCTGTTTAAGCAGGACCGGCTGTGGCCACTGCCACCTTGAAAATATTAAGAAAAATTTATGAACCAAAGTGGCGGGAGCTGCATTGGGGTACAACTGACATGTTCTGGCTACGAGCATGGCCCAGGATACCCCTCCTAAGTATCCTAGAACGTTACTATATATCCCGTGCCCTAAAAATATTTTATTTTTAAATGGAACACTCTGTATATTTTCTAATTTCAATTTCTTATCAATAATATGGAAAGTATTAAATGAATTCAAATGCATACTTTTTGCCCACAGTTTTATAGCTCTCAGAGTTAACCTAAAAGTGTCCACATTTGGGACTAATCTCAGCATTTCATCTGTAACCCTGCATCCATTCAAACTACGCACACACTTCTGGTCGAGATTTTTTAACAAGTTGTCATCCCGAAGATCCATACTCTCTGGAATTTCCTTTTGTAATAACTTGGCAAATAACATATCTATTTCTATGCCATCAAAGTTCATTTTTATTACTGGAACAAAAGCCTCTTCTACAGCCTACAAATCGTGTATAATGTGAGGATTGCTAAGGATGAGACAACTACCTACCCTTAATTCAGTTACTTCTGACTGTTCTTTTAGCAATTCATAAAAAGAATTAAAAAATTCATTTCTCGACACATGTTTGGGTGCCACACATAGAGCGTCTATATCAGCACCTTTACTGTGCACCTAAAAAAATGTTTTCCTTATGGATATTTGACCTTTGAAATTTGTACTTTCAAAACGTTAGAACCCAAAAACCACACTAAAAACTAATTGTTCTGTGAAAATAATATGAACAGTTACCACCGATCACCCTATATATGTATCAACTATATTCTAATCTAACTTACCCCTAGTCTATAACTCCCAAAAGTGTAAATTTTTCCCCCCACATTCTCAGCCACACTTTCAGGCATATTGCACTTAATTGACAAGTCTTTAATCCATCTTTTCACCAAAGAACACAACTTCCCCAATACCAACATTCTGTGGTTCAGATCCTGCTTGCTTTCAAAAACATCGAAAGCGCTCAATGTTCCTTCTAGCTCTGTGGTTCTGATCAAATCTACCTGCTTTGGGGGAGCTGCCGATATGGCTGAGGTCATTCCCAACGTGACTGAGCTTTCATCGCTTTTATTTTCCTTGTTGTTGAAGGAAATATTTGTATTGTTACTTGAGGGCCACATTGTGCAGGACCACCTTAAAACTTCCCTGTTGACCGTTGGATACAAACACGATTATAAACCTACAACATGCTGAAATGGACGCAGAAAAGGAGAATTTAGTGAGTAAACGTAATGGGGTTTTTTAGAAATATGTCAGGGGAAAAAGCAAAACAAAAACACGTCCATGCGTTGGGGTTACCCAAGAGCGTGCTGAGGGGAAATGGTACTCACCGTCTTTAAATTGAGCAACACGTGCCTTAACTTCTTATCTACCCGCAAGTACCGTAAGTAACATGTTAAAATTAACAGGGAAGGAAGGAAACGAAAAGAATTTGGAAACTATAATTATGAAGAACATTCGGCCATTTTGACGTTTTTCCATTGACGTCAGTAGCGGCAACAATTTACAAACTGCGTCAGTTGAACGGAGCAAACAGAGCAGGTGTTCACTTACCGAAAGCTTCGGAGTAGTTCTGTCATTGAAGTAACACTTTAAAACAATTCTTGCAGGAATCAAAGATCAAATACTAACGACAATGTTCATTCCTCAGTATTGCGAAAATAGCGAATTCTCTCCCCAAATGGAACTAAAGAAAAACTGTAGAAATCTTACTGGAATTTTCTAGGAGTGGGTAACACTTGCACTGCAACCTCTTCGAGTTCTGACGACTCTAAGTAATCCACCTCATTCGCCTAAAAACTCCTAACCGTGCCGGTGCATGCGCACTGACAAGAGACAGACGACTTCTAAAGACGCCATTTTGTTTTCATTCTTTCATGATTCATGGCCGAGTAAAGTGTGTTTATAGTTTTCGTCAAGTGCAAATCCCCAGGCGCCATGGGTTACTAGTTGATGCACGTTAGCACACGCAAGTGTGCCAGTAAACTTATTAGATATGCAGTAAGTGATCTGTATCGTTAATATTTAGCTCAATTGTGTCGTTGAGAAGTCGGAAGAGCCTATTTAGACTGCTCTAAAGACATTCCAAGTTGCGTCAGCAACGTTTCCTAATCACTTAATCCATTCCTACATAGGTCATAGTACTTGAGAAATTCGCAATTCCTAAAATAGCAGCCATATGTTAAGCATAATTTTAAGATATTACCTCAGGTTGCAATAAACCTTTTTTGAAAGTTGTTTCGAAATTCATGGGATCAACTAGTTGTTACGCGTTAGTAGTAGCCTCAGGTTACTCTGTTTGGCGTTAATAAATGTTACTAATCTGTAGTAAATGAATATCGTAGAGAGCACAAGGCTAGAACCTGAGGACTTTCATAAATATTTTATGCTCACAATCACTCTTTCCCTCACAAATTACTTGCAAGTTGATCAAAGATGTGAGCAAATTGTAGTTTTAGCTGTTGTTAATATTGAGCTGTAAAATTCTTTTTAGTTCACGTAAATTTATAGTAACTTCAAACCTTTCTAACATTAAGTGCTGCCGTGGTTGGAAACCTGAAAAGTGAATCTTTCCCTCAATATCACATAAAAGAGATACATTTTCAATTTGCTTGAAACCTTCTCGATCTGTTAGTTATTCATGGCTCTCATCAACTAGAGGTGTGAAGAAAAGAAATGTGTTTTTAAAATTTGGTTGTTCTACGCTAAGGAATTGCTGAAATCGTGGGTCTTCCAAATTTCTAAGCCCTTTTTTTGAGATTGATACCTCAGTAACTGCAGACGTGATGGAAAAAAAAATAACTGACTTATCTTGAGGTCCTCCGCATGCACACTTGTTCGTTTCAGGGCCATCATGGCGCTCCTTTCGCTTGCCGTAGTAGTTCCGGCACAAATCGCTCACTTAAACGATCTTCCCTCCCCAACTTCATATTCAAGCAAATCCGCAGGACATTGCCAACATGCACTCCTTGCCGCTGTGGAAAGAGGAGCCTGCGTCACCCCTCAGCAATGAGGTACTGACGTCGTTTATGCTAACATTATATCCCCTAAACAGATACCCTCTTTTCAATTATCTACAGGAGGTTTCGCTGCTTGACAATACATTTTATCAATCGGCACTCGACGACTTAAAATTCGAAGATGAACATTTCGAGGATTGCGAAAGTAAGGCTGAAGTGGCTTCTCAAATTTTGGAAAATCTAGAAAAGTTGGTGGATCTGGATGAACTCATTAAATCTGGTAAGCGATTGATGGTCAATTTCTTTTGAATAGTTCGTCCGCAAGGTGACTTACTAAATTCGCATTTGCCGCCTTGCGCTTTCGCAAAAGCGAAGGGGACGAAGTTGTATGAAAATTGAAAAGCGGCGGTGGGCTGCCGCAAGGCAGAAAATTGAAATTAATGTGCATAAACAATTAATAAAACCAGGCACGTAACACAAAACTGCTAAGCTCAATTAAATTATCACTTCCGGATAATTAGATCACTTGAGACCAGTTCAATTAATTTTTAAAAGTAATTCGATACTCTCCTTGAGTAATCGACAGTTGGACTACTGTTTTTTGAGTAGCAGCTTTGACATTTAACTTTTGCTCACCGCCGCTAGATGGCGCCAGTGCCTAGGGCTATTAACAAACTCATCGTACTCACCGCAGTATGGTGGACTTGCGCAGCCCCCGGACTGGTTGGACTTTAAAAGTGTTTTACGTGTGCACTAACTCGGCAAAGAAAATTATGCGCCGTGTCTGGTACAACTTGATAATTAATGCGGAATATTTTATTGTTCTCCCGTTGTTTTTTGTCACTCGAGGGGCAAGATTGTTGGTTGCCACTCAGAGACGTCGAGCATTGGTACTGGTTCTAGGCTATAATCGGATCGTGCGTAAACCTAAGAAATTTAAAAAAAAATGTTTTAACAGCTTTGACCTCTCGTTTCACCTCTCACCACCACTGACACTGATAAGTGGCGATATGTTTCTGCACCAAGACGGAACGTAAAGTTCAAATTGGGGGAATTTTGTTTGTGACCGTTATTCCTTGTAATCTATCTGTAACGGATACGGGAATAAGGATTTCCCAAATGCGCCGATAATTATCAACTCGAGCCAGCCCGCATTAGATGCCACAACAAAATCGGGGACGATTAGTTTCTCTAAACATTAAATAAACTCTTAGTTTATCGGAGATTTTATTTAACTCGATTTTTAGTCCTTGTAGCGGATAGTAAACATTCCTTCGATCGGGTTTGTGTAGTTGAGACAAAGCCACATGGAAACAAAAGTTATCATCGATTTGTGTATGACGTTGACCTGCTCCTAATTCGAACGATTTTTGCCCAGCCAGGCCAAAAGCCATTGAAACAGTTCGTTGTCTAATCGAGATTAATAATGAGCTCAGCGAAGGCCTCAAATTCGGGCCGTTTGGGGTAAAGGTCGGTTCTCACCAAAATCACACACTTGTCCATTCCACAAAACTCTACGCAACGTGCACGGAACGGATGCGAATTTAAAAATTTCCCTTTTTGCTCACCCGGCGAGGCTCTTCGCCGAAACCCCCCCCATTTTTGCCGTCAATGTAGCGACATCGCGTCACGTCGCAGCTCTGACGTCTCGACGGTTCGGAGTACACCTTTTGCATTTACGTCAAAACTCAACGTCCATCTTTGAAACAAAAGGGCGTCGTGGTGTTGCCGCTTCCTCCTTCAGTAAGAACCTGATTGCCGTAAGAGATGGCGGAATTCCCCATCGAAAATCTTCATGTTACAAAAGTGTAACGTCAGAAACTTTGACGGGGGGGGCCAGTCGGTGGTGTGTTTTTTACGGCAATAAATTGCCAATTGAAATCACTGTAAGTGTGGTTTTGAGCCCCCGGTCTCCGCGAGGAGAACCGCATGTCTGTGATGGCCCAGGTCCGTAGCTGCTTGTAGTGTACAGAGTGGCCACTCTTCGACACTTCTGCGGGGCATCGTCGCAGCCCGAGGGTTGGAGGTTTCGTCAACGCGTGTCACTTTCGGAAGACAGCCGCGAACGGATTTATCCCGGCCCTCTTGGTTTTCGATATACAGGGCGAAATTGAAAATTGTGCATTTTCAGCCATCGCTCGCACTTCAGTTAACTTATAAGTTACCGACTTGGGTAAAAACGGAATCTCACACGTTTTTTTTTGTTTTTTTGTGCAGAATGCAGTGACGTACTCAGTTTTTTCCAGGCGTCCCCGTTTCTGCGAAAATTTCCAAAGTTGAGATTTCTCAAATGGGGCGCCCTGTATGCGAGTCGTTAGTTACGTCCTACTCTCTAAGAGCTTTCTGGAAATATACAATTCTTTGTTTATGAACTTTTAAGCTGTTTAAATGTAAATAGTAAAAGGTTATTTTTGTTTTGTTATTGTAGCGTCCATCAATGAAATAATTAAAAACGAACGTGTCTAAGAGGTAATAATGTGCGTTTTAATTGGCCGTGACTAGGTGTGTTTTTAATCAATTCATTAATGGACGACGCCACAATAAGAAGAAATAATTTTTCTCAATTTACGCTTTAAATAGCTAAAAAAGTTGAAAATTAGGAATTCTAGGAATGTTCAGTACACACTATATCGACGATAATGCATTTTTAATAAGTAACATCACCTCTTGCTGGCGATCCATAGCCCGTTCGAAAAATATGGAAATCCCAGCCGTCGATTTGAAGCGATGTGTCTGCTATCGCGTATTTCTACGGAGCTCTCAGGGGGTATGTATTATAATAACGGAGATTCCCTGCTAAAGTGTCGAAAACCGGACACCCTGTACGTCTATTGCGAATCCTTTCAAATTTCACGCGCAGTTCGCCGAACGGACACGAGGGCTCGTATCGATGAAATGTATAGTGAAAAATAAAGCTTAAAGGTGTGTTACGTGTTTTCTAATCTATAGCGGGAGAGGCAAACCTCCTCTCTTCCCCTCCGGGAGGAGGCTGTTTCCTATGTTCATTTTTTTTTTTCGCGAAATTCGTGTAAATTTCCTCCTCGATACTTGATATCAATTCGTTTTTTTTTTTTTTTTTTTTTGGCAAAACAGACTGGCGTTAATTATAAATAATTCGTGCTGTTATCAGAGATGAGCCGTGACCCGGCCTGTCGAGGGTCGCGAGGGTTATGCGGTACTTTCAAAAGTAGGCATCGCCAAGAATTCGAAAGATGTGTTTTCCCGAGAGGCCAGAATATATCCGCAAGGCAACTTATCTCTTATTTACGAGTCGATCGCACTCGAAAGAGTGAGAAAGTCCCGAACAACCGAGAGAGACGTCCTCGAGAAGGATTTGCCATTTTTCCATTTTTGCCACCGGCAGCGTTCCCGCGATGGCCATTCTTTCGTACTTTCAAAGCCTTGATCGATCGGAAATGTTATCCGCGTTTTGAGGGAGCCACAATCCGATAACTCGACGAAGGCAATAGGGCAGAAACCCGGCGAGATCCGTTTATGGCGTGTCCGGCCGTGTCTGCATCGCGTTATTGGAGAAAGTTCGACGTCGTCGACGAATTTCTCTGTGGCATTTAAAGCGTGACTGCTCGCGCATCCGGATGTGGCAGAAATGACGTGAACGTCAAACGCAAATTTTGCGTTTGCGCCCGAAACGTCCCGCGCACGCCTTCGGCCCGGAAGTTCGGTCGCGCTTGGTTAATCGCGAATAATCATTTGTCGATCGCGTTTGCCAGTTACCAAATATGGATATTTATTTGTTTTACTTTAATGTTTAATTTTTGAAGCGAAAAACAGACGAAAAAATCCGCTCGGTATTTCGTGACTGCTGGAATTGGCACGTCAAGGGAAAAAAAGGTGTTTTTTTCGCTTATCAGAAATAGGGGATTTACTACCGCTCGCCTGCTATTTTTATGGCTCACCTTCAAATTGATTGTTGTTTACGTCTGAAGCTGATATGAAAGGACATTTGAAGTTATTGTCACGTGTGCTCCAGTCCAGGACACGTCGAAACCCTCCTTGAAAATTCGTTGGCAGATTCTTCGACAATTTATTTTGTTTAAACAATTTAACATGGCAAAAAGGATTGAAATTGGTACTGAAAAATACAGTGCAATAATCGCGTTAAAAGGCGAAGGATTTCCATATCGCCAAATTGCTAAAAAAGTGAAGGTTTCCTCAAAGGTATCAATCAATCAAAGGTGTCAATCAAATCAACCGTCGACCTATTCAATCATACCGGCAGTTTTCGCGGCCGCCCTCGCCTTGGGCGGCCACAAGTGACCGCTCCACAAGGAGATGCCCATACTATTGTCACCAGCAAAAGAAATAGGCGATTAACAGTACCAAAAATCCGAGCAGCTTTGAACAGTACCCGGCTAAACCCCATGTTCTGACGGTAGAAAGGCGACCGAACCAACGGCGATGGGGGGGGGATGAAACTATTGTTGAGATGGGCAAACATACAAAACTGCCTTCAATGGGCCCGCGAGCGTCGAAATTCGACTATTGAACGATGGAGAAATGTGCTGTGGGTGGACGAATCAAATTTCGAAATATTTGAAAATCGTCGGCGAATTGTCGTCAGAAGTCCTTCGGAGAACGTGGTTCCGCAGTGTTTGGTGCCGATCGTGGTATGAGGACGTTTCTCTAGCCGCGGCATCGGCGATTTCGTCAAAATACCCAAATTTACGAAAAACAGGGAATATATTCTCGAAACGTCAGACGTGGGTGCATCTTCCGACACGACAATGATCCGAAGCACGCTTCTCGCCCCCATCGAACCTATTTGGAAAAGGGAGAGGGGCAATGCTGGAGCATCGGAGAAGACGATTTGGCCCCCACAGTCGCCTGATCTGAACCCAATCGAGTTATTACGGGAAAATTTAGATCGGGAGACCCGCACTTCGTGTCCTTCATCGGCACAACAGGAAACTTTAAAATGGTGGAGAGGGCGCCGCGAGGCTCGCGAAAATTGTGGTTTTTTTGATGCAAATAAAGTTTGAAATTTTTGAGATTTTTCTTTTTTTCCCAATTTTAGTCAAAATTATTGATGACAACGCAACTTTTCAGCCATTTTTTTTTGGTGTGAGCGTCTTCAAATTGGAGAAAGTTCACGCAATCGTGGGGAATTAGACGGAAAAATCACTTTTTTTTTTTTAATTGCACCCAAACTTTCGACCGGCAGCGTGTGGTAAATGACGCGCGAGAACTGTCAGAACCCCTTCGGTGCGCGAACGAACGTTGGGCGCTCCGAGGGCAACCGCAGGTCGGCCGTTTGGGAGACCCTGTACCGTGGAAGTGGGCCGTTCGCGAAGAGTAGGTTAATTCGAACTTTTCCATCAATTATCGAGAGAAATCCGCTCTCGAAGCCCGCGACAACGGTCACGGCAGTGCGTGCACGCGCGCGTTCATCATTCGTGCCGACACTTGCAGGGTCCATCTTGCGCGCGGTCACGTGGCCGCCGGGCCTTTAGCGAAGACGGACGCCGGCGGCGCTGCCGATCCGAGCACCTCCGGTGTCGCACGTCAAAAGTTGAACGTTAACGAATTTAATGCGGCGCTAATTGCGAAAAATTGAATTATTAAGAATTTTAGCGCACAGGCCGCTCGTTACGCGCCGATCTTGCGTGGTCACGTGGTCGCGCCTTAACGCGAACGAGCGGCAAGGAGGGGTAGCAGGAGGGGTGGGGAGGGAGGGGGGGGGGGGAGCGAGCGCGATTTGAGGACATCCAGTATCTGCTTAACCAGCAGCTAATGGTTCAGTGCTCAGTGGGCGGTCGCCGTGTGTCCGCGAACGCGTCTCAACCAGAACCGATCGTAGAGCTCGTTCGCACGTGCGGTGGGAACTCTTTCCCCGTTGAGGGGGCTCCGCGCAGAACCCGTGACAGTGCGTCGACCGAAGTCCCGATGTCATCCTGTGCCAATGTCTCTTCCCACTTTCGCGACTAGCATGCAATTCAGCTACCATTACACGTGGAATAGGGAAATCGTGTTCAACTCACAGAAGCTGGTCAAAAGACGTTGAGGGATCGCCGCCGCCGCCCCCCAAACCCCCCTATAAGACGTCACTGCCATCGTTACCGCCTAGGACAAAAAAGAGACTTATTTCGTTTGCTGTGTTGAATTGACGACCGCGATTGGCCCTAAACGCCTCGAACCATGGCCCTTTGTTACGGTAGGTGATGTCCCAAACATCCTAACGAGCAATCAAAAGACAATTTGCCGTCTTTTGATGATTAATTCAAGCTGAAGCGGCCTCGTCCGCCGTTTAACATCAATCCGTCTGCGTTGCGGACCTACTTCGACGAGATCCGATGCTTAACTATACCGTCGTCTATTTATAAAGTCGCACGGATCTAAGTAAAACGAACCTGGAGGACGTGTGTGCGGTGTGTGACCCAAATGCAGAGAGTCCGACCGCAGACTGACCGAAGCCGTTTTCGAATTCTGTCGAATCGAGTTCGAAACAGGTTTTCGACCGCAATTACAAGCGGCAGGCTGCTGTAATGTTCGGTAAAAGTTTGATGTTGACAATATTACAGCCAGCTAAGGCCGTTTTATCTCTCGTATGCGCTGAATAAACCTTATCTGGCCCTGGGGTCATTCGACGTTATCTGCTGTCCTTTGAGCTGCCGTTGGTGGTGTTTGCTAAGCGCAAATAATTATTGTTCTTTGTTTCGACGTAGGCAAATGCCTAATTAGAATAATATTACCAGTTGTCAGCCTTCGAATGTAATATTCACATAAACAGCGTTCGACGTCACGCTCTATTTGCCATATCAATTTATTAAATCTCTAGGATTGTTTATCATTTTCCATACCTCCGGCGCGCGGCATATCCACCCCGTTTGCCACTAACGGCTAATGGCGTCCTTGGTTTCTTCCTGGTCGAGCGTGCAAACACACGCATTTCACCTGTTACGTCTTAACGTATCACTATGTGGAAATACGGAACGCCCGGTGCATTGACTCGTTGCGTAATGCCGCCGAAGGAATTTGGAATGGATTCCGTTTTGTTTTGGTTTTTTTGTCTGGGCGACACCTTAGTGCCGGTCCAAGTATGGAATTCCCGGCGAAGGCGCAGACACGCGAAGTGAGGGGAGACCGAATTGCGACACGGACGTTCGCCACGTTAATTTTTGTTTTTTTTTATTTATTTATTTATTTTTTTTTTTTTCGGGTACGACCGCAACGAAACCGCCGCCCGCGGGTGCGCACGTCGACGAGGCGGAACTTGGGAAGTTCCGGTCAGCGGCGCAGCCGCCGGGAAATGGCGTTTCCGCGGGAAGTCCGACGGACGATTCCGCCCGCGCTGCACCGCTGCGGTCGAGAATTCGAGTTGCACTTTCCTGGCGAAGGGGCCTCTAGATAATGTCGCGCCGCGTCGATCGACTGCCGAGCGTCGCCGAGGGTGGGCGAGGCGGCGGGCGCAACCTTCCGCCCCGCTCCCCTCGTCGCGCCGCCGCAGGCGACGCGGCGAGCTCGACTCCGCCCGGAGCGAACTTCGAGGAATTCCGATTCGCGTGGCGCCAAAATTCCGAAAAAAATGTATTTGGAGAGGAAGCAACCTGTCGGGTCCGCGGGCCCGAGTGGTGCGTTTCGGCGCCAAATCTCGTTTTCGGCGCAATTCCCTCGCTCGTCTCCTCCAATTTTTTTTTGCGACTGTTCGCCGAACGCCGGTCGTTTTCTTCGGAGAGCGGCCGGCGGTCTTGCAAACATTATGCATTCGCGGAAAAATCCCGTGATAAACAACGTAAGGTTAGAAATTCTAATCTACTTCTGCATAAAGCGGTTCTCCGCATTTGTATGTAGTATTTGATTTATTAAATATATCGAAACCTTGAAAAGTATATCGCTGACTGGCGGGTCGGACCGGCGATATTATTTTATTGTCGCATGCACGCAAAGCAAGGCAACAATATCGTTACGTCGAAGAGAGAGGCGACGATTCCAAGACTTGCGAGCCCTACGCACGTACGCATTAAAAGGAACTTCGTTTGCCCCCTCGGCAGATCTCGACCGAACCGATTGAGGGGCGGATGTCGCGTTCGCCAGATTTTCAAGAAATGTCGTGTTCGCCAAATTTTCAAGAAATGTCGTATTCGCCAAATTTTCAAGAAAACTCGTATTCGCCAAATCTTCAAGAAACGTCGTGTTGGCCTGGAACACGCATTCCTCCCAAGTTGGGCGGCTGTACGGGACGGAATGACACGCGATACATGCGCGTTGGGAATGCACTAGCGCACTTACTGACATTTTCCCTAAAAAAAAACTCGTGATTTATAAATAACAATGAACGCGGACTCATCTAGATGTTTAGATAATCGCAGGCATACGTGAAATCGGAGTTCCAAGGTTACTATTTTACTACGGCAGTAAAAAAAGGTGATGCATCGACTACCAAAAACCTTGTTTGTTTCGATTGAATCGAAAGTGCGGTCCGTGGCAAAGCAACAAGTTTATTAAGGCACTCGATGTGCGGCGTGGCGGCCACATCGATAAATATTCAATATGTAAAAAATAGTCCTTTTGATTTTCTTGTTTGTTATCGTTGTGCTGCAACCGTCGTTCGATAATCAAGATCGGAAACGAAGCAATCTAAATTTAGCGCTTGGCCAATTAGAATCAAGTATTATTGATCAATCGAGCTAATTGATTTGTTTTATTTTCAATATTCGGCGTTTAAACGGGCGCACGCCGCCTGCTTATTTGACCCTCCTTGCACTGAAAAAATAAATTACATAAAACCAAGGCAATCCGGGCAACGGGATAGGTGCTAAGGCACGGTAGGTGCAGCTAGACCTGGTATAACGTTGCTTTGTCTCGGTTTTAACGCGAAGGAGGGAATGGAAATATCTCTTGCACCAGTTCCAGGGTCGGCCGACGCTTGTTACCAGGCTTCTTGTGCGTGCGCGACAATATATATATATATATATATATATATATCTAATAACTAATTATTAGTTCTACCAGATTAAATCCATAAATTAATAATAAAAAAACTAGCAAACTTGTTCGAGTCGTTACAAAATGTGTTTGCTTTAAAGGTTGCGCTTGCATTCATTAAGTTATGGAGCGAACACCATCGCCATCTAGGAGAGGGTGGCGCGGGACGTTTTCATTACAAAACGCAGGGAACGCGTATGTCACTTCGTCGTGAACAAAAAGATGTGTCAGTTTCGTTACGCCATCGTAGATGGCACCCTGTTCAGGACGTTCTCGTGTCATCTTTGGCAGAAGGAAATTCGGTTTAAAACGAAGGTGGAATATCCAAAAGCATATTCCTACGTTTATTCCCCTAACGGTAATCGTAACAAACGTTCTTCACGTTCCCTGAATAATATATATATATATATATATATATTTATTATCAACGATAGAACGATTTTAGAATTTTCTCCGATTTCAGAACCATCGTTCCTGCTGGACGACAAAATGCTCCCCTTGCTGGACGAGGTGGAACCTCCCCGCGCGGTACCGGTCATTTTCAAATCCGAGTACTTCAAGCCGTCGGAGGAGCACACCTACTTGTACAACGAGTTCGAGAAGGTGTACTTGGAACTGAACAACGGCACGCTCACCCCGCCCCAAAGCCCCCCGGTCATGACCACCCTCGGACCGCTACTGGGAACATACGTACCTGTACCCAAAGAAGCCATATTCTCACATGTACCTGAAAAACAAGCCCCTGTCCAACAAGTGCTCTCTTTCTCACCCGTAGTACCGGACGTGAACTATTCCACCATGCACACTCCCCAGCCGGATATCGCGCGCGGGCTGGCCGTAGTAGATGAGTTGGTACGTAGCACCGTCGAAGATATGCAATGGGCTAGTGGCCCCTCTTCGCCGGAAAGCAGCAGCAACAGCAGCAGCTTTGGGGATAGCTCGTCATCGGAAGATCCGGAGTGGATTCCGGAACCGATCGAGAACTGCAAGGACACGTTAGTCAGTCCGGTTCCGAAACAGGCGAAGAAGCGGTCGAAGCCGTACTCTCACAATCCCGACGACAAAAAGAATAGGAAGAAGGAGCAGAACAAAAACGCCGCCACTCGGTATCGTATGAAGAAAAAGGCGGAGGTTGAGGAGATCTTGACTGAGGAGAAACAACTGCAGGACACTCACAAAGAGCTGGACGGGAAGATCACGGATCTCCAGAGGGAGATCAAGTACTTAAAGGGGTTGATGCGCGATCTCCTCAAGGCCAAGGGCGTTATCAACTAAACACAGCAAATTTTCGTTTTTATCGTCGTTGTCAAATGACACATGTATGTTCAGCAAGCTATTTTAATTTTCAATTATTGTCATGTTGTTATGATTAAATTGTGAGCCGATTGATAGAATCGCATTAAACACAAGGGAAGATATTTTAAGTTTTAGGTTAGCACGTAGGTAAACGGTCCCAAGATGAGTGCGCTTCGTCCTTATTATTATTAAGGCATGTATGCGCGCTGATCTTATGAGCCGATCTTTTTTATCTATCAATTTAAAATAGGAATAAGAAGCAGTTTATTGTTTAAATAACTAACACGTCATTTTCTCTAACACGTTACTAACTAATCAGAAGCAGGTGGGACTTAGTTTATTCCAAACTATCGCAACTTCAGTAAGTACTTGGCGTATAATATGTTATAACCAATCTTAATAGTGAATATAATTTTGAAAATAGCGTCGCATCGTTTTGCTTGTTCCGAATCCCTACTTCCAAAAATCGCTTGGAAATTTCAGTTTTTCTCGTTTGCGAGGTCGGTCGGAGCAAATTAAGCTTTGGGAGACAGAACGTAAAGAGCTCTTTTACCACATTATCGGCAGTGCGTTAAAGTTGCGCCATCTAAACGTGAGTAACGAGGCCGAGCGTCGAGCATAATAAAACAAATCTTCATTGGTTCGGCAGTTGGCGATTTTTAGTCTTCTCAGAACCGGCGCTCGAAATAAAACACATCGAAATTTAATCCCTCCACACTCGTTTTAATCCAGCAGTATTATCGAATAAAAGAGCGTTTTTAAATTCTCCATTCATATCGATCATGTAGTAAAACCAGTGCCCTTTAACTTTCAAGGGTATGAACGACAATGCAGCAGATCGGGCTTGAGTGGCGCTAATGCACTGCAAATCTAAAGTGAACATTCGGTTCTTGCCGAAAGGAGCATATGTGATGATCGTCGCTTGTTGGCCCCCTTTTCTTAATATTAAATATTTGACTGCTCGCAGGGTGTATATCCAGGTTACTGATAAAATACCCCAACCTACAACATCTGCAATGTATCTTTCTGTCGATGAGGCTGAGTTGTTGAATTATGACCTAAGCCTGGTTCTGCAAAATCTAACATGAGAAATACATATTTCTTTTCTTTTTTTTTTACGAAAATTCTGATTTGGACGGGACCGATTCCAATCGGTTGATTTTTATCGTTTGCAGTGAACCAAACCCCACTGTAAATCAACAACTTGGCCTGAATGTTATCTGTGTGCTTGCAAACCCACCTATAACGAAAGAAATGATTGTCAAACTGTTCTTCCATTTTGAATCGCCAAAGTTGATCTTTCGCCACCATATGTCTTTGCTATCGGGACTTACAGGGATATCTTTCAACGTCTGAAAAGCGGTCATCGATAAATAGCTCCAAAAACAAAACTGAGACACTCCAAACCAATTCACAACTTTAAAGAATCGGTCATTGTTTGATTTGTATAATATCACGTCTTTTATCACGTTCGTTTTCACGTCGAGGCTCCTTTGGGTAGTAAATTTTGAAGAATTGATCCAGACCTGTTGGCCTATTGACGGGGTTTGTCTGCCTTTCGCGCAAAACCTGATCAAGGAATTCATGTTTATCGTAACCTTTGGTGCGTAATATTCGAATTATACGTTTTTTTTGCCTTTAATAATTTTAACTTTGAAACTGGATACGAACAGTAATCTTAACCTAACTCTTGGACTCCAAGTGCGGTTGCTGTTGACGTTTCATATGCACACGTCACGTTTCCGAGCCGTGAGCAAAGCAGAACGGCAACAACGCGCGGTTTGGATTAGAAGAGATTATCACTCGTTTTTTTTTGCAGTGATAAAACAAAATTTTAACGATTTTGCCATAATTAGATATCCCCATAAACGCGTCGATACGTCAAAGATTTAGTAGTTGTTAAGCTTTGGTATTATGGAATTAGCGTTAGCAACACGATACTGCCGACCAAACCGACTTATCATTATCGCCGCTACAAGACGGCCGGGAGGTGCGGGCGAGTAGTAGTAAATTCGTCAATTCCTCTTTCGTATTCTTCATAGTAAGTAAATCGACGTTCGTTAACAACGGAGAATGTTCCTAATGTTCTTCCGACAAATACTCAAAACTCGATCAATTGATTTTGTGAAACATGCCGGTGAGTGCACAAGCCCGGATAAACCCCTTTATCTGCGACGTTGCCTATCTGAAGTTCATTAATCGCGAATCACTCCGTCTTAAGTGAATTGCTTTAATTAGAGATTAAAATAATACAAATATAGTTTTAGAGAGTCTCCAGGTCCACTTATAATTGCTAAATTCCCCGTTCTCGTTCAGGCCCCCGCGCTGGCTTTACAGTGAAGTTGATAAGTCCCTTCGATATGTTTTTCCCCGAATCCTTGCTAATAACTGAAGAGGTGCGCTTCTTCACCGGCGAATCAAACGATGTTCTACTTCGTATCCAACTCGTCTTTAGAGTCATCATTGGAGGCTTTGTTCTCGCCTCCGTTCTTTTTGGAAGACTCGCCCTGTTTAGCTACAGAGTGCCGCACCATCTTGTTGCCTTCCTTTTTCCAATTCGTACTGAATTTTTTCTTTAAATACTTTATAACGCTCCCAGTTCTTTTCGGTTTATCCGATGCCGATGCGGCGACATCACCAAACCAATGTTGATGCAACTCGTCCAACTTCTCCTTCAATTGATTGGTATTGTTACGGATGTCCAGGTGATATCCTCTATGTTGGTGCAGTTTAACGTAGAACTTCCTGGTCATTGTGGATATCAGCAACGGCGGACTATTGGGGCTTACGCTGGCCAGGGTGATGATGTCTTCTTTGTCGCCGTGGGTTTCGATGTAAGTGGTTAATTCCAACAAGAAGTTGACACCTGCCAAAGATTTTCCTCTTAAAATTGGTTAATACTGGACGGTTTGCACGCATCGACCATTGGCTCCATAGAGGACACCCTGAATGTCCCATATATATATGCAGAAAAAACAGCAGAGAGCAGGGGCGGACAAAATATAAGATTAGAGTTCGGTCTCGGTAGATCCAACAGGACCGCAATTAAAAATTTTGAGGTGAACATTTCCTTTTGAACGGACTTACCGTCATTTTCGAGTTTGTCTTGTATAATGAGCATGTCCGCCTCTGAAGGCGTTTCGTACGCTGCCGACCATTTTGGAGCCTCTTGAGAAAAGTCGGTTTTTGTATGTCTTTTTGGCCGAGGGGCGACCTGGAAAAAGTCGCATTAATATTTCCATTTTTCCATCGCCCCGATAGCAGATTTACGGATTGCAACGGGATTATTTCGCTGCTTCAGCGACTCACCAAAAAAATGAATATTTTCGGTTTGTTCTTCAGTTCCGGACACTCCCTGGAGGTGAACTTGGACCAGATCTCCTTCATGGCGTTCGTGTTATATGTAACGTGGGAGAAAACCATTATAATTCCGTCGCAACGTTCGGACTTAACCTTCTGGACAACTGCAACGAAGTGCCTAATCGCCATGCGAATTTTACTGTTTACTGATTAGAATTACCTCCAGCCATCCAGTCGGCAGTCACGTCTTCCTTCATGTCCTCTACATCGGTCGCGTTAACTTGATAACCCAATTCCCCCATTATCTCGAGAAACTGATGAGCGTTCTTGTCGTCGGGATCTGCCACCAACTCGACCAACAAGTTGCTGTTTTTCTCTCGCTCGTATTCATCAGGGATCAGGTCGATGGATGGTCTGATACAGATTTCCTCCCAGTCGTCGGTGGATACCTTCGGGGGGTTTTTGCCGTCACTTTCGGTCATTTCTGGTCGCTTTAATCAGAGTTTTTGTTTGTACCAAAGTTGTCGAACAACATTGAGGTACTAAAGCAACCATCAGCGTTTGACTTATTTATTAATACCCCCGTTATATCTGATAATGATAAGATATAGGTGAGTATCCATGCTGCTTTCGCTCTCGAAGTTCATTGATTTTCGGTGAATTAGACGTATTGCATAAGGGAATTTGGCCTCGTTTGAAGAATTTGATGGATACGTCTTGCAAAATTTTCACGCGAAACGGGGAATGGCCGTGAGGACGTTCTGAAATGAGTTCAGCCTTATCTCGTAGCCAGATCAGCGTCAGTTGAACGTGCGAAAACCGAACCGTTCGGCTTCTTGCAATTACTCATCAAACGTTCCTGAGCGTTGTTTCCACATAAAATTCCGCCAATGCGGTTTTTATTCACACGTTAAATACCTCGAATTAAATCTCAATAAAAATCGACGATAAAATGCTTCGTTTGCTTTTGTTATCAGGAGTTCGGCGATAATTCGGATTCGTTCAGGAGGACGTGAGGAGGTAAAATTAGTCACAAGTGAAATACACAGCGAACCTTTGTTGCCCGAATTGCTTGCTCGGATCTCTTGGTGGCCCCGAGGCGTTGCCGACAGAAGTGACAAATTAAAACGGCCTCGAAAGACTGTTGGTACGCCAATGGTAATTTTTATAGAGGTTCGCGCGTCGGCCGAGCCGACGCGCCGATGCGCGCGATTTCTTTGTTACTCACGATTAAGTACCCTCAAAGCGTTGAAAGACCGTTTACGTACCGATAACGTTTTAAGGTGTCTTTAAGGTAACGCTGGTGCCCACAGTGACAGTTCCCGGCCACATCTGGGGGCCAACAATTAATTAAAATAATAATAATAATAATAATAATAGGTTTTTTGGCCGAAACTAATGGCGCCCTCTTGTGCCAAGTAGCCAAAAGTGAATGGTGATCGAAACAATATTGGTTGCAAGGGCAGTTGTGAAGAGGGACGGGTGTTGGCATCGGCATCAACGAAGTAGAATGACGCGGATGCAATTTCGGTTGGAAACTTTTCAGTTGATTCGCGGAAAAGATCGGATCAGTTGGCAATATTATCTAAAGTCGGGGGATTCCCAGTATTCAGTCTCGAGAGTTTAATCTCTGATAAATAACTTGCTCGCTTCCTACGTTAACGTCTTATACCGTACGATGCGTGCTGGCGTTTCATTCCACGGGGACGAGTTGGAGGTCCTCCCGAACTGAGACAATCGCTCTTAAACCGATCCTCATCATTATTCCCGAATTCGTCATCGTGACTCAAACCCTCAATAATTAGATACTAACTTGTGACGAGCACACAATAGAGATGTTTATCACTCACTTGAGCATAATTATATCGCATTCACAGATGTCCTTTGTTGGCACAACTATCTCGGTGATAATTTTCAATGAGAGAACACGTTTTCATGGAAACACGGGTGTAACATCGATTAATCGTATCAGAAGAAACGTGTCGTTCGAATTTGGAAAATTGGACAAATTGTGAAACGAGGCCAGAAACGCACCAATTCCATAAAAAAACCTTGTGATGAACCCAGGTTCAATTGCAAAAGATAAAAATGTGATTAGATAAAGCTCCAGTTTCAGGTGTCACGAAAGTGGGTTTATTTCTCCTACACATATACACACACACACACACACACACGACGACGTGCACAGCTATAAAAGGTTGATAACTATTATTTAGCAATAGAATCCCTGGTCGCAAGGCCGCAGCAATGTCCCTACAAAAGACCACAAGTGATACTACTCCGATGGCGCCCAGGACTGATAAATTGTCCCGAACGGTAATCAACCATGCGAGTGGTAAGTGGTTTCAACCCAGAAGTTTCCACTTTCACGATTCACTTTTCAGTCGTGCCGCTGAAAGAAAGAGAACATTTGCTGCCACTGGACAACTTTGAATACAACCGTAAGGGGTCAGAACCCGGCAGGGTCATTATATTCAACCAAGAATTCGGGGATGATCACGTAATGATAAGAGAAGGATCCAGGAGAGACGTCAACGAAATCATTATGTGTTTCCAAAGATTGGGGTTCAACATGTCCGCAGATGACGTGTTGTTGGACTCAACTGCGAAGCAAATTACACATAAGCTGAAGTCAGGTATTAACCGCGTGACAAGGTTGAGCTAGTGACTAAAGGGCATTATTACAGTGGCTAATGACCAGGAATCCTTGGAGAAAATCAACTGTCTCATTATCTTCTTCTTGACCCACGGTGAAACCAACAACGATTTGCTAGTCAAACAAGGCACAATCAGTTGCAACGACATTTGGGCCGAATTCCTAACGTGTCCAACTCTAATGGACAAACCCAAAATGTTCGTCTTTCAGGTTAGAATCGGCTTTAAACAAATACCTTCTCTCTAATCACCGATTTCCATCAGGCTTGCAAAGGAAAAAAGTTTGCATCGATCGGCGAAAGCAACTTCGTCAAGAGAGAACCGGCCCAGTTGCTGGACATGGATAACTTCAGTTTCACCCAGCTGACCAACGACATGCTCGTGCTGTTTTCCACCATAGAGGGTACGCACACGACAAACACGTTCAATTCCGTAACCGAATCCGAACTTTATCAGGCAACCAATCGTATCGGCACACCGTCTCGGGCACTTGGTTCATCCAGGAGCTTTGCAAGAACTTCACCATGTACGGCAGAAGAGACGACGTCATCAGCCTGGTCACGAGGACCATGAAGTGCATCTGTGGCAACTACTACCACGAGAACGAAATCAGCGTCTTCGAAAAGCAGATGCCCATCTTCGTATCGACGCTCACCAAAAAGTTTTACTTGAATCGGAACAAAGACAGGCATTTGCTGCTGGAGATCAGGGACAAACAGGACGAGATGTTGGAGCTGTTGAAGGAGATTTGGGAATTCGTCAAGCAGCAAAAGACCAGCAAGAAGTGATGGTTCAGTCAGTTGTTGGATAGGGAGCTCGCAAATGTACATCACACACACACACACACACACACGTACGTATATATATATATATATATATGTATGTATGTATGTGTATATATGTGTATATATATATATATATATATATATATATATATATATATATATATATATATATATATATATATATATATATATATATATGTATGTATGTATGTGTATATATGTGTATATATATATATATATATATATATATATATATATATATATATATACTTTATAATATACCTACGTTAGTTATACTTATAAAATAAAAATTTGCGTTATGAAATTCTGCTTGGATTAATTAAAAAAGGAATTAATGGTGGCGACAACGGGCGTCTATGGAGAGTGCGAGTGGGCCCGATTTACGATTCCGCCGCGGCCCGACGGAGGGCCGGCGCCGTTCTCGCGGTGTCGCCCCCTGTCGGTCGGCGAACGGACTCGTCGCTCGGACGCGCTTTCGACGCGTCGGCGATCTGCGACGACCTCGAAAACTGACGAAAAGCGCCGACGCAACAAAGAAAACCACAGAATTAAATAAAACAGTTTTCATTTATTTTAGAATTAGTTTATCCATATGTGATATAACACTGATCAAGGTGATTTCACGTTGGCCCACACCCTACAGCTATGACTTAAGAGTACGTTTAATTCAAGAAAACCAAACCTTTCCTTTTGGAAACAAGAAGACAAACTCTTTTTGCGCATTTAAAACCGAAATCGGACAGAATCCCAATGCCGTGAACGGACACCTCTGAAGTGGGTTTTACTAACCGTAAAGCAAAATAATCCCGACACAATATAAAGTGGTCCTCGGTGAAATACACATTTTAAAAGGCGAAACCCATAGGTAGGAGCTACTGTATATAAAGACTTCTTATATACAAAGTTGAAATATAATATATACTTTTATAAACTTCACGCGTTGAAAATCCAACTGTCTGGCCTTAAGAACACCCTCGAAAGTTAACCGAATGCCAAAGGTCAGTTGGAACTTAAAAATTTGCTGCCGTCGACGCCCTCGCCCGGCGCACGCGCGTCCGAGGGTCCCTTTCCGCGCCCTTCCGGAAATTTAAATTAGTTCCTTCAGCGTGTGATTGTCAAAGCCTAAGGTTCATAAGGCACCCCTTTAGTGTGAAACGAGCGAAAGAGATTTCAGGAGAAATTACTTAAGGGGGAAGGGGGGGGGGGGGGGAGAGGCTTTAATTTTGGTCGGCGCAGAAAGAACGACCCCGAGACGGTTGGCGATAGGGGGCAAGGGGGCCAATAGGTACTTAGCCAATAGGAGAAAGGAGAGTGTTTGTGTGTGTGTGTATGTGTGAGTGTGAGTGTGTGTGATGTTGGGGATGTCATAGCGATTTAAAATTACAGTCAGTTGTGTTTAGATTTTGAGGCTAAACGTGAGAGCAGCGATTCGGGAGATGTGCCGACGCGCAGCTGGTCGCGCGCGCGACCTCGCGGCCTCGGCGACGCCGTTCGGAACCGTTCGGTCGAACGGCGACAGGTGGAAACGTCACCCGACACCGACGCAGCGGGGCGAAATGCGAATTCGTGCGGGCGACTCCTTCGACACGGTCGACGAGCCGTCCGGTGCCTCCGGCGGCGAATTCGGCCCGCTCTCACGTTCGGCCGATGGTCCTTACGTTAGAAATCGGAAAATATATCCTACTTTTAACCAATTACATGATTATAAATTTATAATTAGCTTTATCATGAGTTATAATAATACGAATTGAAACCTGGTAGCTATATTATATATTATATTTAAAGTGTACGCGGTGTGCCAAACGGCGGTCCGTTTGAACCACCCTGTAGTATATTAAATTTTTAAAATTCTCTCTTCTATCTCGGCAAGCGATCATCGTGTTGTATAAAAGTTTTTTTTTTTTTTATTAAGGGACGCCATATGAAATTTTTTGATATCTTTCTAAGTTGTTTTTCATTTTTTGAGATATTACTAAGTAATAATTAACTATAACTTTATATTTAATTTGTATATAATAATATATTATAGAGAAAATTTACAGAATAAGATTATTAGATACATAATTAATTTAAACACTCGAGCATACAACGGAAAAAGCGCCGATCGGCCGTTCCGCCCGTCTGGGGGGGCGGACCGGCGTTCGGACGTATCACTCACGCGATCTCGACATCTCCGAGAAATCGACTTCAATTTGGTTTCTAACAAGATTTAAACGATGGTGCAAGAGATTCATTATCGTTATTTAAAAGTGAATAAACATTTACTGATTAACACATAGTTTGTACACCTATATACACATTAGTAGGACTCGAAATGGGCGGAACGATTCATCCGAAGCGCAATCGGTCCGCCCAGCGGCCTCTCAGACGAAGAGGAAAATCTGTTTAACCACAATATTTCTTTAAAAATATAAACACAATTTGTACAATAAAACGAAATAATTCAATAAGTACAACACGAAGGGGGCGGGGAGTGGGCGGGGCGAGGTGGGGTGGGGTGGGGGCGGGGCTTGTGAAGGTGGATTCCGTGTTAATTCAAGAATTGTTACAATCACGATTAAAATTGTTTAGGAATTTCCGTAACAACTCTCGTCTCGACTCCAAAACAAACAACAGCAAAAAGGCAATAGTCGGAAGTCTCCTAAACGTTAGTTAGTCTTAAACTCCTATAATTATAAATATATGTTTCACAGTTTTCGAGAAGTATTTAAATAACAGTATAATTAGCCTCTACGATACAAATCTCCTTACAATTGCCGTTGGGGACTGTTCCGGAGGCGACCGGCTTCGAATACGGCCCTGTAAATTGCTTTTCACCCATCAGTCTTGCGCGGATCAGCCGATCGCCCCACGACGCGGGAAAAGTGGCGTGGGGTAGGGGGAGAGGGGGGGAGAGGAGGGGGGGGATTTTTAAATTAACACACGAGTATATGCGACGGATGAACACGAAGTTTATTCAGGCGGACAGGAATAAGAGTCTATGGCACGCTTTTTTTTTAATTATTATATCACCCAACACGCATGCGTAACAGCTAAGGCCAGCTCGCCACTGCACATTGCGCTCTGACTGACATATTCCTCTTTAGTTGATTTCCAAGCGAAATGCACTTTCCGTTGATCCTTATTACTACAGCTACACGTAGAGTACTCAGGGAAGAAGTTGCTGATACCTACGTTTATTTACACTGTCCCCATCGGGGGCTGGGATGGAGGTGGCTAGCGGCGGGCGAGCTGCGAAGCAAAATTTCGCAATTCGAAATTGGCGCGCGACATCAAAGACGCACGAGAAAAAAAAACAAAAAACAAAATGGTCGAAGTTGGAGTAGTGGCGGCGCATGCGCCGCGGAAAAGGGAAAACGCGAACGGACAATTCGGCCTTGTTTCTCGATGGAATTTCCATTTTGCCACGCGCGCAGGAGACGGGCGAAGGGGCGACCGCGAGGTTCGGCGAGTCGCCGCGTCGCCGCGGTGCCGGTGGCGAGTCGTGGCGTGGCGCAACGGGCCTCGTCCGTTCGGCGTGGTGGTCTTGGAACGGTTAAGAAGACCGGGCCGCCTTGCTTCGCAACTCCCACCCTAATCTCCATGATGCAGCTGCAGAGGGGCCTAATACGAAGCAAAACTGGACACCAAAAAGAAAAGATTGCACGTTTTTCCCTTATGGAATTTACCACGAAAATTACATCATCTCCTGTTCACCAACAACCTACGGATAAAGGTCTATTTTGTTTATTTAATTACATATAAGTACTCACAAACATCATAATAATGCGAGCGAAACCTCGGCGAATCAAGTCGCGCGCCGACCGTTTCACCATAAAACACGAAAAAGTCGGATGTACAACAGTAAATAGAGCGACGAAACCGAATATCATGGAATGCAGACGCTAGAGAAACCAAAGGAGGATGATATTGAGGCGAAACGAGGACAAGAAGAGGACAGCAGAGCTAGAGCAGTGCGAAAGAGCGAGACTGGTACAGACCGAAGCATCAGACCAGCTATTTGCTTCTGTTGAGTCTGGACCGGACCTATCAGCCTACGATGGTGACATAGTGCGGTGCGGTGGGGGTTGGTTGATTCCTTGGGAGGGTAAGTGAGGGGGAGAGGCCTTTGCGCTTGATGAACAGATACAGGACCGTCGCGTGGTTCCCTAAACAAGAATAAAAGAAACGTGATGTCAACAACTGTTTTCGCTCCGTGGGAGCCATTCGATTTCTCGTCAATTTACCTGCAGTGGGCAAGCAGCTTCGGCCTCTAAGCGACCGATAGCGCAGCTCACGAATGCGCGTTCGTCTGCTGCGTCGTCGGCGACGGCTGCGTCGTGTGATTGGCCTGAGGCGTCGCGCAGCCGGGCTCCTCGGCTGCGGGCGAGGGCGGCGCGTCCTTGCGGGGCGGCATCCGCTCGTTGATGGCGTCCAGGCCCTTCGCCTCGGCGAAACTCGTGATTTTGTGGTTGGGCGAGAAGCCTTGCAAAGCTGCGCATAGCAGAGGCGAGTAGTAGATCAAACAGCGAGACTCGCGCGGCGGTAAAGGCCGACAATTGAAAATCGGCAGGTGCCCCGAGGAGAGTGACGTACGTTACGCACCCGACTCGGGGACCTTCGGAATATCGAAATTTTTCCGTGCGCCGCGGGCGAGGCCGAGTCCGCCCGAGAATTCGGTTTTTACTGGGCTCCTACTCACCGTTTTTAAGACTGGTTTTGCCGCCCGAGAGGGCTCCTAACGGTAAGGCGCCGGTCGGCGTGAGACCTTTGAGTTGTAGTACAGATTCGCTCTCCTCCCTGTAACGTTGAGCACTAAGCAATCTCCGGTGGTAAAATAAGCAACATTTCGGCTACCTTAAAACAGAGAATACACGGGCCATTTTGCCGATCGCCCTGATTTTATTGCGGATAACTTCCTTCCGTAAGTTGGCTGCTGCACCTAAAACACGTCAGGTACTAATGAAGATCCGGTCGGGCCGGCTTGCGGGACAGTAAAGCAACGTACAGAGAGAGACGGGCACGGGGATCTTTCTAGGAAAGTTAACTCTGATCGTATGCAAAAATTTTGTTTAAATGATTTTCCGACGTCGACGGGTACGCCCCTGCTGCGATCTTACGATGGAAGTGGCGTAGCCGGCATTTTCGGGCAGCCGTGCGGGAAAAACTGATTCTCCCTGTGGCGCTTGCGGGGCAAGCCGCGTCGAGAACGATCATCGCTAATTTACACAACTGTTTTTCCTCGGTGGGTACAGAGTCCAATGAGGAAATTTTACAATTAACATGGCTTAACAGTCAAATCTACAAGCTCCGGTAGTGAGGTGACGAAACGTCCCGAAGAAGCGCCGTCCCGTCTGCGCTCGACGTCCCGAACGTCCGCCATTCGTCGCGTTTTCCGCGGTTTTTCCCAATTAAAAATTTCCGCGCGACGTTTCGCCACCGGCCAAAGAGACACGAAATGTACAAAGTGTTTACAAAAAACTTACCGAAATTTAGGTACAAGTGGCACCAACATTATCATCATTGAATGAAGAACAGGCGATTGATCGGTCAGCCACGCAAAGTGTGCGGTAGGCGCAGAAGTATAGAAAAAAACAAAAACAAACGGTGCATATAGAAAACTGTAGCGTTATCAGGACGATGATGTCACAAAAAAAAAACTAAGGAGAAACTCAGAAACACACGAACAAAAAAAAAATGAAAAAAAAAAAAAAAAAAAAAAAATGAGAACCATCGAGACCCCAAAGTGGTCTGAGTCGTTAGCTACCGTGGTTGAGGCCTTGGGGTCTCGAGAGTTGGGAAAACACAAACTGTACAGAAATCAAAAACAATACTGGAATCAAAAGTTCTATTAAAACTGGTTATTGAACGAAATAAAATCAGGCAGAATTCCATTGCCCTCGATAAAGCACAAAAAAATCGAAGCCAAAGGCGCTTTGTATGTGAGTACAGACCATTAGAAAACGGGTTAAAAAGGCCGCTAAATTAATCAACTAAAACAATGTAAAATCACTACCAAAAATAACTCTTGAAGTGCCCGGGGTGGTTCCCCGTACCAGTCCCCGGCCTTCGAAAATCGTTATTTTCGGAAATGGAAAAACAGCTGGCCAAGACGGACGTTTTCGTTTCTGTTGCGGATGATCGGAGTCCGCCATCGCGCGAGAAAATGACAAGTCGTGTGTGTGTGTGTGCGTTTTTTTTTCTTTTAATAGAACACCCTGTGTATCTGCGCCTCTTTGGAATCCGCGCTCGCCTCCCCGATTTCAAATATGCGGCCCAGCGAGGGCGCCTCGGCTTTACAAATGGTTTCGATGAAAAATCGGTTTTGCGCTTGCGCGTACAACGTGTGGGGCACACTTTAAGAGCGTTGCAATTCGTACGGGGTGCGCAAAAGGAAGGTACGATGCAAACTTTCGTTTTTTTTTTTTTTAATCCAACACCCAGTATTTTTGAAAATATTCGAAATTAGAAGGGGAAAATATGAAATGAAAAAAAAATTTTTTTTTTTTTTAATTATTTTCTTCATATTCCCCAATTGTAAGCGTCAAATCAACTTTCTCTTGTAGAGAATAATTTGTCACTTTTAGTGCCCCAACTAACCAAACACATAACGATCGTCAGAGGGATTATCGTCGTTACGAATGAATATTTTGAAAATTTTGAAATTTTTAGATGAATTTTGGAATTTTCAGAAGAATTTTGAAATTTTCAGAAGAATTTTGGAATTTTCAGAAGACTTTTGGAATTTTCAGAAGAATTTTGGAATTTTCAGAAGAATTTTGGAATTTTCAGAAGACTTTTGGAATTTTCAGAAGAATTTTGAAATTTTCAGAAGAATTTTGGAATTTTCAGAAGACTTTTGGAATTTTCAGAAGAATTTTGAAATTTTCAGAAGAATTTTGGAATTTTCAGAAGACTTTTGGAATTTTCAGAAGAATTTTGGAATTTTCAGAAGGATTTTGGAATTTTCAGAAGAATTTTAAGGCGACAGTACTTAGTTTTATGTCTTGTTGCTATTGAAAATGAAATGAAACCTCGTTGCACGGGAACCGTCAAAGGTGGGGCACATCGGCGTCACTTGAAAGGGCGCTAACCAGTGATTCCAGTGAACACATGAAAACCTATACGTTCCATTTAAAATAAGCAAGACATCCCAAATCGCAGGCGAGCGAGATGTGATCAACATCTTTGCTCACCCAGTATACCAAATTTCCAGAGAGCTATTTTCGCATTTCATTTTTGCATTTCGTCGAGCTCCCCAACGAGCATTTGTCTTGGGCTCACCGAGCGATGCACAAACTCCTTCCAATTTCAAATATCAAAAAAAAATATATATATATACAGGGTGTTAGATTAAGAAAAAAAAACAAAAAAAAAAAAAACGGAAGTTTGCGTCGTATCTTCCTTTGCGCGCCCCGTATAAATGACAATATTTTTGAAGTGTGCCCTGCAAGGTCGCACATACAGGGTGACCCCTTTGTTTTGGGGCCGGTCTGTGAGGAGTTCACCGATTGCGCGATTTGGCCCGGATTTGTTCGATTGTAGAGCTCGGTAAGCCGCACATTTTCGGCGAAAGTGGCCCCGTCGACAAGGCCCGCCGGGACGGTCTCCGCGAGCGAAATTTCGATAAATCGATTAGCGATTTTTCAAGAAAGAACCCGCGCACGCCGCTGGATGGGCCGCCCCTGAAAACGTGCAAAATTTCAATGGACAATTTTCCAGCAATGACGACGACGTCGCGGAAGAACTGAAAATGCACTCCTGGTACTCACTTACACCTTCTCGTACTCTCTCTGGGCGTACCAAGGCCCAAACCAGCAGTTCTGGTGCCGCTTCGGCGATCGTCGTTAAAACATCGCAAAATTTCGTTGTTGTTTCGAAGCGGTCCACGACGTCCATCTTGCCTCGTTACTCCGAGGTCCGTTCCGCCTCGTTACTGGTCAGTCCGGATGTCCGACGGCGAGTCCTGCCGCCGCTTCTGCCGCCGACGAGAGACGAACAATTTCTGTTTTTTTTTTTCTATTAAACTCAAATTTTCCACAATTATCGCGATTATCGATTCGATTCGCATCAAGCGCAGATGAGTTCCACCGCCGACGTTGACGTTCGCTGCGTTTGTTTGACAGTTGAACGCCTCGCTTGTCCTCCACGGCCGACTGCGAATCTTTGAAAACGAACAGATACCGGGGGTGCAGGTTTAGTTCCTCCGCAGAATCGTTGACGCTTGACATTTTTCATTGAAAATTTCGCACAGGCCCGGTTCGAGGGGCGGCCGATCCAGCGGCGTGCGCGGGTTCTTCCTTGAAAAATCGCTGGGGCGATTTATTAAGGTTTCGCTCCCAGGAACTGTCACGGTGGGCCTCGAATTTTGCGCCGACGCCGCCATTTTCGATGAAAACCCGCGGCTGGTCGAGCTTTATAATAAAAAAAAAATTAAAAAAAAAAAAATCCGGGCAGAGTCGCCCAATCAGCGGCCCCGAGACAAACGGGTCACCCTGTATAAGCGTTAAAACAATGTTCCATCGAAATCCCCGATAAAGCCGCGATGGGCCGAGGCGCTCCTGTTTGGCCGCCCTGCGTATTTCAAATAAGGGAAGGCGAGCAGAGGGGGTGTAAATATACGGGGTGTTCTATTAAAAAAAAAAAAAAAAAAGCACAATTTTTTGGCAGCTTTGCGGCGCTCGTTCGTTTCATCCGTTGGCGGATCCCCAAGGAAAACTGAACCGTTTGTCTTGGCTACTTTTTCCCCATTTCCGAAAATAGGGATTTTAGGGTCGAGGGGAAGTGCGGGGAACTACCCTGGACACACATTCAGCATGTGGCAACACAAAAAATCATAATTAATACTGATGAGTTGCTTTCACAGGGAGTAACATTAATAATGCCAAATATATTGTCTTTTTTCTTTTTTTTCATTTCTTTTTTTTTTTGAAAAAAACTCTCTAAGGGCTACTGTTAATACGTACTGTATAAGAAATTAATGCATCATGCTGTACCACTACTAAAACGTCTAAACAGTAAAAATCCAAGAAAAGGACAAATCAAACTACGATGGAATGGTGGAATTTTGTTTAAAGAAAAAAGTAGGAACTAAAAGTAGGATCCATTTACTTTATGGAATTGAATTTTGGCCGGCTTATGAGAGAGAGAGAGAGAGAGATTTTAATCACAGTTAATCGCGAAGCGTCACTTTAGAGCTGTTATTTTTTGGTTTCTCTTGAGTGCCAGAACTACCAGAGTTGCCTTAAAAAAAAAGAAAAAAAAAAAAGAAAAAAAAAAAATGAAAAAAAAAATGAAAAATTCGCGAAGATCACAACAGCTGAAGTTACCGCTAAGACTCTTCAGCCGTCGACTTCAATGATCATCGGATTCACGTTCTTTGAACGGGGCTATTTTTATGGCAAGTTCGGTAGTACCAAATTGGTGAAAAACATCTCCGAAAACGAAAAATCGGCTTTCGCAAAAAAAACTGATTATCGAATGCAGTATTACAGTTTGGTATTAATTATTTGTAAATGTTATCGAAACTCCTCTGTTCAAGCTCTGCATGTTCCGTGAAAACTTACCAGGTTTTTTATTAACAATTTTAGCCTGTTTCGCTGTTCGGGTATTGCGATCCAAGCCGAATATAGACGAGAAGAGAAAATAGTGAAAAACAGAAGTGTCAGAATAGGGGAAATATAAAGCAAAATACGGGGTGCTGTTCATTCGTGTGATGTGAGCTAGTTCGGGGCTAAAGCAAAAGCTGATGCGCACTTGTTTTTTCATTTATTTATTTATTTTTATTTATTTAAAAAAAAAAATTTTTTAATCAACTTTTGGTCTAACCTCAGCTAATGATTTAATTTTTATAATATAAGAAAGGTGAGAACTTTAGGTGCCGTAGAGATTTATGCAGTGCTTCGAAACAATGTTTTTGAGAGTATAAGACAAGATGCTACTTGGTGGAGTTGAACAAATAACATGTTTAGTAGGACAAAACTGTTTTTTTTTCTTTTTTTTTTTTAATTTTTTACTCATTAACACTAAGGTGCGTTCCGATTTTCTTCTATATTTGGCAATATTCATTTGATGAACAAAGGGGAGAAAAAAAAAAGTAAAAACAACCAAAGGAAAAATCAACAGCTATATAACATTTAGGTGCCAAATATTTAGGAATGACAAAATATTCGAAAACTGCTACTTTCTAACACGCACTTCCGTGAGGGCAAAAGTGTCAGTCCTGGACGGGCTCGATTGAAATCCAGATGGGGGGGGGGAGTCGAACGTAACACGTGGTCGGTTGTCGGCAATGGAGTGTGGAAACCAAAAAATTCCAAACAACCCAGAGAAGCCGCGGCATACGACGGATAATCCTCAAACCCTTATGAAATTTTTCGTTTTCGAACACTGAGCTGGAGGACAGCCCGCAATTAACCTCGAATCGGTTTCTGGCACGGGACGCCCCCGCTCGTGTGGAACGTTCGGGTCAAATTTAAAAACTCCGCCTCCCTCCCTGACCGAACGTGGACGTGTCCCAGGACGGACGTTTCCCTTCGAGTCGTTGCCTCAGGACAGAGACCCTTAAGTTTCGGTAAAGGGGAAGCCTTTCCACCGAACGACTAAATATCCCCCAGAGACTCGGCCTGAAAACTGAAGGAGCTATTTACCGAGAGAAACAGACCCAGAACTTTCTTGACAATTGGCGAATGCACGCGTCCGTGCCGACGAACCTTTTCGTCGCAGTGCCACCTGCAGGCCCTCGGTTCAACCGTTCGAGGAACTGGCTCCATCTACTGGACCGCGCCTCTACCACCTTTAACGAGGGTCAATCTCCCCGCTTCGGGACGATCTAAAGGATTTTGTTCCGTCTTTAAAAGGCCAAAAAGCACATTTGAAAATTCTCCAACGAGTATGCCTCAACTTCCGCACCAAACAGAACAATAAATAACAAAAATAATCATCATAAGGAACTATACAGGCACTCTAATCTACGATTATATGTAAGTCAAAAAAAAGCAGCGCAAATGCAGTGGCGTAACTAGGAACGTGGCCCAAACAGAGAGAGCTACATATTACCAATCCTAGTTGCGCCATCAGCGGCGTTACGATATATTTGACGGTGGGGTAAAAGGGAATCTGATCCTTACCATCTATAGTTTGTTCCAAGTAGCATTGAGAGAAACGATAGAGAAAAAAATACGTCTCTGATCAATCGATTTTTTCGACAAAAAATATATATGGGGAGAAAAATAAGCGTGAATTGTTCAAATCGAAAAGTGTGTCTATGATATGTCAATGATGATGATTCGGTCTGAACTTGGTCTGATCTGAGGTAGTTGCTTTATACAGGTATTAAAAACGTGTTATTCACTGAAGCTTTGTCCTGTTATTTACACATTTAGGTTAGTTCTCGTAGGTCTAAGACCTAACAGTCGCAGTTAGTTTCTGAGACTCACCGCATCACGTCAACCCTAACATAAAACTAATCTGGGGAAACTTACGTTCTTTTATCGCTGAAATAAAGAATAATTTTCAACCAAAACAACTACCTCATTGAGGGTGTCAAAGGGCCGTTCAGATTACCAAAGGGCTCCGGCGGGCCCTTCGCTAATCTGCCGACGATGATGTAGTATCCCGAGGGACGTTGCATGAGAAATAACTGAGCGAGGGATGAGATGGGCGACTCACCTTCTTCGAGGGCGTCGTCACCGTCGGAGACGAGCTCGTCATCGGAGCAGATGTTGAGCACGTTGACCAGCATTTCAGTGACCTTTTCGCCCACGAAGGGCAGGGACCACGTGAACACGTCCATGAAATTGGGCAGCCAGTAGGGGTGCTGCGAGTAGTTGAATTGGCGGATGTTCATCACGTTGTTTTCGTACTTTAATACCGCCGCCTGCACGAATAATCGAACTCGGCAAAGAGTCTCCAACGTTTGCCATCACTCACCTTATTGTTATAAACATCCAGGTAATTGGGTGCGGAAAATATTGTTATTAAGGAAGGAAAACCGGTCGTTTGACTTTTTCTGTACATTCTATATCTGAAAAAGAGAGAAGAGGGGCTCGGTGAGGAGGACGTCGCCGTGTGAGCGGTGGAAAATTAACAAAAAAAAATCGCGACGGCGCCCCCCGCCCCCGCTCGCCCTCCGACGCCACCGGACCAGCCGGAGGGTGCAGACCGGGTGCAGTCCGGCAGGACGAAGTCGCCGCGTTGTTGCACCCAGAGGGGGCGATCCCCATCGATTTTGGATCCCGTGGAAAGGAGTGCGGCCAAATTTTGAGCCCTAACAAGTCTCGTCACCGTGCCGGCGACCACTCGTGGGGAGGGGAGAGGAGGAGGGGGGGGGGGGGGGGGGCTGCATTAATAATGGCGAGCGCTCTTGGAACACAACGTACGGTCGCGCAAGAAGCCCGATGAAATATTTAGGGGCGCAAAGAGAACGTCATAATTATTACAGAACCACTTCGGTCGGCAGACACGTTTAGTGCCAAAATGGCCGCCACTCTAAAACGTAAAAGTGGGACATTCGGAAATCGCTCCGGCGGGGCGGGGGCGGCGAGCGACACGTAAGAATTTCCATTTGGGGGGAGCGATATTTCGCATCGGGGCCCGGAATGCTTGTGTTTGTGCGCGCACCCATTATTGCTCGGGCAGGTTGCGGGCGCAGAAACCACGAGCCCCACTTTAGGGAAAATAATAATAATAATAATTAAGCAAGACGTGCTCGACTTTTTTCTCCGCCATCTAATAATGGAAAGTACGGCGTTAATTGCGTATTTCGAGGTGGAAGTTATAAGGCCGCCAATCAGATAGGGCATTGTTAATGAGGTTCGTGTTTCCAAGAGAAAATAACGGGGTTTATCTCGGGATAATTCCTTGTAGGACCCGGCCGGGTTAATCGTTTTTAATCTTCGCCGTGCGTCGCGAAGCAACGACGAAAATTCTTCGCACCGTCCCCCGGTCCCGCGAAAGGTGGAACGGGGCCAGCGCGGGCCCGGGCGGAGGTTAGCCCTAGCTTTTCCGCGGGACGAGGGCCGAGTCCTCTTCCGACCCGTTAGGGCGAATTAAAGCCCGACGAGTAACTCGAAACAAGAAAGGGGGGCCGAGTCGCGCCCCCCGTTTCAACCAGGAAGCGTCCGCTCGAGCGGAGAGAGGCCCCGCTTGATGGCGAACTGAGGGCAACCTTATCCAAAAATTCTCCAGACCGTTTCGGGAAACACGAGCTTGACCCGTTTTGACCCCCCCCCCCGGGGGGGGGGGGGGAGCACACGAGCTTTGAAGCTATTTGACACGCACTGATGAAATAAGATACACGTACGGGACACTTCGGCCGGTAAGAAAATTAAAGGGCACAAAGCTCGGGGCCCCGTACGTGGGTCGCAGGGAATCATCATGCCCGTCCGAGCCCCGGAACGTGGATTTTCGATTGCACGCCCCATTCGGTATTTCGTAACGAAGTCAGCGCTCGCGAACGCAAAGTAAACTGATACGAGTTGTTTTTCCACGGCGAATTGGAGGGAAAATGTAAATATTTCCCCCTGCCGCATAAATAAGAATAAAATGGGAAACTGCGGTAGCGGAGCAAAGTGGTTCGAGGATGCAACATCGTCGGTCGATATTGTTTGTTTTGATTCCATCGAAATTGCCGTGCTGTTTGCCCGCAGGGAATATGATTTTCTGCCTTATGAGGGTTAAAAAAAATGAAAAAAAAAAAGAAAGAAAAAAGAAAAAAAAAAAGAAAAAATAATAGAAAAAAATAATAATAAAAAAATAAAAAAGACAAAAAGAATGAAAGAAAAGAGAAACACCCCCGAGATTGGGATACTTACCCAGCATCTTGTGCTTCGTGTGCTCTAATTATTGAAAGTAAATTATTGTTTTGGAGGAAGTCACAACAGGCAGCGTAGCTGGAAAAGAGAAACGTCCGTGAGGGATCCGAACGTCGGTTCGAACGATCGAGGCTCGTACCTGTAAAAATATGAGCAGCCCCTAACCGAGTTATGTGAAAAGTGTTCTGCGTTGTTTTCGTTTCCGAAGTCTTCTAACGGGTCCGACCACAGCAAATCGCACATGGGTCCGAAGGCGGGCGGCTCCTTGTATCGGTCTAACTGCAACAAAACTCTCAAAATAAGTAACGTAGGAACTCCGCCCGTCCGGGCAGCAGCGCCATCTTCCGAGGGAAAGCACTCAGCTAACTTGTTGAGGATCAACAGATGGAGTCGCGGGCGCCGTCGCAACACTGAACAAAAGAGGACTTCTCGCGAACGCATCAATGGCGGTTCTCGTTTTGTCAGTGCGGAGTGCGACACAAAAACGGGTTTGTTCTGGGTGGACTCGGCCGCGGTCTTCGCTTTGAAACGTAAGTTTTGAAGGTGCCCGATGGACGGAGTAGATGGTAATCCATCTCCCCGCCTTCGGGTAAGTCTTGGATACCGAAACGCGCCACGGGCGTACCCCAGCCGGGGTGCCAGTGAGGTGCGCTGCCCGCAGCGTTGGACCGCGGTGGTAGAGCTGATAAGAGGTCCTCCATCGGCGATCTAGTCGATCGTAATTGCGTCTGCAATATTAGAGCCGACAAAGCTTATCACAGGTAATGCCGACAAAGTGACTCGGTGGGAATTCTCACGCAACCAACCTAAGTCTACCATGGGCGTGTCAAAGGGGAGCATCGATTCCTCATCAACGACCTAACCCCGACTCTATTTGCAATCTAGAACCGTTCCGACAGAGTCGTGACGTGATCACGATGCGCAGTGCAACACAATTAAAAGCTACGGGGCGGTTGATTTGACTACTGGATTCTACATCTGCGTAGATACCGGGGGGCCCCTACGCGCGGAGTGACGTTTGTACCTTCTGGTGTATTGGACGTGGAAGAAGAACGTTTGAACGAAATTTCTTGGACTGATCCTTTCGCACACAATGACGACTTTGAATCCTGTCCACATCTCACGGCCTCGCGTCTGGGACGTCCAACTTTCTCTTCGCCAATGGCAGCCCGTCATTTTGTGCCCTTTTTGGAGACGGGTATCGTCCAGCGAAAAATGGAATCGGCGGACATAGGCGCACGTAAGTAAATTGATTCTAACGTTACGGAGGTTTATTTCAAACGTTATTCAGTGCAACCCCCCAACATTTTCATGACGCGGCGGCGTGCGACAAGAGATGCCCACCCCAACAGAGACAAAGAACCGCAGGTTGCCATTTGGCGGAAGAAGTTGGACATTCCAGACTACGAAATACAGATAAATCGTCATCGTATGGGAAAGACTTAGACCCAAAAGTTTTGTTCAACCGCTTTTTTCCTATCTCCAGTGTTTCGAAAGGTACAGACGCCGTTCCACGCACGTGGGCCACCCTGTATATTAGAGTTTTCGTTTCACATTTACAATTTTTTAGCTCTCAAATGGCAAAACGATTTATTTATTGGGAAGGTAGCGATACGGATTAGACCTGCGGCCAAGGCAAAGCGATAAATCACCACTCTTCGATCCGTATAAAACAATACAGTCGACCGTGAACGGGCACTAACATGAAAGAGTTGCGACCATTGGCGAACGTAACATCCTGTAGGGTTAAAGTCGCAAAAAAGGATTCAAGAAATTCTACATCGCACGAAACGCTCACACGGTAACTCAAATTCCTGATGAAAGCGACCTTATTAGGAAATCCATTGGCACACACGAGAAATTTCTTTTATTTCATTTTCTCTTCTTGTGTGCCACCAGTCAAGTGGACCAGGGCAAGTTCTATTAACGACCTTTTCCTAATTGAACCTACGGCTGTTCGCCGAGCGTAAACACAACATTTGGGGAGATACACCGGGCAATATGGCAAAATCTCAACTTCCCCCCTGCCGGGTCACTTCCCTCACGAACCGGGTTTAGTTTCCCTAAATTCAGTGCAGTCCCCGTTTAAATTAACTCGGCTGCACATGATAAATGGCTTAGTTTCATTACGTGGTCCCGGACATGCAGATTTACATGGGAGCTAACCTGATTTGTGGGCCCAGCTTAAGCTTGCGATATTCCGCAAAAACAGAGATTTAATTATCATGACGCGCGCTTGTGTGTGTACGAGCATCATTTTTAAAACCGTAAATGCTAAATTTGCGTCGGGTTTTCGTCCAGTTTGTCCAAGGAGCGGCCGATTTTAAACAGGTGGCCCCTCGAATGCGATATTTGAAGGCTCGTTTCGGGCAAATCGATCAACCTAGGGCGGTTTGAGTAGTGCAAGTGTGAGTCACAGTCGGAGGTGCGCTCGTTTCTCGACAATATGGCGGACGATCATTTATAGGTTTTACATTGCGGGAGTCCCCCGGTCAAAACGAAGTCCTGCAAATGTCGCAATCAAGCATAGCCGGGGGCTCGATCCGCAGCTCCAGTGCCAGCCGCAATACTCCACGTTTGATGTCCCATAACGGACCGACATTGTTATTTGTTGCGGACGCAACTTTAGGCAGATCCGCGCAGAGACCGTGAAGCCATAACCGCACTCGGGCATTGCGGACGTTAACGTTTCTGGATTTAGTGCGTTTTGGCCATTTTGCGATTTATGGTTCATTTAAGGTCGTTTTATTTTAGCGTTCTAACGGGGAATTCGGAGCGACAGCAATGCCGCCACAAGCCATATAAACATAAATAAAAGGGAACATCACGGGCGTCCGTTGCAACTTTAACGACAATGATGGCTGCAGCGGGGACGAGGGGTCGAATCGGCGTTTATGCGTGGAAAAACTGGCAGCAAAACGAAGAGATAAGTGACCGCGGGGTTGTCCGCCGTGTCAGCTAACCGCGGGAAGTGTCCGCTACGATACAATTGAAGTTACGGGAAATAATACGTTCCATCAAAATGTGAGTTCGATCGGGGCGCAACTTAATTTCCATTGAAATAAACACGATTTCCGACGACTAAAAAAAATTCAAACTAAATTCGGTGGGAACTTTTGGTTGCTTCAATATCCGGACGCCACTGGTCTTCTTAACTCCCACATAGTAATAATAAACAATTTGTTTTTCTCCGATAATCCATTTGAAAGCGGTCCCGTTCTTGTTTTCGACGTTTCCCTCGAAGATGTTTCAGTTTGTCTCGTCGGTCGGTCTAACTCGTCCCACGAGCGTTCCATGGGGTTGAGGTCCGGCGATCGGGGTGGTTGCTGGGATCGCCATCTTGGTGGAAAGTATCTGGAATTCCCGTTGTCTGGGCACTTTGACGCAAATTACTTTTTTAAATATTAAAATGAAAATGCTTATCCGTCATGGAATCTACAGCAACGTGTTCACCTAGTCCAAATGTGGAAATACGCCCCCACGCACGAACGCCTCCATTATTTCCATGTTTAACAACAGTTTAACAGTAGATTTGACATCATTTATTTTCAATTCTTCGTCCTTCTCTCGCCACACCGTTCTTCCACCATCGGGTCCAAGAATGGGGTGCTTGCTTCCATCACTGAAAATGACGTCATTCCACCAAGTATCGCGCTTCAAAATGAACCTTTTGCACGAATCGATCTTCTTCTTGGGTCGACTTCACCGCCGAACGGTCCCCTCCCAGCAACTCTTCCATTGCGTCCATTTTCTTCGAATGTTAAGCGTATTGCTCGAGGACGGACACTGGTTTCCCAGCGTCCCCGAGGGGCTCATCGGCGACTGTTGGTGGGCTCGGTGCTGGATTATTTTCGATTTTTTCGAAAGATGGTTCTCTTGCCACGCCCGCGCGCCTTCTTCGGTGGGCCCCTTTGGGGTGCGGACTCGGTGCGGTCCCCTTGTCGAAATCGTCTTACCGCATCGGCCACTGTACTCTTGCTTGCACTAAGCAGCTCAGCAGTTTTTCCGTGAGATTTTCCACTGGCATGGCGGAAGATGGCGAGTCGTCGCAGGGCAGGGCTGGTGTGCCCTTTGCGGGGCGCCGTGCTCGTTAACGGTGCGATGATTTACGTTTAACTCAAAATGATTTTTTTTCCATCGTCATCCGACCTTGAACGCAGGCGCCAAAACAACAATCCGACGAAATTCCGGTGGACGAAAAAAATACTTTACACAGTGTCCCAATATTAAAGTGACCCAGAATTTCGCCTACTTTTGTTTCAATTCTACCACGTATTTGTCGGAAATTTTCACCCCTTTTTCACAATGAAAATTGCGCCAGCTGTGAACGGGACGCATATTTTATAAATTGAATTGTTCTATATAGAATTAATTGCGATTTAAACGAAATTAATGAAAATAAAATGAAAACACGCCGGTCGGGACAATTACGGGACATTTCAAAATGTTGTCTTAAAGAGTTTTTTGTGCCACGCGGAACGCACCGAAACAAATTAAATTTGCAGTTTGCAGTTTGCAGTTTTTTTTTATCGATAAACTAAAGCTCCTCTTGTTGCTCGAACCCGATCTGACCAGTTGGGACACTCCCGAGCGAAATTGTGCAAATTTTTAAACGAAAAGACGATGCCGGTTCAATGCGATTTCGCCTCGCGATTCGTTAATTCGGCCCACAGATGAACTTTCGACAACGCCTGTGGCCCCCTCTTGCGGCCAAAGAGGCTCGGCGTCGGGTTGGCACCGACTCGATCGAGCCATCAAAGACGTATCGGGGAATCCCATTCCATTCTCCAATTAGCGTACTTCGTATATCTGGAATAGCTCGAGGTCGTAAATTTCCGCCCGCAACGCCCCTTCCCGAAGTATCCCGAGCACGCTCAATTGGACTTTCATCTGGAGAATTGGCAGGCCACGCCGTTCTCTTCTCGATATCCACTTCGTCCAGCCAATTGTCCGTGACATTAGCGCGATGTGGAGGAGCATAAACACGAATTGATCGTCTATTGCTCCAGAATGCGGCGTAGTAGTAGGTTGGAGAGTTTAACCGAGGTACCTGTTGATGTTCAAGGAACCACTGTCGATGGAATAGGGACCTGCGCCAGGACTAAGACCGGCCCATCCCGCGGTGGTACCGCCGCCTTCAAACTGTTGGTATTTCTCTGACGAACTGATGGTGGTTTCGCGTTCCGCGTTCGCGCCAGGTCGGAACACGTCGATTGGCAGTGAACTCGTCACTGAGGAGTACTACCCCAGTCATTACGGGTCCAATTTCGGCGGGGCTCGGTCCACGCCCTTCATGCGCTTTGGCGTTCCGCAGCCGGTGGAAGGCACACCATTGGTACGTTGCGGAGTCTACTTCTTCCGGTTTGGGTGGACACAAGGCCTTCCGGTACCACGGGCCAATTCGCTTCTTCTTTGAAGTGTTTTCTTATGATCACACGAGCAATTGGAGAGATCAGTTTTCCCTGCGCGTTGTTGCAGTCCTTGTTGATGGACGACTTTGTTTCGTTCTTCCTTGAGTGTTGTTGGTGTCCTTGTCGATGGACGGCCTTGCCTCGATCTTCCCGTTGTCCTTGTCGCTGGACGACTTCGTCTCGGCCTTCCCCGCGTGTTGCTGCTGTCCTTGTTGATGGACGACCTTGTCCCGGTCCTCTTCCAACGTTCCCAATTTCGAGAAATCGATCCCGCAACTTGGAAACTACGCTTCAGCAGTTGGGCAACGCGCGTCCGTGTTCGCCCAGCTTCGAGCCGCCCCACGGCTCGCTTCCCACTGAATCGTGCCGCTCGCCCATTGTGGGAACGACAATGAAGTCGGAAAATTGCCCACCTCTCATTGCCGAGGGCCAAAGGGCGGCCGATAACCCAAGCGGCGCCAGGATGCGCCTTTATGCGCCCTGCGAGGGCTCAAGTCAAAACCCGTAAAATCGACAGGGACCGCCGAGATGAGTTACTTCCCCGTGTGGACCGGCGACATCGTCGTCATCCCGAAGGAAATGGGCGGATGAAATTGGACAAAAAAATTTTCGTTCCCAAATGCCATAACGTCCCCTAGATGGCGCGAGTGGCGCATCTCGGCGGCCGAACGTTGAAACTGCTCCCACGTTTCGAGAGGGGGGGAGGGCTCCCCTCCATCGAACCAACGAACGTGTCCGGCGACTAGCCCCCCCCCCCTCACATTAGCGGGACACGTCATTATTCAATCGCGGACTTTAATTGCAATCATTCGCATGTTGCGAGGAACAAAACTCTTTCAGTAAAACAATGAAGGGCAATTTGGGGCTTTTCAACGGCGAGAAGGTTTGTTTCCACAATCCCCTTCCCAGATCCGATTAGGCAATTATGGAATTTCGGCCTTGTTCCTGATTAGCAATTTGCATGCTCGGTCTTAATCAAGGTACTTTCGATGGTTCGAATTGGAAAGGGCCCTTCGTCCGCGGCAGAAACATGAATAACCCCTCGCGCCCGGCACTTCTCTACAGGGGCCTCGCCCGAGGCCAGCAAAGACCAACGTCTGGGGAGACGAGTAAAATGCTCTTGACGATTTGAATTATTGATACCGTGTACCGCTGCATCTTGTATGAGGAGATGCGCGCCTCGGCCCTTTATGTTTTATGTAACGTCCAGGACGTTTATTAAGTTTTATTCAGGGCTTTCCGATACATCACCATTTTTTCTCCCCCGGGTCCGGTTTCTTGCGCCACCGGTCGGTGCAATGGCGCGTGTGTTTTCCAAAAACCGCCGTCGGTTCGCGGACGATGGCGCCCGGATCGACGCCGAACAACCATCCTACAGGTGTCGTTCGAATAAATTATTGACCCCCCCCCCCTCCCCCTTCCCCGCCGGTATATTTTTAGTGTTACGGGGATGTTCTGTCGCCGTAAAGAACCGCATCTACAGAGTCATGTCGTTTACGAGTTCGGAAGGAATCGCCTCGAGTCACGTAAGGCAATTCAATTTTATCCGTTTAATATTCAGTTTTTAAACGGCGAACGTCTTCCCCGGAGTTCATATTGGAACATTGGCCCTATGACATTAAGGTTGCGGTGTTTACTAACTCCGAGACGACGTACTAAATGTTTATGTTGTTTCGGGTTGCCCTCGTCGCATTTCCATATTTTAACTACTAATAAGCAGACGAGGGTCGGGAGTTTTACTACGGGCAAATCTCAACGTCGCACTGTGCCCATTCGACCTCGTGAGGAAGAGGAGGATGAGGAAGGGAAGGGGGGGAGAGAGAGAGAGAGGGAGAGAGAGGGAGAGAGAGGGAGAGAGAGAGAGAGAGAGAGACCCTCCGCGTCATCCAGACTAAACTTTTCTCGCCGCCTATATACGGATCTGGTGCTTAATAACTTTAATCTCGTCCGTAAGTGCTCCGAGCCAGACAAATGGCCTTCCAGACTGCGAGTCTAACGAACTATGCAACCTAAATGCTTCATTAGGGGGATCGATTTTCGCGGTGACGGCCCTGTTTTATAGGTTGTGGCGGGGAAAAAAAAATCTAGGATTCTTCGCCGGGCGAGAACCGCATTCATTTATTAATTTTTACGTGAGTCCCGGACGCGCCGGGAAATCGATTTTTTTTTATCCCGGCGCCTCCCTGTATATTTTACTGAACGTTCCGAACCCGCCCGGGATGGGGGCTCAGACGGGAACGCTGAACGGCGGCCGGTTCGCCCGCGGTACTCGTCGACGAGCAACGAATTGCGCAACCGTCAGAAGGAGGCGTCCGTCAATTGTTCTTCCCCGTACAGTGTTGCGACGGTTGTACAGGGTTAGGCGGACGCGCCGCGATCTCGGCGACCGATGCGAGACGCGCGGCCGCCTGAACTGGGGCAAGCTTGCGCAATTCCGAGCTCGATGAACCGATTTTTCAGAATTCGAAAAATCCCCACTGCTCCCGGGGACGTCCGGAGAAAACCGAAATTCCGAAAAAACGTTTGTTTACCGCGGTTATTAAAATGGGACGATTGACAGCGAGCGACACGTCGTAACCGTCACTTTTCCTCTTCTACACGGTGGTGATGTCACATTCGAAGTCGGACCTGCGGCCGTCCCCGACGTCGGTTCTTCCCGCGGGCGCCATCTTGGATTGGGACGGAAAAAGCGGCAATTAAGTAACCGGTAAAGAAGAGAACCATTTTCCAAAGTTTCGGTTTTTACGGGTACCTCCGGAACCAACGGGAACTTTCCAAACTTCAAGGGGGCATCTCACTGGGCACCCAATCGCGCGGCTTCGCCCCAATTTGGCCGACCCCGCAACTCTTACGGTTACCGAGATTCCGACGATGAGCGTCGAATCTGAATCACCCCCGTGTAATAACGCACGCGAACAATAGAAAGCTCAGTTTTTATCGTCCTGAGATAGAGTTATGTGACGTGCAATGTGTGCCGCCGGTATTAGTTTTCTTGTGCTTTCATCGGGACGAGGTTTCGTTATAAAAGTCCCTCAGTTTATGGGGCAATTAAAACGGCACAATGGAGCCAGTAGCGTAACTGATGCTCTCAGTCGGAGGTGCGGCGATCTCTTGACGATATGGCGAAGGCGAACGGTTTCAACGGTGGGGTCTCCGCTGCGTTGTTCGAGCGCCAGACCATCTATCGGCGCCCAGGGGAACTGCCGCGTGCCAGTGAACAAACGGGCCCCGCACTTCGCCCAGGGAACCACCAACGCCGTTCGGAACGTACGGGGGAAAGGAGTTAAGGCGAAATTTGTACGTTAGGCGATTTTGCGATTCACTTATTCGAGGGCGCGTTTCCCGCCACCGGTACGCTATCGAAGGTAGGGTCACTCGATACACAACATGTGTCCCCGGTATTAAATTTCTTGCGCTCTCAGCGGGACGAGGCTCCGCCGTAAAAGTTCCCCAGTTTATGGAGTAATTAAAACGAGACAATAGAGCCGCGCACCCCCTAAACGTCGCCCTTTACGGGCGACCGTTCTTTCGTATTGCGCTTTAAACTTTAATATGACTTTACTTCGGCATTTATTACCGCGATGTTGTATGCCGGAAACGATTCCTTCCCGTGTTGATTTAATCCAATCTTAACACAACAACCGGAGCGAAAGAAATCTATTATGTTGTAACGACTTTTTAATCCGGGCAGCTCTACTTTTGCCCCGCGGCCCGCAACAACACAACGTGAAAAATGAGGATCGGCACGAAGGGAAAATTGATGATGGAACATGCCGCCATGGTCCATTTGACGCGATTTATCCGACGAATGAATTTTAAGATAAATAAAGACGACGGAAGATTATTCACTCCTCCAAGTTCCAGTTTATGCGGGGGCGACTTCCACGGGCCGGTCCGAAATGTGTTCGTCGCCCGATCAATCATTCGTCATGTTTAAGGTTCGCCCCGACCTCCCGATGCCCGAAATAATGAGCCATGTCGGGGTGGTGGAGGTGGAGGGGGGAGGAGGAGGAGGAGGGGGGGGGGGCGATAATCCCCGGATTAACTGCCGCTTAATGAGGCTCAACAGGAAGAATCCTGCTGGGTGATAAATGAACCGATCCGAATGTACTTCGGCGTTGCAGGTGGAAACAATCAGAGCGACGAGGGATGGGAGTTTTCCAAACGAGCCCAATCGCTTCCGACTGTTATTAATCGCGGGGAGAAGCGAAATCAGAAAATAACGCGATATACGGTCTCGCCTGCGCGAGGCAATAAAGGGCACAATTATAACCGCGAAACAAACCTCCGACTGCAATATCCCTCAAATGAACCATGTGAACTCCGTACTTTGCCGGAGATATCGAACCCCCGGGGGGGCGGTGCACGGCTTGATAACCTTAAAACTTGCAGCCGGGAGTAGCAATAAGTGTTTTCTGTGTTGTTTGTTTACGATCTGTGCAAAATCTACATTCAAAGAAAGAACATTCCACGGAAAGTGGCCGAAGGAAACGGGGTCAAACAGTGTTTTTACTAAAAACCGAGTTCGGTCTGGTGAGATGGGGTGAGGGGTGAGGGGTGAGGGGGGTAGATAGATAGATAGATAGGAAGAGATCGTTGAATTTCCCGTGCACTTTCCGCTATACGCCAAAGATACTTTCCAATTTTAAATGAAACTGTGGAAAAATCGTAATGGCCGCGCTAAGCACGTATCCAACGGGTCCAATAAGGGCTGCCGCATCGTCCTCCCGTAAAAACGCTCAAAGATCGATTGCGGCCCTAAACACACACACACACACAGTCCATTTTTTCGTTCGACCCTTTACGTGATGACCACCGTGAAAAGCCCTTTATTACCGAAACTTCAATTGGACGGTGTTTGTGTGTGTGTGTGCGTGTGGGGGAGGGGAGGGGGGGGGGGGGTAACTTCTCGATCGATATTCGCGGAGATTTGTTGTCTTTGAAATGGTTCCTGAATTTGCGCACCCATCGTAAATCCTAAGGTCGGTCCGAGACCGGGGAGGAAACACCTTCTCACGGACTATCAAGAAAATGGGCCCCACTTCTGGTTCTGCGGTCTTTGTGGCTCAATGTGGGACGATCGATTAACGATGTATTGTTGCAACGGTTCGATTGTGTCGGCTTTAGATTGCACTTTAGAACCTAATTCGAGACATATATATATATATATATATATATACAGGGTGTCCCAAATCCGACGCGCCGTCGTTGCTATTTATTAAATGGTGGGAGTCACAGGGTCGGTTAGTTGAGGAAAAATGTGCCAAATGATTTTTGGTTCGCGAGTCATTGTGAAAATCCGGTCAAATTCAATTTTCTGAATAAATCGAAAACTGAAGGTCTTTCATCGAAACCTTCGGTACAGGAACTTCACTGTTTTCTCATGCCCGCAAACCGGTTAATTTCAAAATTTTATACGCCGCTCAGTTTTCGAGACGACGACAACAACTTGAATTTTTTTAATACGGACCTGTGCGTTTTTTGCTATTTTTGGAAGTTCTTCCCAACCCCTTTACGATGATGTAGCGCGAGATTGACGTTTTGGTAAAAAAAAAATCGTATTTTCATCTCAACGAGCTAGGCCGGTCCTGGGGTTTTAAGTGAAAAATGCTCCAACTTTATTTTTATTTAGTAGAGGCCTAGCAATCAGTGAAATGTTATTAATGTTGCTATTTGCCTAAAGTGGCCTGTCAAAATAATATTGCAATAAATTTTTCAAACTCCACGTGCGTCCGAATTTTAATATCAATCAAAATGCGGTTTTCAAGCGGGGAAAAACCAGATATGCTGATTGTTTACATTTATTTTATTTTTTTTTTAACTGAAACGTCAAAAAATTCCATCTTGCGACACGCCACTGTAAAGGGCTTACTAAGAACTTTAAAAAAATGGCCGAAAAACGTGCAGGTCCGTATTTAAGAAATTGTTGTCGTTATCTCAAAAACTGAGCAAGATTTTAAATTTTGAAGTTTTCCGGTTTGTGGACATGAGAAAACCATGCAGTTTTTGTGTCAAACGCTTTGATGGAAAACCCTTAGTTTTCGATTTATTTAGAAAATTAAATTTGACCGAATTTAGTTTTTTCACAAAAACTCACAAACTAAAAGCCATTTGGCAACGTTGCTCACAGTTCTTAGAAGAGAATGAAATTTGGCGCATTTTTTCTACTTCAGCCGACCCCGTAACTCTTACCGTTTCAGTAATAGCGATGACACAGCATATTGGATTTGGAACACCCTGTATATATATATATATATATATAAAATCAATTTCTCCCCTATATTGTCAGATTCATTAATAAATTTCCAATCTCCCGGATGGGAAAATGAGTCGAAACGAGGACCGTAAAGCAATTTTCTCGTCCAAAGAATGTCATTGCGGCAGCAACGTTTTTCGCTGATGGCGATCCGGCCTTAACGGGAAAACTAAGGAAATTTTAGCATGTACGCAAATGCATACATAGATGAGACATTTCCTTGCGATGTGCCTCGCCCGTTCCCCCTCCGACCGCGATGGAATCCCCCCCCCCCTCCCCCGGTGCCACACCAATGACTGCGGGGTTCCAACGGGGGAGGGGGCGTACGTCGGCTACCCCTTGCGTCTCACGTTCGGCTCGCACTACATCGCACCACATCTCACGAAACATGGAAGACTTACCCTTCGTATATCGTCTAGATTGTGAATCTCCGGCGACAGTCCTCCATGGACACACAGGAACTGTTGGTTCATGAGCGCCGCTAAGGGCAGGCAGTCGAACGCCTCCATGCAGGCGTCGTATACTCGTTCCGAGTATTTTATTTTACCTACACAAGAGAACAAAACGTAACGTCAGGCGGGGGGTCTCTGCAAACCGAGGACGTGTGTGTATTATTAATTAACGGGACGGCGAAATCTGGAACGGAAGGCGAAAAATCCCGTCAGGATTTCGCGATAAATCAATGGACGAAACGGGCCCGTTCATTTAAATAAAGTACACGGACAGGGCCGGATCGATATACGCCGTTTCGGGAGACGCGAAATGTGAATAATCCAGATTTACCGCCTCACGCTCCGCGTGGACCCTTTCCGGGCGGAGGTTTCAATTGCCGCCGACGACACGCACGACTCGGGAGGCGAGGGTTCCAGATGGCGCGACTCCCTTGGACCACGTTTCGCTCCCACCTCACCTCTTGTTTGGTTCGGCTTCGTTGCAGGCTTAGTTCCATTCCCGTTTTACTCCCCCTCATAAAAAAACCTTCTTCGTCCGTCAACTCGAAGCTGCCTGAAGCAGCCGTCCGAAGTTCGCGAGGCCCGCCCCGCGGCCCGACGAAACTCGCCCGGGCGGCTGAGAAACCGGAGGCGGAACTACGTCGCGGCGGGCGGAAGTCGGTCCCTCTGTCCGGCAACAAGTTCTCAGACGCAAACCGTCCCTCCGGCCACCTGCGGGGCCCCTTTCGGATCTGCAGCTCCCACCGTCCTTCGGGGACGTTTGTCCGAATTCGAGAGCGACCGCTCCCGGTTCGTCGGGGACCACTCCGGCCGTTGTTCCCCGATTCGAAGGGGGGCCCTTTGTGCACGTCGCCGATTCGGATTTGTCTCGATGATGAAAAGCGCGAAATCGCCGCCGCCGCCGGCGGGTGGGAAAATCCAATTGCCCCCGACGACTTAACCGACCCTCAAACTCTCCAATAATTAGACTCGGAAGTGACTCCCGAAACTTCAGGGCTCCGATCTAACTTTCGCTTGCCGCCGTCGATTTCCGATTCGAAACGTCGTCAGACGTATCGTTAATTGTTTCGCATGTTTAATTAGTGTTAATTGCTCCCGGGACAGGTTTCGGGTCGGGTCATACTTACATTCTTGTTTGAATGTGAAATATTCTGTTAGGTGCCGACACTCGTGGTTCCCTCGTAACAGAAATAATGTGGTCGGGTAACACAGCTTTAAAGCCCACAGGTACAGTACGCACTGCAAATTGAAAAAGAAAAAAAAAAAAAGAGGACAAAAAAAAGGACAAAAGAAAAAGGGAGGAAAATCACGACTTTCCGGCCGTGTCGGGATTGAAGACTCACCTCTATGCTAAAATAGCCTCTATCAACGTAATCACCGAGAAAAAGGTACTTTGTACTAGCGGGAGGTCCCCCCACTTCGAATAATTTCATAAGGTCATAAAACTGACCGTGTATATCTCCACAAACTGAAAAAGAAAGAGAAAAACCGCATTAATCATCATGTGCAGCAGTAAAATATCGAGCTATGCACGCACTTTGTTCGAAACTTTGTCCGAACTCCGTGTGTACTAATTAGAATGGGCATGTGGTAAATTTGCATATTTCCAAACAAGTTCCTTACGGTATCCGCGCATGAAATCGTATTTCTCCCCGTTAATTCCGTGATCAAACGCAATTCAATCTCGAACCCGGTTAATGCGGCAAACTTCGACGCCATAAGCGGCCAAGCGTTGGGAAAAAGTGCGACCCGGTAGCGGTTCCGGTCGCGTTCCGGCGGGCTGCGCAGACCGCCGCCTCGAGCTCGAGGCGCGCGCGAAAACTCCCCACCCCCTCCGCCGCTCCGACCTCTCGGGACACGGCGCAACTGCGGAAAACAGAAGTCTCCGACGGAAACCGCTTTTCAAGCCCCCCCCCCGCCCCGCGCAGAGTTCGCCGAGTGGGCGGTTCCGCGCGGGGCGCCCGGCGAAACAGATGTCATTCTCCCGAGTGGGACACCCTGTACGTTGCTGCACTTTTGGATTCCGCGTTCGATTTCGATGCGAGTTTATTGGCACGTCGGCGCTCTCGCAGCTGACAGTTTCCGAGCGATTGACCGTTGACAGTGACAGCGACAGACGTTCGCAGGATTGCGAATCGTCAACAAACGGAAACGCGTTCGGGAACCCCGTTTCGGCAGCGATTCACTAGACGATCGGTGCCGAGCTGCGCTCGGCGCCATCTACGGGGCGTCGACGGAGGCGGAGCCCGCCCGAACGTCGAAATTTAATAATTTCCGATGGAACCTTGCTACTGATTTGATGTGTTACGAGACTACATCGAAACAGAGCGAAATTTCACGTTTAATTATTTATACTAAATTTGCGTGGTTTCCGGGTAATTTTGTATTGCAAATTAGCGCATGGGCGGCGCATCCCTAATTCTAACCCAGTTCCAATTTATAACGTGGATGCGACGGACACACCCATGGAAACGGACAAGTAGAGATGACAACGTGTCTTTTTCTGAATAATAAATAAAAACACAACATTATCCCCATTTGCCTGTTTCCATAGAAACTTGTAAAGAAATCGAACGCAGAATCCAAAAATGCAATAATATATAGGGCGTTCCATTAAAAAAAAAAAAAAAATTCTTTATTGTATCGTTTTTTGACAGGTCCTGTATAAAAGGAAAATATTTTCGAAATTTGCCTCCTAAAGTAGCGTGTAAAACTGCACAAAGGATTTTTGAGAAAAATCCCGAATGAGGCCGTACGCGTCTGACCCGCGCTCAGCGCACGACCCGGTATGTGACACCTCAAATCTCACGATTTTTGACATATTTACAAATATTGCGTGCGTCATAGTTCGACGGTGGAGCTCTACAAACGTACCACGAAGACAATACGACCGATGTGGTCAGTGGCGGACATCGATTTTTTCATTGTCATGGACTGTCTCGGTCCATTGATTTATTGCGTTTACGGTCGACATTTTTCGTGGAAAATGAGGCACACTGAAGAAGGACGATGCCGAGTTTCGTCGATTTATGTGAAATATGGGAAAAACGCTTCGAAAGGTTTTTGTTATTATTTTTTTATTTTCTAAACAGAAAAAGCGTTTATTTTTCGGGCCTAGGGGAGCGCATGCTCTTGTGCAACCTAACAGGAATACACGTGGCGGGAAGGCGTTTGAGAAGACTGAAAAAAAAAATGCGAAAGACAAAATTTTTGAAAAATCAAAAAGGCAAAAAAAAAAACAAATGCAAAAAACGAAATCTCTAAAAAATCAAAAAAGCAAAAAACACAATTTTTCAAAATCAAAAAACAAAAAAAAAGCAAAAACTAAATTTAAAAAAAATCAAAAAATCAAAGAAAAAATTTCGAAAAAAAAGTAAGGAGGGATCGGTGAATCCCAAAGTAATATGGGCAAAATCCTAGTGCCTTTTTGCACATTTGAAGTTTGCAAACGAATCAAGTTAGAGGCCTATTACACGAAGTCTCAAAGAAGGAACCAAATGGAAGCTTGCAAGTTTGCAGCTGTGCAAAAACGGACAGATATTCATGTTCGAAACAGATCAAGATTCTGTAACTGCACGTCAAATCGCTTCAGGGATAATTCAAATTTCTAAAAAAAAAAAAAAAAAAAAAAAAAAAAAAATTATGGGCAGATGATCGGGGGGGCATTCTCTGAGAAATTCAAAGATATTTCCCACCTTTCCAAATTCGAGGAAAAATGCTTTGTTCCCTAGATAGAAGATGATAAAAGTTTTTCACGAAACTGACTAAAAGCGACGCCACTGCCTGCTCCTAATCTCCTCCTCATTGACAGCCGGACTCCTTCGAAAAAACACCAGGACTATTTTTTTTTTGTTGAATCGCCCCCATCAACCACGCGATTTCGCAAACCTTTCGGGCTTCCCCCATCGCATAACTGTGTAATCTGACGCTTCGAAATGGCCCCATGGGAAATAGTCCGGGGGGTTCGAGTTTGGGGATCTAGCCGGCCCTAAGTGAGGTGCGCCACGACCAACCCGGCGAACTCCGCAAGTTTCCATTGAAAATTCGCGTGAAACCCCACTAAAATCCCCTGGTGCTCCGTCGTGCACGAACTACAGGGCGTTTCTGGGTGCCAGTGGTGCGTCTGCGAGGACTTGGGGAAGCGACCGTTCGGAAGAGTTGCGATAAACTGCGCCTGCAAGCCTTTCCGACAGAAATATCGGTCCAATTAGCTAATCACCCGCAATTCCAGCTGAAGTGTTTAACGAAAATTGGTGTTGAAAATTACCTTCAAGTGCTTCGTATGGATTTTCTTCGGCCCATGCACGATTGTTATGCAAATTTCTCTTATTGCTTTTCTCGGGAAATTTGCTTCATCGGTGAAAAGAATCAACGACGGTAGCTGGGAAATTTGCACCAACGTGTGCAGAAGCCCCTGGCAAAGGGAAATCCTCAGGGACAAATCGGCAGGAAGAGGAACCCGAACGCGTCGTAGGTGGTACGGGGACAACGCACCTTTCCTAAAGTCGTCGAAGGACCGGGCGTTCTTAGATTTTCTCGGAGAATAGCCCCCTAAATTGTTGCCCAACATTTCGGGGGCACCCTGTGTGTCGTCGAATTCGCAGCAAAACGCAGAATTTGAGTATGTACAGAAATAATGCGTAATTGCTCCTCAAAAAACGCAACGTTGGGTCGGCGCGCGTTCGCCGAACGCCCCGTATAAAGCCGCTGGTCATTTTGAAAAACTGCATGAACTCCGAAGCACTTTTCGTTAAGAAAAAATGTCTACTTCACCACACCGAAAAGTTAGAGGGGGGAGGGAGTTTTCGCGCGAACACCCTGTATATTTTCGATGGCGGTCGCCTGTCCGCCGAGTCGCGTCAGCGTCTTACGGACCCAAGGGAGGGTTGACACTTAACCAAAACCGATCATTCCTCAGGGGGGTTTAAAAGACTTTTAGGGCGAAATTTAGCGGGTTTTTGTGCATGCAAAACTCGATCTCACCAGTGGCGGGTAACTCCGGACTACGCCGCGGCGCGAAATTAACGCGCAATTCGCGCTGGTAGCGTGAAATTACTCCTCTGTCACTCGCAAAACTCTTTTCTCACTTTTTCGCATATTTCATTCACGAAAAAATAACGGTAGAGCTGCGTTCCCAAATTCGCCGTACGATATTCGGCTTGGGGACGTCGTTTTCAAGAAAGTTGCTATTAAAAACAATTCTTTTGCTGGACAGAAGTATGGACGACCGTGTGGCGTCGCCGCTTGTTGGACATTTTACACGAAATACGTCACAGAAAAAGCATTTTTTTGGCGTTACACGGTCCAAACGTCACGTGGTGGCCGCAACCAAAGAGACGTTGCAAACACGTTGAAGATCGGCCGAGGGGCCGTGTCCGAAATTTTATCGAAATTCGGGGACACAAAAGGCGGTCTAACACCTGGACGTCCGGGAAAAGCGAATGCCGCCACCGATCGAGGGATTAGAGAAACGTCATCTGCAGGTCCTCCAGGATTACGAGGCAAAAAGTCACTAACAACAGTGACGTCAACATAACCGATGGCACTGCACACGGTCGGTCGGGCGAAATGGAACTGGTAGGAAGAGTTGCACCGAAGAAGCCTCGAAGCTCTCAGGAGATCGGAGGAGCCAGACTTGAAGCTATTCAGGAACGTCCGTTCTGGCCCCCTTCAAAGCGGAGGAACGTCCCCTTCGATGATGAAACCAAAGTCAATATTCCCATTCTGGGAGAAGTTCAGTTCCTCGACCTGCGGGGATCAGGTCGGGTCCCGACCATCGAAAACCAACAGTGAAACGCGGTGGCGGCAGCACGGGGAGGTTCTCCTCTGTCCGGCGTTGGACCGCTGGTGAAAGTTGACGGAGTTACGGATCGATTTCAATGTAAATCATCCTCATCCTTGAGGACCACATGCAGCCGTTTGCCGATGAAGATACGCCCTTACTTCGGCGCTTCCAGCAGGACGACGACCCTAAACATTCATCCCCGTCGGCTGAACGATAACGACATCCCCGTGTTGGAGTGGCCGTCCCAGTTGCCGGATCTCAACCCAATTGAGCATCTCTGGGAACACTTAAAGCGAAAAATCCGAGACAGGAACGTGTCCAATCGGGACGAGTTCTGGAACGTCCTGCAGGAAGGATGGACGAAGATTCCCATTTTCCGTTTGGGTGAGGGTTTAATCGATTCCGCGAACCGTCGATGTCAGGCCGTTATCGACTCGAAGGGATGTGCCGCAAGGAGTGTTAAAAAAATTTCAAGTTTTGCATTGATCATAATGGATTCCACGAAGTGTCCCGTTCTCGTGTCCGGCATTATTTATTGTTTTTATTTATTTTTTTGCATTCGCCGAAACGACCTGATCTGTTTTTGTTTACAATGTTGTTAAACACGTTTATTTTTCGATAATCGACCATTTCGATGTGAAGCCACGATGCATTTCAAGCTTTCGCCCGCAAACGTGCCACATCCGTGCCCCCGAAGGGACCTCTTGACACCTTCGGACGTGTCCGAATGTTGGTCAAAAACTCATCTTTTTTTTTTTTTCAAGATAGAGAAATCGTCATTTCACGGTCCGTCCATCTAATCCCTTCAAGATCGAAGGGTGCACAACAAGCCGGGGTAGCAAACCGAGCAAAAGATGACGCGAGCCCAGAAATAATAAGAGACGAGGGTTTGCTTTTCGTGTTTGTTTGGGACGAAGCTCATGGGAAAACGAAAAACCGACTGTCTTCAAACGAGCAGGCTTTTTCCCAGAGGGGCCTTGGGGGGTCCATTTCGCCGAGTTGCCCCTTTCGATACATCTTTATGGCCCGAACCGGGGAGGTGGAACTCTCCCATTCGCCCCACTTATCTAATACATATTTCATCAACTCGCAAACGGGCTCAACGTGAACTTTCAGTTTGCAGATCGATCGCTAACCGGAAGTGTAAATTCTGACCGAAATTTCGTAACGCCGATGGTAATTCGTACGTCGACGCCGAACGTGGCCCCAAGACCACAATCGAACGGTCAATCGGGGCGAACGTCGAATAATTTCGAAAAATCCGACGCAGGGTCAACGAATGATCGACCAACGGCGAAATGGCAACATCGCAAAACTCCTCGAGTTCAATCGATCCGTGACAGCGACGTCAAGTGTCCGTCAAACGTGCTGTCAAATCGATCGAGAAGGTTCGGATTCCGCCCATCTCACACGGCTCTTGTGCGAAATCGCGACGACGAAATCTGCGTGCGGTCCAAGCGAAATCTAACCGATCTAAGTGGACACTCGCCCGTTGCCGATGACATTTGTACGAAGTGACACGTTAAGTCTGTCATCAGTCTATCGAACAGGCGACAGATTGATGTCAAATTGCAGTTTACGTCTGTTGGCGACAGATGTGTCACGTTAAAATTTGCGAAATGGTGCAGCACATGTTGGCGACGACCTCCTTGATCATCTGACTAGATGATCAAGGAGGTGCCCGTGAAATTGGGGTATTTAAGTTTGCATCGAAGCTGTTTGCAATCAGGATTTCAAGTTAATCCGGGTTAGTTCGGGCCAATCCCGAATGGTGGCACGTCAAAATCCAAAGCTGGTCGAAGTATGTGAGAGATCCGGGAAAGGAAGTTCTTGTGAAATCTGCTTATCCCGGGCTCGCTCTGAAGGGTTTCTTAAGTTCGAGAACGTTCAGCGTCAAAGTTCATCCGATTCTGGTGAAAGCTCGCTGGGAGGGAGGGCGGGGCGGAGGCAGGGAGGGTGAGGAAGGGAGAGGGGGTAAGAGAGAAAGAGGGAGGAGGTAAGAGAGAAAGAGAGGGAGGGGAGTGCGAAAACATTCGATGACATAATGAAAAGGTCTGATCACGTGAGTTTAGTGACATTCGACCGGCATACAAACCTGAATTCGGCATCTCAAACGGTTCCCGAGATATCGTCAAAAAACTGAGAAAAACAAACTGTTTTCTTGACACTTTGTATCTCGGAAGCGGCGCGTTTGCGGACCCGCGTGGACAGGAACTTTTTTTTTGTTGTAACGAGCCCAATGCGCACGCCTCTTCGTTTTCCGACACGCGTTACGAAACACCCTGTATCCCTAAGTTCAAGAAAGTTCTACGTCAAAGTCTGTCCGACTCTGGTGGAATTTAAATGGCCGGGTGAGAGAGAGAGAGAGAGAGAGAGTAAGACAAAGGGGGAGAAAGAGGGTGAGACAGAATGAGAATGAGACAGAGGGGGAGAGAGAGAGTGAGACAAAGGGGAAGAGAGAGATAAAAAGAAAGGTAGAGGGAAGGAGACAGAGAAAGACATAGGGAAGGAGAGAGCAAGACAGAGAGGGAGAGAGAAATTTATGCGAAATCAGTTGGCCACATAATAGGAAGGCTCGATCACGTGACTTTAGTAAAACCAAACGTGTACGTAAAGTCACATTATAACTTTCCCCCTTGCACAAGTGAAAAAAAGAGATTTGTCAAGGGGCCTCTCTACGTATTGTCGGGGTGGAAAGTGGCACTTTTCCCCCCTGATAGTGTAAGGGTATCTATTGTTTTCTTTGGTTTTATCTGAATGATTGTTGTTGTTGGTCTCTGCGGCCGCATCATCCGCAAAGCGCGAGCGTGGCCGATCGATGCGGTGGCCGGGTGGTGGCCCTGCGTCGGCATTCATTCGGTCACGGCCGTTGCTCCATTTTCCGCACTCTTTCTCTCCTTTTCTCTTTCACTACCTCCTCCTCCGCTTCTTCGGCCATTCAAGCTTACCGCCGGTTTTACATCATTCACTCCCCACAGCTATCTGTCCCGTTATTCGAATTTGTTTCTCGATTTTGCCGCCATCCCCCAAGGGGGACCGAACGTTTCACCCAAAAAAAAAAAAAAATTCTCTTTCGCCTCCCCCCGTTACGTCGTTCCAGAAACCCAGAGAAATGTCGGACGAAGTCGCGACGGTGAAGCTTAAATCCCTCGACAGCTTCCGGTCTGCGAGCCGGACGATTTGACGAGCACCTGTCGATTGGGTTTTACGAAAAATTGATTAAAAAATCAAATTTTACCGCCCCTGGTCGGTGCGGTTAAGTTCTCCGAACGCGCCCGTTGAAGGATGCGTGACAACCGGACTGTCAAACTTCATATAGAGTTTTGACGGCGCCGCCACCTTGAGCTGTCACATTTCGCGGTTGAAAGTGACTTTCGACAGCTCGCGACGAATCAAATTCTAATGTTTGGTAAGTGGACTGGAAAATGCTCGTTGTATTGACAGAAACTTGGCAACGCATTGAGGCGTAAGTTTTACGATGTGTCGAGCAATAATTCTATTATTGAGAGGTTTCATTACCGGCGTTATTATTAGATTTTTGCCGCACTCGAAGTGCAATAAATTTTTGAACATGGAGCGACCGCGACAGTGAAACTGGAAATCGAACCAACTTTCGTTGGGAAGCGGCGAGAATGTGCCTCGCCAGCCTTGAAATGCCCGTCGCCTCCGCAACCTGCCCCTATTGCGTGGGTATTGAAATTCAGGGCGAAGAAGTCAATGTCGAAGGGTAACGAAATCAGCGTGAGGGGACAGGACATGCGAGCCTGCGGGACTTGAGGAAAAACCGAAGTAGCCGCGGAGGACATCGGGGTTGTTGCAAGAAAATGCGACAGGGAGGGGAAAAATCGAGTAGAGAAATGGGAAAAACTATTTAAAACAAGGAAAAAAAGGGAAAAAAAAGAAGAAAAAAAGAAAAAAACTTTAAAAAAAAAGGAAAAAAAGGGAAAAAAAGAAAAAAACTTTAAAAAAAAAGGAAAAAAAGGGAAAAAAAAGAAGAAAAAAGAAAAAACTTTTAAAAAAAGGAAAAAAAAGGGAAAAAAGGAAAAAAAAGGGAAAAAAGGAAAAAAAAGGGAAAAAAGGAAAAAAAAAGGGAGAAAAAGGGAAAAACAAGGCAAAAAAAGAAAAACAAGAAAAAAAAATGGAAAAAAATGTGAAGATCCTTTATGACACATAACGTTTTCCTCATTGTCATGAGCCACGGGACCCTTTCCGGAGTTTCGCGTTCGGCCCTACGCGATCCCCCCCATGAAATACGTCACGGCCAAACACACACACACACACACACACACGCACGCACGCACTCACACGCACAAATCATTTTCCGCGAACGCAGAATTAGATCTAAAGGAGCTTTCAATGAACGCTCAACACATTTCAATTTTCATCCGTTAATGACAACGAAACGGAGCCTTTGTATCGGATATCTGCGTGAATATCTGCCTCAATTCTATATACCAGGCAGGGAGAAAGGACAGATAAGGGAGAAACGGGACAATAGGTGCTTCTAAAAAGGAATGCTGTGTCATTAGCCGGGCCCGTTCGAAGCGATTCCCAAACGAAGACGGCAATGGGTTAATGGGATAAGCCAAAACGGAATGGGAGGGGGGAGGAGGAGGAGGAGGAGGAGGATGTGAGGGGGGGGGATTACCGCACGTGTACTTGCGAAGAAAATTTAGTAATTGGAAAGTACAGTTTTCCACTCGTTTTGCACTGTCTAATCCTCCTCCCCCCCTCCCGCCAAATCCGGCCGCGTAGAGCCCCGTTTTCGACGCTTGAGCCAAAACTCCCACACAAACTTTCGGCATTAACTTTACGTTGACAAATGCACGGGAGTAACTCTCGGCTCCCCCAATGTACTTTGCTCGCGGTGCCCCCTGGATGTTTATCGAAGACGTTAACTAACGTATCCGACGCGGCAACGTCAAAGCGCGAACCAGAAGTTGATTAATATTTTGATTATGCAACGTGGAACACGATCGATCATGTAGTTACAATGATGTTGGATTTGGGGAATTCGTAACGTTCAGGTGGGTCAGATTCAGGCACAGTGCCAAGCCCCAATCGATACGTATCGCAGGTTGTGTTGGGGGAGCAGCTCGGCGTTACACGTAACAGGTGATCCGAGAGCTGACCGGGTCAGAGTCGAGAATTCGGAATAATGTACCCGGTATTGCGGTCCCTAACAAGCAACCGGATTTTCGGGTTAACGTTTTGGTTAAAATCGAGAGTGACGAGGAAAGGCCCGCGCTCGGCCCCGTAAAATTGTCGGCGCACTAGGCCCCGAAGCGGCCGTCGCCATGGCAACTAGTAACGTCTCCGTTTGAAAGCTGTCGCGTCGGGCACGGGAAAAACGCGGGCCCGTCCAGAAAACAACCGTTTCGGACGGGAAGTCGGAACGGACACGTTTCGGGGAAAGTGTCAATTTAGAACGCAGCCGGCAGCAGTTCTGCATTGTCGGAGTGCGCGAGCGGCGGATCGCCTCGCACAGCTGCGTCCGAAAATGATCGGTTTCGGTCCGCCGGGCTCGAGATTTCAGAAATGTCGCCGCTTTTCGGGCGTCATTTTTTTTCCAGCGGCGTCGCGCGAAATTCGCCTTGGGGGGGGTGCGATTCGCACAAAATTCGACCGTTTCGTCGCACTCGGTCTCATCGTCCTCGGTGAAATTTCCCACTTTCGTGTCTCGTAAATTAATTTTTCTCTCTTTATGGCTGAAACGTTGTTCGATGCTTATCAAATAACACTTTCTTTATTCGCTGACCTCGTAAATTCGAGCCGCCTCGCGTGCATTCTTATCGTTGTCTGCATTTGCGTTTAGCCAGTTTTTTCAGTTATTAACTGGGAGCAGACACGCCCCGAGTAAAGCGCGATGAGAAGCCAATTTGGCCGTCAAAATAAAAATTTATTCGCTTTTATCCCGCGAACGGGAAGAGGCCGCTCCGGATTACACGAACTTCCATTTAAATCCAATTTCAACTTTAATGCAGGAAAATTCGTTTTGTGTGCGATGCACCTTGCTGGCTTCTTCCAACTTGAAGAGCCCTTTTTCTGTATTGTGCAAGGTGATAAATCAATACAGCCTCCCTTTCGCCCTTAATTTACTCAGGGAGGTCGATAGTTGCCGAATTTATTCCCTTTGCCACTGGAGCAGAGGACAGGGGCGGCGCGGGGCCCCACCTGACCCCGGCTTTGACATCGTACCTCTGAACTGCGAACAGTAAATCGGGCGTCTTGGCGCGATTTAAATAATTGAACGCGGTACCCCTCGTGCAGGGGAACTTTGCCGCGAAGGGAGGGAGGGATCGCGCACGGAACGACCCCGCCGCCGTTCCCCGGGGAAGTCCGGAGGTGTCCCGCGGATCCCCGCTCGTGGGCGTTTTGGAGCCTCTGATCTTTGCACGTGCGAAATTGCGCAAGAAACGTGCACTCGAAACGAGAAAAAGTACGGGACGTCCGCGGCGCGATTTCGAAGTAAACAACAACAAAAAATAAAATAATAGAACATGTGTTGTGTTGGCTTGGCAGCGGGCCCGACTCGAAAGGTCCGCGGTACGCCAATGACATGGTTAGCGCGGCTTTTAATTGCAGTGGCGGGAAGTGGCGGCTTTGAGGTCCCCGATAATCGGGAACAAACAGGGAGGGTGCAACCAAGTGTCCCTCGGCGTTTCCTCGGAACGCTCACGTGGTCGCCACGTTGCTCGCCGGCCCGTGCCGGCGCGGTGCGCGCCACCAACTGCGCAGCGGGAGATCTCCCAATGTGAAAGAAACAAAAACAGATCGGTTTAAAATCATTTCCCCGAAAATCTTATATTTCCGAAACTGCGAAGCTCCTTAAAAATCCGAGGGCGAATATGTCGCCCCTGGTCGCGCGGGGACGTACCGCGCCCCGGCGCCGCACGGGAAATTCAGTACTCCGAGACGTAACTCGAGTAGCTTCGTCGTCGCTTTCCCATTCTCCGGGAAAAGCGACGGGAGATAAACAGGAATACGAAAGTTTGCTCTTTCCCGAACACGTTTTTCATTATTTGTTTACTAAATAGATTCCGCGTGAGATCATTAGTCACGATCCAATAAAAGATTCGTCTCTATTCGAGCCCCGACATAGGCGTCCTGGTAAATATTTGGCTCAACTTTTCCACTTAAAAGAATTGAGATTCCGCTCGTCTGAACGTCGAAAAGCGTTATTTAGCGATTTCTCCCTCGGTGGTTGCCGACCAGTGACGTGCCCGAATTCGAAGCGGACGTACGCCGGTTTCGCATCGAGTAACGGCGACATTTTCCTATATATATATATATATATATATATATATGTATATGTATCGATTGAAGCCTTAGAACGGTGAAACCTGAACTAATTAGATAAAAACTGCGGAGCGCCTCGCCGCCCCGGGGCTCGTTGAGTGACTCCCCGGCGACTTGCAAAAACACGTCAAAATTTCGCCCATTCTGCCTCATTGCGTCCGGACCGATTCGAGCGAGGAGGTCCGCTTCCCACGTTCCACCAGCGCGGGAGCGAGCGCTTCCATTTCCCGATTCCGGAACTGGGCGCTCGGGAAAAAAAAAAATGGAATTTTTGGAAAAGCGGAAATTGCGGCGATGTGAAAATTCGAGGCGGCGCCCGTGAGGAGGAACGAGGCCCGCGATGACTGCGGAGGAGGACGGGACCGGATCGACGTGAGAGGAGTTCTTCGACATTGATCGGGGACGGATTTGGGGCGCGTCGTACCCCTTTATGGCTCGAGTCATGCCGGAATGTTGTGTAGCTAATTACTGAGAGCGCCGAATTGATTGCTATTAATTACGATCAATTAGCCGTGTCGCCATGCACTGTTTGGCTGATTAAAAGCACCAAAAAGGAAGGAAAACGAGCGCATTTCGTCAATTGCTACGTGGAAATTATGGAAAATTCGCAGTCGGAGGTTGCTTCGGATCGTCCTTCCGGAGCTGGAGCGAGAAGGGTCGCCCCGATAATTGTCACCTTTTATGTCGCAGGCCTCACCTGGGGCCCATTAAAAAAAAATAATAAATAAATAAAAAAAAAAAGCTGAAAGACGACAAATTCCCCCTTTCCTTGCTAAGTGTTCGATATCGATAAGTCGTCGATTAGTCGTTGCGTCTACTTCCTCGCCGCGAATCGATCGTCATCGCTCCTCCCTAAGCGCGCTATCGACGGTACCGCGGAGATGTTGCATTTGAGGAACTCGAAGTTTGACCATAACGACCATATAAAACCAAATATTAACGAGGCAAATTGTGTTACCTGGAGCTATTTTTAGGCTCGGATTGACCTTTGAATTGCCCCGGTCTAATGTGAACTAAAATACATTACCTGTTTGGTTTTAATGAGGACTGTTATTGGCGTTTCTCTCTAGCCTGACGCACCCGAAACGGAAAAACTTTCCTTCGGAGGAATCCTCACGTGAATCACCGTTCTACATTGCCATCGGGGCCCCGATCCGAGGGCAATGGGTAAATAATACCTTGGATAACTGAGTTAATGATCCATTCGAAACGTCCCGGAGGCACGGTAGCTGTTTCGGATCGTTTAAAAATGGCAGGAAATTATGAATAGAACTTTCCTGACATTCATGCCCAATTGCATTCGCCCATTGAAATATCGTTGCGAAGGAGTTTTCCTCTCCGTTTTAAATGCTAACGGAGTTCCGCGTTTAACGAGCCACTTAAGGGTACCTACGTTTCCACCACGGCCGAAGGAGGGAGAAGGAGGAGGGCAAGAGAGAGATGGGGGGGGGGGGGAACAATTCATCACCGGACGAATATAAATAATATGAAGCCATCATGTACGTGAGATGAATATAAAGCACATTTGCCGGGGAGGAAACACGTTTCGGGGGTTGAATTACCATTTTTCGGTGAAGCACTTTTCGTTTTAACCTAAATTTCAATAAAGACGCCGAAACTGCCCTCCCACCGTAATTTCCCGGCGAACCCGCGGCGCCCCAAATCTCCATTTTTTTTTTCTCCCCACGAGATAATCTCCGCAACTTCCGTTCTAGCCGCACGCCCCTGGCCTCGATGACATTGAAAGATGGCCATCGGCAACTGGTCGCAAGCTACTTTTCCGCTGGAGACCAGGGGCGCGACTCGAGCCCCCCCTCCCCCCCCCCCACCCCCCCAACTACCCAAAGGAAAAAACTGAGGCTCTCTCAGGCCGACAGCGGGGAGATTCTCGGGCGGTTGACCGGCGCTCGCAAAACTCCAACTGGACTATAGGTCGCGACGCGCGCCGGCCGATTTGCGGCGATTAGAGCCAAATGCAATCGGCTAATCGAGTGCGCAAACTCGCGGGTCGCGCCGACGGCGAGCGACCGACGCGACGCTCCGACCCACAAAGGGGGGCGCGCGACGCACGTCCGAGATCGAAGAGCTGGTGTCCCGTTGGTGCGCGAGTGGCGGAAGTTCCACGCTCACCTCCCCTCGGCCTGCCGCCCCCGGTTGGAGGTGCGGACTGTAAAAGGAGCAGCGGCGTGTCCAACCGCTCTCGGCCTGCGTTAACTATGGCGAAACAATGTCGCGGCGGAAGGGGCGCCCCTCGGGCCCCCGAGAACGAGGACGGAAACCTGTTTAAGGCAGTCGCGCAAGAAATGAAGACGAGCCCTTGTTGACCTCCGAAATCGCCCAAAGGCTCTTTGAACTGTGCGCACATGAGGCCTTGATTGCCCTCTATCGAGAGCGAAAGGCTAAATGAAGTCGAGAGAAAAATAGAGGAAACAAATATATATATTATATATTACATACATATATATATATATATATATATATATATATATATATATATGTGTGTGTGTGTGTATGTACGTTTGTGAAATATTTCCACGTTACAATTCCTGGATTTAATTTTCGTGGAGGAGAATTAAAACCTGGAACGGGGATATTACTGTCGACCATAAAACGATGGAGGACACTTTGCCATTAGAGTTTTATTTAATGGAAAGCACCGCTTGGATTCATCGACAAGTCACGGTCGTTCCGTAACCGGTCCTGGGTGCATATACAGAGGGAAGAGGAGTTCAAATTTTTAACCGAGCCCCAACGTGACATTTAGCTTGATTACCTGTGACAGGAGCCTCGATGTCGATCATGGTTTTCTCTGCGCGCAGCAGCTGCGCGCCCTCGTTGATGATGCGCAGTGCGGCCGTCTCATCGATGCGCCCCTCGAGGATGAAGTGCTGCTTCAATACTTCCGGTTTCGGTTTGGCGGTCTTCGGATCGAACACCTCGGCCACCGTCAATTTATGGCTCGGCGGGAAGGGTACGGCTGAAACAAACATGGAAATTTTTAAGTCTCCACCGGTTTTCCGGGGCGTCGACGCGTTGCGGGAATGGACAAGCGAAAAAAAAAAAAAAAAAAAAAAAAGAGAGGGGGGAGGACGAGACCCGCAGCTCCCGTCGGTCGCGACGGGAGACCTGAGAGGCGCTGGAGCGCGCGGCGTTGCGTTCGAAAAATGGCCGGCCGGCAATCCACGCTTGACGGGCCCGTCAAAACCTGCCCGACTACGGGAACAAAAGCGCAACGCTGCGTTGCCGGCTCCTTAAAGTGACTCAATGCCGATTCGTTGCTTGTCGCGCGCGCACGCACACGTACTCAACGAAGGTTTAAGCTGAACGAATCCTGACCAATCCAAAGTAATAATAATAACAAGCAGCTATTACAAGCGGCTTATCTCGCTCGTCCTTTGAAACTTCGAGTTGGACGCAGACTAATCAGTAAGCACATAATAAAACGTGTCGTAATCGAGTCATAACCAGAGGTTTAAATAAGTTCTATCTGCGTTACGTGTGTATGTAGATGTATTAATTGTTTACATTCCAAACAACGCTGTAGACGCGAGACAACTCGATAATGAGCCTTGAGAGTTCTGAAATAAGGTCGCACTGTATAAGATGTTGCTTCCAGTCAGTAGTCATATTCGAGTGATGTAAGGAACCAGTGAAACCGGATCAAAACACGGTTAAACATATGAAAATTATCCCACTATGTATGCAAATATTTACACATTTACGGCGGAATGTTTCAACCGAATGACGTCACACGTGTATAATGCACATATATATATATATATATATACATATATATGTATACATGCATGTTTTTTTTTTATAATGATTCGATAAGAACCTAGATAAGTGATAGTCCTCGTGCAGAAGAGTCGTACTCGATTCGAGAAATCTCACTTCACACTGGGCGTTTCCGAAGTCGGAGTCGTCCCTCGACCAGCGAATTGGGCCTCGAAAAATCAGGTTTTTTCCTCTGGCGCCGCGGCGGAATGTCAACGTCAACGGCGACGCAGGGCGGCAAGGGAGAACCGAAATTCGTTAATGATTGCCCAACAGCCGGAGACGTTTCAACGAAACGCCCGTGGGCGTCGGTGACGGTCGGGTCGCGCTCGAATTGTGTTTTCGACATTTCGAACTCGAACAGGACCCAATTTCGGGGGCGCAGGGATTCGATTTCGATTTTTTTTTTTTTTTTAATTTTCACTCGAAAACCGTGCGCCGTCCGGTTTGCACGCGCGCCGCTGGCGAGCCCGAAAACAATTTTACTTATCGGAGAGCCCTCCCCCACCGCCGCACGCGGCTACTGACACCTGCTAAAATTCCGCCCAACGATCTCAAGTGGTTCGGCGATTGCTAGTAAATCTCCATTTTTTAGAGTATAACTTTGACAGCCCGCGTCTCCGTTGACCTTCGCGCTCCGGAGGAACGCCGAAGAGGGAAGTCTCACTTTCCGAAGCTCCACCCGCTGGCGACCCCAACTTCGGAGTCGCCCTGTGTAGTATAGGCACCCTGTCCGCCCTGTCATCGGTAAACCAAACAAATCGCCGTGCGTGCGACGACACGAACGCCGCTGCGTCCTCGCCAAGTGCCCAACGGGTCGGAAACGGAATATTCCAGCCGGAGTGTCTGAAAATCGACGTCCATCTTTGACATCCCCTCGGAATTCAGGCCGCACTGGCACGTGGCGCCGCGTTGCCTTCGTTCCGAAAATTGGTTCGACATTGACAGAAACGTGAAGCGGCCACCCGGGTCAACGTTGCCAAATTTACTGGGAACATTGAGGCGCGAGGAGGACGCGCGCTTAAATCGGAGCTTCTCCCGTTCGAGTCATTCCTCCGGGGTTTTGTCGATGCCACACGTTCAACGATCATCAAACGATGACGTGTCGCATGAAATTCATTTACAACGTGAATTTACTAAACAACATGATACAACATCTTTTCGTGGAAACTTTGATATTCGTTGTAGATGCAATTAGCCTTTCGGAGGCAACAAAATACTATAAATTCCCGCTCGGCGTAACTCCCGGCTTGAACTATTCTCAATAGGAAGAAGGGAAACTTTTTAAACGATTAATAACGTCCCTTTTGAACTTATGGAGCGAGATAAGGGAAAAAGACAACTTTGCATAGAATCGGCCGGTACGAAGTTTACTCGAATCTTTCGCGAGTTTAAACAAGTTTCCCGGAATATAGCCGCCGCGCAGCAGGATTATCTGCGATTCCTCATAATGCTGCAACTTCTTAGCCGGAGCTATATTTATGAATAAGGAATTAGGAGATAACAGAATGAAGTTGTCTGTCTGCACTTTGCAACAACACGAAATTGCTTAAGGAGATATTAAATTTGTAACTACGGAGATGGGGGAAAAACGATGACCTTCCCTTCTAAAGGAAAATACCCGTTACATAACATCTCGCCACGATCGCGTCGTTTGTGGTCCATCGGCCCCGCCCTTCGCTGGGACCGAGTCTCTCCCGTCACGCCTCAAAACGCGGCCTTAGTCCAGTTCGCGGTCCGCTAACTCCGCCCCCTCCGCGAGATCTCGCGCTAGGTGAGCGTGGTCCGCAGTACCGCCAGCTGGTTTTTCATTGGCTGTCTACGCGAGTTGACGTTTGAACGGCTCCGCCCGCGCGTGAGGTTTCCCACTGCAAGCGGCACGCACGCACACGCATCGGCTGCACAAGTGGATGTGGTTGTGCGACCCCTTTTTCGAAATCGGTACGGTGGCGCGAATGAGCCCAAAATTCGTTCGTGTTTTGTGGTTTTTTCGTTCGGAGCCTCACGCGCGGAACGGCCGCAAGCGAATTTTCGTCAAGAGCACGCCGTTGTTGACGTTTTTCTTTTCCCTTGCTTCGGCGGACCCGATACCAAAAAATGCGTGGGCGTGGCCTTTCGTTTGTAGCCGATGCACGCCTAAAAATAGATTTTATTTCTATCGTTGTTTTAACTATTATACACGCCGCGGGCATTCTTTCAAGGAAAACCGAAGTCATGACGGGACATGATGATGACACGACGGAATAATTGTTCGTGGTGGTACGAAATTTTGCCACGAACACGAGGAATAGACGCAAAACAGGAAGCTCGAGTTTCGTGACCTTTCTCGCGTTCCCCATTAACATTGAATGGGAAATGAGCAACGATTGTCTTGCATACCTACGGAGTCGGCAAAAAAGTTCCTCTGTTCCGTTCCCAGTTCATGCTAGGGTACCGTGCCAGGTACCAGCCGGCCTATAGATCACGTGACGAAGTTATCGTTACCGCCGTAAAGCTTTTATCAGAAATGGAGCGGCACCTCGCGACTTTCCGCACGTGGAGAGCACACACGACCCGTCGGGCTTTCCTTTATTCTCGCAAGCGAGCTTGAAAGTGTGCTGAACGCACGGAGTCTCCCCAAGTTAAATTGCGTTACGCTCTAATGCCGCATTACGGGCCCTAGAACACTTCGTTTCTGAGATTTAAGGGCCCGAAGTTTCAATTTTTTTCTCAGTACTTTTCCCTGCGGACAGCCCACGGGACGTCCAGCGGAAGATTGGACGATAAGTCGCCTTTTTGGGGGGCACTTTGAGGCTGCACTGTCGGTTCTAGATGCGATAGTTTTTTTCCTCGGAGATAGCGCGGGGCTCTCAACGCACAACAACATTCCCCCCCCCTCCCTCCGGGAGGGGGGGGGGACCACGTCGTTCACGATTTTGGCTGAAAATTCGGCGTAATTCCAGCTCCATTCGCGTGCGAGGCGTTGCGCCCGGACAGGGCAAGGGAAAAAAGCGAAATAAAAAGAGAGTGGAGCAACAGGGGTGGCACTTATGCAAAAGTTCGAAATGGATTTCTCGTCGGGATCATCTCAGATTATCTCCGATGCTTTCGGAACTTTCTCCAATCTCCTTGGATTTCTCGGAGTCGCGCGGAACGCCTTAGGACTTCCGCGGATCCTTCCGAGCCTCCTCCTCCTCCTCCTCCTCCTCTCCGAGCGCAGAACCTCCTCAGTGAGCGACCGTCTCAGTTCGCGTGGGCAGGCCCTTGAGTCGCAACTGCACGACTGGCCCTCGGCCATTTTACATGGGGACTTGGCGAATTTCGGCGATCGCGGAAGAAAACTGCCGGCGGGTGGTGGGCCGCGAACGTGGGTCGTTGATTAAGCCATTTGCATTTACTATCAAAACATCCGAACGAGAAATAGATAACAGCTGATGGATTAATCTAAGACCTGCCTCGGATAACTCAACGCCTACTTAACGTTTCTTTTTAATGATCATCGTCGCGAGAGAAACCGTCAGGCCGATAGTTTTTCCTCCACTAGGACCCCGTGGGTTTTCCCACAGCCAAAATACCATGAAACCGGAACAAGGGCGACATTGAAGGTCGCCTATTACAGGTGTACAAGGGTGGCGCTCCGCGAAGGCGTCTTTCACCATAAATTGGGGCAACCTGTTACATTGGACTAAAATTCCGTCGAATGTTTATAGGTCAATATCGGCGCCGCCGTGTCAGATAACCTAAACCAGCGGCGGACAAATAATGCCTTAATGAGACGCAGGTGAGGAGCGTACGATAAAAACGGACAAAAACCGCTCGAAAAAAAAAATAAAAAAGAAAACGTTGAACGTCGTCCAAATGTATTTTAGGTTTTTATGTCAATAATAAACATTGCAGGAGGCCAAAACTGGCAACGGTGTATGTCGCAGAGCGAGCACCGATTGACAGTTGTTGGCCGCTCGGACTGCGGGACAAACAATAATTTCGGCAACTTGGGGGGCTCCTGCGAGTACCCGGTGCGATCGCCCCCGGAACCGCAGGGGGGCCGTATTGTCGAAAGCGAGAAAACGGCACCGGAATCGATAGCTCGTCATGGCGCCTAGAAAATCAATTGTGCGCGAAGCCGTCCCAAGTTGGGCCTACTGAAAAGCCGCTTCACTGACCTTGTATCATCCGTTGGGTGGTCGATTGCTTCGCCGTGTTGTTCGAAGACATTTCTGAGTCGCGTTTGCTGCACTTTAAATTATGAACATCGGTTAAAGTCGCACTTTTAGCACTCCCGGACCGCACACAAGCTAGAAACTACTCAAGATGGAGCGACGAGCGCCTACGACCCAGACAGAGCTCCTGACAGTGCGCAGCAGGAACGCGTCGAATCGTTGCCGGCCTCGAGGCAGCCGGAACGGGCACCATCGCCATCTCGGAGAGGGCCTGCGCGCGCTTGCCGCGAGACGACGTCGTCGCGCGATTCCGGTAACGTAGATATCATTTCGTTACGAACAGAAAACGTTGTCGTTTTCATCATACGATCACGTGTGGCGCCACATTCGGAGGACTGATAACGAGAAACAGTGAACTTGTTCCATTCGATAGCTCCGCCATTGAGGGAATCTCGCCGAATGGATGATTGTGGAGAAAACCGCAACGTTCCCAGTGAAGCGAAAATTGACGTTGAACATGCGTTTGGTTAAAAAAAACACATTTTATTCATAAATTAACCTTAAATTAATTCAAATATGTATAATTTCCATGTATTTACATGCCTTGGAGGCCTTAATACGGATATGAATGATTTACGCAGCTTAGAATAAATTACTAATATAGTCCCTAATTATATAAATTTTTGGTACTTTGGCACCTGTCTTAGGACCCTAAAGATACGGAGGGGAGTCGCAAGCGAAATTTTTGAATGAAAAAATGGGATTATGGAACGCAGTTCCGGTTCATCGCCTTAATTTCACTATTTTGCCCATTGAAGTTCGTGTCGAATATTATTCATAATGCGGTTTGTGACTAGATGGCAATACTGCAACTTCACATTGGTGTATTATTGATGGACAACCGTTCGCCGCTTACACCGCGAAAACTGCATCTTTCCGGTTAAAACTAGTTTTCGTTGCACCCCAAACCTGCGGACCAGTTACACATCCCTCCAATCGGGTCAAAGCTCAAATTTTTCGGACACGTATACTCCCAACCGATGATCTTGTCCGAATCCATTTTTGCGCAGGAAATGAACTTCTTGCAGGATAGAGGATGGGGGAAGTTGCCCTGGTCCAGACATTCTATCATACCGTTCGCGTGTAGGAGCACCTTGCTATGGGCGGGGATGTTACCTGAAACGATAAACGATTATTGCTGCTTAGTTTCACCAAAGAGAAACGTCACTTGCCTACGACACTGGTCTCGACGCTGTCGTAATAATCGTAATCGCGAATGGTCTTGAGTTTGAGGTCATTTCTGGCTTTGCCAAAAGGTTCCACCGTCCGTCCAGCGGGGGTGACCACCAGTAGTGGGCCTTCAGTTGGTGGATTGTACTTACTCCTAGCACGAGTTTTAGCTGCTCCTGAAGAGGTATCTGCGCATAAACGTGCCATTACAATCCATAAGCGGCTATGGAGGAGGGTTTCGGGGGGGGGGGGGGGGGAACGAACTAATGAAAATTAAAAACCAGAAAATCTCGATGTTACCCCCCACCGCGTACAGTGCGAGTAACTCCAAAAGTAATTTTCCATATATTTTTTTCGAAAATCTATAAATTCCACTAAAATGCCGTGCGCTCCGAAACGCGCTCTCGACGCCACTGAATTTCGTCGAAGCTCAGTTGGAAATTCGATTACTCACGGAACAGTGGCGTAGGGTCGCATTTGATGAAGTGATTAAAGCCTCTCCAAGAGTGCCGCTATAAGGGCAAAGGAGTACTTTACCAAATCGACCTTCTACGCCACTGAACACTGAAGAGGAGCTACGTTACATTTATTGACGAAATCCTGCGCGGTGATCGTTTGGAAATTGTAAATTTGGTCCAAAAACGGCGTGGAAGGCGGATCTTTGTTCCTGGATCTAAACTGGTTCCCTATATAACTTGGAGGAGTTGAGTACAGCTCCGCCTGAGGAGACACGAAGAACGGAACGCTGTAGGCCAACGTTTTCTTATTGGTGACATCGTGGGCCATCGGCGAGGACGTTTCGAAAACCAGGGACTCAATAAGCGATGGCCTCGCACTACTGGTCTTGACCGGTTGAAGACGCTTCCTGGTTGGGGTCGGCGCTTGTTGGAGTTCTTGCAGGGTCGACGCCAGATCTCCAAGTTTGGTGGTATCTGTGTAGTTCCTGAAGAAGGGACGAGGTACGTTTTGAGAGGCGTTAAGGAAAAAATGGCGTGTGGGGGGAAAACGCACTTTTCCGTGTTCTCTTGCGACTGGTGGTTGGAGGACTCCAGATGCTGGTCGGTGATGTTGGCGGTTTTGGGGGTTGTAAGTCTTCCGTAAGGCTTCCTGGAGACGAATTTGAACCGGTTGCTGGTTCTGGCAGGCGCTTGAACAGAAAGAAACTGCGTTGAGGGTCTTTTCGTGGTTTCGACACTCGCATCGCTAATTTCGATGGTGAAACGCAATTGAAACATGCACTGGGCGTGCGCAGGAACGGATGAAATTTCCCCTTTCTTCACGAAACCGCATAAAAGTGCCATGGGAAAAAATTAATAATTTATTGCCAAATGCCCGCTATCAAATGCCGTAAACATAATCGCGATTACGGGACGGAATGTTCGATTGGACACGCCCGTTTTAGTAATAAGAACTTAAGTGTCTCTTATATCAGAGATTGGAAACGAATTTGTAGCTCGTGTGGGTTTCTCTCACAATCTCGCTAAAAACCGGCGTTAAGGCCCGTTTTTCTCTATTTTTATTCGAGATTTACCGTTACCGCCGATTAAAATGCCACCGACGGCGTAATACACCTTAAAACGACCTCCGGTATAAAAATCGAAAGTCGTTAATTGCCGATCGACCGAAAGGTCAATAAATCCTCCGCCATATCAAGAGCGAAGACACATGGGACTTGGGCCACTTTAAATGCAATTTCCATTATGAAAGAATGTTCGATAGGTGAAATTTCACGTATGACGGCTCATTAAAACCTCAAGAAACGCGGCAAAAACGCATCGAGTTCTCTTGTCCCGTAAATGCGCACGCCAATGGATATCACTGTAAAATCCGGAGAAGTAATGGGAACAGCCTCGTGTAAACGCTGCCGCTCTACGCCAATGCAATTTACGCAAAAGCGTTGGAAATCACGCCTCTGCGGCATAATCAGGAAATTTCCTTTGTCCCGACGTCCCGACTATACAGGGCGTCCCAATTGCCAGTTCGAGCGACTATCGGCGACGTTCACGCACACCCGGTATTTTTCCAATGGCATTCCGTCCAAATTTAGGCAATGACAAACCTCAACTCCGCACCCGGCTCACCTTGACTTTCTACCGTCCTCGTTGAAGGAGGTCTGAAGGTGGTGGGCCGACTCCTGGCGGTGGGTTTTCTGCGGCCGCTCTTAGTCGTTCTGGGTGACGGCGGTGTGGTGGTCCTCGCCGTGGTGACGGTGGTGCTCGGCCGCTTTCGGTGCCCCACGCGAAACGGAGATTGTCTCGTCACTATTGAAATCTGCAAGAGAGATACCTCAGGTCAGGTGGTGCTCCGAGGGTGTGCCGGCGTGGGCTCGGTGGGATTTTGTACATGGAGGTGTGACTGTTATTTCGTTGTGAATAATTGTATGATTTTTTTTTTTTTTTTTTGGTGAATAAAGAACTTCTCTTCGGTGTTTTATTGTAGATGACATGCAGGCGGCCTCGAGAGGTTCTCCGCCATGTTTGGCCTCTCGCCGCGCCGCTGAGGGCTCAGATTCGAGGAAAATCGCCGAGAAATGTTGTAATCGATCAATGTAATTTGTGACAATAAACATGGAGCTGCGTTCGCGGTTCCAAGGGCCACTGCCCGATTTTTATTTTTTTTCATGCGTTTCACGCGGCCCCGTCCAGGGGCGCGCGGCCGCTCGAGCAATCCCCGTGAAAAAGACTTCAGGATGACGCGGCGGCGCTCCAATTGGCAGCTTCGAGGATCGACGGGTGACGTCAGATTCATCCAAGTTTTTTCCCTTTGATTCGCGATTCTCCGAGTGGCACGAGGATGACGTCATTCCGGACGTCGGTCGCGGACGTTTTCGCGTGTTTCTCGTGCGGCCGAGGCCGAGGAAGCGACCTGCGGCATTTTCACCCCGCGTATCGATCATCGCCGCTGCCTCGCTAAATCTGTCAAAAAATGGCAGAATTGCTTGCCGGGTAGGAGGGCCCGCGAGGCTGCCGGTCCGCCCACGAATTTGAGCCTAATGGCGGCAAAGGAACTAAAAAAAAAAACAAAACAAATTCCGTGAGGTAAAGAAGTGAGGTCGAAACCCTCCCCTCGAAGGTTTGGTAGCTGCCACCGAACTGAGGAGGGGGCTTCGACCCGAGGTCGGTCCCACGACAAAAAGGTGGAGTTTCGGCGATTTGTCATCGCTGACAAATCGCCGCTGCTGCGCCGCTGATCTGGATGAAGTTCCCGCGAGGTGCACAGGGCGTCCAACGAACATGGGCCGCTACCCGTGTCGTGGCAACTATGAATGGGAAAAAGGCGAAACTCGGGCTCCGCACTGAAGCGGCGGCGGCCCATTGATTGAAAACGTTTTCATGAAAATACCACTTCCGGTTACGCCGGAAACGAATGCCAGCTCGCTCATTTTAAACGGAACACCCTATACATCGTGGCAAACTTCAATTCTGTGGAACATTACGGATATTTTTCGTCTGTAGCGTTCCACACCAAATTTATACGGCTTTCGAGATATTTGGAATTTTCCGGAAAAAAATTTGAGTCTCGGCCGCGAATGCGTTTTCTAATAAATCGAAAATGGCCGCCTAATTGGTGACGTCTAGAGTTGCCAGGCGGCGCTGCTCGCCGGAATTCAAGTATGGCGGCACTCGTGAATTGTTCAAACGACGACCGTCTCAATATGTCTGTTATTTACGGTGAACGTAACGAGGTGTTGACCGGAACGTGTCTATGCGTTCGGTATTCGATGTCCAGAAGGACCGAAGCCACCGCGGAAGCTCCGCGAAAGGCACAATGGAGCATTTCAGAACGGGCGGATCTGTCAAAGCATCTCAGAGAAGAAAGGAGCCCATTGTCGGCGATTGTTGCGCCATCTAGTAACTCTCGGCGTTGTTCAAAGCGAATCGGTAAGTGCTGAACATTAAAAAGTGTTTTTTTTAATAAAATGGAAACGGATAGATCTGGATACAGACAATTGAGTTGAAGGTGGTACTTAGTTTTGGTGCTAAATGCGTGTCCGGGAAAATGGGGGGTTCCTATTTAAAATAAAAACTGAGCTTTTTCCAGTCCTTGAACGATAAATTTGGACTTATTTTTTGAACATTCCGTATGGAAAAACTCGACTCAACTCCCCGATCCGAGGACTGCGGAGCGCTGTGTGCCGCGGCGCAGAAGTGCATCGCGCAACGCTCGGCCGTTTTCGGTTTATCAGAAAATGCATTCGCGGCTGGAATTTTTTACGGGAAAATTCCGAATATCTCGAAAACCGGAAAAACCAGGTACAGAACACTGCAAGCGAAAAATGTCCACTACGTCCCGCGGCGTCGAAGTTTGTTACAATGCACAGGGCGTTCCGTTCAACATAAGCGGACGATCGGCACGGCCGGAAGTGGCATGTCCGCGAAAATATCTCCAATCAACGGATCACCTTCCAACCATCGGCCTTTTCCCGGTCGTAGTTTCCCGGACACGGATGGCGGGCCGCATTCGGCGGACACCCTGCGCAGCTGGGAGCGCGCGCCGTTCGACGGCGGCACTTCCAGTGGCGTGGACGACCGCCTTTCCGCGTGATTCCCACGAACGGCGGGCGGTTTTTTTTTCTACCGCCGAAAGCGGCGTGAATCGATAAGGCCCGGAGCGAAAAGTCGAACTTTCAATTATTCGAGAAGCTTTCGCGGTCGCCTCGCTGCCGGACGGCCGAAAGCGCGTATCCGATGAAAGTAATAAGCCTCATTACGTAAAATCTACATATTCACGTAACGATTAATTATTCTCGGTAATAACTTTATCCTACTTTCTACTGCTGATTTAAATATTGCGACCATTGTCTACGAGCTACAAACGATCATTCTTCTCATGCACGTGCGGGACTTTTAAGAGGTGCGACGGACACATAATGATGATTACTCACCTGCGACGGTTAGAAATAAGGTTAAAACAAACAGCCGGTTAATAACTATCACAATTTTATATATATTTAAAAATGTAATTACAATAATGGAAATAAGAACTCAACCCCACTGGCCGAACGAGACATACAAAGGTTCACACGAAAATGGCACACACAAAAGAAGGACAGAAAGTAATAGATTTGGTGCAAGGATTGATGTGGTTAATCTGTACAATATACACTAAGGATAACAATAATGATAATAGGAGATTAATCATACGTATTTACACACTCCCCCTCCGACTGAGCAATACAATAAAGTCCTCTTTAACTAACTAGAAATAAATAATAATCGTTATTATCGTCGCGGACCCCGGTCCGCTACTGCGTCCTAAGATTTCTGGACATTTCTACCTTGATCGGGACGATTTTTATGGTCCTCGAATCGAGCTTAGGACTGATTTCCACGACGTGCGCCCTCACAGTGCTCTCGTCGTCTTCCTGAGGAAGAACCCTCACCGGGACGAATTGACTCTGCCCTTTCGACCCTCCGCTCTCCTCTTTGCCCTGATCCAAAACTCGCACGTTAACGAACTCGGACCTGCCAGTCTCCAAGACCTCGTCGTTCGAGGTGAAACTGGGGTTTAAGTCCGACGAATGGAACAGGCCTTGGAGAGAGATGGTGGAGGCCTCGGTGACCAGTAGAGGTTTGGGGGTCACCACGTTGATTTGGGAGAAACCGTCGATGATCTGAGGTCGCCCCACCACGGAGGTTTCTTTGCTGTTGGCCACCTTGCTCTCGCCGAGGGCGTCGAACTTCCTCTCTTGTCTGTCCGACGGGGCGATAAACTTGACCTCAAAATCGAATTCTTTCAGTTTGATTTTCTCCTGGGATTGGTGGGACGAGGACGGTACCTCGACCACCTGCGCGTCTTGCAGACCGTTTATCTCGTTGGAATCTTCGTCTTTAATGATCACAGTCTCGTTGCTACCGTCAACGATCTTGATCAGGGTTATCCGGGATATCTCCCCGATCTTGTCGACTGTGGGCAGCTTCTTAGTGTCAGCCTTCACTTCAACGATCCTGTTCACCTCGATCAATCTCTCCAGTTTACCCGGATTGGTGGAGATGCCCAGCGACTCGGTGGTCGTCTCCGTGGGGTCGTTCACTTCAGCGAAAACGTGGTGGAGGGTGGTCAAGCTTGCCTCAGTAGATTCGGGAGGCGCAATGGTTGTATTGGTATAAGTTCCGATGGGAACGTTCATTTTCCTCTTGGAGAACAATTGTTTGTTTCGATTTTTCACAGCCTCAGCGTTGATCAGTCCTGGGGCTTCGGCGGTCGATGGTGGTTTGTGGAGGTTTTTCACCGAGGCAGAGCTCAGTTCGGTGGCCTCCTTCGCGTGTTCAGTCGTACTAGACGATTTATAGAACTTCAACGGTCTCTTACGGTTCCTCGCCGGCTCAGAACTCTCAGTTGTTTGGGAGAATTTGTTTCTGATCTCTGCCCCGTTGTTGCCAGTCTCCGCGCCGCCCTTGGTGTTGCCGTATCTGTAGAGCAACTTACTCAGGGGCAAAACTCTCTTTTCTTCCGCTTCTTCTGAGGGCCTCGATCTCTGTTTCTCAGGTCCCCTCCTGCTTGACCCCAGTCTGGGCCTGTCCTTGGCCGACCGCAAAGTGCTGCGCGGATGGTACTCTGTAGTCGTTGAGGTGGTCGAAGGGGACTCATCATCCTCACTGATGTTGTTGTTAAATGTTGTGGCCTCCTTCTCCGCAATAGTTGTGGTGGTCGGGAACGTTTGCTTGTCAGCAACGTTAAAGGAGGGAGACACAGCGTTGTCCTCGACATTATCAGTAGACAGGAACGAGGCATAAGTGCTCGTTTCCGGTAATGTAGTAGACTCCACGCTCTCCTCCTCTTTCCTCTTTCCCTCCGCTTTAGAGTTATTCAACGATGTAGTCAGTATCAACGAGTTCACAGTATTGTTCACAGGCTTTGCCTTTCCGTCCTCATCGAAGTTCATACTCGACTCGAACTGATGAGTCCTCTTGAAAGAGAACACTGTGTACTTAGGCCCATTGTCTTCGACATCCTCCTCAGGCCTCTCGTAACCATACTCGTTATCGAAATCGCTCTCAGCATCTATATCGTCATCGACAAAGCTTTTGAAGTGATCGTCTTCGTCGTCCTCACTATCGTCCTCGTTAAAGTTCAAGGAATATGAAGGTCGGGAGTATAAACTCAGCCTTGAGGCCCATGTGGAAGCTTCATTGTCATCGTCGAAATTGTGAAATTCTTCAGTGGTTGCAGGGTATCTACCTTGAGGTTTTGCGGTACTCGCCGAGGTTGAATCTGCCTGCAGATCTACCTTTCTTGGTAAAGATTTCGTGCTTTTGATTAAAGGAGTGGCTGTTTCGGTAGTTGTAGATGAAGGTTTTGTTCGATATATGATTTTTTCAGTTGTCGTCATCTCTTGAGTTGTACCAGTTGTAGAAGCTTGAGTCGAGGTCGAAGAGCGTTCTGAAGTGGTACTTATCACAGGTCTGAAGGTTCTCTTTATTTTCGGAGCTTCAGTGGTAGTGGTAGAAGCTCTTAAACCTCGACGAGGAAGCTTTGTGATAGTGTTCGCTTGAGTAGTAGTAGGACGTCTGCGCAGCAGCACTTTTCTCCTCTTGTAGCTCGCAGTAGTAGCCTCAGTGGTACTGCTGGTAGTAGCCTCAGTAGTACTGGTAGTAGTACTGGTAGTAGTGCTGGTAGTAGTTCCCAACTTCCTCACAATCTTTCTAGTCCTAAAAACTCTCGCGGCAATTTTCGGAGTAGTGGTGGTAACCACCTCCTCAATCTTCCCTGTAAAAACCTTCTTCAAAGGTTTCTCCACAATCTCAAAAGCGTTAATTTTGCTACTCTCTCTAATATTACTCTCTGATAACTTGATGTTCTCATCCTCCTCTCCATTGATAACTCCGCTGTGCTCGGTGCTCATCTCGACATCCTCAGAAGCCTCAGTGCTCGCGCTCACATCAAATCTCGATTTGGTCTTAAAGAGCTGCGCCAATGGGCTTTCTAAGGTGGACAATGAGGTTCTGTTGAGCTTTTCTCTGAACGTATGTCTTCTACTGGTTGCGGTAGTTTTCTCTGTGGTTGAGGATACTGGTCTGAATCTTCTGATCACCTTTCTAGTTCTAGCAACGGTTGAGGTTTGATTAGAATTTTCGGTTTTGTTAATCGGCTTTCTTCTGCGGTGCTCAGAGACGAACTCTCCTCCCCGCAGAGTCAAATCGACTGCTGTCAACGAGGACAAATCTGCCAGATCGGCAGGCCTATACTCCCTGTTAATCTCCTCATTGAAGTCAGCACTCCTCTCCGTGCTGGGCCTTTTCCTGCCCCTCGGCAGCTTACTCTCAACAGGCCTTAGCAATTTCTCTTCCTGCTCAGTAACTTCATTCAAACTTTTACTGGTACTACTTAACCTACCCCTGGTCCTAGACCTAATAGCGCTAGACTCAGTGGTGGAGGTGAGAAGTGGCTCAGAAGAAGGTTTTAGACGTGATCTGAAAGGTCGACTCACCTTGGTGGATGTAGAGGGCGATACTGTGGTGGGTTGGTAGAAGAGAGGACGCTTCTTTTTGGTCTCGGTTTGGTCGCTCGAGGCACTGGCTAAAGTACTACTATTACTTTCTGTCACTGAGATTTGTGTGCTTGTTACGCTACTAATGCTATTAGTGGTGGTCACGATGGGTTCGGCCACGGTGGAACTTTCCATGGTGGTGATGGAGCTGGAAGAAGGGAGATTTAGTAAGTTGAAAGTTTAAGCGATCACTTCCTTACATATCTGGGAGAGTCGTTGCGGAGGGGAGCGGAGTCGTTTCTCTGCCGATTATCTGATATCTGCAACGATGAAGTTAATCGGTACCTGCAGTAGCAGCTCAGAATTTCTTGTTACCTTATGGTGGTTTTCTCATCAGGCAGAACAGTAATATCCTCAGTTGATACCTCAGTGGTAGTCGAACGTCTCCTGGTACTCTCGCTACTGGTCGTCGAAGGAGGAGTGGTGGTACCTCTCCTTATTGTCTGATATCTGCACAAACAATTCGTCTTTAGCTTCTCTGCGAATAACGCCTCATGCAGAAGCACAGGGGGCTGTTTGAGCTGTTGCGCACAAGATGGCGCAGAGGTAGCATCAATAAAATAAGCGTGAAGCGCTCTATCCGGCCGAACCGGAAAAACCCGAAACTGCCCGAGCCAAAACCAAAATGGCGGATTTTTCATTTGCCGAGATTGTGCGGAACGCCGAGCCACTCTCGCATAGATTGCAAACCAAAAAGACCTTATTACCTCAAAGAGGAGACCTCCGGTGTCTCGGTGCTGGTAAATCCCCTTCGGAAGTTGCCGCTGCAATTCGGAAGTATGATGTAAAAACATTCTTTACTTGAACAAACCTGCGCAAACCTGTTTTCGGGTACGGAGGTTTCAGTTTCCGGGTCCACTGAAGCCGAAGTGCTCGATCGTCTGATCGAAATGTATCTGGTCGATGATGTCGATGGTTCAGTGGTGGTCAGAGGTCTCTGCCTGCGGATGTTGACGTACTGAGGGGTGTTGCTTCGTTTAGGGGCATGTTCGGTCTCGGAAATAGAGTCTTCGGGGTCGGTTTCGCCGAGGATCTTGTTGCGGTTGGAGCCACCGAAACTGAAAATCGTCGATTTGACAAATTCGCGAAGCGCCACTGATTTTTTGTATTTTTGTATTAAAAGGTAGGGAAAGAGCGTTTCTTCCGACAGATCAATCGTGCTTCGCACTCCACAAGCGGAACCCAGTAGGAAATGAGAGGACCAAGGCGGCAATCACCACATGAACCAAATAGGTTACGACTGAGGTCACGGAGACTACAGCATGCCCGCCAATATTAAAGGGGAGGTTTGCTCCCTTACACCGTTGTGCCAATCACCGTAAACATACTGTAAAGTATTCAGCAGATCGAAATACAATGCTCATCGAAGGTTTTCAGGCACTGTTGAAGGGTCGGCACTTACGAGAATTTCAATAATAAGTCTAGAAAGGAGAGGGAGCTACTTGATTCGGTTATCGCGAAGGGCAAAATCACTTGAAAAGAGGTAGAGATAGCTACAGAGGAGTGTTTTTGAGAATTCCCAGTGATACTGCAAGTTTTCAAGATATAAAGCGAGTCAGATCATCATCATCATCATCATCGTCATCATCATCTTCATCACAATCATCGTCATCATCGTCATCGTTATCATCATCATCATCATCATCATTATCATCATCGTCATCATCATCGTCATCTTCCTTCAAAAGCATCGAAAGAGTGATGCGTATAGAAACATTGGTATACATTTCTTTTGGCTGCATATCTCCCTCCTGGGCTGGCTTCTCCCGATGGCGACTAAATGGTGAAAAGTCCACCTGTATGAGCGTTGGATTGATTCAAAAACGAGCGAGATTGGCTCGTTGCCCAGACGAGCAAGCAGTATTTCAGATAACAGTACATTGATTTCGTGAACAGGCCGATTTCGCCTTTTCCCTCACAACCTACGATATGCTTTTCAGTGAGTAAATAACTGTCCCCTTGACCGGGTTTGAATGCGTATTTTTCAACTTACTCATCATCGTTCGCGGCTTCAGTGGTGGTGCTCAACTTAGGTCTGCGAATATTCACGTACTCCAAATTGGAAGTTCGTGACTTGAGAAGTGGAGTTGCAGCGGAAGATTCTGCAGTCTGTTTGGAACCCTCTTCTGAGGTCTCGGTTGAAGATCTGGTTTGCGGCGTCAATACACAACCTCTGTAATAATCGCTTCGTTCTTACCTGTTCCTATTCAGAGTCCAATATTGCGGCCTTCCTCTTTCTACCTTCTTCTCCTTGGCTTCGTCCTCCCCGATTGCCTGAGGTCCTCCGCTATTCCTATTGGCGGAACCTCTGTTGCGAGCCCCCAAGGTGCTTCTATTGGCCTTACTCAGCACCCTTTCGTACAGCGATTTGCTGATCGCCGATGGAGTTGTCGAATCCGAGCTCGACGTTGAACTGGAGAATTTCAGCTGCTTTTCCAACTCCTCAATGCCTCCGGCCTTCTTAATCAAGTCTATAAGCTCCTTGATCACTTTCGGGTCCTCCTCGGAGGCGATTTTCTTCTTGATTTTCTCCCCTCCGGCTTCCTCATCTTCGTCCTCCTCATCGACATATTCATATTCTTCGTCCTCCTCTGGAGCTTGAGTGGTCGTAGTGGTGCTCCGGAAGTTTATAGTGGTTTTACTTGTTGCCGCGGTTATCTTGGGGGGGGCTCGAGTAGTGGAGAAGATGATGTTTAGCGGTTTTGAGGCCTCAGTTGTTGTAGTTGACTCAGGTTTCTGAGTCGTAGTTACTTTCTGCAGCTTTTTGTTGCAGAACACGTTTTGGCTGTAGTCGCACGAATCTGCGGCTTTGTTGAAGAACAGACCTGATGTTGCGCAAAGGTGTTAAGGGTGAAAATGTACCACGAAGAAGCTACGAATTCTTGCCTGCTGGACATGTAAACTGATGGGCCACGATTCCACTGTCCCCGGCGCCGCTGAGACACCAATAGTACTTCTTGCAGTCTTTGGGATGGGGGAAAAATCCCTCGTCTTCGCATTTGAACGCTGCAAATTCCAATTTTTGCAGTGGAATTTCGTTAAATTGGAAAAAAACCTTACCTCCCCCCATGTCAGGGGTGGCAGGCGGCTCTGGGGTGGTGTAGGCAGGAGTGACAATTTTTAAACTGCTGTAGGTGGAAGTAAGTTCGGTTTTCCTGTGTTTGGGCGATGACGCTGCACTGGTTTCGGCCTCGTTGCCGCCCGATTTCGTCTTGATTCTGCATCAAATCAAAAATCGCATCATACACCGAGTGTTCCATACGAAAGAGTGAGAATTTCGAATTAGGTACCTTCTCCTTCTTGGCGTGACTGCAGCCGCACTGTTCTCCTCTGGTCGCTCCGTGGTAGTGGTAGTTTTCCTTGTGCGATGTTTCGTTTTGGTTTTTTTGGCAGGGGGAGAAATGAGATTTTCTTCCGTTAACCTTCATTCGGCAAAAACATTAGCTTCGGCGACCCGAAAGCACTAATTAAGCTAACTCACCCATAAGCGTTCAACATGGCTTCCTTCCCAGCCTCGATCAACGGATAAGGCTTCCCGTGGCAATTCCCCCTGAAATCGTCATTGTCTATAGCCCAGAACATGATGCCCCCCAGCCCGTTCTCCACCACATATTCCGCCTTAATTTTGACGACGCTCTGGTCGTCGTAGCCCACCCATTGGTTCCCTTTGAACGCGATCGGGCCCATCGCCTTGGGGTTCGGCTCCTCCACTTCCCAGTCCTGGTTCTTCACGTAGTCGCAGATCTCGTAATAGGCCAAATAGCCGTTCTCCCTCGTGGCTTCTCCCATATCTCCAGGACCGTCGGCGGGAGAGCCGATTTCGACGGCATCGGGGTTGAAGAGGGTGTAGGAACGGCCGTAAGTGGGGATCCCCAGGACGAGTTTGTTGGGGTCGGCGCCCATTTTCAGGTAATGTTTGATGGTGTAATCCTGCAAAGCGGATTGTAGGAGAAAAGGTATGCGGTGCATTGTTCTGCATGCACTTTCGGACGATTTTTCTACAATAACTCATTGTTATTCTCAATCGAGCATTAATTGAGCACTGCCCACAGGAAAGTCCTATTGTCTTCCCTCGTTGGAAGCTCGAATTTGATTAAAATCCGCGAAGGTACCCGTTTTCGTATTTAAAGGTTCTGCAGATATTATGCAGGCAATTACGCTAGAACCGCAATGGTAAATTGGCCACACGCTCCGTGTTTAATAATGATATATCTGCATGTGGGTCAGGAGAATTTTATTAAATTCGCTATGGTTCCGTTAGAACCCATTTAGGTGAAGGTAGCCCGTAAAGCCACGTTAATTTTAATTTATTGTCGCTTGTTACAGTTCATTTTTTTTTCCGGATAAATAGATTTTCGACGATAATTAACGAGCTTCGCGCGATAAAATTTGGATTTGGTCCCACTGCGCGGACGTCGCCGCTCTCGTCCGTCACGCAGAGGGAGTTAGAGAGAGAGAGAGACATACACATGCACATACACTCCGTTTCACTTACGATGTTCAACTCGGTGTCGTAATTATACTCGCTCTCCTCTTCCAGGGAGTAAAGAGGTGCGTGATGGTTAACTGCCGGTTCGAAAGCGGAGTGGTAGTCGTAGCTCAGGATGTTCATCCAATCCAGGTATCTAAATCAGAAGGAACGAACGATAACGAGAGATTTTGAAGTTTACGCTGAGGATGACGGGACGTGGTGTCGTCACACAGTGAGGGGAAATGTCGATGCGCCACGTCGACGTTGGAAATTGTGTTTTAACTGGCACGAGACCAGCGGGGCTGAGAAGGATGAGCACGGGGATTTCCAGGGGCGAACCGCTGCGAAAACGCCAATGCACGTGCACATCCTTCACGTACCCGAACTTACTTTGTCAACTTGGGCACGTCGTACCCCTTGTTAATGTACTCGATCCCCGCGGGCACAGCCATGGTCAGCAACAAACGCGGCCTGCCGGTCTTTTCCGATTCCCTTTCGAATTCCTCGCTCAATTCCTGCACACAAATTTGCATATAAGGAAATAGAAAAATTAAGCGAACGTGACGTAATATCGTTTAAACACTTTTATAGCGCGATCTGCGATTTGTATCTGTGAATACGGATAATACCCACTGATGCAATGTTAGGCTTTCAGTGTAAATTGAACTCAGTAATTTTGTTGTGTGCACAAGAAGAACAAAACCACACATTATTTTAAACTAGAACAAAACTCCTATTAAGACATTTTACACCGCCCCATTGTTGAGGCAACGTTTACGACATCGCTTTCACGTCAGCTGACGTTTTCGATCAACCAACCTGAACTAACTGAGCGTAATTGTCCCTATCTCTGGGCTTGCCCCCATCCCTAAAGGTCGGGTATTCCCAGTCGAGGTCCAGGCCATCGAAATGGTTCTGTCGCAGGAACTTTATGGCGTTCTTGACCAGTTCTTTGCGCCTTTCGGCGCTCGCGACCATGGGCGAGAACCTGGAAGAACCTTCGTTCCAACCGCCGATGGCGATCAGAGTTTTCAGGTTCTTGTTGTAGGTTTTCAGGCCTGTAAACTTGGCGTAGCCGCCTGTAAAAACCACAATTAATAGACTGCCGAAATGGTCGTGAGTGGGTGTTGTGAGCTGTGGTCAGTGTCGGTCCGTTTTGTTAGTAAAAGTCTCTTTTGGTGTGTATCGATCGGTGATCGATCGGCTCAGTTGTCGAAGGGAAAATCGGTGTTCGCTTATGGGAGTAATCACTGCGATTCCGAGCGCGTCCGCGCAACGCTTGGTGACGCTACGCACGCGCTCCCGTGACGTAACGGAAATGCATTCGCGCGTTAATTTGGTAAAACTCTGTTGTTGGGCGAGCGAAGCTCCGCTAGAGGGCGCAAGAGATTCCACCATTATCTCTGTTCATCGGCGGCACCTTCCGAGAAAGCCGCGCCTTCAGGAACCGAGGGGGATCGTTGAGGAACTTGATTTTCCCTTAAATTACCCGATAGCACTCATATATATATAGGGTGTTTGTGGAATAAAACCGCGCTTCCGGGACTGGCGTCAGGCTGCGTTTGAAAATCGGTCGCTGCCCGAAGCCCACGGAGGTGCGGCGGTTCCTGCCGAAAAGCCGCAGACAAAGTGCAGCGGCGGGGCGTCCTCTTTTCGCACGCCCGAGGGGGAAATCGGCCGGTCTGGAGCGTTCCAGAGCACATTGCATGGGGTAACAACAATGCAAAATTTCCTCCGACCACTCCCTCACGGCGGAATGCGAGCGTTATGGGTTTTTATTCCGGGCTTCCCAACGGCACTTTCATTTCTTCTTGGCCCACTGACTATTCACGACCGAATTCATTATTGTTTCAAACTTTTTGCCCATAAGCAATTAAGTGTACGTCGCTCATGGAACAAACCAACCAAACAATTCATGTTATTATTATTATTATTTATTATCCGAGTTATGTAAGCGGCAAAATGCGAAACTCGCCTTTTTCGATGTCCTGGTATTTGTCGAACGGCTTCAAGGTATTCTCTTTGGTGAAACCACCGAACGCGTAGACCAGGTGGGTGCACAAGTAGGGATTGATGTTCTGGGGGCTAAACTTGGCCTGGCCGGGCCTGTACACCGACCAATTCGTGTAGTAGCAGACGATCCGCATTTCTTTTGAATCTGGAAACGTGCACAATGGCATTATCTGCAATTCATTGTCGGAGCGGGGACGCTCCTTCAGTGTGTCGCCTTAAAATGCTCCTTTAGCATTTGCGACGTGGCGAATAAGTAAAGAATTATGAAAAAAATAAATAAATAAAAACCAAGGCCGCTATTATAATGTTGCGGTAAAGGTGAATAATTCTTCTCTTAGATCATCTCGAGGTGCGCAACGCACCGGATTTACCTATCAACTTGGTCCATGCCGAGAGCGATATGAGGAGGAACAACCATCGACAGATCCCAGTCTGAAATTAAAAGAAACGTTTAAAAATTTGCATTTCTCAATAAGGCGATTTGTGTTGACAATAACTTTCTATTAGTCGTTACGTGTGCGTGTATTAAAATAAACACTTGCGTCGGCGCAATGTCCGGGTGGCTTTCGACTCCCTTCGGGACGACGTTAAACCCGTGGAGCGCCGCTAAAACTCCCGAAAAACCAAAGTGCAGCGGCCCAGTCGAAAACCTGCACGCTCCGCTCCGATCGGCGAACGGACGACGTTCCAGCCGGGCCGCTGCACCGGCGCTCCAAAGATGGCGGCGCCTGTTCCAATTTAACGCGACGAAATTCGCTTCATTTTTCCAACACTCGGTGGCCTTCCGGCGACCTTCGCACCTGCGCTGACGTCACGACTACTTTCCCAAATTACGTTCGAACGTGATGCGTTACAAAATCCACCCGTACTGGTTCGAATTTGAGTGCGCGTTGCAGCATCACTGGAATGGATCCCGTGGTTTGCCAAGAAACGATGTTTTCCGGCCGTCTTGGCTGCACCTATGATCCACCTGCGCGTGTTTGCCTGGTTGTTATACAATCGGAATTTACTTTCTCCTCATAGACTCAGGTTTATGATCCGATTTCTGCATACGAAATAGTTGCGCTCGCATGCTGGAATCGGGTCAGTGTTTCGCGCAGGCGAGCGTTCGCCAACTTCAATGTTACCGATCGGGACGAAGACGTCCGTTCGTTGAAGAGCGGGTGCGTACGAAGATCCATCTTCTTTTTGCCTTTTTTCTCCGATTCAAACGAGGCGTCATTAGGTGTAATAATAAGATTTTTGCCACCTCGAGAGTCTGATCGTTGCATTAGCACATTCGTTCAGTAACTGCTGCGCCTGCGGCTGATATTTACCTTGCAGGATGCATTATTTCGCCATTTCCTCGCTATTAGTTTAACGAGCGCGGATTCCGTTGTTTTTTTCTTTTCTTTTTGTTCGATTTGTTTATTGCGGCGATTTGTCTAGAGCGAACGCAGGAGCGAAGGCAACGTGGAAACGCACGAACGCAGAGCGGTTCCCGAGCCGTGGTAATATTCCGCGCAACGCCCTGTGTGCCGTCGGGCGTCGGGGGCTGCGCGGAGTCGCGAGCGATCTCCGCGCGTTTCCGAACCCTGAGCTTTGCTAATTCATGGAGGTTCCATTTTCCTTTTACCGCGTCGCGATAGTTGAGTAACGCGAAATAAGACAAAGAAGACTGATATTAGAAGAAAATGAAAGTGGTTCCGCGCACGGTTGACAGGTTTACCTTCGCTTTATGAACGTCAATAATGAATTCCTACGAGAACCTTTGCCGGGCACCGCGGCCTGTGCAGTTGATGAACCAAATGCATAAATTCGGTTCGCGACCGAAATTAGCCATAAATTCCACAAATATTCCCCGAGCAAAAAGGCGCCTTCGACGATCATAATAAAGAGAGGTTGACTGTTTGCAGTATCGGCCGAAACGAATCGATCCACTCACCTTTCGACACATTTCAATACGAATAATCAATTTAATAAGCTCCTTCTTTACTTTATTTCAACCTAGTTGGGAAAGATTCGTTTTCTAGTGCCGCACTGGAGACAATTCGGCGAGATTTCTAAATCCCAGAAGAAAAACCTGCTGAGCTAATCGAACCAGCCGGATGCCGCTCAATCACATAACGATCCTGGTTCTTCGCGAGACCATCTGGTTACCCTTTATGCGCCGTCGCGAGGCAACTTTTTTCCTCATAGAAAACTTCAAAGCGCCAACTCACATCGGCACTTACAAACGGTGAAAGCTGCCTTGTTACGGCGCTTTCTCTGATATTTGTTAAATCGATTAAGACGTCAAGACGATTTACCAATTTAGAAAAAATTTCTACTCTTATTGACATTGACTTCGTCGATGATAATCGATTATTGCCGCCATTGATTAGCCGCTCGTTGTTTGTTCAGCGGGTGCGAAGCTGCTGCGCATGCGGTTCGGTCCGCCGATGCGGCGACGCCGCACGAGCGCGCGCCTCGCGCGGAGTTTTCTTCGATTTTTTTTGGCGATTCGATTTTCTTCGATTTTCGTGGCCGTGCGCGGTCGCCTCCGGCGAGATGGCCGCGACGTCCCAGCGCGCGGCGGCGGTCTGCTGAACCGTGCGTAAGATGGCGGTCCGGGGGTGGGAACGCGATCGTTTTTGAGCAAATTTAATTGTATTTCGGTGCGTTTCCTCTTGCGCAAGCCGGTGAGTCGAAAACTGTGAAATCCACTTGTGCGCGCGTACCGATGTTGCGAAAAAATCGTTCTCCTTCGGCAACTGGAGGTTGTCTCCGAGGTCCGCCGGAGGCAAAGGTTTTTCTCGTCGCGAGGGAAAAATGCGAGGCGAGGAAGGCCAGTTTCAGAATTCGCCGAATTAGTTTTGCGCGTGGGAGACCGCGTGCGCGAGTCCCCCGTCCGATTCGATGGAAAATTGCGCAAGTCGCCGAAAATCGCTGCGCGTCTGCCGAAATTGCCGGAAAACCCGCAGAGGGCGCTGCGAAACCGTTGAAGAACAGTTCCTTGTGCCCGATCGCGGTGCTCCGGCGCTCGACCCCAAAAGGAGCCTTTTATTAATAACTTTGAACCCGAAAAAATCCCACACCTTGTAAAACAACAATGTGGCGTTTATTTTATAAGTCGAGCCTTCATATCCATTAAAGGTTAAGCGTGCTACCACTGAACAATGCAAACACAATGCATTCACATGACTTTCGTTCGGTCATTTGCTTACAATGAATCGATTTCTTGCAAACAATTTCTTCAATCGCAGAGAAATTTCCTACTGCGTGGATGAACCCGACAATTAACGCTGATCATAATTATCATCAAAATCGGGCTTGAAGGAATGCAGCAAGACGCAATCGCATCGTTACGGTCAGGCGAGTGATCTCGCGACTTTGATGTTAAAATCAGGTCAATCTTGCGGACCACATCAATGGATTTCTTATGTAGGCAGGTTACGTCACTTACATATGTAGAAAAGCGACAACCGGCAGCTATCTATTCAGGTTTTCTTGAGAAATCCACTATATTCCTTGTTCGGCGAATCGATAAATCTTCCACAGTCCGATTCGCCTCTCTGTGGCAACATTCTGGACCTGTGCGTATTCTAGATTATGATTACATCTTCGCTAATTATAACGCGATGCGTTTGGCAACCGCTCCGTAATCGCACGGTATCGCGGCCGTGCAAGAGGAGAACGGTGGTGAAACCCGCACGCCCGGTAGGTTTCCAGCCGGGTTCGGACCAAAGAGACGCCGTTCGGCGGTCTCCTTTGCGGGGTTTCAACACGGTCTGCATGTCGATGAAGTAACGCGTTTCTTTCGTCATCGCCGAGCTCAAATATTAATTACTCGAATTCCTTTTGCCTTCTTTGCGGACCGCGAAAGCCGCCAATCCGAGACCCGCTCCGGGCGCGGGGCGCGAGCCGCCGCGCGCGCGCCCGCCACCACGCCGGGAACCTCTTCCCGGCGACTTCGATTTAAAAAAAAATCGACGAATTTTGCATGAGAACTGAATTATCATTGTGTGCGTGCGTGCGTGTGTGGAAGGCCAGAGCCGCCGGAGTTAAAATTGTATGCAAATCGGCTTCCGAAACGGCGATGGAATCTCTGAGAACTCCCGCCAATCCGCCCAGATAAAAGCCGAGTTTTTGCGCTTGCGTAATAACTGTTTTTCGACCTTATCCGTAATAAGAACAGCACAATGCCGGTTCAAATCTGTAGGAAGAATCTCGTTTCGCGACAATAATTGCCGCAAAAGCCCCATTATTATTGTTATCAAACGAATAGTGTAACCGTGCACGTAACACAAAGCAAACAAAATGTCGGTTTCGGAACTAGGCGAGTGTAAAATTACTCATAACTAGTGCAGACATGGAGTCTTTCATAACGTGCGTGTCCCGGTTGTCTTGACGCGGGCGCAGGAAAGTTCCCTCGGCTTTGGGGCCGAATTGTCGGCGCGTGTGTTAATGAGACGGCATTTCCCAGCGGCGTTCGTGCCTGGAAACAATCGACGCTGCCCAGTGTCGGAACGTCCCTTTTCGACGTCCGAGCTCGCCCCGATTAATCGACCGTTGATAACGATGATTCGTTGCGCCGCAGGCGATTGGCTGGACGTGACGGGTCCGAACAAAAAACGATCGCATACATTACACCGGCGCTGGCTAATTGTGCAACTGGGTGTGCAACGAGCCCAATATATGGAACAATGGGCAAAAAAATGTGACCCGAACGAAACTGACGGCATCGGACCGTGAAATTTCCAATTTTTCTCTTTGTGCGGCCGACAATATCGATATTACGTCCACTTCCAGTAGTCCAGACAAGGAAAAAGTGAGAGCACGACGTGCGTTTTGTAATAGGTACCACTTGAGCGTCCGAAGGAAAGTAACGAAAGTCCGCTAATGATTCCTCATATCGCTTCGTGTCTAATTGACTTTGCGGGTATATCGTTCAAGGCATGAGCCTCCGGAAGTTCTTCGACTCGCCTCGGGAGAGGTTTTCAAGTGGAATAAAACATATTTTCAATGGCATTTAATAAAGTGAATGTGGGGAGTAGTACTGGGAACGTGACCGACCGAACAACGCAATTTTCTCGTAACGATATTTTAAACAGTAATTTCGCCATTAACGAGCGAATTCATCGATCAGGTATCGGCGGCCATTAAAAGGCCAAATTTTCCAAATCCCACGTGATCGCCGGAGTTTACCATTAGCGACGTCACGCCCTGCCGCCGCACATTATTCATGTTTTGTCGTGGAATTTGCACGGTTGCGGCGTTATTTAATTAAAATTTTACCGCACGGCTCTTTTTCGTACGGGTTTCGAGTCTCCGGGGGGTTTTTGCCCGTCGCCCCGGCTCCTTCGACGTCTCGGAATGCGACGGGGCGGCAACAGCGCCGCTGCAAAAGTCCGATTCTCACCCGCGGCCGTTGCACGTGCCGCCGTGACGCAAGTCCCGCACGAAATGACAGTTGTCAGGGCGCTTGGGGGTCGGTCGATGTTCGAGCTGTCGTAACGCCCTCGAGGCGAGAGGGACGGTCGCCTTCGTCACCGCGAGGGGTCGCTCGGGTCCGTCGAGACGATCGCGGGAACGCGCGGCCCGTGCCCCGGGGGTGTGGATGAGGGGGACGCGGCTAAAATCGTCGCAGAAGCGAACCTGAGTGAGTGATGAATCGCGCGATGGTCCGGACGAACCGAACTAAGTAAACCACCCATAAGCGGCACGGCGAGAGAAATCCCAGCGGAGAAAAGACGAGAAATTCCAGCTGGGGCCTACTAAGGTCCCGTCGGGCTGCTCCTCGTCCGTAAATCGCCGTTGTCGTGGGAAAATTGATGCCCCCTTTGCGCCCCAAAACCTCACGTTTTACTGAACTCCGCTTTTGCTCTTTTTCCGACCCATACATTGCACCCATGCAAAAACCCGTTCGTGGCAACAATAAAGCGCGTTGGCGATCCCAATCGCAGACCTCCAATTTTTAAGGTGGGTGAGGTTGTTGATGCCTCCATTCGACGCAACAATGCATTATTACTCGATATTCAATACGTATTTCATGCATTTCTAATCAATTAACGCTCACCGAGAACCATCGATACCTCATGCATTGCTCATACCGGATGCAGACGCAACGATCGCACATGATACGTCTTCAAATCGACTTTAGTTCCTTACCGAGATCATGACGGCCCCGGCTCTGGATTGTTATCCAATCACCATGAATGGGAAGAAAATCCCAAAGGCACTGCACTGTTTTCGGCAACCCTCAGTGTAGAGCGATAGCAGAACTGCGGCACTGACGATTGGACGCGCGAATCCGAAAGCGAAACTCTTCGTGGCAGGACGGCGGTGGTAGTGGTTCTTCGACAACGTACCAAGAACTGATGGGTAGTACCGAAGAAGGTGAGAGGTGTTCGGTTTCTTAGGCGGGGGCCTGTGTGTTGTTGTGCGTTTCGAATTGACATTGTGGTGATGATTTCTTGTAGGAATATTAAATGGCACTTGGTCGGAAACTCTCGCTTTTCGTGCACCGCGATAGAGCGAATAGAGATTTTAAAGGCAGCAGCGTCACGGCCCTTCGGGAGCGGAGGGAGACGTTGCCGCGTTGCGGGGAGACCCCGGCGGCACCTCGACGAGCACGTGCGGGATGTCCCGCCACGGAAAAAGTTCACTTTTAATCCCGAAATGGTTAAAAAAATCAAAAAATTAATGAAATTCCGCTTGTTCTGGAACCGTTCACGGCCCTCAAGTGCCCACTCAAGACGGTCTTCCGTTGTCCAGTAAGAGTCCCTCGCAGATCGGGGCGTTCCGAGCGAACTCCGCCTCTGGCAAAACCCGCTAAAAAATCACCGAAACCGTCCGGTGAGGCAAATGCTCACTTCGCTCAATCAAGCTCGTCATACTAATCGAACAACCGCTCAAAAGGTCAATCGTTCATTCGTGTGTCAATCTGCAGCAATTCATTTGAATGGACTTATTCTTCGGACCGGAGTTCATCAGCACCGAAGGCCAGGGGGATGGGCGCGGAACCCCTCGCAGCTCGCGGAGGGAACCTCAGCACCATTAGCATGGTTCTCACCTCCAGACATCGCAGTTTTTGCACCTCGGCAAATCCGCGCGGGACTGGTAAGTTTTGAGGGGTACCTGCACAGGTTCAATTAACTACCCGCGCCAATGGCGCCCGTCTACTCAAAACACTTCAGAGGACCCAAGGGAAAATCAGGGGCATGGCGCAGTTTCACGGTAATTTTCCGTTGTTGCAGCAAAGAGTGAATTCGGCGACGCGCATGCGCATCGAATGGTTTTTTTTTGGTACTGCGCATGCGTATGGAACGATTTATTTTTTTTGTTCTGCGCATGCGCGTTTCTTTTCCCTTCAAGCACAAACGTCGAAGACGCGAAATAAAACAAAATGGTTTTCGTTTGATCGTCGGATAATTTATTTAAACCTGAAGAAACGCGAAAGAGAAGTCGTCTATTCGTCGAAGAGGAGCCCGTAGGCTCCAAAGGCCAAAGCGATGTCAGCTTGAGCCCAGAATCTGTGGTAGGTGAACGAGGGGACTTCACCGCCATTAAGGTAGTTCTCGACTTTTGGCCAATCAGGATCGTCCTTGTACCAGGAACGTAGACTTAGGAAAGTAGCCGAAGAATCGATGACGTCGCCATTGGGGTATTTTCCAGTCCATCCGGAGGGTACGTAGACGGCATCGTTGAAGCGGGAGTAGTCCTCACGAGTCTCGGAGGTGGCGATACCCAAGTCGTCTCTGTAGAGGTTGTACATGCCATCCAACAGTTTCTTCGCAGTTTCCTTGGCGGAAGAGTCGCCAGATTTGGCGGCGTAGTACGACAAGGTACGAGCAGTGGCACCAGCGGTACCCAAATCTTTGCTCCACGACTCGATGGTAACGTCAACGTTTGGCGGATCACCCTTCCAACCAAGGTTGCTGGGCATTTCGAAGTCGTCGTCGGTGAACTTGATGTTGGGGATCACCCACGCCACCCACTTGTCCAAGAGGACCTTGGCCTTGCTGTCTCCGGTGACGTAGTAGTACTGGGCCAAACGGTCGGCGGACCAAGGTTGCATACCGTACCATCTGTTGGATGGAGGGTCGTGGTAGACGGGCTCCCAGTCGTAGAACATGCCATGGAAGGTGTCGTTCAAGAGGTCAGAATCGGGCGTGTCATAACGCCCTTTCCACGAATTGGTGACTCCTCCGGCGAAGGCTCCCTCCTTGGTCTGCAGGTACTCGTACAATTCGATTTGTCTCGACAGAGACTCGGTCCAGTCCTGGACAGCAGTGGCACCTGTTTGAATGAAATTTGTCTAACAAGAAAATGACACGAAAAAACCGTCAAGTGACCTTTAGGCTTCAGCGACTGGTCATTAGCCAGAGCGTAAGCGGCCAGAGGGTTCTGGTAACCGAAGTGAGAGGAGCCATCTCCAATGCGCCAAGACCAACTGTATTGGGCGTTGTAGGCGCCGCCCCACGCAAAGTACCAACTGATCAAGTAGTGGGCGCTGTCCTTTCCGGTACCACCGGGACAGGAAGACGCCGGATAGCAGTTCCCGATCTTCTTGAAGTACTTATCAAACATGGAATATCTGAGCCAATCACCCATCTTGGCAGCCTTCTCCAAGGTGCCGGAGATGGAGCTCTGTTGGCCGCTGGCGGTGGCCCACTGGTTGGCCCAGAAGGCGGCTTGGACGGCCCTGGCGTCGGCGTCGGGGGCGGCAGTGTATTTGTACTGTTGGGAGTAGGAGTTGTCCTTCGTGAACAAGTCCAAGAACCCGTTGGTACCTCCGTATCTGTGAATAAAGAGGAAAACAGTAAAGTTACGTCACAATTGTGGCTCTCTACGTCTGATCTCATCACACCTAAAAGGCGTGAATACGTCATACTCTCACGTAATGAGTGTAAACAAGTGGCGTAATAGGAAAATTGGGAAATTCAACGTGTGATCGACACTCTCGAATCGGCCGCGTACAAGCGGACAATTGGCCTGATGAGGGCCGAAACAGTCGAAACTTGAAAAATAAGTTCACTCACTTGAACTGATCGCAAGTGGGCTGAGGAATGGTCTTCCACACGGACTCCTGAGGTCCTCTCTGATAGTTGTTGTAAATGGAAGGTCCAGAGGTCCCAGGTCCGGCCTCGCACTGTCCCTGCACGTTTCCGAATCCATAGACGTTGTCCACGTCGAAAAGCCAATGCATCGAGTAAAAGTTGTCAGATCCGTAGGCGGACCTCAGTTCGTCAGCCAAAGGATCTTGACCGACAGGGACGCTGCTGTCAATCTGAGAGGGGTATTCGCTGGGGTCGTCCAGTTCAGCGGCGTAGGTGGCCGGTTTGGAGGGGTCGTAGTTCGAATTCGCGTCCTGGAGGGTGGGTATGGCGTATTTCTCCATGGTCTCCCAGGCGGAGTTGAAGCTGGAGAAGTCTCCTTGGATGGCGCCGTACATGGCCTCCAACCATATGTGGTAGCTGCGTTCTTTGTGTAATTATCGCTGAACTAAGGTAGACGTAGGGAAAATTCACCTGAATGCCTCGGAGGTCGTCTCGTGTCCCTGGTCGGGGGCCTCGACGATCAGCGTTTCGACGCTGTGGTAGGGCACTCCTTCGCTAGAAAAATACCCGTTGGAGGCGCTCTTGATCTTGTCGTATTGCTCCAAGAAGCGATCGGTGTAGGTACCAGCGTGGGCGGTGGCCACCAGCGCAACCACGAGAATCGCCAACGCGTCCATCTTCCGATCGGCGCTAATTCACAGATGGAAGCCGACCCGTGAGGTTTCGATATGGAACACCTGTCTGGACTCGAACGGGGGGGGAAACCGAGTGGTGCAGCCCATGGTACCAGCGGTGTATTTATGTGAAATTTCGCTACTCGATCGTCGATAGGGTGGTTTGGAGACGAATTTTAATAAACTAATCGATCATTTTAGAAGAACGTGCGGTGACGTAATCTGCATTCGAGATACACCCGAAGAAACGATATTGGCGAGTGGCGGAGATCGAAGGGCGATCGCGGTGAAGGGTATCGACGAGGAATCGACCCCCGGGGCGCGAATCGCCTCGTGCACCACTGGAGCCCTGCGTTTTCCATTCGAGCTACCAACGGTTTAGGTCGCGCATTTCGTTCTTTGAGTGTAGAATTCTATTTCGAAAACACTCATATGGAGTCGGTATTTGTTACTAAACGGATAAACAGGTTGTTTACCAATCAGAATGGATTACTTTTTAATTAGGAGAGAACACTCACAATGGACCGATCAAGTGAACCCACTCAAGTGCGCCATTTGGAGCGTCCAGTTTCGGGACACCGAAAGAGTTCGAGTTTCGGCCGAGGCTGGTTGGGGGCGCCAAAACACCGTTAAGGAGGTGAAGAAAGGTATAAAAAAAAAATAAGTTGCGCAAAAAAGGTTTTTTTCTTTGTTTCTAAAAAAGCAGTGTCGCCCGTCGGTCGTTGGAATCGATGGAAAGATCGTAAAAGCGCAATTTCATCGTTACGTATCGCGCTTTCCAGCAGCTTGTAAACAAAGATTGAAGAAAAACGAGAGCCCTAATTGATGGATTAGTAATCTCAGAACCGACTAACGATGTCGCTGGCGCAAATGGATCTCTCCAAATTCGAGTAACGTTCGGTCACGTCTGGGGAGCCGCACTCGACCAAAACATAATTTAACATGATGTTTTTCCCAGGGAGGTGCCATCGAATTTCATTTCGTCGTGGTCTCACGGTCAAAAACCTGGATTCCGCCTCGACACCCAAAAGGTATTCCAAGGTTCGGAACCGTTAACGTCGATGGTAATCCTGTGGTGTTTCGAATCCGCAAAAGCGCTTGAACGAAAGATCGAGCTCCTAAAGACAAATGTGCGCAAACGCCGTGGGTTGCTCTAAGATGTGATACACCATAAACGACACTTCTGGAACTCCATCATAAACTTGAATCCGAAAAGCGCCTGACGGCTTGCAGCTCGTATAGGTTCAGGCTTCGTCACCGTCTTTTTTAGAGGAAAATTCTCCCCAGGAGGTTTCCAGCCTCCACGTTGATGTTCTTAGCCTGTCTGGAATTCTCAGGTGAGACAGTTATTACACAGTTGCGGCACCAAAGGTAAGTGGACCCTCGGGCAGTACCCCGAACTAACTCTTAACAGGAATTTGGTCACCATAATGTCAAGAAGATTCGATGCGAATTTTAAATGTTTTCAGTGCTCTAGTGCCACTTTGGATTCTTGCTGTTGTTGTTGCGTTTAAAGATTCAGAAAACTTAATGCACGTTGGGGCGATTGCGCAGACGAACGCGCAATCCTTAAACAACCATATGGTATGCAGGTTGTACGTGCAAAAAGTATTGTCGCAAATACCACGGAATTGGTGCCCGACGTTTCCTCACTTACAGTGAAAAGTAATTATTTTTCTTCGTAAATACGGTCGGCCCCAAAAACTAAATTTAAGGTCTCGTAATCGTTTCTATTTTTATTGCTAAATAAGTAGGAAACACACAAAAACAAAGCACTTATGCATTAACATATCTGGAAGTTAGTTTTCCTAGATAGATAGCAATGTTCTAGGTACTGCCAGTGCTTTTGACCAATGTCTAATCAGCTCACTTTTGAGTGCCCACTTTAGAATTTTATCCTCAGCTCGATATCAATCAATAATACGCCTCAACTTCTCTCAATTGCCTCCGTTTTATTATTAATTATTTTATAAATTTATTAACGTGATCACACTTAAATGTGACTGCACTTGCACAGGCAGCTTAAAAATAACACGATCAGCATGTTAAACTCGGCGGAACTCATATTGGTGACTGGTCAGCTTTTCAGTTGACCCTTTCACTGCGGCAAGTGACCTCTGAGTCATCACTTTTGTGCCCCGAAACTTGGTGTTTGCTGGTGAAGTAGTACGAATTTGAAACGATTCGATTTCCGCGCGGGCATTTGGAGTATCCTACGTCAGTTCCAAGTATTGTCCAAATCGCAGCGACTTGGCCATTCTGACCAAAAATTTCCTTGGCGTGGTCCTTAAAATTTTCCAGACGTAAAAGACGAAGTTGTCCGGTTCGGGTTTTGACCGGTACTTTTACCGGCCACTACCGACTCGAAAGTCGAAACACAAACCCCATAGCTCAACAACAGCTGCGTTAACTATTTCTTTTAAAAATGACGCTCAGAACCATAAAAAAAGCACAAAAAACGTGAATAAACATCCACGAGCGGTAACGTGAGCAGGCTCGTTTGTATTGTGGGTTGCCCGAAGCTCGATCTGACGCCATCTACACGCCACTGCGCCAAGTATCCCTCTGTGGTTTCCCGTGGTGTTTCCTACACGTCACTATATTAAGGATAACTTCGTAATTTCTCGTGGCGCCATCTATCCTCCGTCTTACGAAGATAGAATATTCATGGAAATGCATGCACGCCACGTTCACGTGATCGGCTCGAGAGTATCGAGCACGACCGTAGTCACGCCATTATTACACTGAAAGAGTTTTTAAACAAACGTTTTTTAATCAATTCTGTTTCCCAACGATCACTATAACTAGCCCCTAGTGTAGCAAAAGGGCAGGCCAAGGGTTAGCGGCTAAATTACTATTCTGTAGTATTTCTGTTTATTTATATTTTTTATGAAACCAATGTGAATAATTAATGATTATTGCCTGATAATTGAAAATATATTTTTTATGTTTATAATTTAATAATTGACAGAAATTAATAATTGAAGTGATAATTGATAAATACAGTAACTGTCTAATTTTATTTATCACAATAGTTTTGCCAGTTCCCGAGGTTATGAAAAAACGTTTCATAACAAAGTTTCAAAGCGATTGGTCGAGTTTTTACTATCAGTAAACTGATGAAAACGTGAAGCAAGACTACGAATTTGGAGGAAATGAAATGCAGGAAAATTTGCAAATGCCAGATTACAAGGAAGAAATGCCAAGTTTCATCGAAAAACGGAAACAGCGTGGAGTACTTCCCAGACGCGGTGATATATATTTTTTCTCGTGTAACTTTATAAATAGAATTAAATACTGTTTTATTATTAGTTGTTTGTTTTTTGGCGTGCTCCGATTTCAACGAGATTTGATTTTGCACTAGGCATTCGATACAGCCTTGGCATGCCGCAGGCGACAGTCAAATCGGACAATTTCGATTGTTGGTCTCAAAAAATACAAAAATTTGTGTCCCGAAAAACGCGAGTATGAAAGCTGTAACGTGCGCCCGTTGCGGAACTAAATTCTTGTTGAAATGAAAGCGCTCAATTTTCCCTTTTTTTTAACGCAAAAATTCTTGCTTCACTCAAATTTTGCGTTTTCGAGTATTCCACTGCAATTTTAACATTTCCGATCAGGAGAGCAGAGGAAGTCCGAGGAGTTCAAAACCGGCCGGCCAAAGTCGTTCGTCGCATTTCAAATATTTTACTCGAAATGGAACATTTCGTATCAGGAACACAGATGCGAGGCGATTAGCCAATTAACAAGCGTGCACTCTAGGCAAAATTGAGGTTGAAAAATTTGCCAAAAAATCAAATTCCGTCATTGAATTACCGACGGCGTACGTTGCCGTCTTGTACAAAAAAATGAATAAAAACTGAAATGTTCCGAGATTGAAGGTATTTGATTTTTTGTAGCAAATTGATTTAAGTCTTTTATGTCTACAGGTTCCTTCAAATTTTTAGATCCTCCATAATGAAGGATTATGTAGGTCAAAGAAAAACACATTAACGTGGATCACATAACTTTATTATGATTAAAAAATTATCTTCCAAATACACAATCACTTAAGTACCCCTAGCAACAAGTTTAATCCTTTCTAGGAAAAATATGTTGTGGCACAACAGAGTACAGAACACTTAAGCAAAAGCTGTTGTGCTCTTGCAAATACATCTGCATGCGAGACTTCAGGATTTCAGTATAATTAAAAGTTTAACATCAGCAGCTGGAGCAGCCCATCCCAATAGTGTTCACGAGGAAAAAAAGATTCCCTTAGTCACGAGTATACGTTGAAGGCTTGCATTTAAACGGGTGTCTGCTCCTGTTACAATGTAGTCAGTCTCTGCAATTGCTACCACATTCCTGGAAGATCGAAAAGGTTTAATTAAGGACAGTAGTGTGTGTGTGTTGCGGTAAACTCACCCCTTGTTGTCTGCATAGGGGTTGAGGTTCTGAATTGGTGCTGTTCGGTAGTCGGTGAAATTGATTTTCCTTGCCAGCGACATGGCTAGGAGGAAAATTGAAAAAATTAGTTTCACACAGGATCAGTTTAAACATTAAAAAAAAAAACAGTATGACAAACAAAAACGGTAAAAAATAACTAATTTTCCCTCCAAGAAATTTCTAGACAGATGTCAAAAGCAGTTTCAAATGTTTGCTCCGATAGTACCCTGAGAAATCGAAAAATTAGCGATTAGTAGAGATGGGCGTTGTATTAATAGTAACAGTGCACACTCATAAGGTTATCTATCGTACTACTGTCAACTCATTTGTCAACGTCACGTCACTACTGTGGTCGAAGCTGTCACATTGGTGATAACCAAAACGTAACAGCCAACTTTAAATTCAAACGTCAATGTCAATGGAAATCGGACCAAAACAAAAACAATCTTTTAATTAAAAAAATATCAATTTGTTTAGAACGATTAATATTCTTTCTCTATTAAATGCCACAAGTTAACAGTTATTAACCTATACACCTCCAAATATATATTATTTCCCAGCTTGAAAATATGGTAAGCAGTCATAGAACTTTCTTCCATATACCGTTGAATTTTGCCTCAAACAAATCATGCCTTTCAGTCCTCATACCAGGATGACGAAGAAGTGGTCCCGTTCGATGGCCAAGCCAGTTCTTTCCCTAAAGATTTCGGTTATGGGGCCTTCGACGGAGACCAGGAAACCACGCCTTCAGATCACAAACCGAGAATCCTCCTAATGGGACTCAGACGGTATATCTCTACCCAAACTGAAACTCCGTGACCAAACTTTCCGTTCCAGCTCTGGAAAATCGTCAATCCAAAAAGTGGTCTTCCACAAAATGTCCCCAAACGAAACTCTCTTTCTAGAGAGCACCAATAAGATCATCAAAGATGACATAAACAATTCCAGCTTTGTCCAGTTTCAAATATGGGATTTCCCTGGACAGATAGACTTTTTCGATACCTGTTTTGACTTTGACATGATTTTTGGTGGTTGTGGGGCTTTAGTGTTTGTGATAGATGCCCAGGACGATTACCTGGAAGCCCTCAATAAGCTCAACCTGTTTGTCACTAAAGCTTACAAAGTGAATCCTCACATTAAATTTGAGGTGTTCATACATAAAGTAGATGGTCTAGGCGATGACTCCAAGATGGAGTGCCAGAGGGACATCCACCAGAGGGCTATGGATGATTTGAGTGACTCAGGTCTGAGGTTTTACTCACATAAATTCATCCGACAGATGATTTTCTGCCTTGACAGGTTACGACCAACAAATCCATTTGAGTTTCCACTTGACTTCCATCTATGATCACTCGATATTTGAGGCTTTTTCGAAAGTAGTTCAGAAGCTCATCAAACAGTTACCAGCTCTCGAAAACCTGCTCAATATCCTGAACACGGTGAGTTTTCATTAGATTGTTTTCGCAAAGCAAAACGAGTAAGTTTCAGAATTCCGCGATTGAAAAATCCTTCTTATTTGATGTGGTATCTAAAATTTACATTGCAACAGATTCCACCCCTGTTGACATGCAAAGCTACGAATTGTGCTGTGATATGATTGATGTAGTCATTGATCTTTCCTCGATATATGGGTAAATATGTTGGGTCCATAAAGTGGTCGCTCAAGGGCAATTTTCAGGGTTAAAGAGGAGCAAGAACTGGCCGCTTTCGACGAGCAAAGCTCGAGCTTGATAAAGCTCAACAACGGTACAGTTTTGTACCTGAGGGAAGTCAACAACTTCCTAGCCCTAGTGTGCATACTGCGAGCGGACAACTTCGATCACAAAGGCGAGTTGGTTTCTGATCTTTTATTTAGGTTTAACCCGAACGTTCCAGGCATTATCGACTACAACTTCTTGTGCTTCCGCAACGCCATTCAGCAAGTGTTCGAGCTCAGGAATAAGAGCCAGTCCCCAGTGAATAATTCGGTGGGCAGCCCCATGGCGAACGGAGGAAATGGGATTGGAGGGAACCACATTAGCCCAACGCTGATAGACGAGCAGCCCTTAGGGTAGTTTTAGCTTGCAAGCAATGAAGCGTGCCTTGGATAACGTTATTTACATATATAAGACTTTTTTATTTAATTTGTTTGAATGCTTGATTTTATGTTTTGTAACTTTTAATTGAAGAATGAATTAATATAATATTATACAGTTGTCCTATGTAGTAAAAATAGTATATAAGGGATGATGTTGATAAGCGCGTGGTTCCCCTGCGACGCCACGAGCCGCATAAGCGTTCGGGAGGTGCCCCGAGTCGTGAGCAAGTTCTCTCAAGCGCAGGAGGGAGAAGGAGGTCCTTAAACTCGATTTAATAGGCAGTTTTATGGAAATCGCATTGCAAGGTTGTTTAACACCTCGTGGGGCCTCTCCCCCACGGGGCAAGTCACCGAAGCCCTTTCAGTTAAATAGAGAGGCGAAATATGAAATTTTACATAACCGGATTCCACATCCAAAACGGTGGTGCGCTCGCACTTTGTCCTTCTATTTTTATTGCCGAAAGTGGGTCCAACAAATTCACTTGTGACCTAATTTTATCGATTGCTCCTGGCAATCAACCAATCGAGCCGAATTGTCAATCATTAAATCGCATTATAAGCCACTGCACTATCGAAAAAAATGTCCCGCGAGGAGGTCTTAAGGGAGGCCGTAAAGAAGAAAGATGGGGACCAGTTATACAAGCCGGAGGAGGACTTTAAGGCCCTCATGGGGGACGAGGAGGACACCGTCGCCTTCGTGTTCCAGCACGTGAGTTCCGAGGAGTGCACGCTCACGTCCGTAGCAAGAACCACCAGAGGAATACTGAGCTTTGGGGCTGTGGTAAAGGGAGAAGTTGACCATCAGGCGGCCGGCGAGAGGAGCCAGGGGGAGCAGAGGAAGCCTGTAAGATCACCTGCGGTTCATACCAAATGAAAACAATATAAATAATGTAGTTTAGACATTGGAAACCCTCTTTGGTGGTGGAGAAAACGGAAATTGTCTGCAACGAAGGCGACCAGGCCATGCTGCAAGTGCAAATCAACGGGTACCCGAAACCGGACATCCGGTGCACTTTCGGAGACTTGCCCATCAAGCCCAGCGGCAAATACAAGTACGTTCTAACCATTATTCGCCAAACTCAACGTCTCACGACGAACCCCCTTCTTAGGATCTACCACGAGAACCACGAGCACATCCTCCTGCTGGTGATCAAAGACGTGCACATGGAGGACTCCGGCAAATATACCGTGATGGCCGAAAACGAGATCGGCTTCGACTCGGTCACCATCAATTTGGACGTTATCAGTGAGTCTTTGAGTTGAGGCAAGATCGATGAGCCCCCGTGAAACGTTGCAGGACAGAAGTACCCGGCAATCAAGTCGAAAATCGAGGACCTGTCCATCGCGGTGGACGAAATACTGGTGATGCCCGCGGAAGTCGACGGAATCCCCAGGCCCGAGGTGCAGTTCCTGAAGGAGGGCCGCCCCATCGAGCAGAGCGATCGCGTGGTGGTCGAGGAGGCTTATCCAGTGTATACGCTGGTCCTGAAGGACACCAGTTTGCAAGATACAGGCGAGTTTTGATCGTTTTTCTGATAAATTGGGAGCAGGACCGGTCTTAGAGAGTTTCGCGTCTTGGGCCCTCGCCTGAACTCGATCCCCGCAAGGCCAGTCCGATCACGGAAATGATTCGAGTCAAAACCGAACGTGTGAGGACGGCAACCAGGCATACACTTGCCGGAGCGCTTACCTTCATTCAGTGTGACGTCATCGCCGAGCTACACTGAGAAAAACGGCTGATTCGAGGGCAAAAGGCAATGTACACGGAGAAACATTATTAATGATTTTTTTCTGATGACTGATGATGTTGACCACGTGACACGTCGTTCTCTGCGCCGAAGCCGCGACTTCGGGCGCAGGGGGAATTTCAAGTAACGGCGCTTTGGCGCCACTTTCAATACGATTCCGCTTTGACTCCAACTCCCAATTCCCGCAAACGCACATTAGGGCATTTTTTGTATACGATTAAGAGCCGCAGGCCCTCTTCCAACCCGCCATTTAATTCCAGGAGTGTACTCAGTCGTGGCCACCAATAGCCTGGCTCAAGCCTCCCACTTCTGGGGCGTCTACGTCTACAGCAAACCGCGCCTCACCCACAAATTGGGCCCCAACCTGGAACTTTCCCAAGACCAAACCGTCACTTTGAGGGCGAAGGTGGTGGCGGAGCCCAAACCCGTCATCAAGTGGTTCCGAAACGGCACCCAGTTGGTCGGGGGAAGGCGCCTTCACATCGACGATGAAGACGGATTTTATTTCTTGAAGATACGCGGCACTGTCATACAAGACGCCGGCGTCTACACGTTCAGAGCTGAGAACGCTCACGGGGTCGTCGAGGACAAAGTGAGGATTGACGTGAAGAAGGCCCCGACCATTTTAGAACGCTTCGACGACGCCCTGGCCCTGGAGCAGGACGTTTACCACATTATCCACAGCGTGGAGTTTGCGGTGAGGCTGGAGGCCTTCCCTAGGCCTGAAGTGAGGTGGTTTTTGGACGGGGACGAGCTATTGGATGGTATTCCCGAACTGACCAGAGTGCAAAGCGAGGACACGATAAAGTTAATCGTAAACGAGCCCACCACGGACCTTTCCGGGCAGTACCTCTGCAGGATAGTCAACGAATGCGGACAGGACGAGGCCAGAGCCACTCTGACAGTTAACTGTAGTTGAACTGCGCATGTCTCACTTAAACTTACTAACGAAAACCTTCAACAGGCTCTCCGAGGGTTTTAGTGCAGCTCAACGACGCGACAGTCGAGGAAGGCTCCAAACTAAAGCTGCAGGTGCTCGTACGCGGGAACCCGTCGCCCCAGTTCAAGTGGTTCCGGAATAGCCAGGAACTGGACCCTAACGAGCGGGTTCAAATGGGAATCGAGATGTTCGGGAAGAAGCGATACAAGATTTTCTGCATTGTGCAGGAGGTGTCTTACGCCGAGAGGGGGGAGTATGAGGTGGAGGTTTCCAATAGCTTCGGGAGCGCCAAGAGCAGCTGCCTGATTAACGTTCTAAGTAAGGGAGCGATGTTTATCGTCGATACTGTTCAAGGCGATACTCCGGGAACCACCTGAATCGATTTTTTTGCTTTGTCGCAGCCAAACCCGTCATTCTGGAGGCGCAAATGGCCGACGCAGTCCTAAGAGAGGCGGATGACATTACGTACACCGTGAGGGCATTTTCGAACCCCCTGCCGCAGGCCACGTGGTACTGGGAGGGCACCGCGATCAACCCCGACGAGAAGAAGGACCGGAATAAGCTGATCACGTCCAACAACGGCACGGAATTCCGGCTGGGCATCAGGAGGGCCAAAATGGTGGACGCAGGCGTGTATCAGTGCGTTTTGGAGAACAGCGTTGGGACTGTCAGGTGCCGGACAGCACTGGCGGTCATGCGCAGGAAAAACGAGGAGGACTAGCTTTAGAAGTTCTTTTTTTTTGAAAAATAAACAATTTTGAAGTAATAACTGACGTTTCTGTTGTAACCCTTCAACGTAATGTCGGCGCCAGCAAGAATCCTGCCGTTTCTCGTTCTTATCCTGGGGGCAGGGGCCCACGATGAGGACAATCTGCGGGGGGCCGCGCGCAGGGAGATCGCGCGACGCACTCAGGATTACGTCAGAGAGAACCCGATGAGTCATGACCTGCAGGCTTTCATCGAACGCTTGAGACGACCGGAGAGGAACAAACGACAAAACCATAACGACACGTACGCCCTTAAGGACGGGGAAGTCCTGCCACCGGTCAAGCTCGAGGACGACTTGGTCGCCGAGCCGAATTTGGGGGACAATTTCACCGTCGCGCCTGTGATCGTTCCCATTCCCTTGGGAAATGGCGTCACCCTAAAGTAGGTGCTGTTTGACTAACGGGGGGGAGTTTCGCCCCCTTCATTTTACGCACCCCCGGGTCTCTCCCCCAATAGTCGTCGCGAGAATCTACCCTTAGTGCCACTTTCAGAAAAACAACAGAAACTGCTATTGAAGACTCGTCTTCGGGCTCAAGTGCAGGTAGTACCACAACGGGGGGCCAGGTCGTCACGGACAATGGCGAGAGCTACGCGGTCGATGCCAAATTAAGAAGGGACCGAACGGGATACTCGACGACCTCTCCTGCAGGTAAAACTGAGGAAATAGTGGTGGACAGCCTCATCGACGAGAGGCTGAAGTCCACCAGCGAAACCAGCCAGCTCCAGAGAGTGTTGAAGGACATGCAAAGCCTGATCGATGCCTCGGACAAGGGCTCCACCAAAGAAGGTTACCGGGCAACTTCTCTCGTGCGATACCTTTAACAACCGTTTGATGCAGGGGCCCTGTGCAACGTGGAGGGCTACTGGGATAGCGAGTCCGCCGGCGTGACGTTTCACATCAAAATGGTGGATGGCGAGGCCGAGGTCGCCATGAAGAGCCTGGAACCAGCGAGTGAGGACGGCTTCGTTTCCAAGGATAAATGGAACATTTCTGCGAAACGCCCATTCTTTAAATCCGCCCAAATCGTCCTCACGCTCAACTCCTATAACGAGAGAAAGGTGGCCTTGTTCTTGGGTGAGTCTGCGTTGTCACAGTGAGTTGGTGTGATCGGTGATTTGCAGGCGAGTGCCGCGTCTGTGAGGGAAGTGAGACGATCACTGGTGACTGGCTAGTGGGGAGGCCTTCGTCGGACTGCAAAAACCAAAAGGCATCGCATTCCTTCGTGTCCGATGTGTTCAGGAAGAACAACGTAGAGACCTTGAGGGAGGCGCACCTGAAGAAGGTGTTCACTCCGACCACCGGCACACCCATCGAGTAGCTCCGGGGAGGGGCATGTGTTGCGCGCAGTTTTGGAGTAAATTAGAAGTGAATTAAATTGTTGACGGATGGGTGAAGTGGCCCGCTACGCCACTGGCGATTGCGACATATGTTACCCGCAAGTGTGCGCAGCGTTTGGGGGTATTTTGTCGGCCGAAGGTGGGAGCGGTGCCAAGCCGGTTTAGTTTTAATGATGAAGGACGAAAATAAATGCCTATTTGTTGATAATAATCAATCGAAAACGTGCAATCGCAATACCAGAACGGAAATGGCCCGGGCGCGCCGCTGTTTGTGACGTGCGCTGCCTCCGAGTGCCCGATCCGGGTCACGCGCGTCGGCCATGCGCTAAGGGCCGGCGCAATTCGACCGGTGGGAAACCACGGACGTGCCGGGGCGATTTGCGGACCACTTCGCGGCTCTTAATTTTGTAAAGAGGAATTTGTCCCGACTGCGGGACGTGGCTCGCGTGACGCCACCAGAGGGGAATAACAAACACACGCGCAAGAAACGTATGGTTTCATCTGTTTATCGCGAAGAGAGCTCAGCTGCGGCCGCAGCTGACCTCGCAACCCCAGCGCGGATCGCCGAAGACTGCGGGTCGCGTCAGCGCCGGAGCCGCGTTGCCGGTGGTCGCGTTCGAGAGTCCTCGCGGCCGATCGCGGAAACGCCCTCGAGCGAGCGCGGCGACGAAGCCACTGGAAGACCCGAAGTGTCACGCGACGGGCCCGAACGCGCCTCGGCCTAGACCCGCGGAGAGTCGACGGACGCTGAACGCGTCGGAGGAAGCGGGCGACGTTGCCGCGTGCGGTGGGACGTCGTAGATTGCGGGATTCTCGGATTCGGGGCGGGGCGTTTACTCGAGAACAGCGTTTCTTGGCGCGTTCCTTCGCGGAGAGCCGCCCTGTATATGCCGATCGCTCGCCGCCGATGCGACCGCAGCGGCGCTTTTCCAGCCGCGGCGACGATTGATTTTAAACAAATGGACCTCCACGCTATTTCCTAAAGTTGGACCGAAATAACTCCGGATTCTCATCCATTGATCCGCGATCGGAATATACAAAGCGTAACACGCGGACCGTACCGAGAATAGCCGCACGAAGTGGATGTGGATGCGAAAGCGTTACGATGGATTAGTCCTCGTCCGTAAACTTAATCGAATGGTTTATTTTTAGTTTTTTTAGTTGATCCGCGTTGTTCAGGGTGCACTTCGACGCTAATTAGGTTTGTACGTTTCAAGTTGAACGGGGCGATTTCGTTCAATGTGCGTCCTGGACCATCTGGGATTTCTTTCGGGTGCCAAAACCGGACCGGTGACCATCGAAATCTGCACGTACACCGCCCAACGCCGAACCTCGGGCGGTAAATAGGTTTAACGCACGTTTCTCGAAATACACGAAACACTGACGAAGTGCTGTATTTTTGTGTGCGATTTCACTGCCAAGAGTCGGCTTCTCGTCTTACCTTGAAGACCGATCTCATGCAATTCGTTCGTTGTATCATCTCAGCTCCCGCATTCTTACCTTATCCCCGGTAAATCGCCATCCTAATCGCATTTTTCACATCCAAAGCAACGGTTGCACCTTTACCTTATTCACTTGGCTCTCAACCAATTAATTGATATTTTCCTAGTCCGATTGACTGACCCACTCTTTATATAGATCAATTGCATTGCCAGCCTCCGTGCCTCGGTCTTGTGATTTGCGAAAACTCGCATCGCGGTAACAGGTGAACAAATTTTTCTCTAATTTTAGTAAGTTTACTCACCAATAACGCTCTCTCCCGAGCACCCAAAGGAAATACCAGGACTAATTAAAATCACATTGCGAAACGGCCGTCTAAAAATAGTGCGATTTCCCTCCAGTGCAACTTACGATCCCTCAATATACCTTTGCTTTTTAGGTGCTAAAATGAGTTATGGCATCGCACTCTAAGGAAACGACTAACGTAAGTATCTCTCCATCATTCAGTTTTCCGTGGCGTACCTCACAGTGAGTTTGTTCTTACAGAGACACACGATAACACTGATACACTTGTACATGTATTTACGAAAGAAACTTAAGAAGAGCGAACGAGACTTGACGCAACTGAATCGAGCCACCGATGTTTTTTACTTTGAGACACCCCGTATGTAAGACAAGTGTGCTCTTTGGGCTGTTTTGCTAACGCTAGCTTTGGTGCAAGGCTTCCGCTAAATTGAAAAGAAAAACGGGCGAACTTTCCTGACGACGTGGCGAATGCGCCCCGCCGCGGTGCGGCACATTCGCGCGACTGCTGCCGCGCTTTGCATAGTTATTGAATAGAATTTCAGCGGTTCTAACGCCGAAACGAGGATACTCTGCCGAAAATACGTAAAAACTTGTTTATTAGGCAAAACCCATACAATATTCTCTCCTCACAATCCGCCAGTGCGCAATCAGACAAATACTTCCGGGTGCTCCGCACGGGTATGACGGAAAGCCCATTTCGACCTTAACTGTCGATCACAATCTGATGTAGTTTTAAAAAAAAATCAGCGTGCGCGTCACTCAACCGCCGCGAAATCGTCTGAATTCCTTTCGGATGCTTCGAAACTGGCAGTTGCGACCTCAAACAATTTGGCCCAAACAATCTTCCTCCGCTCACACCTAGTTCTCTCAAAATTGAGCATCAATTCGTGCCGTCATTTCCCCCCCAACTACGGCGACTGTCGCGAGCAGCCCCGTTCTGCGAAATCGGGGACTTTCACGCTGCGCCGTAATAACAACTCCTGACGATATGGCGAAGGAGTTTGTCCAAAGCGCACTTGGTGACGTTGGGGTCCGCACCTGCGTCACCGCCATGTATCGACGTTTCTCAGCTTTGAAAGGCGCTATAACATCTTTGTGAGCTTTTGTTGTCGACAGAACGAGGTCTTCGCTGTAGTTTCGGTGATGAGTTAACGAATTTTTGTTGTTGCGCACCTATAGACTCCCGGAGAAATCCTTGTGGCGTGGCAGGACTACAGAGCCAACAACGACGATGAGTTGGATCTGCAGGAAGGAGACGAGGTGGAGCTGCTCGAAATCAACGATCCAGCTTCGCCTGCAAAGTAAGTGAATGCGACACTTCGTGTGACAGTTCAAGGGGTGTCGCCAATTACGTGCGAAAACTCTCTTAAGCGCATTCGTACAGATAATCTTTCCAGGGATGACACGGGTGCGGAATTGTACTTTTTTCGTACAACTATCGTTTAGCAAGTAGTTGACCGAATTGTTTACCTACGAGGAAATTGGCATACGGGCCCTATTGATGGCCCGCAAAATGCAACGACGATGCTAATTACTGAATTAACCTAAAATTCCCCGGTTAAGCAAAACGTGGCTATTTTCGACACGTTCATTTATCCGGTCCAATTTAGCATCGGTGCCATCTCGGGGAAGCTCGAAACCGGGTTGGTGTTCCCACGGCAACGACATGTATAAAAATTTATGTCTGATGGTATTGATTCACGCCCATTTTCGCCGTGCCGTGGGCACGAATATCGACCACATATATGTCTCATGGACTTTGCAGGCGGATGAAGCTGGACCCTGAGCTCGACAAACTATCCGGAGGTAGTAAACTCTTAGATGCCAGCGCTGCAAGACACAAACTTTCAGTGAAACCCCGGCGCACCCACGCTAGTTCTAGACATTCCCCCACTAGATTAAACGTTAATGCGCGGTAAGCACCAAAAAACGGTTCTCGTAGGGCCCCGTTGATGATCGGAGTGTCCATTTGTGAACGTAAAAATCTCGAAGGAACAAATCTTACCAGCGCCATCTCTCGTGCCCTTTTCGCTGCGTCTCTGCCAAACGGGTTCAGCTACAGCCGAGGGCAATGGAAATGGAATGAATTGTAAGACAATCTGGGAAGATTAAGGTGTGCGCTAGGGCTTCGTGCTCTACCCCGCTCCGCGCTTCATTCGGCTTAGATGCGGCGAAACACGACAGATGGCGCTGGCAGGATACTTCGCTGCGGGTGCAACAATGCACTGCGTCTTTCACGTCCATTGTGAGTAGGCGCAACTTAGGAGACACCGAGGCGTAAAAGCTTTGGGGTTTTAGGTGGCTCGTAAGAGAGGTAAATGGCAAGCAAAAGCAAGGTTGGGTGCCATGTCGAATTTTGCAAACTGCAGACGACCCCACGATGGGCTCCTCCGGCCTGCCTGGAGATGCAGCCTTCAGAAGACAGTAAACACTCTAACATTTTCTCAGATAGGTGGACGACATGTTGAGGGTGTAACCTTTTTAAGGGCTGTGGTGACGGAGCTGGTGGAAACTGAGCAGGAGTTCGTCCGGGATTTAGACTACGTGGTCCACAACTATCTGATTCCTTCCGAATCGGGCAGGACTCCGAAGGTCATTAAGGACAATTTCGACATTTTGTTTGGGAACTTGAAGGAAATCGCCGAATTTCACCGAACGTAAGGAGGCCTCGATCGAAGTTGCGTTTATCATAAAACAGTACCGCCAGGGTTCTGATGGACGGCATGAAGTACTACGCAAACGAGCCCACGCTGCTGGGGAAGGCCTTCTTGCGGCTGGAGAGAGATTTCGACTATCACGTGAACTATTGCAGGGACGAGCACATGGCCCAGGAATTTCTGGACGTTTCGGACGATGCGTTCAATTACTTCACGGTGAGTGCCTCTCGTCGGGCCCCACGCAATTCCCAACGGTAACGTCAGGTTTTCTTACTCCCAAAGTAATTTATTGGAATTTATCATTCGGATCGGCAATATCAAATGGACAATCTAAAAATACAACTGCAAAGGCTGCTTGCGTAAAATTCCTCCCACTCGCGCTCCAAAACAAGTTTATTTTTAATGATTGTATGTATTCTTCGCTTTTTCTCATTTCGGATGAGTCGAGGGACGCGAATTTCCACTTCCTCGTATTTCACATTAAATCCATTTTTTCCGCCCTTCGAAACGACACCCGGAACGCCCCCATAAACCGTCCGCAACTGATTAGTTGACATCACGAATTGTTTGAATAATTAATTTCTCTAGGAGTCGTTACGAGGCACTTTCAAGCTTGGACACCCTGTAATTCGGCAATCGAGCAATACCGGGTGCGTTGTTCGGCGATTCGCTCGGGCGGCAACGTCAATTGCGGAATGCGAAAGAAGAAGTGTCGCAACTGACAAAATTCGATCGGGCAAATGTGGCGTCGAAAGCTAAACTTCGAACGCAGCCGCCCGAAACAATCGACGTAGGCCCCACGTCGGCAACGTAAATTTGACGGCGGCTGCGTTCGCGAACGCACCTCCCATGCTGCCGCTTCCCCAGCGTTTGACGAACATTTCGTTCTCACGCCCTCGGCTCTCTCAGTGAGACGTTTTCTCGCATTCTCACCGTCCCCTAATATCAACACGAATCACGCGCGTTGTCGGTCTTGTCAATTCCAGGGGCTCGTCGGCGTCGGACGTTCGACAGATGCCCCCCGATGAAAAAGAAACGAGGAGAAAACCCCCCCCGGGTATGCGAAAAATCCGGTTACGTGGTGGACATTTAAAACCGGCGGCGGCAACATCCGGGCGTCGTGAATCTTCCATGCCTATCTTTAGTGCGCGGCGTCGCGACGCCCCTGTTGCTCAGTCGAGTGCCGTCCGTCGTGTGTGAGTGCTTCTCCTGCAATCGCGTGGATTTACTCTCGATCCACAGGTAGGAAGCCCTCTGACAGGCAACCACGTGTCACTGCCCTATATTGCCGTGACGTCATCAGTATCATTACGTGGCCGATTCGCTTCGCGGCGGTGCCAAACGCGCACGAGTGACCTCGCCGGCCGTTGGTTTCGGATGGTACCGAATCTTGGTTAATATTATTATTATTATTATTTTTCTTAGTTGGAATTCGAATTGCGAGTACCGAGCGTACAGTTCCAGCGGGAATTTGGCCAAATTCAATTAAATTTCGTTCCAGATAGTTCGCGAAGCGCGGCCAAATTAAGGCTATTTGGCTGGAATTGCTCGATCCTGGACGGACACTCGGACGTAGGTAACGACAGTACGTGATACGGCATTTTGGCAACGCTCGACTGGAGTTATTTGTTAATTTTTCGGGTAACACTCGTAGGTCAAATTGTGCGACTTCTTGCGTATTTTTCGGCTCTAAAGCAGACAGAGAGCCGAGTGAAAATAAACCGATCAATTGCGCTCCATCTTCCAAAATAGATTCGCAGAAATATTTTTATCGTATGATTCAAAAACGCCCAAAAACCGGATCCCGGCTGTTGCACGCAGGTCGTTGCCGACGCGGGGGGGACCCGCAACCCTCGTCGGCGGGTTCGCCGGAGGTACCGCGCGGCCTCTGAAAGTCGACTATCGTCCGACTGCGCAAGCGCGACCATTTCAGCGGCACTTTACGAGCAGAAACTTCCAGAAAGTCGAAATTTTTTTCATTTTTTTCGGTCCTCGACGGAATTTTGGCACCTCGACGTTGTTTTTGTAAACGCGACATCCACAAACATTACAGACACTCGTGTTATAGGAATAGAAATATTCGTCAGACACAGAAAATAATTTCTACTGTCCATCAGCCCCGTCCGTCCCGCAGGTGCGAACGAAGCAACGAAACCGTGAATCCCCCCCCATCGCCGTGACACAGAAAACACAAATAAACATTCGTTGATCTCTTCGAAATTTTTGTTTTTTTTTTTGTTTTTTTTTATCGGTCGCGTCACTGTCCTGCAACACGGAGATTTCGCCCCACTGGCCGGAGACCGCGCAGACGTCCCCGTTGGCTTGGTGGCTTGGCGCAGACGCTACGGGGGATGGTCTAAAAGTGCCGCGTTTGCCAGGTGATTTCCGAGCGAGTTACCTGAGGAAATTCTTTGAAATTATCGAGGAGCCTTCGAAGACCTGTTTAAATTCGCGGCAGCGGCTTTGCAAGCTATTGGCCCGCCAAGAGGGGGCGAACTATGCGCGCCCCCCTGTAGATTCTCTTGCCGCGGTGCCCCTCAGAGGTTCCGGCGCTCAACCAAACGTGCATAAACGAGTGTGGAGCTAGGTCCATAGGTTTTTTTTTTATCGTCCACAGAGGGGTTCGAATCCGCGACTCCTTTCTATCGACTTCAAGACTCGTCATCATCTAATTTTGTTCGATTCATCATTTGCGAGCCCCAAGGCGATTTGTAGCTTGGTAAAATCTCTCGCGGGGCGCGTTTTTCATGTCTACAAGCTTCATTAATAAACTTCGGTTTCTCTCTGATTCCCGTTGCACAGATAACTTGGCGATTATTTTTATTCAGCGCCCGTTGAGCGTAAATGAAATCGGAACGATTTCGCGCGCGGCTCTCACGAAATCCGGCTGTATTCATTAAAAATAATTTCACCGCTTTATCTCTTCGTTGCTAAAAATAAATAAAATAAATTGCTAAAAATAAATAAATTGGGTTCTAGGAGTTGTCACAACGCCTGGGTGACGACAAAAGCATATCCGAGCACCTGAAACTTCCGATTCAACGCATAAACGACTACCAGCTTCTCTTAAAGGTAAGTGCGAGGGAACCACAACGGACAACTCGACGTTTCATAATATGTGGAAAACTGTGTCAGATTCGCTTCACTCTGATCACTTGCGAGAGGCGCAAACAAAACATTAAGGTCGTCTTATATTTAACACCGAATTATCTATTTGGGGGCGTCGGCACAGGAGCCCGGCAATGATTGAAATAACGCTGTTGGATAAAATTCGTCAAGTGCCAAATTTTCGGATCTATCGAAAATGGGAATTTTGCGAAAATCTGTGCGCGAACAATCACGTTCAGAGCGGAGAGCAACAAATGTTTGTTTAAAACTTGAAAAGACTAATTTGCGGCCTGACATTGTAAAGCTAGGTGAGCCGAATCGTGAAGTGGGTCAACATTTCGCTATTTCGGTCCCGCTCTAAATATACACGGTGGATTTCACATTCGAATGCGTGCAAAACTCGCGAAAGATGGTTCGATGTTTATTTTCGTATGGACAGCGCGAAAATCGTTTTTCCCCCTTAACGTTGCTAATTGTCTTGGCGACCTTGACGCCTCGCGGGGAACTCGGTCTTCCTGCACATTCGGAAAATCATCGGACCTCCGACGCGGAACTGGTCGAATCCCGCGCCGATTTTCTACATAGTCTGCACGGGACGCGTCGGCCAACGGCGCTGCGCCTTCGCGCGCGGCAGCGTTCGAAATCGGCCAATCACGGCTCGCGTCAGTCGGCTCGCCGGCCATTTTCAATGAGATTTCGACGGATTTTTGTGATGATCGGGGCGTAGATTGCGATATGTAAAGCGACGGTTTGCCGCATCTGATTGGTTTATTTAAAGCCGCAAAGTGCCTCATTCAACCGCAAAGATTTACTTTATTATCTTTATGAACTTCTTTATCATGAGTGACGTAAAACGTCACTTGATACGAGTTTTCGAATCCCATTCAGTGGTGTAGTAGTTGCGGTTTGTGACTCGCAATGCGGAGGTCGTGGGTTCAAGTCCCGGCAGGTCGCATTTTTTTTTTTTATTAATTTAATGCGAATCGCACGAAAAATGCCGGTAAATTGGGAGTTTTCACTCGGAAAACTCATTAAAAAATTTTGTGTAGTTTATATTAGATATTAAATTGCGAAAGAGTTCTGGATACTTTAGAATTCAAGCCGAGACGTCTTCGCCCCGTGCGCGGTACATATTCAGTTAATTTAGGTAAAAACGCTTATTTTCAATTCGAACATAACGTGTCTGTGTCCCTTTAGGAGTTGGTAAGATATAGCGCGTGTCTTGGCGAGAACAACGCCGATCTCCAAAAGGCCCTTGAGTTGATGCTAAGCGTCCCTCACAGGGCACAAGACGACAAGTTCACATCGAGCATCGAGGGCTACAAAGGGAGCATCCATAAGTTGGGCAGGCTCCTAGCCCATGACAGGTTCAGCGTCACCTTTGGAGACATCACCAAGGAACGTTATCTATTTCTCTTTAAGGCGCGCGTGCTTATTTGCAAGGTCCGACGCATATCGGAGGACCGGTCCATCTTCCAGCTTAAAGATATTATTAGGGTAAGCCCCGCGTTCAATGCTACTCAGTCCCAGACTGACTGTTTGACTGGAAACGCTCTATTCTACGCGCATGTCCGACATTTCCCCAACATCGAGCATTCTTCCAGCTACCGCAAGTAGAAGTCAGGGATCATCCCGAAAGTGAACACGTCTTCGAGTTAGTTGACAAAGTCGGAGGGCAGTCTCTGACCCTGAAAGCCCATCGCGATCGCATTAAAAAAATCTGGCTGAGAGAGATCAGAGAATACGCCAAGAATTTCGGAGAAAGCGAAGAGACCACCAGCGACGAGTTTCAAGTCGCTTCGCCTCCCACTGAACCCTCTTCCCAGCACAAAGTCCCCCTCGAAGAAGACCAAAAACCCAAATTAGAGCAAGTCAAAAAGGACCCCGCCAAGCTAGCTGGTACGTAACTATCGAGTTTTTCTTAGCGCCCCCCGACAACCCTAGGGGCACATTTTTAGGGGTCAAAAAAACTGCCCAGCAGGACAGCTTAGTGTCCGAGCTTAAATTAGCCGTAAAAAAGAAAGTTGTCTCAGAAGCAAGCGACGAGACATTAGTAGAGAAGAAGCCGGTTTTTACCTTGGGAACCACTACAACCACCACCGGTTTGGTCCAATCGGACACCCTAAAGCACATCTTGACCCCGGAATCCGAAGCAGTAGAGCCCGCCGATTACCATTTAAAGAGAATAGAGGCGGTCGAGCCGCTCTACCACGTAAACGACCCCAGAGGAGGCTCTTCTAGCTCGTCCAGTGACAGGACTTTGGTCCCTGAGGCTAGCGAGGCTTCCAAACCGGAAGAGCCCGTCGAGGAAGAAGACGGTAAGTCTGAACTTATACAACCAATCGTACGTAGCATAGTTTGCGTAGCCACCACCTCTGCGCTGCAGATATCTTTAATAATATCCCCAACTTGAGATAACAGATGCCGCTGTCACCTGCGTTTGCTTCATTGTAGGCCACTTACGTAAACTTAAAGCCGTAGAGCCGTTGATTCACTTGAACAATCCCCGAGTCCCCGAGGCAAAGGTCGAGTACATACCAAAAACCCCACCCGAAAAAGTCCCGGGAAGCGCCCTTGATAAGCTCTATAAAGTAGAGTCGCAGGGCTCCAGCGACTCTGTTAAAACCGACTTTAAGATCGGAGTTGAGTTTAATGTGGAAGTTGCAGGCGATATGAGCCGAAGATACACCTCATCATCTAGAGGTTAGCGTTGAATAGGACGAATAAATCAGAGATTTCTTTGTAATTAACACAGTGTGTTTGCTTGCGACATTAACTGCGTGATTTTGACCAGTTCATCTTGAATCTTTTCGACCCGTTAAGGGTCTCGATCGAGTTATTTTCAGTTGAAATTGCATCGGCAGGGTGCCAGTTGACGTTCTGCCAACCGCAGCAACGTGCAATTTCAAAAATCGATTAAGTTAATTCTGCAAAATTGTTTATGCCATTTCGACTCGAAACAGAAACTCGACTAATTACGGAAAATGACAGACGAACCGGACGCTCGGTGGACAGCAAGCTTCAAGTGATGCAGGTAAGTTTGTGCACGCATAACCCGCAGCTGCGCTTCAGCCGAAGACATCTAACTCGCTTCATCACAAATAAGTACTAAAGAGGTACTTCCACAGACCCGGGCGGATACGAATCGTCGTACAACCGACGCACCGCCCAATCATACTCAACAGAAGGCGGTCACTCTCCTTCTCGATACAGCACGGAATCCTCCACCCGCTACAGTTCGACAGACCCACTGGGCAGTTCCAAGTACGACTCTCTGAGTAGCTCCAAATACGACCCCATTTCAAAGTACGATACATCATCCAAGTACGATACAGCCTCGTCGAAATATGACTCGTCTAAATATGACACTGCATCCTCGAAGTACGATACTACCTCAAAGTATGACCCTACATCCAAGTACGAGAGCGCTTCCAAGTACGACTCGTCCAAGTACGACACTTCAAAGTACGAGCCGCAGATATCGAAGTACAGCTCAATTTTGTCCTCCTCGTACGTGAAGGACGACGATGATGACAACGCCACTGGGTACACCCCCCGGAAACCTCCGATAAGGAGTTCTGCTTTAGGGGATGACGACTCCGATAGTTACAGCTATTCGACTAGAAAGCTCAGAAGTGCTGCTACCGATGATGATGCCGGGGACTACAGCAGCCCCTATACCAAAAAATACAGCACCAGCAAGACTATCACCGAAGGGGACCCTACTGAGGGCTACTACAGCACTAGATCGCTGCGCGGCACTTTAGAGGCCGAAGGTGACAATGACAAGTACACAATAAGGAAGTCCCTTCGGGGCTCCGTGGAGGGCTACGAGCCCCCGGACAGCAGCGATCCTTTGAGCTACAAACGGACTTTAGGTTCAGACTTGGGGTCTAAATTCTCCAGAAGGTCTGTCTCTGCAGAGGGCAGCGACTCTGGCAGTAGATACAGCATTCGGTCTTTATCTCGAGGAGAGCCCAACGAGGAAACCGAGGAACTTATTAATAGATACACCAAAAAGAGACCGATTACCGGAGATGAGGAGGAGGATGTTTATGCTAAGTTTGAGAGGAAGTACTCTCGTACCGAATCTGCGGAGCAAAAGCCCTCGGAGGAGGAGACGCGACTTTCAAGGAGGGCTTCGAGGAAAGAGAACATCGAGCCCAAGAATCTTGACGACGATCCGTATGAAAAGTATGCGAGGAAGTATCTGAGAAATCAAGAGGAGACCAGCAGTGAACTGAGCAAAACTACGACGAAGAGGACAGTGGAGGAGGAGGAGGATCAATATTCGAAGTATTCGAGCAAATATTTGAGGGCTGAGTCTACTGACAGGCCTTCGAGGATCGATAGAGGTGAGGAATCATTAACCAAACGACAAATTTCTTTAAGTGAGAACTTCGAATACATTTTTAAACTCTTAAATGCAGGGGTGTGCCAAAATCGGTTCGAAACAATTTAACGTCAACATATCGTCCGTCTAAAAATAACACTCGGTACACACACAAAATACTATGAGTTAATGGTTTCAAACGCGATTTGGCAACACCGTTCGCCGCGCGACGCTAGTCCGCAGGACGTCACGCGACGACGTCATGTCGACTGTGCGTACTGTAAGTTTTTGAGTTTAACGTTACTGTGGCGTCTCGATTGAAGGTAAATCGCATGAATGATAATTCAGTTAATCAAGCTCAAAACGGACTAAACGCTCTGTACATTTTGTAGAGGAATCTTCCGCGCTGAACAGCAAAGAATCGAAATCGGAGCACCACAGCCAATCGCGTGAGCTCAAATCTGAATCCTACACGAAGACGGAGTCCCACTCTCGTGAATCCAAGAGAATCGAAAGCTCCGAATCTAAGGTAACCCAAGAGGTCTCGCTAGCCTCAGCTTCTAGCGCTTCGCCAGCTTCGGCTTCGCTTACAATCGCCGAGGAACGGTCGACGGCAATGGCTTCTACCGAATCCAAGGCAACGCAAGAAATTTCGTTAGCTTCGACAGCTACGCTTACAATTTCCAAGGAGCAATCGACTACGACGACATCGACTGAGCGCAAAGTGTCGATCGCCGAGTCCTCCTCGGCTCGAAGGAAATCTTCTGTAGCTGAGATAACAGCTTTGCTAAACAGGCGCGCTTCGGGCGTTCAAACGCTCAGCGATAGCACTCACGTTGTAACCTATGCCGGTCACGATTTCCAGGCGAAGTCTCTCGGCAGCGTCGAGTCCCTGTCGACCGCCATGCGCAGCAGCAGGGAGAAGTCCGCCGAGGACAAGCTCGAGGACTTGGAAGGCAACAGACCTCACTTTATCAAGACCATACGTGGCACCAGCATCGAACGTAAGTTTCAACTGACGCTGCGCTAAATTCGTAATCGAAATTTCCACGATGTAAACAAAAGCCTGTGACCAATGAGATTGCGACAAATGCCGGACGGGCCAATCAGCGTTGCCATTTGAAGTGTGACTTCCTCGTTGTCACGTCGCGGCTTTTGCAATCTCTCTTTCTCTCTCTCACTCTCGTTCTCTCCCTTATAATTTTCGTTTCACGTTGATTTAGCCGGGGAAAGCGCGTTTTTCGAGGTGTTGCTTAAAGATAAGCCGGCAGACTTCAAGTGGCTTAAGGACAGTAAGCCACTGAACGAGGACGGGAGCATGTCCGGAAGGATCCAGACTACAGTGGGCGAAACTGGGAACGAGTACAAACTGATCGTCAGGCAGGTGAAAGAGGAGGATGGGGGCATTTACACGGCAGTTGCGCAGAGCAACAAGGCGACCGCATCCTGTTCTGCGCAGTTAGTTGTTCACGAACGTTAGTAGGCCGAAGCGAATTTTTGTCCCTTTTATATGTTGTCCGTGGGTGTCTTGGAGCCCCACAGTAACACGACGTGCGTGAAACATGTATCAGAAACTTACACTTGTCATGGTGTGGAGGCACGTGACATCGAAGACAGGAACGTGCCTCAATGTCCGTGTTAAGCTGTTGGAACACAGCCTGTCCTTTGTTCGGAAGTGTCTATGGCGTGACAGTAGTTGTCAAAGTATGTCCGATGTTGCCACGTCTTGAGATTTGACCCTAGTTTACTACTAAAGGAAATTTCACACTCCTGGTAGCTCGGAATAATATTTAAAATATCTTTTTTCAAATTTCTTAGTATTAAACGGGCCGTTTCGACTGATCTAGTGAAACCCCCAGATCGACTTAAAGCCAGGCTCTGGATTTTTGCTTCACTCGGCAACGTTTCTCGCAGCTTCCGTGACTGGCGGCTCGCCTAACGACTAACGCGGCGTTGCCACATGTCGAGGCGCATAAATCGAAAAAATAAAATTCACACTGATAACGAAAGGGACCGTGGTAGTTTTGCAATACTTCAGGATGTGACTAAACTAGGTTCTTAGTGACAAAGGTTTTGGAAGTTGCGACTGCGTTCCAAACGTCCCGACCTTCGTGTATTAACCTTAACCACGTCCCGAGTCTCTTTAACCTTAACCGAATCACAACCAACCGAGAAATTTCCTCACTTAGTTTCAACCGATGAACGCGAGGAGCGCGCCAAAAGCGACCATCCAGAGTTCCTGGTTTCCATGAAAGACGCTGAGCTCCTGGAAAATACCTATCTCCGCTTCATGGTCAAAGTGGTGGGCGAGCCCAATCCAGACATCAGCTTGTAAGTCTCCGTTATGTCGAGTGGCCCCCCAATAAGACCTTCTCGTAGCTTCAAGGATGGCAAGAAGATTTCGGAAACAGACAAGCGGATGCAGATAATCAGGGAGCACTCCGATAAAGGTTTCTACGAGCTCGTGATTCCAGAGGTGAAGAAGAGCGACGCCGGAATCTACAAATGCGTTGCCACCAACAAGTTCGGCGAAGCCCTTTCTGAAGCTTCAGTCACCGTAACTGGTACTCGTCCACTTTCCTTCTGCTCTGAGCGCTCATCCGAAGTATTTTTCAATTTTTCAGATAACAAAGAGATCATAGACGAGATGCCGGAGGGCGAACTACTGCCCCCAGGGGAGAAGCCCGAGTTCACTTGGAAGAGAGATGGAGTGGCTTTCGTGCCAGATGAGCGGTTCAAAGTGCTGATGGGGGACGATGAAGACTCCATAGCTCTAGTGTTTCAGCATGTTAAACCAGATGATGTGGGCTTGTACACTTGCGTGGCGCAGACCTCGCGAGGACATATATCCTGCAGCGCTGAACTTACGGTGCACGGCACTGTTAATCAGCTTTTCAGGTAGGGACAGTTAAGGCGCTCCTCTCTTCAGTCGCTGAGTACATTGCAGCTCAACGATGGGGACTGGCAAATACGAGATCGGTTAAATTGGGGCCTCACGTAAAACATCATCGCAATTAGAAAACACAGCCGAATGCGCAAATGCGAAAGTTCAAGATGGCGCTTGTCAGAAAAAAAACAAAGTTGATGAGGGTCGTGGAAAATCGAAACGTCGGATTTTAACCGTGAAAACGTCTCGTTGTAGAAGGGTTGCACTGATGGAGTCTCGAGCTGAGGAAGAAACAAATGCGTTTCTGGAAAATTTTAGTTTTCTCCAAAAGTCGCGGAAAATTCTCAAATTTTAAACCGGCACATTCTCGATCTCCAAACTGCGCAACTTTGCCCCAATCTAGCCCACCTCGCATCCTTCATGGTTGCCAAGATCCCCATGGTTGAGATCCGAAAACGGACACCTCGTATGAGGGAAAACTTCCATCGGAACTGGCGCACTCTCAATGGAAATCTCATTTAGGGAACCCGAAAAGCCCAAGCTAATAATTGAAAAACGAGAACCCGTGGTGACCGCGGGTAATCAGGCCATGCTCGAGCTGCAAGTCAAGGGGTACCCGAAGCCGCAGGTCAAGTTCGAACACGATGGTAAACCCGTCGAGGCCGGAATTCGATACAAGTAAGGAAATCCAGCGGTTTCGTGTCTGCCGAGTCGGCAGGTTTAAACTTGCGATTGCAGGTTTCTGTATGAGGACGAGGAGAGCATGTCTTTGGTGATTAAAGACGTGAAACAGGCAGATGCCGGCGTGTACAAAATCATCGCTGAAAACGAAATGGGCATTGACACTGCTGAGATGAAGCTGGTTGTCAAAGGTGAGTTCTCACGTGTGAATTTTGAGGTTTGACGAGGGCACCGTCGAGTACTTTGCTGTTTCATTTATTCTGTTTGCCAGTGCCGCCTCGCATGCGAGGAGGGGTGAAAGTGCACAGCATTCTCCGTCACCCTGTATATTAGCAAATGCGCCGCAGGGCAACTGGATTTCAATATCTAGGAAATCTATATACGAAGAGGGCGGATGACCAGCTCTAGGGCGAATTTGACCGAAATTTAGGTGCATACTTTCGTGCACGTTTCTCATAGAAATGTTTTCGGTTTGACGGAACCACATGGGTTCGGTACTGCCCACGGAGATCGCAAAAATTAAGGACCTAAACAATGCTGTATCTCGGAAACTGCGCAGGACACCGACAGGCGATTTGCGCCATCTCACGGAGCTCGACTAAATTCAGTTATTTTTTACGGTAATTCCCCCAAGCCCGTCCGAGCTGTTGCGGTTCGACGTTTCGACAATGGCGAAAAATTGGGTGCCTCCGCCATTTTGAAAATCGGAGGCATCGCCTAGAGCACACGATACTAAGGAACGATTGCGTGATGCCAATCGAGAAACGAACGCGACATTTTCCCATTTAGGCTAAACCATTAACGCATCGGCATGCGAGTTTTAAAGCGACCGTTCGTTAAAGGTGTGGGTAGTCAGCACCAGCGAAAATAAAAAATCAAATTGAGATACCACTCCAGGTCGTACCTTAACGCTTATTCCAACGTGAGCAGGCGCCATCTTTGCTTTGGCAAAGCACCACAACATCCGCCTCTGTTGCCAAAGGAGAAAAACTTGATCGCGACACGCACTTTCACTCGTTAAGCATCCGCCACCGCCGGCGATCACTCACTACGCGTCACTACGTGTCACCCGCACTAGTGACGCGTCTCACAAGCCTTTGAAATTTGAAAAAATGCCCAATTATCCCGACTAAAAGCGCGTTTCGCACAATAAACATCTGCTTTGTTGCTGTGCTAATGCTCGACTAAATCGCCCAGGAAACGTTTATCGCTTCAAAACATGCAAAAACCTGTTCGACCTTGCAAACGAGCAGCTCATCGGTCCCAAAATCACACTGCACTATGAAATAGTACGTGAATTTTTTATTTCTACCTGAGGTACGACTGCTATGGACCCCTTACTAGATAGTAAGGAGTACTTGAATGACTCACGCTTGGGTAAAAAGTACTTCGATCCGGCAATATCTGAGGATTGCCGGCGGAGTGCGAAGGGGATAAGAGAGGAGGCGAATTTCGAACGTAGTTCGCGAGAAATTTACATTGCCGAGATAGGGCGGCCGTCAGTTGTTTGAGGCGACTATGTTCGAAATTTCCACTTTCGGTACCAATTTACAAATTGAAATTTTACGGATTGGAGGTTTTTTTTATGCCGCATACGGCAGGAATATGAAACGAACGCGATCGATTGGGAAATAGATTCAAAATTTCGAATTTAGGGCAGAGAGCACGCGACGTTCGAAGCTCCCCGACGCGCAACTGCAATACCAAAAACAAAAAAAAAACTAAATTCTTTGCGGATGGGGGGAATTTTACATCTACGAAACCAGTAAAACTAGAAAAACACGATAAAAAATCCCCGAAATTAATAACGAAAGCTAAAAGCTCAAAGTAAAATAATAATAATAATAATAATAATAATGGTGGGATGGAAAGCTGCACATTTCGGGCCGTAGCTGGCGACAAATTTACCCTCCGAGCACGGGACGCCCGTTAATCGTTGGAGACACCTGCGTTTGAAATTTCATAAAAGCACCAAAAGCCCCTCTCGATGCGGCACTCCGCGCCCCGCCACTGTCCTCCCACTTTTCAATCCCCGCAATCCCACATATTTCACGCGAATTTTAACTCTTCCTCTCTCCACGAAGCTCCCCCCAAGATCAAAAACAACATGGAGGACATTTCCATTCACTCCGACCTCCTACTGAAGATGACCGCCGAGGTGGAGGGAATCCCCGAGCCGAAAGTGCAGTTCTACAAGGACGGCAAGGAGATCAAGAAAAGCGAGCGGATTGAGATCGTCAAAGAAGGGGAAAAGCACAGTTTGGTGGTGGAGAAAACCGCCATATCGGACACTGGGTCCTATTCCATCGTGGCGAGCAACGAGCTGGCCCAAGTGTCGCAGTTCTGGAAGGTGGACGTGCACAGCAAGCCGAAAATCGTGGAGAAACTGGGCCCCGACAAGGTGGTGGCCCAGGGGCAAGATCTGGAGCTGAAAGTTAAAGTTCAGGCGGAGCCGAAAGCCGAAGTCAAATGGTCTCGATTTAAACAGCTTCTGGTGACGAATTTAATCCCCGTTCTTCAGGTTTAAGGGCGATGAGGAGATCCATTCCAGCGAGCACTACGTGATCAAAGAAGATGGAGATGTGTACTTGCTGCGCATCACTGGGGCCGTCACAACCGACGCTTCGAAGTACAAGTTTAAGGCGCTGAACATCCACGGGAGCGGTGAAGATGTGGTGCAGGTGGACGTGAAGAAACCCCCCAAGATTATACAGGGGCTGCACGACATGACCGTGACCGAAAAGGACAAGAACGTGTGTCTGGATGTGAAGATGGAGGCGTTCCCGAAACCCCAAGTCAAATGGTATTTCGTGTAAGTTTTCGAAACTGACCCTCCAAGAATTGGTAATTTTCCTCAGGTACCTGGACGAAGTCGAGCTGAAGGAAAGCAGGGCAGAATTCACTCGGCAAGAGTCCGACGACGGGGTACAGCTGGTGATCAAAGAAGTGAGCAGCGAACTATCCGGACACTACACCTGCAAGCTCAGCAACGAGTGCGGGGCCGCAGAAACCAGCGCTAAGCTCACCGTCAACTGTAAATTTCCCCTTTTCAAATTCCTTCCGTCACCTACGATTTAAACCCCCCACAGGCGCCCCCCGGATAATCAGACACCTGAAAGACACCACGGTAGTCGAGGGGGCTGAGCTGCACTTAGAGGTGGAAGTGGACGCCTGTCCCCCGCCGGCGGTCAAGTGGTTGCGCAACGGACGGGAGGTGACCACCGACGCCAGAATCAAGATCACGAGAGACAAGCAGAGATACGAAACTCTTCATTTGGCGGTGAATTTGGTTAAGTACGAGGAGCAGGGAGAGTACGAAGTGATCGTCACCAACACGCTGGGGACGATCAGCAGCAAGAGCTTCGTGACTGTGCAAAGTGAGTAGGATTTTCTATGCATTTTTGTGAAAAATGCAACAACGGAAATGACAACAATCACAACCAATGAAAACTGCTAAAAACATGTTTTTTTTCATAAGTTTTTTTCAAAAAGTTTGGCGGTGACACCGTAAGTACGTGAGCAGTAGAATGTCGGGTGTTTTTTGAGTAGGAATTGTTCCCTACCTGAGGGGTAAATCGCAGAGGGGGGAGGAACGTTAAACTCTTAAGCTGAGAGCTCGTAATTTCCGAAAAAAAATTTTCTGCTAAAAAAGCATTTTCGCGCCGTTTTCCCACGTTCTCTTGCGCACACCACTCGCATTTCCACGCAGAATTTCCGAATTCGTTCACTACATTTCCAGCTGCGATTTGCCCCTCTGTTGTCCTCCACTTTGCCTGAACTATTTGTATAAACCTCCCACCCCCGTGCAAGTGCATCCGTGCAAATTGTACCGACCTGCGTACAACCATAAACGTTTCTGATCCCTTGTGTTGTTCTGACCCCCGCTAACAAACAGAAGTCACTCACACTGACGCCGAGGAAGAATACGAAACACAGCAAATGGAGGTCGAGGAACTCATCGAGGAGAAGGAGATCGACGAGGAGCCCATCGAGGAAGTCAGGATGGAGCCGCCCAAGAAGCCGAAGGTCGAGGACGACGAGGACGATCGAAATCGACCTCGAAGGCAACAAGGTAAGAATGTTCCGGGAGGAGGGGGATTTCGCTTTTTTAGCAGGCATTTTAGTAGGCATTTGATACGCTTCGCCTCTCTCTCTCTCTTTTTCCCACACAAACAGGAAAACTCTCGGAAAAAGGTGAGATCGAAAAGAAGAAGTCCGACGTTCAAAAATCCCCCGAGCCAATAATCGAGGAGCCCTCGTCTCCGAAAATACCGAAAAAAGCCATTTCCGCCATTATCGAGGAAGCCGAGCACTTCGACGACATCGACGACGCGCACAAGCCCAAAACACCTCTGAGCGCAGAGCCCCCGAAGGCCAAACCGGCGAGAGCGAAGGCCCTGGAAATACAGGAAATCGAAGAAGTCGATAATGACGATTTCGACGAAAAGAAAGTGACGAAATCTCCCGAGGTCGAGGACGTTCAAGTGAAGTTCAAAAGAGGCAAACCGGCCGTTAGCGAGGACGCGGAGGAGGTGAAGATCAGCCGCAAAGGATCGTCCCCCGAGGGGGCCGACGCCAGTATCAAAATCCCAAAGAAGGCCAAAGCGCCCACTTCAGATGAGGCGGCTGCCGAAGAGACCATCAGGAGGTATGAGATCCGAACTGACCAGGAAGAACCAAAGAGAGGGCGAGGACGGGAGGCCACGATTGAGGAGATGGTCCTCGTCGAACCCGACGAAGAGGAAGCGACGCCGAAGAGGCAGAAAGAGGAACAGCTGCAGCGGCGGGAGAGTCAAAAAGCCAAGAAAGACACCCCCAAAGGTACTACACACTTGACTGTGCACAGCTACCTTTTCCAGTGTTCATGTAATTATGTAACCCGCCTTAAAATTGTAGGTAGCTTCTACGCATGCTTTAAATCACTGACTTAATGAAGAAGGTAAGTAAAGCACCGCTAAAACGATATATAACACAACAGCACACGTTAGACTAAGTTTAAGTAATGAGAAGCACTGACAATAATAGAATTGATTAATCAACTAAATTGGAGGGATGGTTGTCGATGAACACCCTCTATATTGGTGCACTCGTTTAATTTCGCTTGGGCCGCCGGGTTGTGACGTCTTCAGGAACTTCCCGACATATCGGGAAAACTGCCGCGTCAGCCCGATTCGATCCGAGGTCCGCGGTCGCGCGTGGCAACATGGCCACCCACTCGATCTGCGACATACTACTGTGGGTGCTCTCACTCACGCTCATTCACCAACAGGGAGGAAAGAAGTGAGGTCCTGATCGCGCGCATGCCCAGTTCTTCTATACGGTGTTTAAAAAAAAAATACAAATCTGCCGGTTACTCACGTGAGGAAACATCGCACCTCTTCGATGCCAAATTTAATCGACACCACGTCCGCGGCTCGACAATTCTCAATGAAAGAGAGGCTCAATCGACAAATTCGGATTTTAATGCTCCTCTACCTTTTAGCTGAACCGATAATTCTGGACACCAACATGAAGGACGGTTCTCGACCAGAGTCCTTGGACATCACCTACATCGTGCGAGGATTCGCTAATCCCCCACCAGTCGCCACTTGGACACTTGACGTGAGCATTCTAACCGTTCGACCGTTCGTTCCTTGATTGGTCCTTCTGCAGGGCAAAGAGATTAAGCCGGATGGCCATCTTCGCATGACTGCCAGCCAAAATGGCGAGGAATTCAAGCTGGAAATACTCAAGTTGGAGCTGAAAGACGCGGGCGTTTACGAGTGCACCTTAACTAATCCGGTGGGGGCGATTAAGCAACGGGCGGTCCTGGAGGTTACACGTAAGTTTCAAGATTCGTTGTCGAAATTTTTGACAGAATGGTGAATGCGCCGGCGAACGGATTGCGGATCGCGGCGAAAATCCGAGAAGAGGCGAAGAGAAATTCGAAGGCGCCAAGCGGGAAATTTCATTCAGTTTGTTCTCGTCGAAAGGTGAGGGGTAAGCAAGCACAACGAGGAGAAGGTCGAAGCACTAGGGGGAAAAATTTCTCGTGACGAAATGGTGAATGCGCTTTTTATGGGCCCAGGTCAAATTTTGTGCAACTAATGATGCAACTAAATCGACGTTTAACGGTCAATTTTCTCACAGCCGAGTCGGAACTGCGCAGACCCAAACTGAAGCAAGGCCTCAAGGACCAAACCGTCGTCAAGAAGGACGGGGTCACTTTTAAGGCTGTCATTGTGGGCGAACCCGTTCCTGATATTGCATGGTACGTCAGGTACCTAAAACAAAAACCAACTCGTAAGTGGGCTTTGTTCCAGGCTAAAGGACGGCAAGCCGATCTCCAATGCGGACTTCGAGAAGGACAAAATCATCCTGGAGACCGAGGACCACGACATTGAGGACGGCCTCAAAGAGTGCACCTTCTCCCTGACCATCCCCAGATGTAAGTGATTTTCTAACAAAAGAGAAATCGCCGAAAATCGAGGGGTTGCAGGCGAAAGATCCAATGGGGGCAAATACACGATCCAAGCCAAGAACAAGTGGGGACAGTTGGAGGACTCGGCCCAGCTCACCATCGTCCTTAGACCGGAGATCGAGGGTCCCGAGGACGTCAAAGTGGTTCCTGGTGAGGCCACGGAGTTCACGGTAGTCGTGCAGGTAAAGACGTGAGGCTTCAGCTAGAGTCTTCTATAGAAAAACGTCAAATCAGGCGAATCCGGAGGCCCAAATCTTGTGGATGAGAGACGACAAAGTCATCAAGGCCAGCGATTTGATTTCGATAGTGGAAGATCGGGCAAATCAGACCTACAAGCTTGTGTTCCATAAGGTCATGTTAGCGGACGAAGGCTACTACAAGGTGGTGGCTAAAAACGATTTGGGAGAAAACAGCTCAGAGGCTCGACTGAGGACGATCAGTAAGTATTACTCAGAACATTCTGAGCGGTACTAATGGGGTTTTTGGGATATTACAGAAGAGGCGGAACCAACGAGTAAGTTCCGTTGATATTTTCGCTTTGTTTGCTTTTGGCTTTTGCGCTGAAGGCTCGAATATATGAGAATGTTGTTGCGCTACTGCTTTGAGCGGGCCACCCTGTAGATCGCAAAATAAACGTGTATTTTCGTTCTGACCAATCAGATATCGGATTTTCACACTTTTCCCATAACCGATCGACGGCCGCGGGCCCCGCTCTCTATCGGCCTCAGAACTCGCATATCGCGACACTTAAAGTCTGTCTTTCCCCCTCTAGCTGAAAGGCCCAAATTCATCACCGCCCTCAACGACGACCAAATCGAGGACGGGGGCGAGTTCAGCGCGATGGTACGCGCGGACGGTCTGCCCAAACCCGAAATCAAATGGTTCCTGAACGGCAAGGAAATCGTCCCCGACGAGAACCACCAAATTGTCACCTCGAAGGGGGACAGTCAGGCCACCAGCGCGTTGACCGTCACCAATTACAACGAGAAGGACGTCGGAATTGTACGCCTTTGTAACGGAAAAAAATCGAATCTAATGCAGAGGTCTTCCAGTACAAAGCCGTGGCAGTTAACGTGGTGGGAGAAGCCGAGACCAGCGCGCGCATCTCCATGGTGCAAACCCCGCCCACTTTATCCAAGAAGTTGGACCGGAACTTGGACGTGAACGAGGGCGAACCGTTGGAGTTGAGGGCCAAAATCGGGGGAAGTCCCAAGCCGAAGGCGATGTGGTACAAAGATGGCGAACCCATCTCTCCGGACGACGATCGCGTCAGAACCACCACACTCCCAGACGGTACTGTCAAGCTCAGTATTGACCAGTGCAAAGCCTCGGACAGTGGCGCTTATAAGCTCGTCGTGAAGAACCCTAATGGAGAAACCGCCTGCTTGTGCGCAGTCGCAGTGGCACGTGAGTATTTTTGGTACCGCGCTTACATCGTCAAGAAGTTCTACGATGATTAATGATCGCTTGAGATGCTTAGTAGTAGTAAAGTGCTTTTAGACGTCAAATTGTCGTTTTATTTTGCTGCCTTAATTGCTTTAACGATCAGGTACGTCCAACCTAAGGAAACTAATCAAAACCCTATTCTTCTCACTTTGTAGCCAAACAGACCCGACCCAAGTTCCTCAAATGCTTCAAAGACCAAAAGGTGCCTCTAGGCAAAGAAATGCGATTGGAGGCCAAGGTTCAGGCCTATCCTCCTCCAGAGATCAAGTGGCTCAAAGACGGAGTACCCGTCCGACCCTCGTCGAACATCCACTTTGAGAACCATCCGGACGGACGTGTAGCTTTAGTTGTGGATGTGATGAAGCCCGAAAATGCCGGACATTACGAGCTCAAAGTAGACTCAGTGCTGTCCGATGATAACTCAGGTTTCTAAGCCGGCCGTTGCAGGTTACCAATAAGCTCGGCGAGGCCGTGGGAGACGCCCTCATAACCACGGAACGAAAGCCCACCAGGCCTCAATTCACTCAGACCTTGTTCCCGCAAACCGTGGTGGAGGGATTCCCGGTGAGGCTGGAAGTGAAGGCCGAAGGCTTCCCCGCTCCCAAGATCACGTGGACCCGCAATGGGGCCGAAATCGTTTCGGATAACAAACACGTGAAGATCATCGAGAGTCCCGATGGTAAACATGGAGAAATTCGTTGTTTTCGGTGGTTCACCGGACCTCCTCCGTAGGTACTTCTGCGCTCGTCATCGACGCGTGCGACCAAATGCGCGACGCCCTCACCTACAAGGCTGTGGCGTCGAACTCTGCCGGGGAGGTGGAAACCGCCGCCCCTTTGACCATCCAATCTTCGACCAAGCCGGACGAGCCCGAGGAACGGCCCATGTTCCTGCACAAACTGAAAGATGTCTCCGTGGACGAGGGCCAACAGCTGGTGCTCGAGGCCCCGTTTACGGGGAACCCCATTCCAACTGTCGAATGGACCAAGGACGGGGTCCCCATCGTGGCCTCGGACCGCGTTCTGATGACCTGCGACGGACGCAGGGTCAGTAAAATGATTCAGCGAACGGTGGCAAGTAAAGCGAAGTTTTTCGGTCGCAGGTGGGATTGAAGATCGACAGAGCGACACCTGCGGACGCGGGAATTTATGGAGTGACCATTACTAATCCGCTCGGACAAGAATCTACGGAGGGCAAAGCCACAGTGAGGAAGGTCTTCCAACCCCCGGCGTTTACGCAGAGGTTTACTGATCTGCAGCAGGTGAGCTCCGAGGTCTGGGTGAAATCGCTTTGGGCGATAATTCTACCGAAAGTTCCCAATTGGTAGAATAGTGATAATGATGACAAAAAGATGACTAAAATCGTCCACGAACGAGCTTCTTCACCGTTTATTTATTATTTAAGCGTTTATATGGCATTTTCTACCAAATTTATACCCGGTTTTGTCGAAAACTAATCGGTAGATTAGGCATCGCCCTGCGCCACTGAATGTAGCTCCCGAAGGCCGTTAATTTAAGGCGTCACTTGACCCATGCCTCTATTTGAAAAAATAGGCCCTTTTGCCCCAGCGGTGACGTAAGCAGCATGGAAAATATGAACGGACGCCTAAGAAATCTACTTTTTTGTCCTGTTTGCTGCCGCCTTCGAATGGTTAAAAAAAAAAAACCAGTTCGTTCGGGAGTTGACAGGGGGGCGGCGATGGAGCAACGTGCGGTACCACGTCTCCAGATCCCGCACCAAGAAATTGCGCCGCGGCGCCCCATTGCCAGAAAACTGAACTGGATTTGCTTTCCAGCTTCCAAATCGCGACGCCAAGTTCCCGTGCCGAGTCACCGGAGTACCACAACCCGAAGTCACCTGGACCAAAGACGGAGAACCGTTGCGCGAGAGCGACAAGTACCACATTAAAAGAGACGGAGACGCCTGCTGCTTGTACGTCACGAATTGCCAGCCTGAAGACGCCGGGGTCTACAGGGCCACCGCCACCAATCCCGAAGGGCAGGCCGTCTGCACCGCTTCCTTGGAAGTCGTCAAGGAGATGTTAGTAATGCTTAAAATGCTGTTTTCGCATTGACCTCTTAAAATTTGATTGCAGCAAGTTCCAGCAAAAGATCGAGCCCCCGACGTTCCTGAAACGCATCGGAGACACCGAGCTATACAAAAGCATGACTGCGAAGTTCACGGCTTGCGCCACGGGAATCCCCGAGCCGGAGGTCGAGTGGTACCACAACGACGAGAAGATCTACCCCTCCAACAGGATTCGCATGGACAAGGACACCGCCGGCCTTTTGCGACTGACAATATGCGGAGTCGATCAGGACGATTTGGGGAAGTACTCCTGCAAGATTTTCAACGAGCACGGCAGCGACATCTGCCACGCCTCGCTCAAGTTCGACGAAGGGTTGGAATCGAAACCGAAACGTCCCATGACCGATCAGTACACAGATTTCGATAAGCACAAACGCAGCGGAGCCCCGGTGCCTCTGGCAGATCCCCCGATCATCTCTCAAATGACCGATAGACACTTGACGTTGTCGTGGAAACCCTCAATACCTTCCGGTCCGAGGGAACCTGTGACTTACCAGCTGGAAATGTGCGAGCTGCCCAATGGGGATTGGTTTACGGTGCGCACTGGGATCAGAAGCTGCACCTGCGGGGTCAGAAACTTGGAGCCGTTCAGAGATTACAAGTTCCGAGTGAGGGTGGAGAATAAATATGGAGTCAGCGATCCTTCGCCATTCGCGGTGACGCACCGGCAGAAATTGGAGCCGGATTTGCCGAAGTTCAAGCCGTACTTGCCCCCGGACATCGACTTCAGGCCGGAGACTTCGCCCTATTTCCCGAAAGACTTTGACATCGAGCGGCCCTTGCACGATGGCATGGCGCAGGCGCCGATTTTCTTGAGACAGGAGCATCCGACCCAGTACGGGGTCAAGGACCAAAACACCAATTTGTTTTGGTTCGTGTATGGGTACCCCAAACCCAAAATCAGTTTCTACTTTAACGACGAGCTGGTCGAGCCCGGAGGTCGCTTCGATTGGAGCTACACGAGGAACGGACAGGCGACGTTGTTCATCAACAAGTAAGTCAATTGCATTGAGCACTTCGGTCTCGAGTGAGGAGTGCGCGGACGCGGCTTAAACTCACGATATTTTCCAGGATGCTGGACAGAGACGTGGGGTGGTACGAGTGCGTGGCCCGAAACGAGCACGGCGAGGCTCGTCAAAGAGTACGACTGGAAATCGCAGAATCCCCGTACTTCATCCAACGTCCGGACATCCAATACGGACTCGTTCGAGGACGCGTCCAATTTATCGCCCGCATCGTGGGCGTACCTTACCCTGAGATCAAGTGGTACCGCGACTGGAAGCCCCTGGCGCCATCTAGCAGGATTAAAATCACCTTCCGCGAACCCGACACCACCATTCTCACCATCAACGACGTCATCTACAAGGACGAAGGTCTGTATTCGGTATCGGCACGAAACGTGGCCGGTACGGCTTCCGCGTCTGCCATGTTGTACGTCGAGGACGATGATCGAGAGTACGGGATCAGGACGTACACCAACATATCCCCCATCAGGCCGCATAAGAGACCCATCACTGATTATTACGATCTCGGAGACGAGCTCGGCAGGGGCACTCAAGGAATTACCTACCATGCGGTCGAAAGGGTCAATGGTAAGATAGATGAAGTTCTCACGGTGGGAGATTTATGACGAACGCAAAATTTCTCTATTCTCGTGTCTCTCCGATGATCTTTTTCATTAGGTCGCAATTGGGCAGCGAAGATAATGCACGGCCGCGGTGACCTGCGTCCCTTCATGTACAATGAGCTGGACGTTCTGAATCAGCTGCGCCACAGGAAATTAATTTCTCTACATGATGCGTTTGAGACTGACGACACATTGGGGATCATCATGGAATTGGGCGCCGGAGGAGAGCTAGTTCCAGACTATCTCCTCCGGACCGACTACTACACGGAGAGCGACATCGCCGGATTCATGAGACAGCTGCTTCAAGGCCTGGAATACATGCACGGGCGGGGATATGCCCATATGGGTCTTAACGTAAGCGGGCTTAAAAAATCCCTTTCGTCAAGACTTGTGTATAATCTGAGGAAAAATGTGACATTTGTATCTCATTCTCACGTCGCGCCCCACCTTATGCGGCAGCCATTACGTCGCGCCCCTTGTTTTCATCGCAAGTAGAGCTTGGCGAGATCACGAGACCAAGACTGAAACTACAATTCCTACTTCTACGCCAAATTTGAGGCTATTTTAGTCTCGATTCCAGTTCATTTATCGTTTAAATTTTCCTGACTGCATGGTGGATGCGCGGGTATTTACCGTTTTACTTTTCCTGACTACATGGTGAAAGCGATCTTACTGATCGTTTCATTCTTCCTCGCTGTGCGGTGGAAGCGACGTAATGCTGTCGCATTGCAGTTAGCTGTCTTATTACTTATAGTTAACATCGATTTCAGCTGGGAGACCTGCTGATCGCCCATCCCGGTGGGGACGATCTCAAAATTACCGATTTCGGCCTCTCGAGACAAATCAGCTCGGCGCATTTGTACCCCCTGATGTACGGGATGCCCGAATACGTGAGCCCCGAGTGCGCCAACAACGAAGGCGTCGGTTTCGGGCACGACATGTGGGGCGTGGGCATCATCACCTACATTTTGCTCTCGGGAAGGTCCCCGTTCAGAGGCGCCCACGACAGGGAAACTCTGACTAGAATCCGCGACGGCACGTGGTCCTTTGACGACGAATGGTGGTGCAAATTCAGCCCCGAGGCTCGCGATTTTATCACCAAACTCTTGGTGTACCATCCAGATGGAAGGATGGACGTGAGGACCGCGTTGAGGCATCCGTGGCTCGAGAGATGCGACAGAAGATACCAGGACGAGTATCAAATCAGCAGCAGATACTTGAGGGACTACTGGTCTTTGTATAGGGATTGGTACGATAATGCATCGTGCCGAAGCTGGTTCCGGCGTAGACCGCTAGAGGGAGCCTTCACCCATCCCTCCAAAATGGTCTATCCGCCCGGGGAAGTTTACACTCCCAGACCGTCCCCACCGAGGGATAGAACTCCGAAAACCAGAACGTGGGAAGATCATCTGCCCTCGAGGTCGCCTCTCAACTACGAAATCGGAGTCATCAAGTCTGAGAGCCAGTAAGTACCTGGACTCAAGGTTATTGGTATGTTATGGCAACTCTCCCTTTAGCTATCAGAACGGTCCAGACACATACCTGCTCCAACTGAGGGATGTGGACTTCCCAGTGCGGCTGCGCGAGTACATGAAGGTAGCCGTTAATAGAACACCAGGGTCTTCCTATATCATGTCGGACGACAACGGCTACGATTGGAGCGTAAGTGTGAAGTTAGTAGTAAGTTAGTGAGTTTGAAATACAATTTGACCTTCCAACAGACCCCCATAATTCGGGAGAGGCGCAGATTCACCGACATAATGGACGAGGAGATCGACGACGAAAGGAAGGCGCGCATTAACAAATACGGTGCCACCGACACCCCGTACATCAGAAGATTGAAACGTGAGCTAGGATCAAGGCTGGACACCTACGTGGAAGCTGAAGCCTTCTTGGAGAGCAAGCACGAGGGCAGAGGGCCGTTCTTCCGGGAAAAGCCTCAGATGACCGCCATGGTCGAGGGGAAAGATTTGGAGTTAACTTGTTTGGCTGTCGGAGAACCCACACCCGTCGTGCAGTGGTTCAAGTAAGTTTGGAACCACCCAAAACTGGCGTCTTTATTACTGCGAATGTCTACATAGGAACGATTCGATCGTGGCCGAATCCCACCGCATTAAAATCTTCACGGACGCAGAGGGTCGGTCGCACTACCGCCTCACTCCGGCCCTGGCCTTCGACCAAGGCATGTACAAAGTGGTGGCCAGGAACAAGTTGGGTCAAACCATCACCAGAACTCGAATCGTCCTGGGACTGATTCCCGATGAGCCGGACAGCCCTGAAGTTGCCCAACTCTCCGACACCGAGGTTTTACTGCAGTGGCGTCAGCCCAAACACGACGGGAACTCACCGGTTATCTGCTACAGGTTTGTATTAAGGAGGACATTGACAAAGGGGTAACGTTTCGATAACCTTAGGTTGGAGTATAAAGTGGCGGACGATACAGAGTGGATCAAAAAAGCTGATAATATCGACCACGAATTTTACTTGGTGACGGGGCTGGAACCGAGCCAGACCTACATATTCAGATTGGCTGCTAAGAATTCGATCGGCTGGAGCGATCCGGGGGTGCCTACAGCTCCGATATTGACGAAGTCCGAGGGTGTCGAAAAAATTAAGTTAAGCAAGGCGATGGCCCACCTGCAGGCCATCACAGACAGTGGGAGAGAGGTGGAGGAGGAAGTTCCCTTTAAAAACAACTATAACATGGAGAACGAACCCGTTGAATGGGAGCACTCCAGTATTCAGGAACATTACAACTTTATTTCCGAGATATCGAGAGGTGAGCAAGCAATAAGATCAATTGTCTATGGTCGATTCACGTAACGAATACGTCCGCAATATAAATAGATACGACTTTTAGTGTCCTTTTTCGCAACTGACCGCTTCAAATCTGAATATCGACTTTTGACACTCACAATTTTTCAGGTCGCTTCAGTACGGTGCTGAAAGCAGTGGATAAGCGCAATGACATGGTGGTGGTGGCCAAGATTCTGGACATCGCCACTCAGAAGCAAAAGGACGATGTCGAGGGCGAATTCGCCGCCCTTCGGTCGCTGAGGCACGAACGAGTGGCCAGCTTACTGGCCGCTTATCATTCCGGCGACAAGGCAGTTTTCATCCTCGAGAAACTGCAGGGAGCTGACATTTTGACTTACCTGGCCAGTAAACACGAGTATACTGAGCAAACTGTGGCCAACATAGTCAGTCAGGTGAGTCTTGCATATTCTCTTTTAGTAATCATTTAGAGATTATCTATAAACGCGCTTCGCATCTCCTTCGCCATTCTTCTAAGCGCAATAGATATTTTTCTTGACAATGGCGAAGGATTCAAGTGACCCCCAAAAGTCATCATTCACGTTTGTTATGATTTAGTAATATTTCCCGATCTAGGTCCTCGATGGTTTGCAATACCTCCACTGGCGTGGTTTATGCCACTTAGATCTCCAACCCGACAACGTCGTAATGGCGAGCGTGCGCTCCCTCCAAGTCAAACTGGTCGATCTAGGATCTGCCCATAGAGTAACCAAGCTGGGGACCAAAGTCCCCGTCCTGGGACACCGAGACTATATATGTACGTTTTACCTTTTCGTAAAAATGTTTATTAACCCGTAAATTAGCTCCAGAAGTGTTGGCGGAAGAGCCTGCGTTCCCACAAAGCGACATTTGGACGGTGGGTGTTCTCACCTATCTTATGTTATCGGGCACAGTGCCCTTTAGGGGAAGCGACGAGAACGAGACGCGGCAGAACACCCTATTTGTGAGGTACCGGTTCGAGCATCTCTACCAGGAAGTGTCGCAAGAGGCGACCAGGTTTATTATGCTCCTTTTTAAGCGGCAACCAAAGTATATTCTTTATTTGAGTACCGACTTCAAAATGATTTGATATGATTTTCAGTCACCGACCTACGCCAGAAGAGTGTCACGAGAACAGATGGCTGCTACCTACAGATTATATGATTAAGAAGAGGGAGAGAAACGTGTTTTTGGGACATAGGATTAAGGTAAATTTGAATTGAACACGCCCTCAGTGACGCTTGTTCCTTCACCATTTCGTCAGGATTACTTAATCTCCCTCTTATTTTTTTCCAAGTTAAAACAAGTTTGCACTGAAGTTTAAAATCTCCTTCACAATTTCTTCAATTGTAGATGCATTTTGTGCAGTTTAAACTCATTTTGCCAACCTTCCCTTGCAGGAATATTGCGAGGAATATCACGCACAAAGGGAAGCCTCGGCCCAGTCGTCAACAAGTGAATTGGGCGGCAAAGCCCTTTTCAGATCACACAGTATACAGGAGGAACTATTGACTTCGCCTTAGATAGGACTAGCTAGTATTAAAGTTATTTTGTATATAATTATTTATTGTTATTTCAATGATGCTATTATCGAAGGATATAACAGCCTATTTTTTGATGATTATTGAATATTATTGTTGTTAGTTCTGAATAAAATATGGTTTTTGTGCAGACATGATTTTTGCAAAGGAATTTTTCCTGAAAACGAATTTTTGTGTTTTAAACTTTATGTTATTCCATGATGTTACATTACTATATTTATAACCTTGTTCTTATTATTGTTTTAAGAGTTATTTATTTCAGTAAATAATTGTTAAAATCCCACTGAAACACTTTATTTCACTAAATAAAAACACATATTTTCTCAATACTTCATGGCCTGAATGTGTTCAAAGAGGGCTTTCATTGGATCTTTCTTGAATGCCTTATTTCTCAGAATCGCCTTAAAGGTTTTCACACCTTGAACCAGCTCCTTTCTCCTCACTTTGGATTTCTGGATACCTTTATTTTTCGGTTCGACAATGCTATATTTCACATTGGGCCTCTCTTTAAAAAGATTTTCTAACGAGGGCAGGGCATCCCTCAGGGCTTTTGTATCCCCTAGTAATAACAAGTAATTAAAGCACAGTTCCAAAATCACACAAGTATGTACCTATTACGGGAGCTTTCTTTCTTTGCTTCAATTCCTGCTTGGCTTGCTTTATCGCGTCCATCTTCTTGAGGAACATTTCTCTACGCATTTTCAATTTGTCTTTTTTGGGCAAACGGCTCACTTTTGAACTCACCGATTTTTGTGATTTCACGTCTTCAGTGTCATCGGACAATCGAGTTTTTAGATCTTCGAAATTGATATTAACGGAGGCAAATAAATCGTCTGAAGGGATTGAAAGGGGTCGTAATGAGGGAGTGTGTTTTTCAAGGGGTGGTTGAGGAGGCTGGACTTCAGTTTTACTTGCAGCATGGTACTTTCGTCTCAATCGTCGCACTTTACCCATTGAAAAATGGCAAACAACGCCAAGAATGATCGTTAGATCTAGATGTAATATTTCTGCTCCAGGGAAGAGAATAATCAGCAACAGTAATTAAATTTTCGATTAAGCGATTAGAGAAAACAAAAACATATTTTTTTAGGTTATGTTAACGCAAAGAGCCGCTCTACACACCACCTGTCACACTATTTCCGAACTGTTTCTCGCCGAAAACAAATCCTCGTGTATTCAGTCAAAACGTGTATATATGGTTGCCTACGTTTCAGCAGAAGTGAAACGGCTGATGTCCCTCAAGATTGACAGTCAAAGTGACAATTAATCAACAATAATGGTAGATCTTCGTGATGCTTTTTTTATAATTTAATAAGTAAAAATAAACAAATACAAAAAGCGCTATTACCAATATCTGCTTATTTTCAGTATGTAACAATTGCATAAAAATCTTTCAACAGAAATTGCGATTAGTTCTGCCAGTGGTTTAACGTTACGGTTGGTTTTAAGGGGCCCCATTTAGTACTACAGGTATTTTTGCCAAATCACAGAAATTACGTGTTAAAGAATTCGAGACAGTGTTCATTCGACAGCTGTTTCGAGGATGGCCAACAAGTGCAAGGCAAGTCAGTTAAGCTAATTATTTATTTTAAAACTTCTGAGAGAACCTACTGGCAGCATGCCGTACTGTTTCAATCTCGCCACTTTAAAAGAAACATTTTGAGTGCACAACCGTTTCGCATGAAGATTTTAGCCTTTATTTGTATAAGAAAAATAAATAAATTTTGGTGCACCAATATGATATTTTCATCATCATGTAAGAATCATAAAAACAACTGTGTATGAAACGTTAGGACTGTGGGTGTTCCTGCAAAAGATGCATGTCAAATGACCAAGACATTCAGCTGCATGTGGAGATAGAAAACTTGAAACAGAGACTGGTTGAAAAGGAAAATCATATAGTAATGATGGAAACAAACTTCCTCAACGAGGCCAACAAGTTTCCTACTGGGGAACTTGGAGCGATGAAAGAGGAACTTCTCACGTGGCAGGATAAATACAAGAGGTAAAAGTCTGGGTAAAAAAACTTCAAGAAATTTGTTTAATAATAAATAATTTTTATTTGCTTTCACGGCATGAACCATATTTCTAGGTTGTATGAGGCTCACAGAAGAGTCCAAAGGGTGAACCAGGGGTTGGAGGATAAACTGCTCAAGTTAGTGGATGTGTGCGAAACTGACAAAAGTACCTTAACTAGGGACGTCGCCACTTTGTCGCGAAATTTGGCAGAAGCCAATTATGCAGTGAAGAAGTTAATGGATGATAATGTGCGTTTAAAATATCAAAATTTCCTGGGCGACATTTAATTTCTGACGCTTTTCAGGAACGCTATAAAAAGGACGTAAGTCTGGCAATACAGTTCCTGCAATGCAAGCAAACAAACTATGTGGCCCATCGCTTTGATTCCGTAAGCAAAACCGCGTGGTAGTAATAACTTATTATAATGAGCATTCAACAACTGCAGCTGCCGCCGGAAGTACAAACTCAAGTGTCGGTCTACATGAACAACAAAAGGAAACCGACGGAAGAGAAGGCGAGAGTCTCGCAGGAACCGAAGAGCATCAAAGTGCCAATACCCACGTTTCCCCCCACTGCCATGGTGTATTCTGTGCCAAAATCCCCAAAAGAATTGGACAGAAGGTCGTTTGTCGATGATCCCGAACAGCCGCAAGTTGACATAGTTTCAGCCGCGATTATGGCCAAAGGTTTCAGCAAAAAAATTTAATATTGGAATTTTATAATATCGAACATACTTCAGTTCTAGAAGAACGACAAAAAGAGAGAGCGTTGGCGAAGCACTGCGACACTTGCACTTGTGCTAAAAACCTGAAAATAATTTACGAAGTGTCCCATCATCACGTGGGAATGCAAACTGGGAACGAATACAGGGACAATGTCTGCCTGAAATGCAATGAGCTTCTGTCTGTGACAGGACCCCCGGTGGTGGTGAAATCCACAGAAGAGAAACCTGCGAGAAGAACGTCGCCTTATCCAAATTTGGTAGTCCCACTGCCTGTTTGCGAAACCAATGCTACTCAGAACGTGGTCAAAGTACAGCCGAATAATTACTGCCTCATAGAAAAAGCCCAGTCCAGTCCCAAGTCCATTGGTAGCGAATTAAAGATAGTTGCTGTGGAAAATAGTCTCGTACAAACCAAAGAATTAATTGATTTCAATGAGGCCAGTGGAGATGAGAAGCACGACCAAGAAAAAAGGTGAGTGGATCGATACTTCAGACAATTCTTTTTCTATGTGAAAATTAATTTCAAAGGTCCCCCGAGGTGCCACCCACGCATACGAGTCCCACGCGACTTCAAAGTGGGTCAAATAATATTTTATTAGATAACGCGCAAAACACTGTAACTCCCGTGTTATTCACCCAAGGGATAAGTGAACAACACTACTCCCAGGTATGACCTACTTAGTGCTCTTTAAGAGCTGTTTATGACTGTGTTGAAAGTTGCATGTCTACAATGGAGATTCTTAATTGTCTTTTAAGTTATATTTCAGTAGAGCGTTGCTTGTTTAAGGCATGCAAAACACGCATCTTGAAGAAATCATTTAAGTCTTTTTACCCATGTGATTATACAGCATTTATTTTAGCATGATGTATTTAAATAGTAGCCTAGTTTGTAATGTTATTGCTTGAATAAACCATAGGCAAATTATGGCTTCGTCTTTTTTTGTATTGCTAAATTAACCTCCAGATACTCCTCAAATTTGAGAAAAAAACGGCGTTTTTTAATTGCGAGCAGTGTGCTAAATAACGCTCTCAAATATTGAAAGTCTATTAGCAGGTAATGGATTTGTGTGTCATGTAAATATTTATTATCTCCGGCTAATTGTTCGGGCTTTAAAGGTCAGATCAACAATAAACTCATTATCGATACATTAAACTAATGGATCATAGAAATAGATTGGCGCCGACCAATAAAAATCTCCAAAAAGACATCTTCAAAATCCATCTAAGAAGCACGTTTTCCGTATTGTTTAAACCCTATTAAATCAACAGATGGTTATTTCCGGACGCCCTGTATCTGAACGTCCATCATTGCAATTTTCCTCGAACCATTTTCTAATCGACAAGACAAACCTAGCCGGTACGACGCCGCCCCATGACTAGTTCTCGAGTAATTTGTTCGTGTATGGCGAGTTGCCTACACTGAGGTGCCATTTCCTACAAAATTGACCACGTTTATATCGTTGACGGTCGAGCGTAAGGGATTGGGGGGAAATAAAAGCTTATTGCTTGCTAATAGTCTGTACAGTTCGGCCGTTGAAGTCGTTTTTACTACCCTTGAAAACGTCTTTTATTAGCAACCGCTGCCAACTTCTCTTACAAAACCAGATTCTTCCATATCCAGTTACGACAGCAAGCGCATGAGCGTCGTGAGCGAAAATTCCACGCAACATCAAAAGCGCATAGACGACTGGGTTCAGGTGCGGACCGTCGTTACAAAATTGCAATTCCCCTGAAACGCTTAACTTCCAGATAACCCTCGACAACGACAACGTCAGCAGTCCGGAAAACTCGCGAATGGAAGACATGAAAATCGATGCGAGGACCGAGAGGGAGATCAAGCTGGACAAGGCCCGGTACGCCGAGATGGAGGAGAACGTCAAGAGGTTCCTGTTCGGGGAGAGCGACTTTTGGAAAACCGTCGAGATTGGGAAACTGAAGTACAAGAGCTATCAGGAGAGTGAGAAGGGCAGAGAGACTTCGAGGGAGGGCAGTCGGACCAGTTCGCACACTGAGACGGAGATTTAATTTTTGACTAAGGGGGACTTTCTTGAGTGTGCGCATCGACTATTCTGAATAATGAACTGTGATCGAAACCTACACACAACCAAAAAAGTATTAAATAGGTATTTTAGATTCGTATTCCTTCTAAGTTTAAGACTACGCCGAAATGATGTATCTACCCACTCTTCATGCATCTTCCATATTTGGTAAACGTAGGTTTATGAATGGTAGTCTGATAACATAGCCGAAAATCTAATTTTCATAACACATACATACATATTTTCGACGTGTGAAATCTGAGACATATTATACGGCAGTAATGCGGTGAAATATTTTTATGACTCTTTATTGTAGCGAGCAATGTGCATAAGTACTAAACTACATACTTTATTCTTGCCATAAGCTGTAGTATAATAAAAATTGGTGTCACAATGGGCTCTTGTTTGTCCGTTCGCCGCTATACAGGGCGATTTCCCGACCCGGACCCCATTTCGAACGGTTCAAGACGCGTCCTTCTCGATCTTCGAACGCCCGATCGTTTTTTTTGCTTCGGAGCTGCTGCGCACGCGCACGCCACATCCACACACCGAGAACTTCGCAAAAATGTGCCGCAGGGAAAAAATGCGAGAAAAAAAAATGTGCGGCGCCGGGACGCCATTGGGCAAAAACTAATTTGAACCGCATATAGGGGCGGAAAAGTGTCCGTGCACCATGGAAAATTGCTTCGTAACGCAGTTCGTGCAAGACCCCCCCCCCTCCCTTCCAAATGTGTTTTTATTAGTTTACGTCTCTGCAAAGTGCACGATCTAAGCTTTTCAGCGCTAACCCAACGCGTGTTCACGTGATCACTTGTCAAAAGAAACACTGCGTTTATCGAAAAATGTTTAAACAAAATAGGGAGAAAGGCGTTCGTACGGCCTTAAACCGTGGCAAGAGCCGAACGGCCGATCATCAGATATGACGTAACAATTTTGTAAACAAGTTTACGCAACTGCTCGAATCGTGTGTTTATAAACTTGTGGATGTTTGGCATCGCTCAGTATAAACCGAGTTCGAAACGACAATCCGAGGAAGAGAAATAGCGATGAGGCTTCCTGAGGAATGCAACTCAGCGGGGGAGACTGTAGGGAAAAGTCAAGCTGCAACTCGGCATATTTAAGGAAACTTTAGGGTTTCTGGAAGTATCGGGAGCGGCCATCGCTCCGGAAGACCACCAAAACTGGATGCTGGAGGTGTGGAGGATGGGCAATGTCAAAGTTCGTCTGACGCGGCTGCGGCCTCGCCAGATACATCTGGAAAGGGCGTTACCCCAAGAACCATCGGAAATTTCCCGAACGAAAGCAGGATTCACGGCTCGCATACCTGGAAGGAAGCCTCACATCAACAAAGCGAGTGGGGGCGAAAAGACTCCAGTTTGCCAACGAACGTGCTAATAAGCCTTTAGCCCTCTGGAAAGGCCTCGTCTATTCCGATGAAAGTGAATATAGCGTTTGGGGTGCCGATGGAGGGAAACTGGAACCAGGAACGGCGTTGTAATGGTACGGTGGCATGGTGGCGTAATGGTACGGGGGCGTTTGGCGGCAAACGGGGCGGGAAACTCGGCCTTCGTTGCGCTTCGGACGAACGCGTCTGTCTGGATATTTTAAAAGAAGAAATTCAACGTCCAGGGCCGAAAGGTAGCACCGTGAGAGCCGCTATCGTCTCGCAACACGACAGCAATCCGTGCGGCACGGACGGTGCGTCCGTGGCTGCCTTACAACCCTCCTCACGGGTTACGCGCGCCTCCGCAATCTCCAGACATTAACCCGATCGAACCGGGCAGAGGCATTCGAATACTCCCGATCACGAACCAAGAGGAGCTGAAAGCCGATTTATTACAAGGAGGGAAGAAAATCGACCCGAATGCGGCAGACGGTCTAATAGCTCCAATTCCACGACGTTTAGCTGCCGCGGCGTAAGGGACAGAAGGGTATCCTACCCATTAAACTACAGGGTAAACAGCTTTTCGCTGTAGGAATAGTTTTTTTTTTCTCCATTTTGCGTGGACACTCTTCGAAACACGCAATTTCGTCAGGTGATGACGTAAGTACATGTTAAGTCAGCGTCGAAAAGCTTAGATCGCGGACTTTCTGCGGACAAAAATTAGCAGAGATGTGTCCAGGAGGTTCCGACACAAACTCTGTGACAAAGTGATTTTCTATGACGCGCGAACGCTTTTTTCCGCTACTGCACATCGCCCACGACACCTGCGGCCCGAGGAGGACCATCAGTTCCCGAAGTACCGTCCCCTCGCCGTCGAACACCCTGTAGAATTAAATGGCAAAAAAGTGAACATGAAAGGCCGAAATCTGTGTGCGCAGAATTGGCCCGTGTCGCATGCACCTACCGCAACTCTCTACAATCTACAACGCTCAGTAGTTCACCGGTTGCTGCGGAAACGAGTCGACGACGGCGACGTCGGACGAGAGCGACGGCGCGCGTCGAAAACGCAAACGTCGGTGAAGGGAGTTCAAACATCCCCCTTTTCGGTTTTGGTGAAATGTGACTGTTTTAAGTTCCACTATCAGCACCCTGGAGTGAATATGACAGACTTTGACTGGGACATTCAGAATGACACCACTTGGGAGGATTTTTTCGGTAAGGCCACGCTTGCGGGCGATAAGGGCAAAGGGGGGGGGGATTTCCTGTCATTCATAAGGGTCAAGGTTGCTGCGGAAGTTGTGAATGGCAACGGGTGGCCCTTGAGTAGCTGGAGGCGCCGGTTGGAACTTGTAGTTCGCAGCGTTACCGGCGGACAATAGTGACGGACTAAAAATACGAATGTGAAAAGTCTGGTAAAATAACATCACTACTGCTCCAGGAGGCAGACATAGAACCCACTTATAAATAGACAAGAGCCGATTTCGAGCGTTTCACCGAAAAGTGTCGTAAATCTCGCCGTTTCAAGAGTTTTAATGGGCACTCCCATAACTTTTGAGCGCTTAGGTAAACCAGCGAACAAAACAAACACAATTTCATCCATAAATTGCGATGGTACCGCGATGAAAAAACCCCATGGTTATGGCAATTTTGCGGCAATGGTCTTGCGGAGCGTGCACCAATTTGCATATCAAACGCAGAATTCGCAAAAAAATGCAGTTGCGTGTCGCCGTTCCATCGTCGGTCAATTAAGGATCTTGACTGACCAGTTTGAATTCACCGGTCAGCCGCATTTTTCTTGCGGTTATCAGTGAAGGTTCTGTTTCAATTTAAGGTCAAGGATGGCGCCCTTCGGGCGTCGTGAGATAATCGGCCGCCCGAACCGTCGCACCGGGGATGTCCCGCTCGTCCGCGTCAGCGGGCAGGAAAAACAAATCAAAATTAAGCGGACATTCGAAAATGTGATCCGCGTCTAAGTGGTGAAGAACCGGGTTATAATTGCTCGTTTTAACAGTAATTTAACAGCCGCGCGAGCCATCGAGGTCAATTCGGTGGAAATTTTAATTTCGATGGTGTCCAAATGTGAAGGTTGCGAGTACCAGCGAGCCGCGGCTGCCCCATCTAAATCTAACCGTCCGCGGCCGAATTGACCAGAAGTTTCCTCCCGTGTCCGCGCGCTTTAGTCCCGATTATCATTGGGGTTCGCCGCGCGGAGTCAGGGACACGGTGGACCGCAAAGGAGTCTCCGGCGGCCCTCTCCGAAGCATCGGCGACGTCCCCCGCACCGAGCAGTGTGTCGTCATTTCGGGATTTCGATTTTCACGGTCATAAAATGGAGAATTATGCAAATTTCGCCCGAGAACCATATCGTCCCGTTAAGGTGGAACGAATGGAAAACCGCGGTCGGAACGCGATAAATTGGCATTTTATTGGTCCCGCACCATCAGAACTTCGATTAGGCCTTCGCATTGCGTCCGACACTGCTCGGATTGAATTCGCTTATGGCCAAAAGTCCGGGTCCCATATGGCCGCGCTAACCGTGGGTCCTTAAGGCGGGACGCCTCGGAAAAATTCACTCGTCCCGACCCGATCCCGCGCGTCCCATCGGGCTTGTGCATTATGTAATAATAGAACTGTGGCCCAGTTTCCAATTAAATTTCAGCGTCCGGTCGGGCCCGTTTTATACACAGAAAATTGTGAAATTTCATAAATATTTTGAGAGCGGCCTGGGAATGTTTTCGATGGGCGGCGCGGGGCCGAGACCGAAGGGCGAACTTTCGGGACAGTTTCCGCGATTTGACGCACGGAAAACCATGAATAAAACAACATGTCGGCCGTCGATGCCGCGTTCGGCCGGCTCCCTGGCTGTTTGGGATGCGGCTCGTCGCCGAAAGATTGAATACAATAACCGAATGCAGGCAGTGAAAACCGAAACAATCGGAAACGGGATATCACAAAATTAAATCACAAAACGGAAGGTGTCCCCGCGTGAACGAATTACCAACTAACGTCGTTTTCTCCCGCGCAAGACGAGAAATTACGTTCGGTTTTTTTGACGGGACAATCGTCCGGTTCCGACAGGAGAGCGGCTCCATTCCGGAGCGTCAGGAGCTGTTAGAGTCGTGTGCGAAGCGTCCCGATCGGTTCGCCGCGCACACCCCTGACACACTCTGACGGCCCGGGATCGGTTTGCCGCGCGAATCCCTGACAGCATCTGACAGCCCGGAATCGGTTGTGCCGCTCTGCTGCAACGGCTCCGGTGATAAATTACATTACATTCTGACGGGCCATAAAACAAATGGACGAAATAATTAGATAAAACAGGTTGACAGCTTTAAAATGAGAAAGAAATATTAAAGAGACATTACGGTGCGTCTCTATGGAATATATGGCGCTATCTGATTACGTCCCGTGCTTTAAACGCCCAGCCAACATGTATATATTACCCGGTTATAATATATGGTTATAGCATGGTAGAAGGTATACACCACTTTGTTCTGAGTACAAACTAGGTACGCATTAAAAAATGGTCCTGAATACAACAGAATGCAATCTCGCCGAGCATCTGGAATATTAATTCTTATAACGTTATTGTGCGCCTCGGCATTTTTCTGACATTCCCATTTTATTAATGCGAGCGGTCAAATAGAAACCGAAGCGACCCCCAGGCATTGTCCTTTTAAATTGAATTATTAGCGACATTTAAGTTATGCAACGTCGCTACGAATTATATTCTCTCCATCGGGCCTGCGGCCACATATTTCTAGCAAAATTGATGAGCATGCCCACAGAAAAGGTTATTTCCTCGTATTCCATTAAATTTACAACCTAACCGTACTGGCACTATCAAAATATCAATATCCCGCCATTCCTCATAACCCATTGTCGCCCATCTTCGCACCTTGATGCATGGGCATTTCACATACGGCCGGCCAACGCGACGCTTCTAACTGTAAACCCGCCGTAAAATTGTCCACCAAGATTATGCTAATGGACCCTCGGCTACCCCGAGGGCATTCGAATAAACATTTCCAGCCCAGAAGGAATGAAAAATCGTGGGGCCCTACGTATACAAGAAGTTTCGCCCGTAAATCCTACCTGCCCACTTGCTGGCCGGTGGCGCCCATAAAAACACTACCAACAGATTTTTTTTCTTTGTACGGTTAAACAAAGCGCGAAGTGGGAATGCAGATACGCGGGGTTCGTGAGAGATGGGTGCCGGGACCAACGGGCCGGGTAGTTCAACGGGCGAGTGCATGCAATTGTCGGGTTGTACTTACCAAGTTCCAAGAAGGGCCGACGACGCGTCGGGGGTTGCCGAGGGCTCGGGGATGCTGCGGGCCGTGGAGGACGCCTCGGCCGGCGTGTTGCGGCGCTCGCAGATTGCCTTAAAGCACCCATGCATGTTAATTTATCTCACAATTTAACCTTTAGCCTAAATGTGAACTTGCTATTGACCTCCAAGGCCATAAGCAATGTGGCTACTAATTGCCGCCATCTTAAGCAAATTGGCGCGTTGTGCCACACAAGTTTTGGGGTTATAGACGTACTGAGATGGGCCGGAAAGATCTTTAACGTGTAATACTGCTTTTACCTGCGTGTTATTCGCACTCGGACACTGCGGTAATTGTAATTATTTAACGTTCCGAGAGTTATTAGAAGAAACGCGGAGACACAAACAAAACTCGCACGCACCACCTCCCCCGTCCCCGCCATTCAACTGTTTTTCGCGGAGTTTTTCACACTCGGCCGCTCCACCCTAGAGGGAGCCAGTGGCCTGGAGTACAGGCGACTGGATTGCAACTCTCGATTGTTTTCGGAGTTTGACGTGTAGCTAATTTTGAGTGATTAACGTGCTAATTAGTGGGTTGATACGTGTCCCATGGTGGTAATAGCGGGTTGCCGGTTTCATGGAACGTCCGGATTCCTGCGATTCGGTAAGTCCCAGCGTCCGGACATAAACGATTTTCCCAGGGGTTATCGAACACTTATCCTAACCTCAACGGTCGATTCCCACTGCAGCGGAGCTCCCTTGGAAAACTTTAACCGTGCCCCGTCCCGTCGTCCGTCGCCAGCTGAAACCCATTAGGTTTTCAGCACCCAGGCGTCGAAAATAAACCGCGAAATTTAGCAGGCCCCCCCAAACACAACTGCCGACAGGTTGAAGTGGTTTTTGCCGGCAACGCACGATATCACGTCTGACAATATTTCCCGCAAACCACTTTCGGCAAATATTGACCGCTCTCGAATACCGACGGACGGAAGAAAGTGAAGATTCTTAGCCCTCCTAATTAATCAGCGCATTCAAGTTTGCACGGAGCAAGAGGTACATTTCAACGATGACCGTGTTTTTCCCATCGAAGATTGAAATACATTATTAAAGCGACACCCATGCAGATGTCGGCAAGAGACGCTTCAAGTGTAACAAATTAAAAGTTAATATTGATGTGCCTGCCTACGTAGATGCCACCCAGCACGTACCACAGGGTGATTTACTATGCCGGGCAAACGCCCACGATATGGTAGGTATACCTACAAGGAGAGACTTTTTAGAGGCGAATTTATCGGGCTACCCAATATATCGAAGGCCTCGTCCGAAATGAAGCGGTTCCAGGTACCCATGGGGCGCGCAGCTAAAGAACACCATTCACTCCACGTCACGTTTTTTCGATTTTATGGCGATTTTTAGGCGCTTCACGCTTTTGAGCGACGATAATTAACTACCTTTATCTGGGAAGTCGTTTCACCATGTGACACCCGAATCGTCGACGCCCGACGGGCTTCGGTACTTTATCGTCGCTGTCTGACACGTCCGTCGACTCCTTTCATGTTATTTATTAGATTTCGCAATTCCACCTCGAGGAGTTTGCTAAAAGCCCAATCAAAAATATATTTTTCGGTTCGATTCGGATTTCCCAGAAGTTCCCGCAACCAACGGGAAATCGCCCGATTCGCATAAGCAATTCGCAAATAAATATTTACATTCCCCCGGCGAATTGATCCTGATAATCTTTAGCTAAAACAGCGCGTAGGTATTCCTGAACCGAGCTGATTATTTTCAGCGTTTTAGTTGTTATTCCCCCGGTACAACGTCTATATACCTGTCGCAGAACAATAGATTTGCGATTGTAGCGGTCTCACGGTCACTGCACGACCTTACATTAGCTGTCACTGCTCCACATGGACATTGATAAAACCAAAAAAAGCAGTACTTGTTCATTGTCGAGTTGGTTTCTTACGCATGTAAGTTACTCATCGGGCAAGTTATGGCGTTAAGGGGAAGCAGAGTCACTCGTGTCGTTCGGCTCTTATCTAAAGTTCGTGACGACTTTAGCGTTTCCATCTTTCCGTTCCATTTGGGGATGAACGCGCGCAAGTGACCGCGGGTCTGCGCACTGCTCTCAGTTAAAATTAGGGACGACGTTCGTCCCCCATGCGACAGACGAAAATTTTTTCTTGACATTTTGGCGACGGAATTACCCTCTTCGGGCTAACCTTGACCCAGATGCGCGAAGGTCGACGCGTACGCAGGTTCCGCCCCCGGTCGCCGACCGGGGGCGGTGAGCGTTTGGACCCTCACTTGGGCGCGTGACGTCATTCCCAACTTAAGGGAAAACTGAAAAATCGGTCTCGAACGCATATTTAACACTTTACGTAACTCAAACGCAAACAGCTGCGCGGTGTCGCCGAGAGGAGCACCTTGAAACGTTTCCAATAGCTTATTCCTTGAGAGGCTGCAACAAAAACGTGGGTATTATCAAAACACGTTTTAATTTATTATTAAATAAAGCTGATCCCGATAATGCAATTAACCGAAAACGCCTTCTCATCGCCAGGGAATTTGTTACCGATAATTGCCACCCATTGAAGAGTTAATTGCAGCTGCTAAGGGACTCGGATGAACCTCGCTAATGGTGGAAAGTCTTGAGCCGCACCGTATTATTAGGACCCCGTGTTTACGAGGTGTGTTTTCGGTTTTAGCTTCGTGTTACAGTAATTTGCCATTCCATGAAGGCCTAGCCCTGGAACAATACCGCCGCGTCTAGACCGTTTCGCCGTAATTGGGGCCCTCGCGGCCGCAATCCCAAGGGCGGCAGTTTCGCCTCAAAAAGGCTAAAAATCGAGAGCGTTTCACGGTTGAAAATATCTCGCGCTCATAGGGGCAAGGGAAAGCGTGGCGGGTGTAATATTTCATTTTTGAAGGGGGCCGCTGCCGAGTGGAACCAAACGGGGATAAGGTTCCATGGGAAAAGAATGCAGCGTTTTACATAACTTAATTAATTAGACTATGGTTTACGTAATGATAAGTGCGATGAAGATTTGAGCGAAAGTGACGTGATGAACGCAGTTGTGACGCGGGCTTCTCTCGCGGACGCTTCTTATCTCGGACGGTTTTCGAGGCCCCAGCGCTGGGCATGGGCACCGAATTTCCGGAACCAGTCGGAATCATTTCAATTTTGAAATGTTGTTTTCGTTCGACGGAAAAACGGTCCGATTTGACCGATGATCAAGATTTGAGCGAAAGTAACGAGGCGGAGCGGTCGCGTTATGAGCTCCTCTCATGAATACGGCAGTCGACATAATTATCATTATAAGAGCAAGCTAAGTGATGACACATTAACGCCATAATTAACCACAGATTGGTCTCTTTGCCAGCGAACGTTCGCTTAAGCGCTCTAGGAGCTGGGGAAATCATAATAAGCAGATCGGGCGCTCTTACAGGAAAAGTTTGTACAGAGTCGGTGGGACGCGCCGTACCTCAGCTCCGGGACAAAAGAGAAAATTTTCTGAATCGCTGTCCGAAGTAGACGAACTGGCGGCAGTTTACCGTAAAATGTTTTATTACGAGCGGACAGAAATAGACGTGCCAGAAATACATTGACTTACACAAATATAAACAAACAATAAAAATTCAGAGTTCAATAAGCCGCCGGTTCGTTGATCCTTCTTAAGGACTTGCTGTGCAGCGAGCATTACCTGAAAATTACAAAACATCTTTAAGGAAACATCAGCTGGAAGTAGGTGAGAAACAGCTGCGTGAGTGTTGCAAATCCTTGTGCGCGCCCCGCTCAAACTCACTTACGGGGCCTCGTAACTATATACAAACGGCCCCTAATTGTAGACAACTCAGAGGAGATCAGAGCGTAGGTTTAACGTTTTCAACAAACACGCTTTTATCGTGAAAAACTGGGTAAAACAAATATTCTGTATCAATTAAGTAAACGAAAATGTGGGTAAACAAAGTAATCAGCTCAAGGCTGCGCACATTTCAGCCGAGTTTTTGGCGCTTTTCCACTGCAAGCGACCTCTATCGTCGGCAGCGTAAGCGCAATGAAGTTTTAAGTAACGTTGCTTAACAGCTATAACGAGGAACGGAAGTAATAATGCACAGTTCCATTTTGCTTGTTGCAGTAAGGTCAGGTTTTATGACTTAACAATGAAGGCTTTGAAATCTGGCATTTTTTGAGGTTTCCTGTGAGCTGGCTAAAATCGAGATGGTCAAGGTTTGCCCGATGACGGCGTTAAGTTCAGCTGAAAGGTCAAGGAAATTGGTTCGGCAGAAGCAGTGAAGTCGATAGGGGGGGGGGGGGGGGGGGACGTGCGTTTGTAGGGGTTGCTCACGCAGGAAAGTTCCCGGAAATCGTCTGATGTGGTCGGCACTGTGCTTCCCCGGAAATGAGGCCAAACAGTAATGCCCGAGGCGACTTTCCCAATACCTAGGAAAAATCATAAGGGTGTAACCCCTACCTTTAAAATGCGCCCTAATCAACCGCACGACTCGGGGAGTCCCCTTCCTCAGCCTGTGTATCGATCAGGTGCACACTGGGCCCGTCACGGACTTCCCACGTTCGATTTCAGGTAGTTCGAGTTCATGCGTCATTTTAACAACGAAAATCTCACAGTTTTCTGTGAGGATGAAAAATTGAAGAAATGCCCAGATCTGCAAGTACGGATCGGGTCGACGACCATCAATCATCGATCGAACTGGAAGACATCATGGTTAAATGGAATTCCGAGCGAGGAGCAACTGTTTTTTAGGCTGGACGTAGGGCTGGTACTCGAGCATTTGCTCTCGCGGGGACACCACGGCCGGACGTGCCGCAGACGAATTCGGAGCGGCACAAGTTGAAAGATACTAAAGTGAATACCTACTTATCTACGTCCCTACCCTCGAACGTGATTACCATGGATGAGTCTGCGGTGTCCGTGGCCAAAGCGTATCAAAATACCACTGATTACAGGGGTACTTCTGCAACCCACATTCCCTATTCAAAACGAGCCTCCTCTCCGATCCCCTCTTGAGGGTGAGAAAGAGGAGATCGGACGTGTTTGGGGTGTTCGTGTTCGCAGAAACTGACAAAGTGGGATTCTGCCCGCACTCATCGGGCCGCAACAAAGAACTTGATGATCAATCTTCAGGGATGGAGCCTCTTAAAGACCATCCGCGTAAGGCAGTCAGTGACCAGTCGTTACCTGGATGAAGAACGTGTGGAGTAAAGTAACGGACAACTGCACTGCCAGCGCCACCACGGGCAGTCCACCGGGGCCGGCAGAGTCCGCTTCAAGAGAGCGCTATTGCTCGACGTGAAAGATTGGGACGAATCTCAGATGAAACGAAGATACGACGAGTGCTGGACATTCGCGACGATTTTCTAGGACTCAAACGAATTTTGATCGTTATGCATAAGCAACAAGATGCCCCCCGAAAATGAGCCCCGGCGCGTCTTTTGCGGCAAAAATGAATAGAAGATCGGATCCGATCTTCGGGGAAACGCAGCAACTGCGCATTGTCAAGTGGAGATTGCTCTGTCGGTCGGAGCACCATTCAAATCTGCTGAAGCCAGACGGTTCCCAATCCGGAGCACGGCGCCACCAGATTTTTGACTGCGACGTTTCGGATTTGGACAACCATCGTCAGCTTTAAACAGCACTCGCAGCTCGACTTAAAAGGCATTTAAACCTTGTTTAATCGCGTTTTTTGCAAACGTAACATCCGATATAATTTCCTACAAACGGACCCATTTAAGACCACTAGCAAGCGAGCGTTTTTTACCTCAACATCTCCAATTTATGCCCACCAACTGGACTCTTCAGAACGTCGGAAACTGAAGTACAGACCAGATAAGGAAGATTAGATAATGATCGGGTACCAACGACCTTACGAGATTTCTTGATGAGCGGTACGAGGGAAGCCAAAGAAGTACTCCGCAATTAACCGCATAAAAATGTCTTAATTAATCACCTCAAGAGCGCGATTCCCAGCTGTTGAACATCAGAGTGGCACTTTCGCACCGAGCTGCCGTGGGGCGAGCCAAAGGGTTTCGGTTGGGGCTTCGCCGGAGCTGGCCCGGTACCCGACGTCTCTCCGGCCGTTCCCATAAGAGACTTATTTATATCCTCGACGAAAAAGGGGCAAAAACCAGAAGGCCTATGTTTAGAACCTACCACGGACTGGAAATGCCGCATATGGCGAAGTCGGGCCCCATTGTTTGTCGTCGAACACCATCGCAAACATTGTCCAGTGTCAGTCAGTCCTCGCGATTTGTTCTCACAGAGACGACCCGAACTATGGCAGACGTTCAGTTAGAGAAAAGAGTGGCCTGAGAACAATGGCCATGTTAAACATCAGTCAGTAGTACCCCGGTACTGCAGGTTAGCGACATTGTCGGCGATTACGTAACGAGCGTGGGGCTTCGCACGGTGTTCTTTGGACGTAAGATGGATCGAGTACCCTCAGGAACAGAGAAAGAGAGAGAGAGAGAGAGAGAGAGAGGGAGAGCGGGAGCCGGGACGTAGGTAAAGAATACGTAATAGGACGAAGACGTCGAGCCGACGTGAGCGTCACAGAGATGCGAAAACGGTGCTCTTAATGGCGACATGGCCGAAGCCGAAGCGTTTCGACAACAATGTCGCGTAATGGCTCTCCGATTCCGTAAGAGATCTCTGCTTCGCGATTTCTGGGGCTCTTGGTGATCTAAGTAGGCAATTCCGCTAAGGTGAAGCGGCGCAGCTAAAAATGCAGTGAAAGTCGAGCTGCCCCAATGCATGGATATTCATAAGGCTTCGACATGACACACGCGGCGAATTCCCAGTGATATTCCTCGATCGACTTGCGAGGTATAAGAATTCGAGTCACGCACCGACGTTAAAGATGATAACAATAGGAATTAAAACAGGAAGGATATCACGGGGTCAAAGACGAGCTATTTAAACTGGATCAGCCGCTGTCGACCTCGTTAAACCCGTCAATATTTTCATTGTCGGACGTCGACATTGAACGATCTGCGGGATTTTAAATCAAAACAGCGAGCAGAACATTCGCACACGCTGATGATGATGCGGCGGGGTCAAAAACTGCATCGCCCCAAGGGCCCCCCTCCCTCCCGTTATCGACGGACCCGGCGGAATCTGTCTCATTAAAACGGCCATTTTAATGGGATAACATATTTTGTATTCCGCCGTAATTTATCGCTTCCATTTTATTTAGTGTCTTTATTGGTTTTAGATCGCGTTAATGGCGTCTGAGTGGCATCCCTTTTATTAATACCACTGATTTATGAGGTTTGCTCTTGAGACAGAAGCCCATTTAGCAATTAGAACGACTGTAATTGCGGTTTTATGCGACAAAAATCGCGGAGACCAGCGCGGACGTGAAGGCGGCCACTTGGGCATTGCCTCTAGTTGTTTCTCTCGACTTTTGGCGCCGGTCGGCATTCTTGAGGCACTAACAAGCAGGTCAACACATTCAACACCGCTCATACCTTCTATAATGAGTCTGTGAAAGAAGAAGTGAAGAGAATTCGATTCTCACTTTGTCTAGGTTTCGATAGGCGTCAGCTGGTTTAGGAGGTTGGACGGCGCGGGGGGAAGGCGTAAGGGTTGAACGGGTTCGATTTCGGTGTCGTGCGGAGGTTAAGACGGGATGTGGGTCGGGGAACGGACCTCCTTCGGTCGGTTCTGTAGGGACTTTTCTTCAGAAAATTGGCCGGTCGCCTCCGAATCGCGCCCTAGGCGACGATAGAATCGGCAACCGAATATACGCGACCTCGCCTCACGTGTCGACACCTCCACGTCCCATCGCGAACGTCGTCGCATGACGTTGTCGTCAACTGTCAGAAATGTACTTTTTGCGCGCGGACGGTAATAATTAAACGAAAAAAAAGAGCGAATTCGGGCAATTGCGCTCGAATTTGACCGGCCTTGTGCCCTCGATGGGTACTCAAATTCTCACGTGATAGCGCCGCAGGCTACGTATTCGTCATGCGACGTAGATCTAGAAGTATGCGCAATTTTCTTCCAGATTTAAACGTTTGTTCGCGGGTTGTGACTTCTCGAGCGGTCTTCGACTTGAACGATCATGCGACAACCAAGAAATCCGTCAAGCAGAGCGATGCGAGCAAGAAAACGTCATGTAGCGGGCGGCTACCCTTTCTACCCTAAGTACCCCGTCGACTCAATTGAACAATTTTTATAGATCCGTCCGGCCCGTCGGAAGGGCGCGAGACATCCCCGATTGTCTCCTGTTCTTTTTTTATGTATGGTTATGTGGTCATCAGTTTTTTATTCGTTTAAAATGCAGTAAAAAAGTGTTTTGCAATCAGCCAAAACGCCACGGCGAGTTGCAGAGTCCTCGGGGCCCTCGTTGGAAGTTGGTAAGCAAAAAGTTTCCGAGTCCCCCTTCAGCTAGGCCGGGCAGTGCTCCGTGCACAGTCTCGGGACATTCGGGCCAGTTTCCGTCATCGCTGCGTACCAGCTAGGTTAAAAATTTGACTCCCCGGTGTAACTGTTCGCGCAAACCCCCTGGAAGCACGTCAGGAATAGAACGAATCAACCCTTGAAGAAGCAACGAGACGTCAGGTAGGCCCCCTCAAGGGCGCATCCGCCCCCGCATTTTATATCGGAGAGAAGGGCTTGGCAAGCTAAAAAAACACCAGTTCACGGGGATTCACTGCGTCGATATCAATCTTGTGAACTTTACCTGATGTAGAAATTTCCCCCATATAAGACCCCGAGTGTGTCACACTAAAACGACGTATACCATTCTATGGGAACAATGCTTATTCTTTCTTCCGTCTTTACTCTGCTGTACCTACCACACAACACATTCTTTATAGTCTTATCACCTACGATATGAGGCCGGATTAAAATACGTCACAGGACAGTCCATTGTGTTTCGTGACAACATATTAACAAACGTGCCGCATAGCTTATGGTAATGGTTTCGTAATTTACGGCGTCGAAAATCCTATGAACGCGTAAATCATAGCCCACTCATAAGAATTCATTCTTATTCATGCCTTATGAGTCCGTTCATTCATCATAACCATGCGTTAGGTATATGTGCATGCACGTGAATAAGAGCTTTTTTCGTCAATTTATTCGCGCCCCGAGTTTTTGCTTAAGACCGGGAATTTGCTTTAATAGACAACAACAAACCTCTCTGCCTCTTAAAGTCAAATAAATCTGGGGAGATTTACGACTGGTCGCACACGCAGTCGTTTCTGCCCAGCGGTTTGAGGTCTACGGAACGCCCATCGGGTACTCCTAAAAAGTGTGCCAAACCAAACAGAAACCCAAGACCAGATGCTGATAAGAGCTAATATTTGTTTTGGAGTTTAGTGACCCAAGTGCAATGGGATTCCGATTCGATTCGACGACACGCTGGAATAATGGTATTCCTGGTCACGTCGCGAAAAAATCGGCTTTGTCCGACCCTGGGTCAATTCGCCATTTTGTCACGTACGGCCAATGTACGCCGGAACAGTACCGTGAAATCCGAGGAATAAGCACATAAGGGAATATTTAATGCTTGGTATGTATGTGATTTGGCTTTTTGTGACAATCGCAAGTGGACCGTATGTCGTCGATATTTGGAAAAACTCCAGCGCGGCTCTTGGTATTAATGCCCCAGCAACGGAGTCGTCGCTCAGCCACAGCCGCGATCTGCATGAGAGGGCATTGTAATGCGCAAACTAATTGTCTGATTTATTATTCTCAAACGTGGGCCAAAACAACATCCGGCTGCACGAAACAAGCACATTTCTACTACCAGCTTTAGCTATAAAGGAGATATTTGCATCACCACATAAACCTATAAAGGGACTTTGATAATGGAAATGCTAAAAAGTAGCCGGAGTGCCGTTGCAACGCCCACCGCCGGGTGCGACAATAAAACCGAAACACAATCAGAGGAAATGGTCAAAACCCACTTGAATGGGGCCCCCTAGATCTCAGCTGTTGCGCCGCGTCAACAGCTGCCCCTGTCAACCGCAAATGCCCGTTATTAATTCATGCCTGCGAGACTCTCGAGCCATCGGGAAGGTCTCAAGAACAGACCTCATCTCCTCAAATAAACTTTTTTATTATTTTTTTTCTCAAGAGTCGATTTCTGGTTAATCTCGCTCTGGCGCATGATCCGACCGGCCGAAAGTGATTTCCTAGTTGAAATTATGTAATGGAAAAATTCCGATGAGGAAGCGATAAATTGCATCGTTTAAGTGGGTTATTTTTGCGACGCACACCATCAGCCTGCAGCACTATCTTCAATCTCTCCAGTACCACTACCAAATGGCACAGGTAAAGACCTATTTATCACCCGCTTCTTCTTTTTCCGTAATTTATCTTCTTGCATATATCTCGTGGCATCAGTCATGGCCGGGCAATTTGCATTGATGAGCCGGGGTTCAAGGCGGGGTCATCTCGTTGCCCTTTGGATCTTGGAAATGCCACAATATTTGCGAAATTAAGTTTGCTTTCAGATACGAACGATAAACACGATAAAGTAACGAGACATGCAAATATTTGATGTCGAGATCATTATGATCGTAATTAGCCGCACACATCGAACGGGGCCCGTGGCGGAGTGAGTGAAGACGTGATTTGTCGTCGGTGTGTCGCAACGAACCGACTTCCATAAAGGGCATAATGGGAATTGTATCCCGAGATACGGTTCCCATGTATATTCATCCAACATTACACGAATGAATGGTTCGGAGCACCCAACAAAGAACGTCGTGATTTTAATGCAAATAATCATACGTTTGTCTGCAATTTATTATATTAAGCCATAAGGCTGACGGCTGCTCCTAGAATTTACCCGATGCGGTGCCCCTTTTTAACCTCCGGTACACATATTATTAGGTTTCCCGAAGACCGAAATGATTTGTTTTAGTTGGGACAGTCATGCGCGTCCCGCATAACAAAGGTTAAAGCGGCAAGTCCGTGATGAGTCGAGCTTCGCAAATAATGGGCCTCGGCCTCATAAGGCCGGGCGCTTCTGATTTAGAGATTTTAAGCAGAGGCCCCTCGCTGGAACCGCTTTTTCCCGATGAAGCCGAGGGGGGAACTGTTTTTTTTTTTTTGCTTCGTTCGTGCTCCTCGCAGAGGCACCGATAAGATGCCGAAGAGCAACCGCGTTCGTAAGCAATTCCAAGTTCCCCAACACCCCCGCTCGGGTGGGCCCCGGGCAGATCCAGTTGGGGGGCGAGTTGGACGTGGTCGGCCGCTCTTCCCTCACGAGGGAAACCCCACGGATCATCGCGACAGATTCCCGGCAATGCCCCCCTGCACGGTGGTACAAACGAGTTCCCTTTTGAAACACATGTCGCGCTAATTAAAAGGGGCCTTTTTCGACAATTAAAATCTGCCTTCGGGAAGAATTACGACCGAGCTAAGTGCTTAAAGGAAATAAACCGAAATGGCGACAAATTTAAAACTCTTTGTCAGTTAAAATCTTGGCAACTAAACCAAGGTTAACGCATCCTTGAATCGAATTATTCGCGCTTACATTTGCCATTTCGTAACGTGTGCGTGCGATATGTTACACGGTTACATGGCAGTGCACTTTGGTTGCTCTAATGAGGGTTTTCGTTCTAAAAATAATGAGCTAAATCTGCGCCGTTTCGGTGACAGAAAGGACGCGTGCATTGCACCAGTCGGTCTGGAATACGGATTATTTCCGAGAAGAGCTTAACCGCCGGCCAGAGCTACGGTCAAAGGTCGCTCGTGTCACAACGAGCGTTCCCTTCAATCTCGTCGCCCTGCCCCGGCGAGGCCCCGGCCTCCCCCGAATTCCGCTCGCCCGCCCAATTATTGAACTAGCGCCCCCTAATTCGTTTCGTCCATTCGTTGACCACGTGACCCTTCCCACGCGCCCCCATCAAGCGTACCTGCACCGGGGTGTCCGCGATCATCAGCCACGTACACGACGATATATACTAGAAAGTCGGACATTTCCACGAAGTCGTGTGTATTAACATGCGCCAAGATTCCAACGTTTTCGAGGTGACATGCAAAGGATACGAGTGGAATTCCACTTAAGGAGATGAGATTAGATACGCGGTAATTAAACATTGTATGGTGTATATTTAATAAAGCTATCACATGTCCAATCGAAATTTACATATCGTTAAGTCGCGGGAAGGTTTGGGGATAATTAATAACTTTAAATCAAATTAGTTTATCAACTTAAGCGGCAGATTAACGACCGTCCCGCCGGCCGCGGCTCGAACCGGGCAGCGGCGCGACGGAACCGGCGAACGTGTTCGCCCGGACCCCCTCGGATTTTCCGGAGCGCCCGCCGGCGGCACTCCCCGGAACGCTCGCCGATCGGGGGCGTCCAGCCCCTCCATCGGGACCTCCTTAAACGTTTTAATTAGCCGTCGCCGTCGCCCTGCGTTCGCGGCCCACGCCGCGGGTCCGCGGCCGGAACGATCGTGATTAACTCGGGCAGGTAATTACGGCCTTTATATTAGAAAGAGATTAATCCGCCCACTGGAAACGAGCCGCCCGTGTGGGCCCAAGCGCCATCCAAAGGCCAAACCACTCGAGCCCGATGGATTATCTAAGTTGCGCGGCAACGGGAAACGAAACAAATGACGCCGCAAGTGACAGCTTGTCGAGACGCGGGTGGACCAATTCCCGATCTAGTCATCGAGATGGGGGGGGGGGGGGGATTGGCGCGGGGCGCCCGCAAGCGCTCCGGGTTGCGTTACTTAAAGCTGCGGCGCGTAATGTCGTTACGTCAGAGACCGGAGTGCGTGACAAAATGCTCAAAAGGACAACGAGAACGACGTAATTTTTCTTGTCAACTTGTCACCAGGTGTCTGCGGGCTAAGGCGCTAAACATTGGCGTGAAATCATAATTGCGATGGCTTAAATTACGGGACAAAACAATGCGGGCCACTCCTCGTTGCCTCATGCACACACAACCGTAACAAGATATTGATTTTTGTCGTTAATGCTCCTTAACAGTGACACCGTAATGCTTGGGGCAAACACGCGCGTTCGACTTCGAGCATCGATCGGGGAAATTATCGCGACGCAGATACGCGACAACGTTGCGTTCGTTAATTGTTTCGGGGAAATTGACGGTTGACGCGCGCCCGCAACTGTCAGCGGGCGCTATTGGACGCGACGAGCGTCGTCGTCGGCCGATCGAGATGTTCGTTCGATTGTCCGCGTGCTTCCCGGCTTATTGGTCCGCATTAATCACTGATCGCTTGCTAAGTACCGACGTTGTCCTGTACCTGGCGCCTACTCAAATCTAGGCCATCGAGATTAATGCAACTCCGCCCTATTGTGCTCTTAATTAGAATTATAACACACCAAACAGAAATTAGGCCGATACGTTGCGTAAAATTTATTCAAATGCACGCATACCTATACCCTGGCATTTCGATTATTGATGTTTTATGTATCGCACCTTAACATTTGCCCGATACAATAGACCATTTTTCCGTCACTAGAACAAGAACGGGAATTTGACATTAAACTCGGCCCCGCAATATTGTCCGAGATATGCGTTCGAGTAAGCACTTTGACCATCAGAGATCCTCTCGAGAGCGTGTGTGGGTCCCGTACAAGCCCGCGGTTCCCATAAGTTGTCGATAATTGATTATTAAAGTTCCCTCTCTGGCCATCTCTTCGGTTGTTTACGAAGTTGTCCCAAACGGTTTGAAGAGCCAATAAAGTGCCCCGAACGGTCCATTTGGGTTGTTCCAACACGCCAACGATGAATTTTTTATGGGCGTCCGGCCCATGTGCACCTGGAGCGTTGTTTTTACGGGCGCGGCCCCTCGTGCTCTCCGTTTGCTCGGGGGACTGCTAGTTTTGAGCGAAAGAACGTCGTGCGCTCCGAAGCGCGCTTTGAGCCTCGCGACGGACGCACGAGTTTCTCGATTTTTGGCGGGAAACGAAAATTCAAGAAAAGTCTCGCGTTTTCTCTGTTGCTCTCTCGTTTGTCGCCGCTGTCGCGTCAGCCCGTGACTCGAGCGAGCCTCAGCTGCGGCAGCTTCACGGCCGTCCTTTTCTGGTGCACGCTCGTAAATGGGCCCGGCAAACGTGACGTACGTGTCGACTGCCACCAGATCCTGCTTCGCTAGATGGGATCAGTGAAACAGCTGTCGTTTGCGCGCAAGGGCTCAGATGGCGGACAAGGACGGCTATACGGTGCGATGACGTGGCGATTGTGACGCGGCGGTGGCGAATCAGAGTTTTTTTTTTCGGTGAAAACGGCACTTTGCGGTGCTACAAATTCGCCTCCGATTTCCGCAGGGATCTTGCAAACGGTCGGACCCGGGAACGATCCGTCCACGGGAGAAATCTTCAAATCTCCAGACCATCCAGCGTCGGCTACATCGATCGTAATTTTAATTCCTTCAACCTATTAACGAGTGGATTTCTTCCGTTAATAGGTTGAAGTCTAGAGTTAATAGGATTCCGTCTTGAGAGCAGACATTAATCAAAAAAGCTTCTGGTTCGCCGCTGCCAAACCGCGCTGTCCCGGTCGACGTCTTAATCTAGATAAGGCCCCCAATTTGCCTAAAAGCTTTCCAGGAAATCGAAGTTAGATTAACACGTAAAAGTCATACACGCTGTTAATTGCCCGGGGGCTCCGCCCTTCTTAATGCGTTCCCCGATGCACCGGAATTAGGATGATTAATGCGTTTCGCCGGGGTCCCGTTGAAATTGCGGAGTTTTGGAGGCGTCGGTCAGCTCACCGTCCGCTACCTCTGAGCGAGAAGGATAATGAGATGCGCGGACGAAAGCCAATAGAAGAAATGGGACCCCCTACGTCGGTGATGGTACCTAACGAGCGACAAAGTTGCATGGTCACGGGCGCCGAACTCTCGATTGTTGACTGCGATGGGACTAATCCCGGCGAAAACCGGCCTAACAAACAATGCTCATTAGATGCCGCGCCCCGCCCATCTTGTTAGCGAGCTACCGGAATATGGATGTTAACGCGACGAGGACGCTGCACAGGTTCCTGATCAGCTATCTCTCGAAACGTGTAAATTTCCTGGAAGAATCGTTGACCCTGTCGGACCATATGTCGAGTAAAAAAATATATTGAAACGCAACATAACCGCTAACAGGTGGTTCGATTAGGCGTGGGATTGCCAGATCTTCGTCGAAGATACGAACCATCTTATTTAAAATAGACTGCGATGCTTATCTGATGTGTAAACGGTGATCGGACATTCAGATGGCACCGTCAACTTGACTCGTAAAGTATCGAAAGTCCGACTCGGCTGCTTAAATAGAAAATAGAAAGTTTCTTCCTTGTTGGTTGTTTTTGTTTCGAGTGGTTTTACTTCATTTGCACCTTTTCTATCTCCTCTCGCCGCTCTTACGACGTTCCCGCTACAATCGCCGGCAGGGACTTTGCCCTTAAGCGGCGGCGCAAGGGGGGAGCGTCACTTTTTTGCCCCCCGTGCGTTAGGCCAGAAATTGCCCGCGAATTAAGCTAAGGAAATGCGCGAGTGCACCTTTCTCACGCTTGAGTCAGCCTCCGATATCAAACAACGCAAGTAGGTTTATTACCGTAATCTAATCTAAAGCTGTTCCTAGACTAGATTCACGTTTATTGCGTGCGAACAAATCGAGAATCTTGTTTATTCGGACTTCAACACAGTCTTTCCCGTCCTAAAGCAACGTCGCTGAGCGTTTTGCCTCACTCCGCACGTTGCGCAATCGACGTTTGTTTCCGTTTCGGGCAAGGAGGTTGTGCGCCCTTGCGACCCCAAAGCGCGACGCGCGAGCAACCGTGTCGGAATTTACCGGCAGCCCTCCGTGGCGAGAACGATTTTTGGATGCGATTCTTGACTCGATGGCGAAGGCGCACCGCACATTTAAACGCATTAACGCAAATTGCGCCGATGACGGTGACACGGCAAACGGTAAAGATGAACGAACGAGAATCTCGGCCCTGATAAGGCCGCCGAAAGATAACAATGAGCAATGACAACGGGTCCAGTCTTTCCTTCGGTGATAGCCTATCTGGGTCACTCTGCTATGTCATGGCACAAAATGAGCGATTTCGTCCCGTACAGTTTCGGATCATCTCGACGTCCCGTGGTGCGAGTCATGCCGATTTTTACATGTGTAACATTCGAACACGCAGAATTGCACGATTCCGTGAATACTTCAAGGCCGGTGCCCGTTGCATTAAAACTATTTTAATGGGTCAGTGTTGAGCCGTACCTTCTCGATAAAAACGCATTCGATAACGAAAACGGTACGACCATTTCCTGTCTCCCCAGGCGCAGCAAAAACATTGACCCAATATATTAGCAGATTGACAATATAATATTGAGTAATTACTTCGCGTCGATCAGAAATAAATAAGTGAGTGAGTCACTTGTAACGTCGGCCATATGCCGTATAGTATAAGCAATTAAAATAATTGCCGTGTTGAAACGTTTACCATACTAATGCATGTAAGAAAGTACCATGCCTCACACCTTTTGAATGGCCATGTAGACTGGAAAATGCTGTTCGGTAAACCCCGAATAACATCGCCCTTTGTCTGCGGAATATAAATGGCTTATCAATTGAACATTGATTTTTGATCGATTCGTCTATCGAACTGGCACGACAGGCAGCTTGTACCGGCCATATGGCCTGTAAATTCCTCAGGGCTTCTGCCCTGTCGGGTTCCAGTGCTTTTTGTTTGTCTGACGGTTCTACTGAATATGGTTCTATAAGTACACCATATCATGCTCGTCTATAGGCAAAAGCATGACAGGTATGTATGCATGTTCATTACGCAGCATACAAACGCCCAACTTAATATCGCGATTTACGCACTGACGCGTAGAAAAAATTTGTGCAATTTCACGACTTCCTAATGGGGACCGACGATATTGATAAGTCTGAGATTATTGATTTAATCCGATAGATATCGATTCCAGCGAGGCCCCGTTTGACCCGTCGTTAGCCCCGTAGAGAGAGAAATTCTCTTGTGAGACACAACAGTCGGCAATAGTGATGCGATTCACTGGGAACGGTTTCGATCATGAGCTGCCGTTCGTTGCGTACGGCGGGCGGGAGAGATGATCGTGGTGATAATCGATAAGGGTCCCGCAGAGGTTAAACTGTCGCGATTTCCTCGACAATATTTCACAGAAAATGCGGAATTTCTTGCGGACGGTTCCGCCCACCGCGGGTACTCAATGAAAAGGAATAAGGAAAGTCATCGCGTGTAAATCATTCCCGAGATGATGGTGGGCAGACGCAAATGCCCGTTTATCGAATGTAAATACTCTGTAAATTAGGAAATATATTATGTGTCCAACTAAGAGTGAATTTACAGGCTGCCGGTAAGAGCACTTTCACCAATCATTTTTTCGGCAATATAGTTGCGTAAAACGAGGGGTGATTTATTGCCGGTTGTGTCCCATTAGTAGATTAGCGTGACACCCACCGTTTGGCATTAAAACTGACCATCTCCCGTAAACGGCACAAGGCCGGCGGAGACGGGGGAGAGAAAACGGGCGCCCGGCTCTCGATTGTGTAACCTGCCCCCCCGGGTACTGTGCATTGTGCCGAGATTTACGGGCTGCAATCTTTCAATCAAAACGTCGATACCACCTCGGGGACTCGGAAATATTGATCGACCAGTACGACCAGGAAGAAAAACCGATTTTGTCTCCTGATAGGGGATCCGAGTCCTTTCACTTCATTGGACACCTACAGCCGTTTTTGCTTTCCCTGACTAATTATAGGTAATTTTCGTGATTCGGCCAAGTTAGATTATCGAACGCGAGGGCGGCAATTAGCGGACGAGGAAGAAATGGACAGCCGGGGGAAAGGTGGGATTTTTCGTTTTTCGACGGTTCGCCCCCGCGGGCCCTTTTCGAAAAATCCTCGCGGGCAATGTCACACCTTCAACGGTCAAGCTCGGCCGCTTCGCGACTCGGACAGCTCCCGTCGGATGTGGACCCGGGTACCGACGCGACGCGGCGGAGCTCGCGCCGTTTTCGGAAATAATTCATGTCCGTTCGCCACTTTTGCCCGTCGAAATTCGGCTTTCCGCCCGTTGCAGCGTCAACTCCGGTTCGCGTCTCTGACGAGACGGAAGGAAGGTGCCCCGATCGTCTCTCAATTGTATATTCGTCCTTGTCTATCGCATGCGATCGAAGACGAAAGGTGGTCGCGCTCGCGTCTCGGGGTGGAAACCGGCGATGAGGGACGAAGGCGGCTGGGAGCATTGCAGCCGTCCAGTACTAATAATCGACCTTCGCGGTTCAGCGACCACGCAAGACGCGTTTGAGTCGGTGCAATTGGGTTCTGCCCTTATCGATCGCCGAAAAAACCTCAATCTTCGATTCGGGAGGTTCTTTCTTCTTTCCTCTGTAACCGACCTCGATCTTACGTCTCCTGAATGGCGTCTAATGGAGCCGAACCGTTTGCGAAACCCACGCGAATGCAAAAAATTTATTTCGCTTATGTAATTTGCAGCGACGTTTTGATTGATCTAACACGCACGCAATACTGGGTGTTTACACGTGACACGTCAATAATAATTTAGTATTGCATAAGGTGCCGGCGATGAACTTATTGATCCATCTCTCGTGCAGATGATTTGTTTGTTGTCTCAGATGAGTTGCGGCCGCGCCACGATTCAATCATCCACAAGAAAATACAAAAGGCGTTCCAATTGGCTGACCAACGAAAAACTATGACCACTTCATTAGCCGGCGGTCGTCTCTAGAACTGCGGGTTCTCCAACTGGCAATTATCGATTTATAAAAGTACCAACGACTATAAATTATATCGATGCCGTATAATTTTAATATTTCGCTTTTAGATAATAGAAATTATCCCTTCTCGGGATGGAAATTATTACCTTGTTGTGACAGCCAGTGCGTGTGCTTTTTCCAATTTCGCTGCGATAAGGGATTGAAGTACTGCATTAAGATCAATATTTATGTATAATGGTGGTACTTAGTGTCGATGCCTGCAGGGGTATTTATACGTTCAAAGCAAATAACGCGGATTGCCGGACATTATTTCAATCTTGACCCTTTCGTCGATTTAATGGGCGCCCGCATGCGCGGACGCCATTCGGAACGTTCCGGAAACGGAATTACGTCAACGTTTCTGTTCTACGTTTGGCGCACGTCCCCGATTGGGACTCTTCTTCGATTTTTTTCCGTCCGCAATTTTCAGGACGGTTCTTCGAACGTCCGCGCAGGTCGACCTTTGGGACGCGTCGGTCTCGGCGAGGTGACGATCGGTGTCCCGTTGAGCACTGTGCTGGTTCGGGTTAGGTCACTGCTCCGTTTGGTGCAAATAAACCCGCATGTTCTTCTCCCCTTGGCACCGTGCCACGTGCCTTTGAAAATTCTCGACAATGAGCGCGGCTTGTCCCGACCCGGAGGACAATAACAAAGCACCTTGAACATCACGTTATCTTATCGAAACGATGCATTTATAGCTCCTAATCAACCGTAATCGCCAGTGTTTCCATTTAATCGTGGGCGAGTACATTGCTTACAAGTGTTTTCGAAATTCCTATTGTTTAGCTACAATGTAAGTAAATAGTACCAATGTAGTTCGTTGCAATGCCGTTACGTGCACATTCATAGCGAAGATATGTCCAACGAGCTGGGCCCGGGCACACGCTCGGTATATACTATGTGCCTACCGCTGCTGGGCACGAATTCGGCGTACCTCGCAGGAATAATTAATTATTGGAACAGACCGTGGCGATTCGATGGGTTTGTATCTGCGTCCGTTGCATATTGTCCGTGTGACGGGGCTCGGTCAATCGGCGCTTTTGGACAGGCTGCGAACGCCGTTCGTGCCCGTTTCTACGGGACGCACACACGTCGTGTGCGACTCCGACAGTGACAACAACAACAACGTTTCGCCCGTCTCTCCACGACAGACTTTTCCCCGTCGAATTCGGCCCCATGTTCCCCCTGGCCGGCACACCACGAGAGGTGGCGGCCCTTCTCCGTAGGTTTGTTTCGATCAGATATAAGTCACTAGTGGGCGGTTCACCATCGGACTCTTTTAACCACTATTAACCTTATCGCCGCACTGCATCTCACTTTCACTTTGCAGTGTTTCGTTTGTTCTAGCTTTTGACTCTTCCTTAAATGAGACCATTCGCACCTGCCTCGGGCGGCATAGCGATTGGGACATCTCGTTCGGAGGAGGGAAAATTTTCGATCGGTGGAGGAATCGTTCGGGCTTTGACGTTGTCCCGTTCCAAGTGCGGGGACCGGGAGGGAGGACGGCGACGGTACCGTCGCTTCGCGTCCATCCAACAATCAGCTACTGTACGGCAAATGACGACAATATTTAGAATTCGAGTGATTCATACATGAGTAACTCTCGTTGGCCGGTTCAAAGCAAGTGCAGAGCTACGGAGCTGCGAGAGGTTGGAGCGGTGACGACACCGCCTATCTCGTCCTCGTCGTCACGTGAGGGATTGCGTGCGTCAACAATGGCAATAAGCCACCCAGAAATCGGAACTTCAACCATTAAGAGGTGCCTCCGGCACCAATAGACGGTCCATCCACCCAATTGTTCTTCCATGCGATTGCGCTGTTGCCGAGTCGCAGCCTCGGCTTTTCTATACGCATGAGACTAAAACAATTCAGTTTAAAGTCTACCAATATCGCGTGCTGGCTCCCCGATGGTCGTACTTCGCGTAGGTCTTTGCCGACCTTGACGTAATAGCACTCCAGTACTAGCGCGTTTTCGGGAAGGGGGGTGTGTGTGTGTTTGTGTGTGTGTGCATGTGTGCGGGTGTGTGCGAGCAGGGAAGTTTGCCAGGGGATGTTGCACATTTAGGCAGGATGTACGGCGGTTCCAAGAGGAACCATACCGATCCTAAAGGTAAGCTGTGGCTGCGGTGAGGAGAGAGAGAGAAAAGGAGAGAGAGAGAGAGAGAGAGAGAGAGAGGCTGGCGTGGGTGCAGTCCTGTTGAGCTGTTTAGGGTCGATTTATGAACACGTACCCTCCAGCTAGTTTCCATAGGGAAAGCACGGCTGTGATCGATACCACCGTCATCAGCGTTTCAGTGGATAATTGCTGGCAGTTAAGGTTGACAGGATGTTAATGGTTTGACCCTTTCATCGGTCTTGGCAGGTGCGCTCATGTTTTGTTGCTCGCTGCGAGCGTCTCCAGTTATCACGGAAATTTCTGCTCATGCTTCTATATTTAACGATTTGCTCTTAACATCTCATTGCTTCATTACATATTTATAACTCATTGCAGGCAGTAGTATCGCAAATTGCCTTATTAATTCGGGTGAAAGGCCGCAGCAGTAATCCAGATGTTCACTCGGTACTTATTGCATTTTTATTAATAATAATCACAATAATAATAATAATAATAATAATAATAATAATAATAACAATAATAATACGGTGAGGTGAAAACTATTCCATGTATGTGGAGTTCTGTAGACACGCCATCGAGTCGTATCGGTGACCTTCGTGCAGTCTAATTAACAGTCCATATCGGGCTACTTTAATGCGATTTCGTAATTATCTACCAGCGGTAATGTAGACAATTTTTAATGGCGGCTCCAGTGATGTGGCGAGCGCGCTACCACGACTCTGAGGAGTCACAGTTTCCCGTCGAAACGATCGACGCTTCTTATCGGTCTAGATTGACCCAGATCCCACGTGGGAAACACTTTTATTCACATGCCTGTCAATTCACTAGCATCCGAGATTATTCACTAGTGGCCGGTAAGAGCCGCAGATGACCGATCGAGCCTGAATTGACTGATTAAAAACAGGAGGCTCATTTTTCAATTGAACCGTCCGGTTTTCTTCTGTTTTTTAATGGTACCAAGAATGATGAGACAGCCAGTAAACGGCACGCTCGATCAGTACCGGCCTTAATGGGGCTATCACCTGAGTTTCCGCACAACCGGTAATTAATGTAAATATCGACCTGCGCGTCGGCACCTCCCGGAGGTAGCTTTGTGGGTATTTAAGGCGATTTTTGTCATACGTTTTTGTGCGGTCCTTCCTACGCGTCCCCGTAAAATCGACGGCGTTAGATCCGGTTGTCTTCCCGTGAAATCACGTGACGATCCGAAAAATCTCAGTCGCACCGTCGGCCCAAGTTTCGCCTCCGGGGCATCCTCAGGCGCGCGATGCGTCGCGGAACTCCAAACGCTCCGAACTACGCCGAGCGATTGGAGGAGGTGGCTCGCCCTCTTGGCTCTTCCGTTTCCCAACTTGGAGAGGTGAAATTTCGACTGAGAACAGAGCCGGTTGGTCGGCGTTAATGGCGGCGATCTGGCAACTTCCGGTCCGACCGGAAACGCCCTCAACTTTCGATTTTTAAGCGCGGTGCCCCACGAGTCGTTCCTCTTTCGGCATGTAGAGGTCGTTTCCTTCATGGCGCGCTATTTTGAATTTTTTTTTGTGAAAAAACTGTTATATTCGGAGGAGGTCGCGTGCGGCTCGCCGATGCTGCGCGACTTTATGCGCAAAGGCTCCCACTTGGCAACCGCCATTTCGAAGAAATTGATGAGTGAAACGCAGCGGGAGGTGCTGATGAACAAGAAAAAAACACAGTTTTTACAAGTAGACATTTTTTTATTCCTTTGTCCTGCCACTTGGACCTGCATTTTCCGGTGTATTTTTTTTCTAAATTCGAACGTTTTCCATCAATTTCTAAATGAACGTACGGTCTGCCTGGTGCGGGGAAATTCAGCAGGAAATAGCCTAGAAAATCGCGAAGAGCCGTCGCGTCGCTATTTGAAAAACGGAAGAGGAATGGGGAAAAACTGTACTTTGGGCATTTGAATTGCTTGCAAGAGAAAAGGTGCTCGGTAAAGTGACGAATCGGCATTTTTCCCCGTGATTTCGACCGAGAACCGTGCCCGACACGCACGGCTCAGTGGCGCAGCTCGACGCGGGAAAATTCTTGTTAAATGGCACATTTTCAGACTAAAAACGGCCTCCAGATGCCGAAAAGGTAAAAGTTCGTGGGGCATCACGCTTGAAGATCGAAAGGCGGGGCCATTTCCGGTCGGACCGGAAGCGCTAGATGAACGCCATTGACGTCAGCCAATCGGTTCCGTGCTCGTATAGCTTCCTTCCAAATTCGAACTTTCCAAGTTCGAAAGCGATTGCGAGGGCGAGCCGTCTTGTCGAATCGCCCGGGCATATCAAAATCGTCTTATTCAGCATTTCCAGCTCGGTGTATTTTGACTGCGTCTGATGGAGCAGTCGGGGCCGAAACTCGGACAACGAAAGGGTTTCCACGGCTTCGGCTTGAAGTTCCAAATAGATCCGGTCCGAAAGGCGAGCGTCCCTCTGCAATGCTGACGGACCGGAACGACCCTTGACCGCGCGAGATATCGAGAGCCGCCGAGGCCGGTCCTGCGTCCGCGATTCGTACTCTCCGTTACCGATGACAAAATATGTGAAACTATTTTCGAAGATGTTTCCGGTCCTGGCAGTTTATTCACAGACGTCACAGAACCCTTTTTTTAAACGTTTTCCCGTAACCCAAAGCCGAAACGGCGCTGTCTGTTTGTTTTTGTCGAATGCACCCGACGCAATTAAACGCAATCTGCCGTGCACATGCACGCTGAATAAACACAACTCGGTTTTCCGAATAAACTAACTTGTATCGTTAAGAAATTCAAAGCTTTATGGGCCTCTAATGAGGCGTTTCTCACATTTGGAGCGTGCAAAATTGAACGCATCCATAATCTGCATCTTTCGATTTTAATTACGTTGCTTTCTTCGGCCTCTTCACTCGCCTTCGAGTGACCCCCCCTTCCCCCCCCCCTTCTCCGCCAACCGCCCGCGCCAAACCCGACATCCGCGGCGGTCAGAAAAAGGGCGGCACGGAGAGCGGCCGGTGGTTTAAAGGGTCTCTCGCACTACACGGCAAACGTGTTTGTCGGTTAATGCGTGGCACCTTTATTCGATCATCCTTTGTCGGAGGAGTGTCGCACTTCTCGATGACGAACCGAAAAACTGGGAGCGACTCTCGCAGGGCCTCCGAGATAAGCCGTCACTCGGAGGTTGACGGAAGAGAACGTGCCCCTTTTGGGTCAAGAACCGAATGTCTTTATGTTTGTCCGACCAATTAGATCGGCCTTCATGATGGGCGCACGACATCAGAATTCCCCTTGGTGCCTCGTAAGTCCTAGATATCTGCGCATGTGTATTTGCTCTCGATGATACTGGAACTCGAGCCTCTCTCCGACGTTATCAACATAATAAAAGTAACGTAAACTGAATAAATGAGTTTTATTTGCCGATAGGCGCCCGAAGATTTTTCCCGGCCTTGGTCGATAATATTCCGTTTTAATTGGCACTTCGGCCAGGGAGACATTTCATAACTAATGTTATTGCCTTTGAGACAGAACCCAGTAAAAACAGGCCCCATTAAACCGCACAGTAGTCGCTAGATTAAGCCGTTTACGCGGGCCCCGAGATTGCTACCCGTCTTCGGATGTATCATGCGAAAGCCCTTGGGCATGTCCCATCCGATCGTATAAATCTTCCAAGCGAACTACACACGAAGGCCGCCACTGTGTTATTATTGCTAACTGAGTAATAACCATTGCGGACGTTCGATTTTCAATTGTTTTCGGACGATGCGACAAAAATGGAATCGTCGGACGTAAACAAATAAATGAACAATAAACAAAATCGGATTTAAAAAAATAAATATATTTGGTATAAAACGACCTCCCCCGGATCCGAACCCGCGACCTCTTAGCTGCGAGCCAAGCGTTCCACCGTCACACCCGCGGCGACGTTGACAAATCATCGAAGTGACAGCTCGCGGCAATCGACAGCGCTGTGATTCGCCGGTTCGAATGTCTCCGAGCCGCCATTGGCCGGCCGAACTGTCTATGCCGCCGTGACGCAATACACCGAGAAAACGCACCTATGGCGGGTAGCGTGGCGACAAATGGGCGACGCTACGCGGAGAAAAAGCGCCTTTTCTAATTGGAACGTGGAGGAAAATTCAAGGTTCTGAAGCGCCGCCGAGTACTGGCGTGTGTTGCGATACGTAAAGGTGCCTGTCTAGGGGCAGAGAAAAAGGTTAATTTATTCAGTAGTGCTGTGTCCTACGCTTTAATCGAATAAGTGCGACCGCGGAATTTCAGCCTTAACGCGGACACTTTCATATGAAACTGCGTCTCTCTAGAGGTCAACCGCACAGTAAAACGCATTATTATTATTGCCACAACCTTAGTTGGCAGTTTCAACATAACGCTTTATATAAAAATTCCTTCTGCCCAGACACTGGGTCTTTAATACTTAATATAAAAATTCCTGCTCCCCATATACTGCGCACCTAACCAGCACCGAGCCACAGTGACGTCCTTGTATGACTGAACAGCAATAAACTCCCTTTCAGGATCTTCTCCGGACCTGATGCCATCTATTATGGGCGCATTCGATGCCTACTTGTACCACAAAAACGTAGATCATCCGCATAAAACGTCCACGCCCAAGCGTTCCCACCAGCTGAGCAGCTTCACGCACTTATCTCCCTGCGTGCAGAAGATTCTGAGCAACGTTCCCGAGCAGGAGATCAGCAAAAAGTTCAGTTCCGAGGAGACCCTGGGACCCAGGAGGAGCCGGCTTTACCGCAGCCTCAGACACGCGGAGAGAGCAAACGGACTGAACAAGAGTAACGAGAGTTTGGACATCATTTCGCCAGGTGAGGTGTTTGCGTCGTTGAAGTGGGGGGAGAGGGATCTAGAGGGTCCGTTTATATTGCAGGGGTCCACAAGATGCTCTCGAATTTGCAAGACTCCGAGCTGGTGATCAGCACCGGAAATCTGCACATCACCAAAGCTGCGTCGGTGAATAAGAACAATTCGTACTTGTTTTCGCGCAACAAGAGCACACGGGCCAGCAAGTGCTATTATGATAATTTATCGGGCGGCGATCGTGATAATGCGACAAACGACAATCGCATCAGTGCCGTAGAAAACAATGAGGAACATAGTGACTGTGGTGGGGGTAATTGTGAAGGGTATATGGCGACGCCTTTAGGGAGCTACTTGCATTCGGACAAAGGGATTGCCAACAGGACTCCGGTGGGCAGGAAGAATTTGGGGAAGTATCTGCAGGTTAGTGGGCAAACACATTCTTAACCTACATCTTAGAGGTTTCACAATCGACGTTCACCTCTTCGGCGCCGCTAATTAAAAGCAGACGGCCTAGAGCGAGGGCCCGTATACAAATATGATACTTTCGTAATTCCTTAATATACATACACACACAAACACTGTACGTATATTAAATTAAGGATAAAGTGAATAATTAAGGAGGAGAAGTGCTCACGTTTGGTAGGTATGCGCGCCCACGGCCAGTTGCGTCACCTACCGTCGACGAAATTATGTCACAAGTCACATTCTGCCAGTGGATAATTATGGTAACGAACGGCATCTATGGGCTGACCTTAACATTAAAAAAAAAAAAAAAACGTCAACAATTGCGCTCTTGAATTTTTTATTTTTTATTTTTTTTGGCTCGCTCTGTATGTGGGCATGGGAAAAGGGGTCATCCACCATCCGACTGGGTACTCCGTTTGGATTCGATTTTATGCAACGCAACGAATAGTTGCACATTTCAAGGCGCCATTAAGAAACGAGTGTAATGAGCGATAAGGCGCGGACTTCCTGTAGAAAAGCGATTGTCGGGCAGTCTCGTCTTGAATTAAGACATGTTTCCAGGACAATATGGTTGTTGCCTTTAACGTAAGAATGTGGCGGCGGCGGGGGAATTTCGCGTTCGTCCGATGGGTTCTTTTTTTTTTCCTTTTCGGAATGCCCCACGGGCGGGTGCTCCTAATTCGCCTGCCGAAGACGCTCGGCGGATCGCAGGTCGGACCTCCTCGTCGGGCGTTGGTCCGACGCCGTGTGCACCCGGCAATGCCTCAACGCTTGGCAAGCGAACCTGACAATCTCCGTCATGGTCAACGTCGATTTCCCCCGACTGCTTACTGCCGATTTTAGTGTCATTATTCCATACCCCTTTTTGCTTCTAACAATAAAGGTGATTGTCCTGCCTGTTATTGCGGTTGAATATTTCGTCGAAGGTGCCTGTCTCCGAGCAGTCATGTCCGGCCGATTTCGGAAGTCTTTTCACGCACCAAAGACGAGGATTCCGCCAATTTCTGTTTCGACAGAAATCGTGCGAGTCGGGCGCAGTCAAAAAAAAAACAAAAACAAAAAAAATATATATATATATATTCGCGACCGCGGCTAGCGATTATTTAAAGACAAACACGGCCAGGGGACAGCACGCCGTCCCGATCTAATCCTTATTGCGAAATTATGGAGAAAAAAAAGCGCCACTCTGCGGCTGCACGTACCTGGAGATAGCTATCTAGAGACACGCTCGCCGTGTGCATAGCTAAATGCGCTTCTCGCCTCCAGTATCTCGGGAACGATCTGTAGATGCAAATTGGCGAATGTGTCGCTTAAACACGCGTAGTGGCCTCAGTTTTTCCTAGCCGAGGACAATCTTTCATGGCGATTTTTTTCCGCCAGGTCCCCAGTGAAGGTTCCACCGGAGTAACCAACAGTACGACATCCTCATCCGAGGTATCGCGTCCAGTGTCGCTGACCAGTTTGGGGTCGTGCTCGTCGTCGGGCAGCAGCAACGGGCAGCTCCACCAACCCGGATCGGCCTATCTGGCCTCTGCCGAGAGTTTGGACAGCGACCCCGAGCCTGTGGGAAGTCAAGGTAAGTCCCGGCGCATGCTTTACGTATTTATTATTGTTCGGGGCGCCTCGACAGTTTAAGGCGCCCCTTATTTGTTTCGGACGCCGTTTCCGTCCCGTTAACGGCTAACGTCGATAATTAATGCGTTTTAATCGGCGGCAGTCGGACTTGCTTAGTGGACGTGCTGCGTCGTTTGTTAACGAAGATTGGAGCCTCAACGAAGTATCGATAAAATGGCAACCCCGCGGGCGTCTTTTGTTTCTCGTCGCCAAAAGTCGCTGTCAAACTGTGTGGGCGTCAGCTTCGTGTCCGCGAGCGGAGTAGCGGAGACGACGAGGAACGTCGAACGCAAAGTTGGGGGTTCGACCCCGCGGGGAGTCCAGATTTTTTTTATTATTTTTTTTTTTGTAAAATGTTGAATTAGAAAGTTCACGTGAACGATCCTTCGCGCCCTTGGAAGTCGCAAATTTTCCAAAAATCCCCCAACAGCAGTGTTCATTGCCGAGCGCCTTGACGCTGGAATTTAATGGCTTCTGCCGCACGCGCGCAAGTCGACCGATCGCGTCCTCCCGGTCGCTTTGACAAGAGAGCGCCGCGACGTTGCCGTTTAATGAGCGGCTTCGGTCCGCATGTTCCGACGATGTTCCACCTTGTAGGACGTCTACAAGCACATTAATTAGTGAGTTTAATTTGTCATATGGTTGCATCAAGGGTAGTGCCCACGCGATCCAAGAGCCCACGCAAATGCCCGGCGGAATGTCAGGACGTCAAAGCCCAATATGAAAATTAATACGTTTTTCTTTTCTTTTTTGTTCGAGTTGGGCACGTTAAAAGATCGGATCGACGTTAAACTTCGATAGGAAAAGTCAACATGTTTTTTAATGACCGCTCAAGACTGCCCACTGACGGAAGTTGGGGCTTATTAGTAATGTCAACCTTAACGTAAAAAGCACACCTAAAGCGGACTTGTTCGTGGTCTTAAACCTATGTAGTAGACATGCTGTGATGTCTGCCTAACCAGCGTAGGAAGCCTCGAACTTAACAAAATATTAATTATACATTCAGCGCGAGATTTATTAAGATTCGAAAAAAACTTGTTATAAATGAAGCTGTTTTATCATAATTCCCAGAAACAATCGCCACCTGGTCCGGCTGCTGCGTCTGACCGCTCCGTCGCCATTTTCTAGTTAGAACGTTTCGTTTCCAGGTTCTGCAGACAGCGGGATAGGGGAGCAGGAGCAGCCGTCCGTCAACCCCGAACAGAGAGTCCTGCAGGAGGTGCTGGACACCGAGACCGTCTACGTGGCCGATCTCCAGGAAGTCATTCAGGTATGTAAAATCTGCGTAACGTGTGCACATGTCCGACGTGATCATTTCGTGTTTTGTGGGCGTAATGTCCGAACCTTAACCCAAAAACCCATATTTACCGACAGGACATGTTCGTAGGTAAAACCGAGTACCTACTCAAGCTTATCGGTTTTACTGCGCATGCATGCATTTTTCTATCGTCTGTGAACAACAGTAGCAACGGCAACGAGAATGGTAGCGTCTGCTTATGCAACTTTGACCGGTTGGTTTATGCGCTTCCATATTTGGTTTAATTAAGGCCGCTCGGTCCGTTTCGTAAGCTCTTTGTGCAGCAGCCGCAAATGCTCCTTTTTCAATACGAAACTTTGTGCTATCGCGTGTATTGTTGCGAGATTAGCCAATCGGATTAAGGCTGACCTTTCAAATTATGGACTTCGGCGGCAGCTGGATGAGGAGATCTCTCTTTAAAAAAGAAAATTAAAAAAAAACCAACGGACGCTACCACAACGCGCCCGGAGTGAAGCTAATTTGTTAAACGCGCTGAGGCATTCGCCACCAATTGGCAACGTCGCCGGCCCAAATGGCCGCTTTTTTATTTATTTATTTTTTTATTGACGTCGTCCATCTTTTAGAACCCCGCAACCGCGTTGGCCACGTTGAAAAACAAATGACTAGTGCGGCGTTGCCGTTTTACCGCCGCGTGCGTCGCCGCGAAAGCGTTAGAGGACTCCCGAACGGTCCAGGAACGTTATTCTGGCACGCGGAAGGTCTCGGGGACTTCGGTCCAAGCGCCAACCTCGGCCAGATCTCGATTTCGAAGAAAACACTCTCGCCCTCCGTCGAGAAAAACGCTTTTATTTATTTTGTTTTTTTCGGGGCATTTGACGCTTTTCTCTCGGTCTCTCTGCGCGGAGGGTGCGAATTGGCCCGCCTCGAGGGCGAACGACGAGCGCGGCGTTGCCAGTTCTGGGAAAAAAGTTAGATCCTCGAATTCGCGCACTCGAGCGGCGCGGCGGCGCCGAGGACGGCGCGTCTCTAGAGAAAAAACGATTTTATCTCGCGATCGAATTTTTCCACGCGAAATTGCGGCCTCGTTGGACATCTGGCCCGTTACTAGATTAATCAAGAATGGCATTAAAATGGCGTAATCCCTTTAATGCTGAATAATGGCACGCAAACGCAGAACCGTTTAAAAGAGTGTCCGCAAGGTCCTTAACCCATAATGACAATGGTTCCCTGAATCGGTTACGTCACCCGGTAAGCACGAGATTCGTCTTCCTTTAGTTCCTTTTGCGTTCTTCGGCGACTTATTCATCTTTACGGAAGATGAATGTGGGTTGGCCTCTTCCTTACGGGTGTTTTTCGAAAAGCCTCTCAAAACACTGTACACGGTGAAAGTTCGCCATGGGAAAAACGACAGTTTCACGCGTTTTCCGACGAGATTGGACGCGATGCAGCCTCGGTGCTCGCCATTAAACTCATTTACTGCGGCAGTAACAGTACCCGGCGATAACCTTAGCCCGATTTGTTCCAAAACGTACGCGCGCCGAGAGAATAAATCGATTTTCGCCGGCCATTAATTTGGTGGCCGCCACGGGTCCTTTTTCGACCCGGCCCGTCCCTTCGGGGGCATTTTTCTGCCGGGGAATTCGGCATTTCGCAATTAATCGGGCGTAATTAACGATCCGGAGCGACCCGCGGACGAACGAAAAGCAGTTCTGGGCCGACGGTGGGTGTGGAAACTAGCGATGGGATAAACGGTCGTCCGTCAGGACGTGGAAACTCGTCCCTTTCGAAAACTGCCGGCGGCCCGGGTCGGAAGAAACTGCAAGACGTAGGGCCGCCCTCGTCCGTTCTGCGGACCCGCGCAATAAACAAGGACGGCCGTACGGTGCGGGACAAGTGGCGCCAGGCGTCAGTTGACAATAGCGTTCGCACAGTGGGGGCGAGCGAGAATCGCAACGGTCAAAATGGGAACTTGTGCCGGAGAGGGCAAGAGGTTCGCGTTGGGGAGGGCGGCCTGTCGGATTCCCGGTAGAAATCAATCCTGTCCAAAATTCCACAGCCCTTACGTTCTCTGCAAATTTACCGACTGGAAGAGACGAGTTTATTAGATTTGTGACCGTTTCTGCGTTGTGCAGAAAGAAGCGCCAAGTAGGATATCTGTCCACTCGAAAGTAGATCTTTTCCTTTGCGAAGACCGCGCCGCCGAGGTGGCAAACGAAAGGGCGCCTGCAGCATCGGCCCCGAATCGCAGCGTGGTGGAAACCTTCTGCATGGCAAGTTCTTATGGAACTTCGTCGGCGGCAACACGGGCGCGCCTCCTGACCGCGATTGACAAAGGCAAAATTAAAACTAACCTGTGGCGATTATTTCGAAGCCCCCTATCCCGCACGGCCCTTAGGAACGGTCAGCCAGCACCCTCGAGCGTGGCCAGTTCCAGGAGCTGCGCCTTGCCCGTAAGGGTTCCGACGTCGCCGCTGCCGGGCGGACTTCATCCGAACGGCGGGCGGCCCGTTCGCCATTTTGTCGGGATTCTTTATTTATTTGTTATTAATTCAGAAAAGTCGTTTCCATTATCGTTTCTTCGTTTAGCCGACGGAGAATACAAACGACGCACATCCGAAGAGTGTGGAACAATCGTTCTTTCGGAGTGTGGCCGTTTTTTTCTTATTCGCGCTTCCAACGTGCTATCGACGGTTAATCAAGTCTGTCACCGTTAAGTTGTACAGTTAGCACGTTTCTCTTGTAACTAAACATCGGACAGCTTCCTTATATTTTACATTCCACCTAAATGGTTATAATATTTGCCGTGTTGTTATTATTTATTTATTTATTTATTTGTTTATTTTTGTTTTATTGCCAGGGCCGTGGAATGCCTGCGTGCACGTGTGGGCAGAGCCGAGTCTGTGGGAAAAACTTCGCGCCGATTTGAGTTATTATTTTGTGCCGTTGAACCCTCCTCAAGGAGTCGTTGTTATGATATTCGTCCGGCCAAAACGGCGCCGTTTAGACAAATCGCGAAGATTTATCGGATGCAACCGAGATTGTGTTACGGCTTCGAGCGGATGTATCTTTTCGCTTTTCGTAACACGTTTGCATAACCAGCGCAATTTCCTGATACACTCGGTTTTTCTTTTGCCTTTGTTTTAACGTGATATTTTCCGTTCGGGCGAACTTTCTACGTTCGATCCTCGAATCTAAATCTGGCCGTGTCGCGAAGAGCGTTTATCACGGGGCCCACGGGGCCCTAGGGAGGTACGCGCATGTAGACGCGTTGACCGTTACACTTGCTTTCGGAAACAGGTTCGAAGACTAGTAGAGCGATTCCAATAACACCACTAAACCCTGCGACATGGCAATTGATTTCCGCGGTGGGTGGCCCCAAGTGATTTACTCACCAACAACACCGTATCACGAAGCCATCAAACAAAAGGACGCCCGTAGTGATAAATAAGACTTATCACGGCGTGTGTGCGGGCATTATCTGAAAAACGCGCGCTCGTAAACACGGGCCTTAAAGACCGGACTCAATTCCTTTTGACGGGGATCGCGTCCAACGGCAAAGAAGAAAGAAAAGAAAGAAAAAAAATGCTTGACCGGGCCGAGCTAATTAAGCCCGGTCCATGACGAAATTGTTGTGATAACTCGAACTGTCGCTCGCGACGTTGGACGTCACCTTTCGCACGGCCGAGGGACTCCGGGCCAGCCGGCGAAGATGACTCACCGGCAGGGCATCCATTATCCACTCGAGGAAGGTGGGTCAGGTTAAATAATTCTATCTGCCTCTTAATCTCGGTAATAACTCGGACTACGACAAATTATAGTGTGTGTGGTCATTGCTCACCGAAAGCATTGCCAAAGCCTTGAGGGGGCTTCGCCTCCGTCGCTGGCGCCCGGGGACGGACACCGGCAATAAATAAGGCACGCATGGGACCGCGGAGGTCCTTAATTACGGATCATGCGGGAACTTTGACCTACCTCGCAGCTCGGGCACCGATGATCTGCACAGTTCGAGTCGCCGACGGCCCGTCTCCGCGCATGCCAACTGGCCGGGAGGACATCGCGGTTCACGTCAAACCGGGCCCGAACTGTCCGAATGTCGCGTTCGGCCGGCGTCGGGGAGCCTCGGGGCGCGACCCGGCCGCGGGCGCTGCCGCGCGGCGGTGGCAAATGACGATTACGACGGCCAAAATTGGAATTTTTCCCATCGCGCGGGACAAATTGCGTTTTATGCACGTTCGCACATCTCTTATTCATTCGTCATGCGTTTTTCGCACGCATCGTGATTCATCAAAGGCATACGCCGACGTCGATTGTCCGCCCCCCAGGGGGGGAAACCGCAGTTTTTATTTATTCTCCTGTTGCAACCTAATGGTCGTTCCGTTGTGACAAAACTTATTGCGGTTTTATCGGAAGAAAATGTCGCGCGTGTGAGGTCGTCAGTCGCCGGAGGCGGGCGCAACGAGCGTCCTTCGTCCCGAGCTCCCGCTGGCGGACGCGAAATCGATTAGGAATTCCTCATTATCGGCAATATTTTGTCAGTCCTGTTGAGCCGCGCCGTTCCCGCGCGCGACTTCCTCCTCGCGTGCGTTCATTATGCATTAGATAATTGTCAGTTGCATTAATTGCCATTAAAATGAATTCATGAAAGTCAGTTTTAGTGGTATGAGCGAGTGCGGCAGATTTCCTGTAGCGATTTTTCATGCCGCAGCGGAATTCGCTACGCTTTTCCCCGCCGCGGCCGAGGAACGCGACAAATTTTCCTTCCTAATTCCGCGGATTCAAAACGGTCTTCGAAGGAATTCCACCTATAGACATCGTTTAAATATTTCCCACTGAATAAGGCCACAAGCGAGCAGGCCTGGTAGCCGGTGGCCACCGATTATTCTAATTTTAAACGACCAGACGCAAAAAAGACATAAATGGGTTATCTAACTCACGCCAGGCGCCAAAGAACCATATTATTATTAATTTCCTCATAATTGCTGGATAAATATAATAAATGAAAGAAATTTGTAATCGTAATCCATTTCTCTTCTGAGCGGCCGTTCCCTTTGATTTATATAAATAATTGTTTTATGGTGCGTGTATACGCCTTACTGGCGGCCTTTGCACAAAGAGCTCTTGTTGCTGCAACGCTATGTAGAATAATATTTGTTACAGGGCTATTTGGGACCGTGGAGGAACGACCCGGAGTGCCCCCTATGCGACCACTTGCAAGACTTATTCAGCAACCTAGAAGAAATTCACGAATTTAATAGGTGAGTATGCAAATTGCTGGACAGTTCATTTGCACGCAGCGATCCATCAATCTGCGTTAGTTAGCAAACAGAACCCGATTCGGTTAATTGGACATGTCACCATGTAATATTCAGCATGCCAATGGTGTCATTATCGATCGCTCAATAAGGATCGTTTACAATTAGATGCAACCGTTTGCTCGTTAATAGGAAATTCCTGGAAGATTTGCGGAAAGTGATCTCGGACCCCACGAAGACGGCGAACGTGTTCATTCAGCACGACAGCGGCTTTCGGGTGTACAACGAGTACTGCGCCCGGTACCCGCGCACCATGGAGGTCCTGAGCCATCTGCAGAGAAGCGAGGGCATGTCGCCCTTGATCAGGGAGAAGCAGTTGCGACTGGGCCATCAGCTGCCTTTGGGGAGTTACTTACTCAAGCCCGTGCAGAGGATTTTGAAGTATCATTTGCTGTTGCAGGTGAGTCGGTCCGGGAGAACGTTGGCCGCGAACCTGGAAACGATGTTGCAAATTGTCCGCGCCCGTCGCCGGCGTGCGAGAAACATTCCGGAGCAAAAAGTCGCTGCTAAACGTTTTTTTCCCTCTTCCTTTAATTACGTGTAATAAGCAGAGACGCACGCGCCCTCTAGGTCTGGTAGGTCGCTTTAGAGGTGGCGTTTTTCTCAAGGGGAGCGGACAGTTTGCACGGCGTCGACTCGGAGCGTCGCCGCGACCAGTTTCGGCCGCCAACAGTAACGTTTTTACGCCTCGGAGGCGTGTAGATGTACCAAAGTTTTAGCCCTGATTAATCGGCATTGCGCGACATCGATTTACACCGTGTATCATTTCAGAGACTATCAAAGCAGTGCGAGCCCGACCACAAACCCACCGTGGATTTGGCCTTGGCAACGATGACCTCAGTCGCCTCTGACATCAACAATATGAAGCGCAAACACGAACACGCAGTACGAGTTCAAGTAATTCCCGCAAACCGAGAAAGCGAACGCTTTTTATTCTAATTTGTCTGCTTGAATTAGGAAATTCAGTCCCAGCTCTACGGCTGGACCGGCGCAGACTTGACCACTCTTGGAGAATTGATCGCGGAGGGCACGTTCAGGGTACAAGGTGCCAAGGGCCGCAGGCACGTGTTCCTCTTCGAGAACGCCCTCCTTCTCGCCAAGAGCAAGACTGACGGCGCATTGGCCTACAAGACACACATCGAGTGCTCCAACTTGATGCTGGTGGAACAGGTGCGGGGGGAGCCGTTGTCGTTTCAAGTGCTCCCTTTCGACAACCCCAGATTACAGTGCACCTTAAGGGCCAGGTCTCCACACCACAAGCGGGAATGGACCTTGCAGATCAAACGTGTGATTCTGGAGAACTACAGTGCTGTGATACCGAACCATGCGAGGCAGCTGGTCATGCAGTTGGGTCAGGACGTTCAGGATGCCGGTAGGAATAATGTGAAATTGTAATGTAAATTGTCTGATCCCACGCTCAAAGTGAGAGAGAAGACATTCTAAAGTAAATGCTGCTCCAGAACATCTACTTGCTCCCTCTAGGGCTTGTCCAATTGGTTCGGAGGTGACGTTTTCGTAAAAGGGGGGTAGAAGGGAGGGAAAGTGTTGCGATACGAGAGACGTTTAGGGAGCAGTTGCGGAACTACGAACACGGCAAATTCGCCATCTTTTCGAAAGTTATTATTCTGAGACTTCTCTAGCGCGTTCGTCGTGTTTCAAACGACTTCAGGCAATTCTTTTTCCAGACGATACGTCGATCGGAAGCTGGTCCCCGTTGAAGTACAGCTCCACCACTCCCCACTACTTGGAGCGTCGGTCGAGAGTACGCAAAAACCGCGAACTCTCCAAAGAACGGTCCATCTCCCAGGATCGTACCTTCACCACTTTCGGTAGCTGGAGACGTAAGTCCGAACCGGGCGTGATCCCGCAGCCCTACGACTCTAAAGTGATACCCAAGAGGATCTCAAAACTAAAGAAATCCAAAGAAATTGGAGCCAGTTCTACCTTCTACACCGATTTGTCTGATTGTGAAAACTGCGATCTGGCCTCAGAGTCCGTGGAAAGTATTCCCACTCAGTCGGAGTCGCCCAAAGAAGAGTGCCAGCAACAGTCACCCCAATCCAACCTAGAAAAGATCGTTTCCGATTTGTTGATGCAGAAGCAGGATTTCCATAAGGTGAGTGGCGTTTGCGTGCTTGTAGAGCTTTCAAATACCATCGCAAGCACCGAAGCAACGTGATTAACAAGTATTCATCCATCCGCCTTGCACACTAACCGAAAAATCACCGGTTTTCCTGCGCTGACTTGCAGGTGTTCAATAGGGGTCCCCACCAAAAGGAAAGGCATCCTAGGAGGAACGTGACGAGCGAGCCTGGGCCTATTTGGTACGAAGAACGACCTCAGTTGCCGAGCAAAGCCGACTCATTGCCGCGTTCTTTCCAGCTTAATGAACCGCCAGAAGAGGGTGGCGAGGAGGAGACGATTGGAGAACCCTCGAGAGAAGGGTAAGTCTGAGCAAAAAATTGTCGAACCGCTTGAAACCGATGAACTCCTATAAGAATCCTTGATGTCTTTAAAATGGGATGTCATCATGTTGCTCGCAATTCTCTGAAGATTACACACATTTTCAATTGCAGTGATCTGTCGTCGCGCCTCGACGAGACCGACCACCCTGAATACAAAATCTACCGCAAAACTCCCATCCGCCTTAGCATGTTGCAACGCATCCGCAATATCATCTTCGAGGAGCAATGCCATTCGCCCAAGTATCCCTCCAACAAACCTCGGGGCAGCAAAAGCACAGGAGAAAAACTGGCCAATCCCGACTACGTGGACCCTCAAACTTTGTTCGTCAACTCGCGCAACAATAGTCAAGCGAGTCTGAGTCTGGATAGCGGAGTAGCGAGTGGCAGTTTTGACGTGGCCGACGACGACATTATCGGACGTCTGGACATGTCGCTGAACGAAAAAGAAGTATTGAAGGAGTTCGAGAAGAGATTGAGTGAGGGGAGTAGCAGACATTCGCCCAGTGACAGCTATTATGAGAGCCTTTTGGAGGATTCACTTATAGACGAGTATGAGCGGGATAAAGTGACTGGGAAGTTGGTGGTGAAGTCGGACAGTTTCAGCGATAGGATTATGTCTTTGAGCGGTGAGGCGGCGAAACAGGCGAGACCGAGCGTGGTTCGAAGGCCTTTGAAGGCTCCTCCACCGGTTCCGGTCAAGCCTTTAAGGCTGACCAAAAATGGGCTCAATCAAAACTTGTCCGTTAAGGGTAAGCCTGCGGAGGAGAATTCCAGAGTCATGTACAGTTACGTGAAGGCCATGGTTGGACGCTTTGAGTGACTACAAAGGCGCTGGAAGATAAAGTACAACTAAATGGAAGTAAAGTCTTATGTCGGTGACAATAATAGTTGGATGTAAACTCTGAAACCGAGACAATTTTATTGGACCAAGTTTTTATTATGAAAGTTCCTGTACATAACGATTGTGCATGACGCAACCCAAATAATTTTCCGTACTGTATCCTTTAGTATTTAAGTAATTTTAAAATCCTCCCGGGCTAATATGCATTTTCATAAAATGTATAGTTAAGTTTTAATTGTTAATGAAGGTTTCGATCGTTCACTTAATTAAAGGTTAAGTTACTTGAACGATAGAAACTTTCGAATATCTATCTAAAACCGTTAAGTCTGAAGAATTTACTATTTAACCCTAATTTAGCCATAATAAACAAATTATTATTTATGAGAGAAGAGGAATTTTACGGTTTAAAACGTGCCAAATAGAGTGTATGTAAGTGAATTTAAATTATTGTTGATTATAACTTAGCTACTAATATTTTTTTGAAGAAATGTTGAATAAAAGTGTACATTTTATTTTTCTTGCTTTTTAATCTTCCCAAGTTTCGAACAAATCATTTACCATACTCTAAACATTTTACTCGAAATGGATCATTTTGCACCAGCAAAACGCTGAGAATTTTTCGACAAATCAATTTGCAACTTTCCGATACGAAACGTATCATTTTATATCGGGAACACAAAATTGCGAAAAGGTATGTACATTTAGTTCCTACGAATTTTTGAACAAATCAATTTTCAACATTCCGATACGAAATTTATCGTTTTATATAAGGAAGGCAAAATTGCGAAGAGGTGTATTTAGCTCCTATGAATTTTTGGAGAAATCAATTTGCAGCATTCCATCACGAAATTTCACATATTTTATCAGGAATGCAAAATTGCAAAGAGATAGGGTATATAGTTTCGAAGAATTTTTCGACAAATCAGTTTGTAACATTCCGATACGAAATTTATCATTTTATATCAGGAACACAAAATTGCAAAGAAGTATATATATCAATTAATTTTTTTCCGCTTCTCGTCAAATTCCCAACTTAGTAATGACTATTTATCTTCCTGCATTGTTTTGGTGCTCAGTTAAAAAAACAACGTTGTTATCGTTTATCATTTTATTTTAAACATTACAAATTACTGTGAAAAATAATAAACAAGAAGTATTCTAACATTTTTCAAGGTAGGGAAGGAGTCGTATGTACAAAAATCGCACATTTCTAAATACATATTGATTTAAAAAAAAAGAAAATACGTGACATATAACTTACTGCTGTCGAATTAAAAACTACATCTGCCTGGCGGAAAACGTAAAATAACTTACATAGATATTAAAAAAATATCATCTACCGTTACAAATGAAATTACATTTATTTATTATTAACATTAGTAATACTTCGAAAGTGTTATAGAGCGTAACAAAACCAAGAGAAAAATACTTTTAACAGCTTTGGTTTGGGCAGAAGAAAAATACAATGAGGCACTATTTAATTAAAAACAAAAGAGGTAATATCAGACGCAAATACCAAAAACACAAATATTTCTATTGAAAAACAACAAATGAACACAACCTGACAATACAAATTCTCGCGGTGTCCTAAATAAAAATATTTGCAATTTTGGTAAGTGCACAAATTTCGTTGTCTCGTTATATTTTTTATTACATTATTGACCTAAAAATAAGAATAAATTCTACTTTATTAGGAACCAGGTGCTTATACACGTAATGCAACTATTTTAGCTACTTTTCATTTATTGCCAATAGTGGGAAATGCTCATTATTATGGGGTGTTGCTCGGAACCTCCAAGATCGATACAACAACGAACTAAAGCAGGACGAGTATGTACTTTGATTTCTTCAACACCACCCCGCATAGTATTTGGAATATTACGATGATTATTAATATTATTATATACGGCATATCTACATTTATACATTAAAGAATAATTTATCTGACCCCAGGCCGGATTTAGACCCTAAAAATCCGACGTTACAAACGGGCGCTACACAGCAAAATAGGCAGATACAACAAGTGATAACAATCATAACAAAGTAGCGAGGCTTCATTCTTCCATTCGACATCTACTCACATCACTGGGAATGTAATAAAAACGTTATTACGAGAGTTGAGATTAAAGCATGTGCGAGTTGTTTTTGAAGCAAAACTCAAGAGCATGCCCGGACTTCCTTCAAAAACAATAATAACACACGAGACTGCAGAAAATATTCGTTTATAATATATCACACCACTACGCATCCGTTAAAAAATACCATCGGCTTAGGTGCTCGTACATACATATTTACACAATATATAACTATTATATTTTAGTTCAGCCTTACATTAATCAGACTTGCTATACATTGTATTCTCCCAATAATTATTGGTTTTCGAGAACGATCTTCTTTATAATAATTGTCAGGGTTGGACTTGCCGCACAAGTAGTGATCATCCCACCCTCCTCCCCTAAACACTAACCCATAAGAGAACATAAACTAAAAAAGGAGAGTAGCTGTTCAGTAAAAAGAAAGACAGATAGTAAATAAATAAATAATAAAACTTATTAATCAACATTTGTTTCCTCGATTTCATTCGCCGCCGACGCAAAAATAGACCTCTTCTTCGATATTAAAAAAAATATATTTACTAGAGCAAAGCTGCTGCGTATAACAAAGTGCCTTTTTTTAAATTGCCACATTTGCGCTAAATAATCATCTCCATACACGTAATTTCTCATTATATTACTTTTCGAATATTTATCACTAAAGCACAGAGTTTATCTTTTTCGTTTCGATTCGCGGCCCACCAACAATCAATAAATAATATAAATAAATAAAACCCTTCTCACACTCCCCAAGGGGGTTCACCTCGTAACAATGTCTTTGGGAGGTCGCCCCTGTCGTTCGGGATTCCCCCCTCCGATCGCTCCACGTCCGGATTGGGCAGCAAGTTGGGCTCGTGGGGGTGGGAAGGCACGTTGTTATTGCTCGCTTGGTGATTGTTCGCATGGTGGTGGTGGTGGTCCCTATAGAGACTCACGCTGCTTCGGATAGGCACTAAGTTATTACCTACGTGAAATTTTCGGCATTAACGCTGTCTCGAGTAGAAAGGGAAGAAAATTACCTTGAGGTCGTATTCCGAATATCCGTTGCCGATGGTGCGGTCCGGGCAGACCGTCCACCTGATCTACGGGGGCAGCGCTTTTCTTCCGCCTACGCCATCTGAGATACGCCGCTAAACACAGAATGACGACCGAAAAGACGGCAATAGTGGCACCGCCTGCTATCGAGGCCGTTTCGAGCATGAGACGTTGATGGGAAGCTAAAAAGAAATACGCGTGTGTACACAGCAACTTTCAAAATTGTACTTCTAAAAGTAGATAGGTTTTTTGCTGTAATGTAGTGCTTAGAGATCTGTGTGAACAGTGAATGACGATGAAAAAAATCTTGTAATTCTCGACACACGCCGAACATCGGAACTGGGGCATTTCGACCCTTTCAAGAAAAAAATTCTACGTGGAAGACACGATTTTATGAAATAAATGCCGGCGGAAAGGTTCAAACTAAGACTGACGAAAAGATTCTTGACACATGGTGAAGGCCCACCTTTCCTATTTGATCACCGTCCGAAGGCATCGTTTTCTTGACGCATGGCGGATATAGAAATTACGTGATTTTAAAAATTAAACTGGATAATGATCGCGTAATTCCGGCGTCATAGTTTTATCTTAAAGAAATTCGCATGAAGAGGGTAAATACCAGTTTTGTGAACACGCATACCTGGTGGGGACAACAAATAGAAATTCGTATCACGCGTGTGTCTCGGATAAAGAATTCGTTATCAGTAAGACGTTCGATAGTAAATAGCAAATGGCTTAATCATCGCCCTACGATTGCGAGACATTTCGCTTGCACGGACGTGTAGTTCTAACATCTTCCAAACTACCACCCCTGACGTCATCGTGAATGGACAAATTGGACACTTACGTATGTAGGACCCGTCTAAATCTTTGTATTCGCACCGCGAGCCTTGATAGCCTTCCGCACACCTAAAAAATAAGATAAAATAACGATTAATTCGACTTTTCTCTTTTCCGAGATTCGGGGTACTTACATGCAATTATACAGCAAACTATCCTGGATTTTGACGGTGAAACAGGTAGCGCCGTTAAGACAGAACCAGGCGGCGTACGCGGGGGGACACGGATACGTCAGGAATGTGATGTTGGGGCGTGGGGTGGGCGCCGGGGGCCGCGGTTTCGGGGTACTCCTCGACGAACACGCATCTGAAACGAACGGGGAGTAAACGTTATTAAAAAAAATAATGAAATAAAATAAAAATAAAAATAGATAAAAATAAAAATAAGTAAAAAGTTGCTTCCGCCCGCTCTCCGCGGTTGCACCGTCGCCGGTGCATTCGGAAGGTCAGTAGTACCGGAGTACCGGCGACGAATACCAAACAGCTGAGCTTCCTCTCCGACATCATCGAAGCTCTGTGCTAGCGCCAAACCACATTACTTCCTGCGGAAGGGAGGAATATGGTGATTCATCTAAAATCTAAAGAAAGCACGTTTCTCTTCGTTTCAAAAACGATTATGCAGCACAGTGGTCCCCTGCGGAACTTAAGCTCAATGCCCTGCTGGCTTCGTGATGATGGCTAATTAATCTCTTTTTTTCTTTTTTTTTTTTTGGGAGAGTAATTTTTATTTGGGACAAAACGAGGAGTGACAAACAGGAAAAGGGCAATTTGACGCCACGGCGGAAATGCTCGTACGTCGAATGGCTCTTTGATTTTTCATCGCCGGGTTCAATATTTGAATGCCCTCGTATCGTGCCATCGGGACTCCTTATGCAAATCCGCGATAGATAGACCGAATAAGGCGGAGAAGTGGAATCATCTCGGCACCATAAAAGAGCAACATTAGACCGCCCACAAGAGCCAACCGAGTCTAACGCCCCCTCTAACCGATAATTTGCGCAAATATTTGTTTTGGCTAAATGACAGGGCTTCGACCGCCGACTCGACCCTGTCATTAGGGCAGCCGATGACGGCCCGATTGTTCGCGTTTGATTTGCTCCGATAGAGGAAGCGCAAAGGATACGAGCTTCTCGCGTAGAACAGTGTGACACGCCGACGTCTACGAATTTTTTTGAATTTTGTCTGCTCGAAATTGCGGTCCCGGCCACTGTGCAGTAAGCGACGTCCATCTGCACCTGACGTTCGAATGTTTCCAAGTTATATCGCTGACGTCATTGCCGGTGACATGCGGTTAAACGAGGATAAAGGAGAATCTTACCCTGCTCCAGTTACTGAGTGATAAAGATGAAGAACTGCGGTGGAGCGAGGCCCGCACGGCTTATCGCGAGGGAGTTTTTGCGCGGATATTTGCCACTTTCGGGCCCCCCCCGCCGAAAAGGGCGAATTAAAGGTGGGCTCCTCCATTGTGAATTTTGAAATTTCCCGTTCACGTGCGCTCGGGCCACGCTGCCGCCACGAAACGTCTCTTTTTAGGGAAAGTTCCAATTAATCGAACCTATTTCAAAGCCCGAATAATTTATTAACGTTGATTATGGGTCATTATCTGACAGGCCATCTGGTTACTAAATTTTCAATCACATAATGCGGGCAAATTTTTTTACAGGTTTCTTGAATTATTTAAGACGGGGATGAATATGCCTGGATGGTCTCGCGTGAGTTTTTGCCCTCCAATTGTTTGTTTGGCCGGATGGATCGGTGTCGAGCGCGTGGTCGCACCATTAGGCTTACGAAAAATGCAGAAGTAATAAAGACCACTTTAGATCAAGCGTAAATCTTCGGATGCCACTTGGTGGTTCGCTTCGCCGAAGGCGGCAATTGAAGGGGGAAACGGCCCGGCAGCGCCGAATTTCTCCTAAGTGGCCGCGATTACAGTTTTCTTTCGGCCGAAAAGTGCCGATGCGAACCGTCTAAGTTCCACCGTCGCATTGTTGGTGCCGGTCCAGAGCGTGGTTCTTCGTCTTTTTCCAATTGCGCCTGATGAACGAGGAGGGGGCTCGCTCGCGAGATGTGACGTGTCCATTCGACGAAGCGGACAGTTTGCATGGAGGTGAACGCCGAAGGGGACGGCGAACGTCGGAGGGGAAAAAAAAAACAATTTGGGACGAACCCGCAGGTTCCCGGGACGTCCCGTTCGATTCGTGAGCGCACGGGCGACAATCGGCACCGAACACGTGACGATCGCCGAACGTCCTCTCCCCGAGAGCCACGTTCGCCGGCCGTCACTCTCGGTCCCCCGTGCTCGCACCCGGTGGTCCGCGCCCCAAAACATTCCACACCGATTTCGACAAAAAGAAAACCGCGTCGGCGATATATCTGGCCGGACGATCTCGACCATCGGCCGAGCGCCCCATAAATTCCGCGGGCCCAGCTCTTAATTAGATCCCTGGTATACCCCGAAATCGGGCACGCGAAATTTAAATTCCTCCGGCAGTTTTAACACCACCTTAATTTTACAAGAGATGGCGACGGGGATAATGCTTAGGTGGTACCGTCCCCGGGGGATGACCAAAAAAAGTTTATCGACCGCGACCGAACAAAACACGATAGTCGCATTAAGCGGTCACTGGGACTCGGTCAGGTGCCGAAAAGGCGCTGGCCCGCTTAATTGGCCGATTCGAGGTGACACCCGATAAGCATCTGGTCATGGCTAGTTTAACGATTTGATATGGGACTCCTCCCAAGACATTCGGACTACCGACTGACTATCGATACATGCGAACAATGAAATAAGATCCACGCCAATTAAACTTCATGCTAAATAATCGGAGCAGGGTCGTCTTTACGGTTGGTGGACGGCGGAACGACCTGCTCTGACCCCTGTGGAGAATTCCCGCTAAGCTCTTCCTGGTGCTCGCACGCATTCACGCAATTCCCAGGAGGAACACCTCTATTTTATCGCTCAATTCTCGCCGAAGACACGTCATTGCTGCGTTCTAGACGCGTCGGTCTCTCGCCCGATAAGGCCGTGGCAGTAAATAATTGCTTAAATTAGTTTACCTGTCACCTTATTTGAATATAATAAGAAGCGGAGGGAAAAAAGCGTCCGGCTTGTCGTACCGCATCACGGGCAGTACCCTCGTGGTTCAGGTGATTCTCAGTTTTGATGCGCGCTCTTCACCGCAAGTCGCTGCGGAAACACGATTCAAGTAGCTACGATTAAGGACGTCTGGAAGCGAACGTGCGCTCTCCCTCGGCGCGCCACTGACTTACGCCCGAGTTAACTGTAATCTTTTCCGAGAATTAGGTAACCGCGACCCGAAGCACTCCACGGGCTCAGGGGCGGCCGACCGATTTCCGCAGGAGGGACATGCCTCGAACGCCCCCCCCCCCCTTGCTGCTGCTGCTGCCGCCGCGCGCCCCTGACCATCGTCGATTCGGCCTGTTGCAATTCGAATTTTTCAATTTCTTCTCCCGCGTTACGTAACATGCACTCTTCGGTGCTGTTTTTCTGCGACGTCACCGCGGCCTTAATCGATACCTCATTAAGTGGGTAAAAAACCCATCTGTCGCCGCATCCCAAAGATTGGGGCCCGCCATCGTGATCGCCGCGCCACTTACGGAAGAAGAAGGGAGAAGAAAAAAACTAAAAAAAAAAAAAAAAAAAAAAAAACTAGCGAAATTGGGTTTGTTGCCATTATTAAAATAAAAGTCAATTTGGACGGTGCCAGATGTCCTATACGGGGCCCTCGCTTAGGCCTTATGCCGACGTTGCGTCTGTCCTGTGGCGCAAACACCAATAATCGGAAATCGTTCCGACGACAATCGATGGGAATGCTTAATGGCCCCATCGGGCGAACCGCCCGTGGAATGTTCGGATTTCTATTGATTGCAAATGCAAGTCCCCGATTAGTCATGTGCGATTGCGATTGCTTAATAAGCCATGGGAACCCGCTGGTGGCTGAAATGGGTCGAACCAGATTCCTCTCCTCGCACGGTACTTTTTCGGCGCACCTTTACGCAGCGTGCTGAATTTTTCGTCTTCGATCGCCGCCCCCGTCGACGACCGCGACCCATATGGGTCTGGGCGCCCGAAATGTCCCTGAAAACGAAACTATAACCGCTCAATATCTGCCCGAATAACAATCAGCTAGAATCGAGATAAATATCGAGTCGATCCTTCGTCGAATTGTCATGGAAACAAGCCGTCGCTGCTGTCATTAATATGATTATTTTTCGGGGAGTGGTACCGCCTAATCGATTTCCTTTCACACACACACACACACACACTTCGTGTCGGTGCCAGTTTCGGTTAAATTGGTTGGCGTCTTGGTTCGTTCGAATGTACTGGAAACACCCCCCCGGCGGGTCTGCGGGTGGGTTTGTCCAACTTGCGCTGCTTTTGATGAAAAGCGCGCCCGGACGCGTACAAATAAACTCCTACGTCTCGGGACACGACACGGGCCTGAAGACGGCAACCGCCTGACAACAGATCCGGAGACGGACTCCTCCCATGGCCCTGGCATGGCTCCAGACGATCCCGACTGGGAATCTCAGACACTCGGAATCGCGCGTGGACTGTCCCCGACGGACGAACGTAGTCCCGTGTCCGGTGGCACAGCGGGAACGACGTCTTATTCAAAATCCGAGATTGGGGACGTGAAGGCTGCAACTCGTCGAAGCGAGGGCTCGCTCCCGGACGCCCCCCCCCCCTTCCCCCAAGGGGGAGGACGAACGTCATTTCCCTAATCGAAGACGCGAAATATTCAAATGTCTCTATGAAGGAGAGCACGTTGACGGACAAATCCGCGGCTATTTTCGCTAATCGTCTGGAACGACATCGATGCCGTTTTCGTCGGGACGCCGTCCTTGCCCCCGAAATAGCCCAGACGCCGGAAGAACCGGCATATCGTCCGGCATTCCCGACGTCGGCGTCGCGGCGAGGCGAAAGTCCCAGGGAGCGGTACCAAAATCGAGTCGGCTCAAACAAGTTGCCGGCGCCAGAAATGCGGGGCGCGAAGGGGGCGAGGGAGGGTGGGCGGCAGGGGACAGGGGGGGGTCGTTATCGGGCCGGCGATCTCGCGAATTTCGGCCCTTATGCGATGGCGGCACGCATTTGTGCCGTTGAACCCTTCCGCCGGCGGCTTTCATTGCGTGATGCACGGCCTGACACGACCGCCTCGAATTCCCTCCAGGATTCGGTCGCACGCGCGAAGACTTACTTTTTTTCCACCTCCGGTCCCTCTTTCCAATGCAAACCGGCATTTGCATAATAATGCGGTAACACAGAAAGGCCCTCCGGGGATTAAATCTGGTCGTCGCGGAGGTCAGAGTTCTTCCAAATAGGTTGGGAGGCACGGGATCGCGTTGGGACGCGCGCGAGGAGGGCGACGGGGCCGGGACCAATTCGAACGGGCACGCACCGCGTCGCCTGTCGACCCGTAGGGCGCCGCCAGGAGGAACCAGTCCCGACTTCGAGGGGCTGACGAGAGCGACGGGTGCGCCATTTCGATCTTGACCCAGTTACGTCGTTTTCGCCGTACCCTTCTCAATTGCCCGCCCCCGAGTCCCCGCGGGTTTCGGGACGATCTACGGCGTCCACGGACGGCACGACTCTCGCGCATCAACTGATTTGGACGATCGAAAGGGCGGCGACGATGGAGTGCCGCCGCCGGGACCCTGGGACAATGCACGGGCTGATTTTTTTCCTTCGAAACTAAATGTCCCAAAATAAAAAACCAAAATAATGCCGCCACTGGACGCCCGGTGTTCACGTGGAAACTCTTCTTAAGTCCCCGTGATTGGTCGGTCGTATACCACGTCGACGGTCGCGGGAAATGTCTGAAATTGATGTGAAACTAACGCGCCGCGACCGGGTAAATGGATTTACAGAGACCATTAAGAAAACTAAATACCATTAAACTTAGACCATCGCGACTCGAAATCCTCATCGACCCTCCAATGTCGCTCCCGTTGGTTGCAACCCGCGGCCCTTTGACGGCAGTCCCTCGTGCTGGCACTACTACCATTAGGGAACGGCCATCGAGCGCCGCAATACTGGTACCAGATTGACAATCTCCAGAGCGTTTCGACACCGTGCAAACTTTCTGGCTACTTTCTCCAATAGACTCTTGACAAGTACGGCCGCTCTAGATGGCACCGTGCACGCTCCGTCCTCGTTCATTACGCACCCAGGAGAAGAGAGAGACGCGCGGGAGATCGTCAAGGAGATTGGGGGGAACGGATAATTTGCACGACGCAGCGCGCAACTATTCCTTCGCTTTTCTGCGACTGACCAGATATTGAGGAAAACGTCAGGTTTTCCTCTCGCGCGGGCGAATCGATCACGGGAAATCGCCCGCTCGTCTGCCGAGTACCGTCTCGCAATTTCTTCTCCTACAGCGTGTCTGATGGTGTCTGCATTGCAGGCGTCTCTCTCGTTGCCGATGCATCGGATTAAATTGAATAACCGAATCAGAGTTGGTAGAGGAATCGTGCGAATTCGAACGGGGCACGCCATACCAATGCCAATCGGACCAGAGCGATCTCAGACCGAGCAATTCGAACTCGCGGAGCATAAATTTATAAAGTATAATGCGTACCGTTAGAAAGGTTATTTATAATATAATGTAATAATTAGCTTTTTATGCGCATATAATAAATCGGGGCCCGCTCGAGTACCCAGCCGAGTACCGCCGTGTAAAACCAGACTGCTCCGTTGTCAGAGTTCGTCTTGCGGGCAACTTGGCAATGTGCCGTGGGTACCTATGCAACTGTTTGTTGTATTATTGCAGCCAAGCAACAAACAATGGAAAGTACTGGGCAGCACCTGTGCCGCGGCGGTCACGTACAAGTCCATTGAAGGTAGTACCGATTACGTGTCTGTATTCGACCATTGACAGGTTGGCATTTTTTTTTTTTTTCATTCCTTTCGCTCAACTGATAAGGGATAATAAACGTTACCGCCCGAATTGGCACGTTTTGGATGTTCGCCGCGGTTCTACCTGTGGCGACGGGAGAAAAAGAGTAACCCACAGTTGAGACGTCCCAAAACGAAATGAGCATAATTTATAGCCCCCCTACAAGCCGATATCGCCAAACAATTAAGCCGTAATTTGTTCGGCGTATCTCGAGAACCTTTTTTTTTTCTTTTTTTTTTTAATAGCCGGGAACCCATAATGTGTCAGAAATCATTACCTCTTTGCCCATAATTTACCGACGAGTTTCGGAGGTTTATTATTGCTCCCGGGACCACCGCGGCAATCGTTGGTACGCACGCATATCTAATCGGATTCCTTTCACAACCGGAACCACTTTTTCCTCGCTCTCTCGGGAAAACAGATCGGACGGGAAACGGAGGGGGGCGGGGAAAAAAGTGACCATTTACGTGGATTAATCGCGGCTGTTAATCGTGCAATTGCGAACCCTTCGCAGACGCCAGGGGGGCGTTCGAAATTCGCCTGCGTACGCGAATGTACATGTCTCCCCTCCGCCCCGCGTCAAATTGACCCGTGGCAAACGAGAAAAAACTTGTGCCTATTTAACGATTTAGATCTGACCTACTAAAAGATATTTCATTTTAAATGGTTATCGATTAACAAATTACTAGATTTTATTTGAATAAATTGTTGCAGTTCGCGAGACACCCAATCGGCGGTGAAATTTACTGCCCCCTCGTAAATTACCTTTCGCCCCCTAGTGATTTACTATCCCCGACATTTGTCGGCACCACCTAAAGGCGAACCAAAGGAAAAGTGTGGGCTCGGTAATAATAGAGGCGCTAGAACCAAAGCTTTTTCTTCTTTAAATTGAACCTTTTCTCACGAGGGGGTGGAGCCCTCGGGGGCTGCCACCCGTGCGACGTCTCTATTCTTCGGAAATGAGCCGGAAAAATTGGAATAAACAAACAAACATAAATAATCCTCGACGGAGGATAATGTCTGGAATAAAGCATCGGAAAAACTCGAAATTAATGGACTCTAATAAATTAAACGAAACGCGCCGTGACGGGGAAAATAAATTAACAAAGACCATTACGAAAGCTAAATACCATTAAATTCAGACCAACACGATTTGAGCCCGATTTTCCTTATCGCGCCTCCAATTTTATTAGCATTGGTCGGATTTGTGTTACATAACGAGGCATTTACAGATCGAACTAACGCCGTGCAAATTGTCCGTTTCCTCCGGGGAAAACGTCAGATCTAGATTAACGCGGTCACTCTAGATGGCACTGCGCCCGCCCCGTCTTCGCTTATTAGGAGGCAATAAAAATGACATAAGACGCTCTGGAGCAGCGTCAATGAAGTTGCGGGAACGGGCAATTTACATGATGTTGCGTTGTCAACGGGTATTCCGTACGAACGCCTGGGCGAAGGGGAGGGGGGAGGAAGTTCGGGGATTAAATTTGACGTGGACGTCAGACGACGTCACGTCCTGCTATTGTCAGAGGCGGTTCGTTCGCCAACGAAAACGGATACTTACCGACTATATTAACTAAAGCTGCAACTAAGACTACTTGTAAGACTAAAAACTGCCAAGGAGGCGGGTACTTTTTACGGCTCGATATCGTCGTTCGTCTCCTTCCTGCAACAAGAAAAATATGACAAAATCGATGCGTGCAACTACTTAGCGTAAACTATTTTTATGGCGTTTCCCTCGGAAAATGGCGAAGATTTACGGCCGGAAACTTTTCGACTCGGATAAGAAAAAATGGGGGAAAAGGGCGCCGTCGGCCGCTCTTTTTCAGGATGTTTCGGCTATTTCACCGACAAACGTGGCGAGCGAGCGAGTTCGTTGAACTAAATATAATTAAACCGAACACATTTACTACAACTAATTTTAGAGTGCTATCGCCTAATTAGCGTTTAGCGTGGCTGCGACGGAACGCGGGCAGCGACAAGTCCCTATTTCAGGTAGCATAAACCCGAGACCCGTGGAAGCCCTTCGCGAGGACCCGAAATCCCTGCGGTTTGGAAAGTACGGGGGACAACAATGTAGTTATGAGGAGCCGGCGGGGCGGCGAGGGGGCGCCGTAACTCAACCCCTGAAATTGCGCCGGGTGCACTATAAGCGTGCGGAGTAGCACGTCTCTATTATGTTTATTTAATTGAAAAGATATTTAGCCATGCACTTCAGATTTAACTCAATCAAGGTTATATTTAACTCTAGAATTAACGTTAATAAACATGAGCCAGGTTACTTAGTTGCGGATTGGCAGATCGTACGGAAAGGAAATAATCTCGTAATTAGACTCATTAACAAAAACGCGCATTGCAGATATTTCTAATATACTATTAAGGCATAATTGCGAAAAAGCAACGTTGCACAATTGGCCTGGGAGCCGCGTCACCCAGTGGTGACGAACTTTTGTCTAATTATGGGAACTACCAGTACCGGGGCATAAATATGGGCTATTGGGCCAACCGGCGCGAGAGACAATCGCAAAAACTCGAGTTCAAATGGGCTCTCGGGCCGTTACGTTCATTAAGGCGCTCGCACGAGCGTACCCCCCCGAAACGATTCGGCTAATTAGTGGTGCCCTTAATTAGTTGTGGGCTGCGGGGTTGCGTCGGAAATAGATTCGCGACCCGGCCGAATGGGGTCGCTATCGACATTAATTGGTATTTGCGTAAACCGATTCGGCGCGGCGGCAAACAATTGGTCGTCGCCCATGTCGAAACGTTTCCAATTATGGGAAAATCGGTACGAAATTTTCCACTTCGCGACGTTTATCTCCCCGCGATTTGTGCAAATATTGATGATGCTTTTAAACTGTTGTAAAATCGTTTCTCAATAACCATTCCCAACCCGGAATTAAGCGCTGAAAGCCGACGGTAAAGGCCTACCTACTATTTTCACAGTCGAGTAAGCTCTCCCAACGATTAAATGCAAATCGTTCATGGGAGCAATTATGGAAGACATATGTTCCGTGGCCATTTCGTACGTACTTTCTTTGAACCGGCCGCATCCCGGCGTTGCGTAATCGGCCACTTGACTCAGGTCTGTTCGTTAAACTCGTGCGGCAAAAACGACACGAACCGCGGAATCGCCTGCGAACCACCAACGGCGCCCTCCCATTGGGCAAAAATTCGAACGTACCCATCTCACTCTGAATTTCAACCAATTAACCTCTTACGTAGGAAATTGATTTGATTAAGCTCGGCGCATGTAAAAGTCGGCACTTACCCATATTTACATTGAGTAATAAACACACGATGCAAATTTAATTAATTATGCGCGCGGCCTTTTATATCCGGTACGGGCTTTTTTCCTTACCATTATGATCGCAGAAAAAATCCCATGGTCTGTGAGTTTTATAGAATAAAGCTCGCGATTATTATTAGAAATCCATTGATCGACGTATTAATTGCCCAGATTTAAAAGTCGAGTTAAGAGTTTGTTTATGCAGATGTTCGGTTTCGGCAATAACAATTCGGTTAGCGGCGGAAAAGCGGACGTTTGGCCTTTGGAGTTGCGCCCCACGTGACACCTACGCCGACGCCGATTCGGTAGGAGGCCTCTGGCAAGTCCGCACTAATGTAGGTAGAGAGGTGTGCGCTTAACAACCTTAACAAGTGTAGGAACATTAGCAACCGCGTACGGGGAATGCGCCCTAATAAACAATGACACATCTTGTCAGCGGCAACGTCCCGATCCATTGGCCGAACTTGAACGCGCGAACTGCCAATCCCCTTCGCGTCGCACGGGGCTACCTGTCTTTGTTTACAACGCGGCGCTTGACAGAGAGGTAAAACGTCAGCCGACATAGGTAACTCGATGGGTGACGTTTCGCATTGCGGGAACGCACAGTTTGCACGGAAGTTCGCAAATCGACGTGCACGCACGCACTCTCCAACGAGGCGCGCGAATTTTCCAAAATTAACGACAGAAGTTTTTTTTTTAATTCATTTTTTTTTTTTTTTTTAATATTTCGGGGGAACGCGCAGGAGCGCGCGTCTAGGAGACGCGAGTGCGAAGATTGTTCTTCACACCGACGCCGCATGTAAAATTTATGCGACAATGTAAGGCACCCAAAGCCGCTCAGAGAGATTCATTCAACTGTCTGTAATTGAATGAGCGCTAATTTCAATATGCAAAACACACAAATCCCATTAGCAAACAAAAACATCTAAATAAGTGTGTCAAACAATGGTGAAATGATTCAGCCACTGCGGATCAGTGACCGATTTAGACGGATCCGTTTCCTACGGCCTTGTGCCACCCAAAAATCACATTATTAAGCAACGTTGCATCACAACCATCGATTCTAATTAATGGCCGGTTTTTTAAACTTGATTTGTGGCCGCGATTACGGCCGGGGAAGGAAATATCGTGCCCGAAGCACATTTATTTTCTACTCGGCTTAAATCCCGCAATCCGCATTGAAAACAACCGTCCATATATTTTCCTTTCAGGTTGCAGCAGTTAAGGATAATTTTTCAATGGAAAGAATGGATAGATCTTCTTTTTTTTTTCCCCCGCTCGGGCTAGGTGTTGATTGACGTCGCCGGCACGCCGAAGTTTTCGTCCGCGTTTCTCGTCGTCCGGCCCTGTAAGGAGAGCCCACGCACCTTGCCGATTTAGCCCAACTCGACTTCCTTTTCAATAATAAGGAAGCTCCCAATTTTCTGCTATTTTCCTAGCGACTTTTCCACAATAATTGTTATGTTTACTACGCGAGGGCTCGCGTTTGGGAGAAACACGGCGCAACTCGTTGTTTATTGCAGTGTGTAGCAGCAACAACGGTAAGTGCGAAAACGCTGGTCATCTTCAAGAGGCGACCTTGCCTTTGGCGAGGTGGACCGGTCGATGATTATGATGGCCGCCACCCACTGAGACCCGAAGAATTCCTCATCCGCAAAAATTTGATTATCGCTTTCCATTGCTACTTAATGACATTAAAACCGCATTAAGGACATTAACAGACATTAGTCTACAGTTAGTTGTTTCACGAAGAAATTCGGAGATAATTGAATATTAATTAGTTTCTTAAAGGCTTTAGTGGACTTGTTGCGGATATAGAACGGCAAAAATGCCTCCGAATTGACACGCGGTATACATTGCCAATGGCCTTATCTATCTTCTTTGTTCATGGAACATCTCCATCGGATGTTAGTATTTCGGTCCGGCCTAAAATAGTCCCAGACACGACTCGATGAATGAGACGGTCTAAAAGCGTCAATGAATGTCCCCTTTTGCATTTAATGTTATGTATTTATCAAGAGATATCTCATGCGTGTGTCGCGCTGATGCTCAATAAACTCGGAACGTAAAAATAGCCCATATGGGAGAAATTCGGCCGAACGACGAATTTTGACAAGTCCCAAGTGAGAACCACGAGTAGACCTGTTACGCCCTCGCTTCCGTCGGAATTCGAGGCACGCAGCCGTTAGTCAGGTCCTTATCGGCCGTCGTTTGTTTTTCCCAAATTCCGTTAATTAAATATTCACACCAACTCAAATGGCGCGGCTCGTTTAGATAAGATAAAGCGAAGAGAGTAACGAAGGCCTACGACCGGGGGGGAGTGCCAGAAAAGGTATCAGGAAGAGAGCAATAAGTCGAACGTTCGGTGGAAACTAGCGAAGGCGCCTTCGGGCCCGAGAGCTCGCCCGTTTTTGCGGCACTCTCTGAGCGGCGCAAAAAATGATCGCTTCGCCAAAATCGAAAACAGCGATCGCCGACTCGATACACCGTGCACGTTGTCTGCTCCCCTCGATGAAAGCCTAACCCCCGATATTAAACTCACCACTGCAGATGGCGCTACTCGAGCTTCGCCTTTTATGTTACGTGCAATTACAAAAGAATGGAAGACGTTTTGGACCAAGGCATCAATGAGCAGAGCGAGATGACGGGAACAGACAATACGCACGATGTCGCAAACGGAGTCTTATCCCCGACCACCTCCGCCGATCGTGGTGAAACGGAACGAGCTGAGGAAATGAAGGAATGCGTCTCTTTCTCTGAACTATATACATATATATATGTATATATATATATTAAAAAAAAAAACAATTTTCCTTATACAGACCGGTCGACATTTTATGAGAAACCTCGCCTCGGTGGCATGCAAAGGCAGACAAACTCCGACCGAATGAAGCAGGGAAAAAATCGAAGTCTTTTATAGACGAAGAGGCAGAAAAAACAATCGGCAATTAAAACGTGGGAAACGTCTGCAAATATTTTAATTACGAGCGCAATAAACTGCACGATAATTTTATGGCATTATGCGGTAATTGCGATTTTATGTCTGGCGTGTCACTCGGAACGATAAAGTCCCCGTGCCCGAGCAACGAATAGTGCTCGCACGGAACCGAATCCGGACGGCACGCAGGCCCAACACTTTCTGCCCAAGCGATCCCCCGAATTAGACTTATCGAGGAAGAAAAAAAAGAAAAGAAAAGAAAAGAAAAGAAAAAAAAGAGAGAGAGAGAGAGAGAGAGAGAGAGAGAGAGAGAGAGAGAGAAACAACCGCAGTCAATGTGGTACTAAAAGCACAACAATCGCGGTGAATTTTAAGCAGAGAAAGTTCCCGTTTCTTGTGCGGACACGTCCCTGATTCGATTACATTACGAAGAGAACTTTGGCCGACCGTTCCCGTATGGGACATTGGTCGATACTGCAACAACGTGAGACCGCAGGAATGCGCACCTGTTGCTATCTGCACCCGCTTTCGATGTTGCAATTTGCATTTGCGCCATTGCGCATTTCGCAAATTGCACCTTGGGGTTGAGTACTTACCGGAGAATCTGGCTAGGAAACGGTAGAAAGGGGTAGCGAGGGGGGCAAGGAGGCTGCGCGGAAACGTCAGGCTCCGCGTGCCCTCCCAGGGCTGATTGCCCATCACGTAGGCCTCTGGAAAAGAAAAAAATAAAGGAAAACTAACACTCAACTCTACATCGGAATGGTTGAAGGAAACCTCGAACGGCGCTCTCTCGGTTCGCGTGTGTCTTTAAAAAACCAGGCGGTGCATTAAACTTTGCAAGACATAAATGGATAAAGTATGGGAACTGAAGCGTTTAGGCTTTGAACAAAGTTACGTGCGAACCGTCCAAGATCAACTGCCGATAATTTTTTTCCAGATTTGCATTCCTATTCATATCTAGTGTAACGAGGAGCTGAAGCGACGGCTTCTCTCCCGCTCTCCACCGCCCATTTCTAATTGATCGTCTGCGGAATTCGTGCCCCGCGAACGGGAATCGTCGTTAACCATCGAAAGCAATTTGTCAACGTAATTGACGTTGCACCCCACTGCATAAGAATGAAAGATTATACGCTGCGTCGGGGGGGTGGATCGGATCGGCGGAGGTCTAATGGAAAACGTCGGAGACTCGCCCCAGGTGCACCGGGAGTCCCGGGTTTCGCGATCATCGGGCGGCGATCGGAAAATTTGACGTTTTCGCACCAACGGAGGAAACGTCGATAGCGAGGAGAACTACTCCGCGGTGGCGACGCCTCCGGGTGGTCCTGCATTCCGTCTCCAAACCGTGCGACTCCCGACGGGATTCTGGAACGGACAGAGGCGTCCCGCGTGGGTTTCGGCGCGATCCGCGGGGGAACGACGGGTCAAGTTGAACGCTGACGCGGACGTCCGTTCGGAGGCGAGAAGGTTTCGCCTTTCACGGGCGGGGTACCGAGGATCTGACGCGAAATTGAAACTGCGTTTTTTCGGGGGGAAACATTGTGTAAATATTATTTTTCTTTGACCCACATCTGCCGCCTCTTCCTCCATCGATGATTACTGCGGTTGCGAACTGGAACGTTGCACCGCAATGACGCACACACCGCACGCACTATCGTCTTAAGTAAACTGCGCTCGTATCAATTAAAATAAAGTTTCCTTCTACATTCCTAATTATTAACAACAACAACAACAACAACAACAATAATAATAATAATAATAATAATAATAATAATAATAATACTAAGGAGAAGAAGAAGAAGAATGTCGATTTTTATGTAATAAACACGCTGCGGTGGTATTCCGCATGCACCGTACAAAAATGATGCGCTCAGGTATCCATTAATCCAATTACGAACTAGCTGGTGCTCATTAAACGCACACGTGTATTAACTATGTACTAATAGTAGGTCGATGCGTTGTTAAAGGGCAGACAAAGATGAGGATATGTGTCAATTAACCCGGTTTGACCTCTCCCAGGAACCGAACACGTCCAAGAAGTGCCTACGCCGCCGACTACGACTAACAGTCGAACGCCCTGTACACGGTTACACACTATATAATACGTAAATGCGCACTCCGGTTTATGAAGTGGTACCGAGAGTGGTACTCCGGTGCACCGGTTTCGTTTGTAGTACGCGTCTGTGTGTTTGAACCTGCCGCCAACCATCAGTTGTTATCGTTTTCCCATAGCCTTGGCCCACGGCGCCCATTTCTCTTATTTTCGATTCGTTGCGGTACTAAAATGGTACTAAAACCTATTTACGTGCGGCTTTTCAACACACAAGCGACAAGAGTGAAATTTTTGACACCTTTTATTGCAATTAGCGCTCGGTGGTGCCGCGGTACCACCCCCCCTCCTCCTCCTCCACCGCCTCCTTACTCAAACCGAATCCGATTAAGACTATTTACAATGTAGTAATACATCACCACGGCGTGTGGGATTGTTACATGGCACTCACTGTCAAGTCAACGCTTGTACGGTAGTTCCAAAACAAGTGAGTACTTGACTTAATAACAAGCTAATAATAAACGGTTATTCTACCATTTTTTTTTTGCAATAAAGAACGCAATAGGTGTTAATTGCGGTGCTTGCGCAAGATCTGCGAAACCTATATTGTGGCATTGGAGTCATTCGGATTTAATGGTACCGACGCAGTTATGTGGCACTCTCCGAAAATTGCGCAAAATTTCACTTTGTGCAAAGACAACCGCGTTAAATCGCGACGTTTTCGCCCTTTGCGCCACCGACCGAAAACGACGGAACACCCTGTGTGTGTGTGTGTCCGCGTACCTCCGGCCGCCGCGAACCGCGAGCAGCGAGGCGCACAGCTTCGTATCCGTTCCCGTCCGCCTTTGGCCGGCCGAAGCAGATCGTCTCAGGCGACACGCCCTGTATATTTTTGTGTTCTTAGGGGCGAGAACCGCACCGGCATCTCCGGACGCGTCTCCTCCCGCGGTTTTTGCGAGTCGGAGGCGCGAGCCTCGCATTTCGAGCCCGCAAGGTCTGACTCGTCTCTCGGCCGGCGAAGGGGTCTTCGATGCAACACCCCGTATATTCGAAGACTGCGAGGCGCGGATCCGTGCCGCCGCCTCCTGTCCCCGTTCAGCCCCCCGAGAGGAAATCCGCATTTTGACGCCCTTTCGCCGCGCCACGGCGCCGTCGGCACGTCACTTTTCGGGATATTCTCTAATTGAGATTCACCTGGAGCGGCCAACGTATCAGTCGACGCCGGAGTTATGTTACCATCTGCGAATTGCGAGCTGACGTCTCATTCTCTACGCGTTTCGTCCAGGAATCACCTCCCGGACGTCGTTTCCTCGGGCCCCGATCGAGTTCGAACCTCCACCGCGACCTCCGCCTATCGAATCGGGGGGAAAAAACGCAACAGAAACCACTGGGAAACGGCAATTTCCGTTTGGGATGAAGTCGCCTCGGGTGCCCCCCATCTCCGGTCGTCCGTCTACGAACGGAGGTGGAGGACGGTGGAACCAGAAATAGCAAATCAACTTTGCGGATTTATTGAATTTAAGGCGACGTTGACGAACTTAAGGCGACGTTTAACCCAATTAACAGCCTTTATTAACCCGGAGGTGAACGGAATCGTCTATAAATGAACATTTATTATTATTATTATTATTTATTTTTTTTTTTTGGGGAAGGGAATAAGCCGATCTGCATGGATGGGGAGAAAGAGTCTTTTTGTGGGAACTCGAGGAGACCTGCGGACCATTAAGTAACCGGACACAACTAGCCGAAAATGATCCGAACAGAATTCCGTTTAGGCCCTACAGCCACGGCCGGATCTCACGCTCTGGCCCGAACTGAACCTTTTTTTTTTATTATTATTATTTTTTTTAATTAATTTTTTTAAATAATTCGAGGAATCCGACGTGATCCATTTGCACCTGAAATGAGCGGAATCGAACGTCATCCTGATCCACTGATAAAAGCGATATTTCCGGACGTTCTCCGTGCCCGTGGCTGCTCTTCATCGCGCATTGCTCGCAACATAAACAACAACAACCTCATGGGCATTTTTACGGCCTAAAACGTCCGAACCAGAACCCAAAGGAATTCGTTTCTCTACTACGACATTATTAAAAGAACACACACAAACTTAACTCAACTGACCACCCACACATGCATAAGATCGTGTCTACATACGTGGTCCGAAAGGCCTTCTTGCGTATTCCTTTTCACGGGGCATAATTCACGTCAGATTCCGGCATTTCTTCCTGAAATCCTCACTTTTGACACGAGTCCGCAACCCTGCCATCATGGTTCACCCATCAACCACCCGAGACCGACCGCCGCGGTCGGACCCCATAGGAATCGCCGGAAGAAAATCACACGAACTCGGGAGGTCCAGCTGAGGCACCGTTAACGCCGCGAGTTTGATGGAGAGACTTTTGGAAACTGAGTTTCTCTCGTTAACTTCTCGAGAAGTTTGAGTGGAAATGAGCGAGGGCGACGTGCATCCAACGCTACGGGCGACCGTCTCGCGACTAAAGTGAACGCGAACGAGACCGAAGCAGTCCGAGCACCTGAGAATTACCTGTTCGAGAGAGAGAAAGAGACTGACGGGGAGAGCGACGGAGAAACGGAGAGAGAGAGAAGAGAGGAATGGAAAGTGGGGACGAGGGGCTGTATTGGGGATTAGGCCTTAGTGGCGGCGATTAGTGTAAAGTTATTTGGTTTAGATGGATGATATCGGTTTTCTCATGACCAGAGGGAAAAATGGAGTTTTGCGACATTAGTTCCGGCTCGGGGTGACTCAATGTCGCTGAATTTCACGCGTCAGACGTGACGCACCGAGCTATGCTCTCCTTAAGGTTAATTGCTGACTGAAAGCAGTTTTTTCTATTACTAATAATGGGTGACGTCGCTAATTAAAATTGCAAATCGCAGATGGATTGGCGGGTGCGGAGAAAGTGCCCATGCGATGGGAGAAAAATCGAGGCGTTCCAATAACATTTTACGAAACCTCGGACGTGCGGGACGCCACTGGCCCCCCGACTTGAAACCGATTAACCACGCGTTTCGACGGGTTTTTCGAAAATTCGCGACGTTCCGAGACGCCCCTGGAAGCCGCCTCTCTGCGGGGAAAAGAGGCGGCGTCGCGCGAACCTGTCCTAATGGAAAAAGTTCAAATTTTCTCTTCCGCGATCGAGGTTTTCGTCATCGGTTCATCCATCTGGAAGGGCCGCCATCGGGGCCACTTCGAGTCGCCCGCCGCCACGTCACGCATCAATTTCGCCACGTTGTCCGGCGAATTTTGGTCCGTGCGCCGGCCCCCGTGGCTGTCAGAGTATCCGTCAAGTGTCAACAAATGAATAAATAAATGAATAAATAAATAAATAATAAAAAATGGCGGTACCAAGCTAATGAGAATTTTGAAAGTGTTTATGTTTTGCTGGTGGTCCCGGACTCCCGGCGAAAACCGACATTCAATTTGCTGTTGATCGCAGTCATTATGGCCGTTTCCTGGTAAAAAAAAAAATCCACCCATTCCCCAGCGCTGTGGTGGAAAGAATGCCAAGTTCGCATGTTCCTTATGGGATTTAAATTATTCGTCAGGCTATTACGTGACCCATTTTACTACAGTATCATAAAAAGCGAGCTTTTCACCAATGACTTATTCAGGGGCAGTTCAAAGACCTCCACCTCGATTATGAATTTCGTACGATTTTTTGATCGGAATCGTACGAAAAAAAACAACCCCTAAACCGCCGAGGAATTTCACCTTGGGCCCCAATTTATGTCCCCTGACAACAGAGCCCATAGATAGATAAAAGTACTTTCGGATAATTAGACAAGCAAACCGGAAAGTGCGTAAGTACCAGGAACCGTAGACGTCCCTCCGGGCTTTTGTGTCCTTTCACATGACCGATTCGTGAAAAAGGTCCTTTTTATGTCGCATTTAAAACGTACCGACGTTCATTGATCAACGAAAATATTCACACACCGGGTATAAGGTGCAGGAAGGAATGTCCATTCAATGGACACGAAACCGATTTCATTCGGGCAATCTAAATATTTTTCTAAGCATATTTGGATACTGACAGGGTAAAAGGAGTTAATCCCTGAAGGATCTAAAAATCGGCTTATTCCATGCCCACAACGTTATTTTCATATTTAATTGAAAAGGTTTTTGGGAAAGTTCCATTCGGGCCGGCATGAATGAACGTGGTATGCGCCGTACGTCACTAGGGGAGGTTATTAATATTAACGCACGAGGGCGAAACGATGGGTACGTCCCGCGAGCGTGGGTGCCAACCACGCGAGGGTGCCGAGGGACTTTCTAACTGGTTGAATTTTTGCTAAAAATCGAACAACTGAGCAAGCGCCGAATGCAAAGTCGAAACTCTAACGTCGACTTGGGTGGACAAAGTCACTGGACCGCGTAACGAGCTTGAGCTTTCAGCGCACGATTTCGCACGAAAGATGGAAGATCCGGCAATAATCATTTTCCAGATTAACGAAAAACCGTGACGCGCGGTGACGCCACGTTTCCACTTCGTTTGCGAAAACTGACGATTTCAACGATCGACCCGTCGGCGATGTTGCCACGCAGTGCGGGAAGTATGGACACGTTCGCCCGGGAAGATGGCCGACGAGGAAAACTTCTTGCGCGTCCGGTCACCGTCTCAGCTTTCCCTTTGATCCCGCGCCCTGCAATTTGCAACTTACCTAATCGCACGATTATAATTCGTAACCCAGATTCGGATGACCCAAAAAAACACGAAAAGCCCCCTCTGGCCGGCGCCACTTAATGTCCCCTTAGCAGATTGGATGATTGCACTTATGCATCGCTTTTGATTGCTAAATTGTCCCCATCAGGAAATGAGAGCTTTTGCGTTCGACGCATTAGTCAGCGGCACCCCAATTTTGGAAAAATCCCCGAAATAGAACGCGCAGGTGACCCGGTGACCCTCTCCCCGGCTTCCTGCTCCCGGGAGGAAGGGAGCAATTTATTCATCCTGCGGCCACCTGATGAGCATATGCGCTCCAAATATGTACGAGATTGGGGCTGTCTAAGGAGTAGATGGCGTCAAATTAATAAGCACAAATTGCCACGCCCGTGCTGACGCTATGGGATGGCGCGTCCCATATGGTACGGGCAGGTGGGACCGGGCACCCAGGCGTATCGAGATAACTAGATACCGATAGTGTTCTGGTAAGATTAGTGGTTTTTTTCTCTCTTTTCGGCTGACCCAATGAGGGTTCCTTTTCCAAGTTTCATCCTTCGCCTCCCACCGGGACCAATTTCATTGCTGTACATGAGGAAATCTCTCTTGAACCGACCTCGTTGTCCTCTCTCATGTGTGGGAAAGCAGTCACATTTAAATCCACGGCAATTACCGTTTGCTACTTAATTGCCTTTACCTCTAGTTGATACCGCACCATGTCGCTTTTAATATGATTCTTATTGTTAATTATTGACACTGTTTACCCCATTTCGTGCGTTAAAGGGAATCGACGGCAAATATCGCCCCTAAAAGTGTTCTCCCATAATAAATCCCTCCATCGGCGGTAGTTCCCAAAAAGCCAAACTAATTCTAAGATCGAATGTAAAAGCACGTACGATGACGTTTTCGGCCTCTAAAGCCCTTCCACTAAACAATGTCTTTTCACCTATTTCGAAAACTATTTATTGTCGGAGGGTTTTAGCATTTTTTTTCATTATATTGCCCCCGTCCAGGTGATAAAGGAACCTTTTGATGCCTCGTAGGAATTTCGCCCACCCCGAACGTGACATTTTTCCACCCCCGTGGCGGCCGCGATGGGCAGTCATCAGTTTTTTTTTTCCTATCATTAGGGAGGACCTGTGCGGCTTCCGAGAGAAAATCAAAAAGTGCGGTAAGGCACAAGGTGGGCCCACCAGGGCGTGGCCGCTCGTCACCTGCGCCACTGCGTTCCGGTCCGCCGCTCTCGGACGCCTCTGATTTCCCTTTAGAAAAACAAAGTAAAAGTGGCGGTAATTACGTGGAACAGGAACACATTCATACGTATACGTACACGGTAGAATTTAAAGCGAGTTCCACGTCTAGGGGTCGCCACGGCATATCGCGTGTTTTGGGCCGAGTCTAATAAAAATTTATGGCGACGTTCGCCCCCCAAATTCGCCCCCAGAATTATGTATTTAGGCCCTCGGGTGGGGGGAGGCAAAACAACCACTCGGAATCGGGCAATGAATATTCAATTTGGTTATGTAAGACGATTCGTGCCGGATGACGTATTTCTCGATGGAATGCACGTGAAATCTTCGACGTTCGAACTTCCTGCACGGTCTGGCAACGTTCCCGCCGGCGGGTGCCACCGATATGTGTCACAAACTTCGCCATTACAAAGAAGCGCGGAGCGCGCCGTTGCCGGATCAAATTCCCGAAGTATCGACCGTCACGGCGAATTCGGGCGTCGATAACAAAATGGCCGCCGGGCTCGGAGACCTCGGCAAAAGTCGGCCATTTTGTGTTACGCAACGAATCGCCCGTGACGACAATAATACGTGCGCCATTTTTGCGCGGAAGACAGGGACGCGCGAGGAACGAGTTTAGAGTGCCGCAGGAACGTTTGCGGAAAATCAAAAAATTGAAAATGATTTACGTCGGAAAAGGAGGCCGTAACGCAACTAGTTTCCTCCGAACGGGGGAGCGGCAAGTGCCCTTGGGCGATTTTAAATTTTGAGCCCCTCGAGTGGGCGCACAGACCAACGCTGCCCCGTTCGCGTCGGCCTCCCCTCCCGAGCATTCCAGATATCTCCCCCATCAAAATTCACTTTAAACGAGGAAATATGCTGCGCCCACATTTGACAAACATTCACGAGCCACTTGACACCAATAAATCACGGGGTGTCTCGTTGTCAAAATAAATAGTTTAAAGGCGCGCCGGCGCTTTCCTGCGGGACCACGTGCGCCTCTCTCGGGAAGGAACCCCACCAGGTGAGTGTTCGCACAACCAATTAAGTTCGGGTTGAAGAACCGGAGTGGTTCGCTGATTATCATCCATCGCGGCAAGAATTCCGAGTAATTTCCGATCAATTTGAGCCTAGGAAGCCATATAAAGACGTGGGGGCACGCGCCACGGGCTCGGTGTCCTGCTGCCGCGCCAGACCTGCACCCTGTTGACGAGGCGATATTAATTTAGAACTTGTACATAGGGCCGAAATGGCGTGTTTACACGTGCCACCAGCAAGACGACGGCAGCTGCGTCTCGATCTCGAATCAAGGTCAAAGGGCATCGTCTGGCGAACCACCTGGAGTCTCTTAACCGAAATTCACATCTCTCCAAGTAGTCGGAATATTTTCCCCTAATTTGCCTGTCACTGTCCATTGACGCATGCACCAATTATGCGCCACGTTAATACGATAATGCGATTTACCCCCTGCATGGGAGAACGACCCTATTTAAAGATTCAGGCCACAATGGCCTAATGCGTCCACCCCCGCATGAATTATTTCTTCTCCGTTTGAGCCTGTCAATACAGTTTACCGCTCAAACGTGGACAAACGCATTATAAGGTGCGTCGCAAGGGGTTGGTTGGACCATGGGGATGACAATAATAGAGCGCGATCTCTGGCTTGATGAACGCCGTTTGCGGGCGCAGAGCGGGGCGGGCGCTAGGACGCAGGAGAAAGATCGAAACCGGTTCGTGGGGCTTCTGCAGTTTGACAACGCCGTCTAGTCGGGTTGCTGTCAGTGTCTCTGACGAACGTCACCTTTCATGTGGCACCATCCTTTTCTGGCACATGCTCGGAAACCGAGCCGAGAGATGTGACGCACGTGGGTGTCAACTGCGGCCGTAATGCTTTACTGGTTTGGGGGGCAGCACCGGTTGACTTTATGTGATTTTAAAAAGGCGACCGCATGAACACAGTGGACCGCAATGGAAAGCCTCGCCGCAGGGCGGCGGTCCAGCGCTAAGGATTTTAATAGTGAAATTGGCATTTTTTAAACGTCAACAAATTTGCCAACGGGGGGGGCCGATGTCTGCATTTCGGCGTCCGAGTTTGTCAAAATGGCAACTTCTCGCGGTGCCTCGAAATAAAAAAAAAAAAAAAAAAACAGATTATTTGAGCGTCATTACAGGACGATTTTCCGCGGGTTGTCGTAACAGGAAGCGACCACCGCCGTAGGTGGTCCGGCACGCGCGCTTCCCGGGGGCAGATCAGCCCGATAACGGGCGTTACAGGTATCCATTACGTCGTTCGAACCTCCCCCCCCCGTCTCGAGGAAAACCCCGATTCGTGTCACCCCACGATCCCGCCCGCAGCGTCGCAGGACCGAGGTCAAAACCTCTCCCGAACTCAATTAAAAAATCCACGAAGCGTGCGAAATGGGCGCGGGCCGTAACGGCAACACGCACTGTTGCCATGTTTTTTCGATCTAATTGGCGCATTTCGATACGGCGAAAATTGCCCGAAATTAAGCATTATTAATCAGTTCGGTGCAGCGTAATTATATCGCCAGGTTGTTGGCTGCGACGATAAATCACGTGACCGTTGCCACGTTACCCGAAGAGGTACCCAATGCGGAGTGGTTCCGCGTTGTTAACGACGGTTGCCAAACACATATCGGGGGATGCAGGGCTGCGACAGCTGGCAGACGGTGGCAAATACACCTGCCCAAATATGAGATCCGTACGCGAGACCAAAGCACCCCGGCTGCCTCCTCCTCCTGCCTCCTTGCCCCGCCGCGCCATAAATCGCGACCTCTTTAAATAAGGTGAATGGGGCCCTTTGTTGGCGGCTCGCGCCCTTATAATTTGTACACGCACAATGGCCGCTTTGTCTTAGGCTTCGCCCCGTCTTGGTCCAAAGCGCTGCGAGCCCCGGCATTGTCCGCCGAGGGGATTACGAGCCCGGTGTCCCACATTCGGGGGGTAACAACCCAATTATTACGGTTGTTTGTCACCAGTTTCGACCATTGTCCATCCGGGGGCCGGATCGGAGTTATTGTTGCCGCATGAAATTCGATTTGAGCCTGCGATGCCGCGCCTGACGTTGCACGCGGGGCACCAGGACATATGGAATACACGTGGAGGGACGGGCGAGGGTGACTGTGCACGTCCACTTAATGAAGCAGGTATAAAACTTGAGTGCAAAAAAAGACACTTACGTGCGTTTGGGTATGCCACTGCTCCCCACTACAATGGATCGGCGAAGCTAGTTACGACATTTTATATGTACGCCACGAGGGCACATCGAGACCTGCGACAAAGACATACGTCATCGTTAATTTCCGCTGCGGCTCTTTTTGTACTTTGATCGAAAAATAAACAGTGTCTGTCGATTAAAACGCCCGGCCCCAGCTAAAAATACACCCCGATTTAGAGGTTCGTCCTTCGGGAGTGCATTGTTGGCGGCATGTGCGACGACACCTCAAAATCGGAAAAAAGACCGAAACCGCCCTCAAGAAGGTGCGAGCGATCGTCCACCGTGTCCGGACCGGACCGAGAGCGAAGGGGGGTGGATCGTCGAGATCGTCCGGAAGTCGCCCCCTCGAAACGTCGCAAATCGCTCAAGATCGAATTCGGACGATGTCGAATGGGAAGGTCGACGCAACTGGAAAATCCAGTCCGGAGCGACCCCAAGGTGCTCCGCTACTGCCTTCTTCTTTCTATCGCTCATATGACGCAAGGCTATATTCGCATAATTAAAAAACGCCATTTTTAGACCTTCCAACACCTTATTAATAGGGGTATCGGTGACATCACCCCTAGCAGAAATAAACCATTTCCCGGGAAACGGGGTTTGGTGCCTTTGCGCGGCGATTTCCATTCTTCTCGGAGTGGTTTGGAGAAAATTCGACGTGAACGTGTACGTTTCCGTAACCCGTTTTATCCATGGTCCCCCTGCAGGCCGAGCCGCGCGAGCCCCCCGAACCAGATCATTGCCGTCGCATTAGGGTCCGTGCGAAAATTTTCCCGATTTTTGTGAGGTTCCCTCGAGCTCGCGGCGAGCCGCTGAAAGCCCCGGCAAATTCGTGAACCACGACACTGTACGCCGACCAGTACCGCAACCATTGGGGTGGCGACCCAGGTAAACAATCTCGGGCAAAATGTAATTGCAAAACTAGAAAGTTTTTAAGCATTTTATTTCCACTGATTTGCAGGCTACGTCATTATCAACCCATTAAAAACCGCTTAATGGTTACCTTCACGGTTAGAAAATATCTCGGAAACAATCGAAAACCCATTTGCGCAGCATGGGTGAGGGTACTCCTGATAATTGCAAAAACTGGAATTTTCCAAGAATTTTCGATTCGCCACTGTCATCTCATCAAAAAACGCTTAATAATTGATGATTCGAAAATGTCTCCGAACCAACAGAAACGGTTCCAGCGTGGCGCGCTTGAAAGTCGGGACAATTCAACATTTGCTCCGAACGTCCCCCCGGCGTATACTCCCCATGCACACCCAGTATATTCAGTTCAAACGCAATTTTCCCCACTAAAGAGGCCACGCAGAGGGAAAAATCTGACGTAACATAAATCCCCACCTAAAGTACCACATTTCCGAGAGGGCGTTTATTTATAGGCCGCAGCACCCCCGCGGCGCATCTGTCGCTTCCCAACGCAAACACCGTCTCGGAAACTCGAGACTGTGGGCGGAAATGGTACTCTCGAATTGGCACAGGGCCCTCAACTACAGTACCAACACAATTCTTCGCCTTTAAGGGCAGCCCTGACCTTGCGGACAAATTGGGGTGCGAGCGCCCCATAGCTGTTTTCCTGCTCCGAAACCGAATTCTGCGGACATCTGTCCGTGGAATTGCCGCAGGGAGCAGTACCGTACTCAGGATCCGATGGGGCTTTCGGGCGGTGAAAGAAAAAGGCAATAACGGCGCACATGTTCCGACGGGCGCACGGAGCATGGGCCGAAGTCTGAAAAGGAATCTGAATGACGCCTTTTCCGGTCTCGCATCAAAAGCATTTCGGTTATTAAAGGGCACTTAGGGCCGCGATGGGCAGATGTTCTAAGGCAGCCACCGTTAGTGCCCCCGAAGGCACAGAAATATCGACAAATCTGAAGGTGTTTTCCTTAAAAGAAATGCTTCATTAGAATGCATCCCTCACTCGTAAGGGCACGCACGCATTAGCGCACCCCCAAGGCCCATTTCCATACTATGATTTCGAGATGGGACACCTCTGATTTCGGCGGCCTATAACGCACAATAACGCCCGTCTCGGAAAAATTAATTTAAATCGTTATGCGGGGGACAGGTAGTCTTTTTTTAGAGATACATATCAACCACTCCCGTTGTTGTTTAACATAGGAATTATGAATTTTTCATAAGATTTGGGAAAGGTGTTGGGCAAATACAGCTTTCGACACTACGTGTCGAGGCATTAAGTGGGTAACGGCGCAATATCAATCAAGTTGGTGATTACAAAATGGGGTTCCCAATTGAATGATTATGATCATGTATAACGACCGCTGTTTAGGTGACTCAATTTCCGCAAGGACCAGAATCGGGTTGAGGAAAAAAGCGAGTTTAAATCATAAGCGAGGGTGAATGTTTCAGCCCTGATGTTAGAGCGTACGAAAAGTCCCTCGCTTCCAGATAGCTACTGTCGCTCAGGGAAATCGCGCATGTGTAAGATAGCCTAGAAGGGGGTACGTAAATGATTGTACCGCAGCGTCCTCTGCGTTTGATATCCAGGAGTAATTGGGGCAATTTTCCCATCTTTATCTAACTCCGTCCAAGGCTGAGAAAAGGAGTGAGACACGGTCCGGAGAAAGTCGGAACTAATTTTGCAGCTCGAGGAGGTTGACAGCGGCACAGCAGCAGCAATTACTAAATACACCGGACAAAACTAAATATTCCGTCGTTGAAAAAAATAATAGTTCACAGTGGTTTCTGGGCGGTTTTAGGAATTTTTATTTTACGAGACGTACCTTGGACGGCAATAATCAGCCAGTGGAACCGCAAATTACGTAGAACTGATCTGGTTTATGCCGCATTGTGCTACCTCGTTTTTAACAAATGAACAAGAACTAACCATTAAGGAACGTTCTCGCAAAAACATGCGGAGATGATCCCCATAAAGTTCCCACCTGTCCCAGGGCTTCCGGGCCGTCGGAGACACCGGGTCCCTTGTTGCACCGTCTATGTCGTAAAAGTGCAACAATGATAAAATGGTTTTCAAATAAAAATATTGGGTTACACACGAGCCCTACATGAGGGCATGTGTGCGCGTTCAAGAATGGATGTTTGAATGAGATATGGCGCGGATGCCCACTCAAGGTGGGTAATTATTGTTTGAGGGGGTGCTGCAAGATAAGCACGCGAGCATGGATCTATTTACACTTTTGAGGACCGGTGCGCGTTCCAACAACGTGATTGTGGAAACTTCTTTCAACGGAACGTTTATGCGACCACACCCTTCAAATTTAGCTTATCTAAGGGCCCATCTTGTGGTAGTGAACCCTTGGATGTAATTACGTCATAATCCTATGCCGAGGTAACCACTGGAGGTACTAAAAACGTCCGTCGGAAGCGCAAAAAGTTTGTGCATATAATTAATCCACCGCATGAAAAACAGACCCTTAACACGTGGTAATTTTTTCTAACGAGTGTTTGCTTGGATAAAATATTATCTAAATTATACGCTTGTCGTATAGAGGTTTAAACGGGGTCGGCTTTTTTGCCAGGGAGTGTTAGTCTTGTAGCGGTAGCCCTCTGTCAATAGACCGAGCTAAAAAAGCATTTGTGGGGCGTAGTTCTTTGGGTGGTTGGAAAACTGACAAAAAAAGACAGATGGTCGCGGTATAACATTTTCAAGCAATTTTAGAATGAAAAAAAAATGTATAGGGAAATATTATAATTGTAGGAGGCGTCTAGGCGCCATCTGAAATGCATCCGGTGAGTCACAGCCACCCATACACTTTACCATCCGCAAACTAGATGGGCAGATAAGTACTTTATAGTACACAGAACATAAGTAAGCACTAAATCGTTATGCGGGCACGCCCCAATTTGACGAACGGAGTAGGTCTTTAGCGCTGACAGTGGTCGACATTTCACAAATCAATCAAGGCAAAAAAATCGATTCAGTTGCATCCTTTCCCCTTTGGAAAACATTGGGCGGCATCGCGAAAATGGCAACATGGCGTTATTCACTTGTCAAACTGAACGGGAGACTAGTCCCGAAAGGAACGCCGAAACATACGCGTGAGAGAGAGAGAGAGAGACGCAGACGCATACATCGGCAATTACGTCACGAGTGTCTTTGCCAAATTGCCAAACAATTTTCCCGCTTTGGACGAAACTGGTTCAAACCGGCGGTCAATGGTCGAAATTAACTAGTCGAAAACTGCATTAACGGACGTAAAAATTTGCTTAAGATTTTAAAAGGGCCGTTGAAAGCTTCACATTTAGAAATTCGCAACTGTCCGTGGACAGCCATGTCACCGCTTTTCCAGGTGTTTTAAACTTCCAAGTCCAATTTACGATTATTATGAACAATTTGCACGTACTTACCGCCCTCTCATGAGCTCCCAGTGTGGTTCCCGACATCGCTTCTTATCCACACCTGAAACGAGCAGAAGCATATTATACGACGACATACATATATATATATATATATATATATATATATATATATATATATATATATATATATATATATATATATATGTATATGTACTGCCAAAGAAATGCTTAAGATGTGTTGCGTGCGATAGTGGCCCTATAGGGTGGCGGATATGCAAATAAGTAAGCCTCATATCCATCTACGAGGAAATGCGGTCACGCAGTACTTAGTTCACTACCCTTTGACCATTAAATTAATAATTAAACGCTGAAGCGTTGACTCCTTGGAAAGTGTACAAAAGCGGTTGTAAGCTTTGATTTGTAATTAATTATTGGAACCATAAAGGGTCGGGTAGCGTTAAATAAAGACAGATGTTTTTAAAAAGTCATAATCTAGAAATCGGAGAAGTTATTAAACTGTGATTGAAAACTGTCAGTGCGTGCAACCACTGGGCAGCTGCTGCTCCTTTAGCTTTGGTTTCATTGTCTTTAGGCGAGGACGAAATATCACATAATAACTCATTTTTCTAGGTCTGGACGAGCCCAAGTCGCGTATCCTTGAAAACGTTTTTATATAGGAGGGTCTCCCCTTTGGGAATGCTGGTGGCACGCGATTGTCTGCACAGCGAATGCCCAAGGATGGCCGTTTATTAATACTAATTATCGCGAAGGTCAATGGGTGACCCAAAAATATTACGTTGTCTGAGGCGTTTAGAGGCAAAACTTTTAAGTGAAGTAGGTAGTTTTGTGTAAAGATATTGGCTTCCTGGTTTGATGTGCGAGGGAACACTCCCTATAATTTAACTTTATACGCAAAGTCATCAAAACAGCATTAATAAATCATAATAAATATCATGCCACGGGTTCACTCTCACCCTTGAAACTTCTTATACCTACCCGAAGAGACTAAAATGTATCAACAGAATTATTTACAATTTATTTTTAATTGGCCAAGTTAACCGTTAATTGGACAATTTAAAGTTTCTTTACTGATAAAAGTGCAATACATGCATAATGATATTGTTCAAGGAGTGTTGCACAAAAATCCAATTATTGCTACTTTTTCACAAGTTAATTGGGCGGTATTGAATATTTTTTAAATGTCTGGAATTTTTCGAAACTGAAGAAAAAATAGAACGTGTAGGATGGCTACATCAGAAAACATGCAATTATAGAACAGAACATAACTAATGTGTAATTCATGATTACACTTATATAGGTAACACCCACAGAAACCTGACAGTATATTGACAATATAGCCCTAAGGTCTGGTATGCCTCAGTTTTAATCTTGAAGGGCTCAGATTTTCTTGTTTATTATGTGTCAAAAAGTTCCTTATTTTGGTATGAGTAAAATCTCAAATGAAGATCTATAGCATTGCCTTAAGACCGGCTTATTAATGTGCTGCTGCTATTGGCACCAAGCTAGTTTCCACTAAAATCAGGAAACCCATACTGCATCTAGACATTTCTTTAGGCATTGGTTTGTACTTAGTTCATTGCACTTATTATTTGGGCCTCAATAATGGATTTTTCACTTCAAGTGTATACACCAAAACTATAAGAAATGGATGCTTGTTGAGGCTTCTTATGATAACGGAACTCAGTGCATCCACCCTGCTCACCATGTGGTTTCCAATTTTCTAAATGAACCCCAAAACCATCTGTGTAATAATCATCTGGGACATTGCAATACTAGCCCTCATACTGACCTATACCCTTAGTTCTTGATATTAATCTTATAAATATATTAGTGTTGTGGGATACAGGGATTGGAATATCAAAAAGAGTACCAAATATGATGGTGCTTTCTACATACTTATTTTACACATACAAAAATGATGGTTTTTGGTGAAATGTTCCTGCTATGAAATGAAATTTTTCAGGACTCCAGATTGAAAATTGTATGGTATCAGGATTTAACTTATTCCTGAATCTCAGCGTGTTCTCAAATCACTTTAAAGTCGAACTATCGAGCTGAAATACTTACCAAAGCAAAAACTTAGAAACGAACTACAGTTTGAGAATAGTTGGAATTCCTGAGTGCAACACTTTCAGAATGAGTTTACGAGCGATTGTTGGCGGCTAGAGCAGACAAGTGAAATGGCTTATTACACGCACAGTTGACCGTATATTTACTTTGACTGGATTTTTTAGGCAGCACAACGAAAAACACCGAAAATTAACATAAATTTTGAGTTTAGGAACTGAAAAATAAATATAACCTCGCCATGTTTTCTTCTTTTTTTTTTTCTGACAGTTGTCGCCGTAACGCCATCTAAGAACGAGGAGATAAAACTTCTAAAAGCGAGAGGACATAATTTCTCTCCTTAACGCGTCTACGTAAAGAACAAGGACACAATATAACTCTGACAACTTCAACATTCAACAGAATAAATTTAAATTACATGATTACATTTATTTCAACTAAACCCATTACAAATCAAACTTCCTTCTGCTGGTTTCCATGGCATGCCTCCTTCCATCCTTGATCCACTCATACTGCCCATATTTGCTGTCAAAAGTACCCTTTTGCAGAGACTTCAGCTTCAATGTAAAACGAGGGCCCAATTCCTTTAACCGTGCCTTCTTACCCTCCTCATCGAATCCATATCTACGAGAACGCATATCGTGAAAACGATCTTAAAAAGTGCCACAATATTGACCTGTAATGTCTAAAGAAAATAAAATCCCTCTGATTATGGAAAGTAACTGCTCGCTGACCGACGAATTCGGGATCATAGTGAAACAATGCTCCCAACATTCGGCCCACAGTTAACCCCAATCGAGTAGTGAAATTGTTCAGAACCACCTCAGGCCTATGGCTGGTGATAAGCTTATGACTTTTCCTCAATTCTGTGGTGATAAAAACGTTGCTTAACTTAAAATGAGCCGTAGGGCCATTTGGTAAGTGGATGACTAGGAGCCCATCTGGTTCTTTGCGATTCTCGTTGATCACTATAATGTCAGTATATTCCTTTGCTATAGCACTTTTGACTATCTTCTTCACACCAGAACGGTTCCTATAGAGAGCTTTAGAGTTGGGGATGATTCTCGTCATTTCTCGCCCAAAAATTCTAGTTTTCTTTAGATGACTGATTAGACATGGAAATAATTATAAAGATTACTTCTTACTCTCATGGGATTGTCTGCATAAGTTATGAGCACTTTAGGCTCATATGATTGCCGATAAAAGTCACTAAACTCATCATTTTCTAAATCATCCCTGATTAGTTCATTTTCTTCATCGTTCAAATTAGTGACAGTGGTCTCATCTTTGATTCTCAAGCTTTCGATTGTGTGGGGAGTTTTCTTGGGCGCATTCTCTCGAATGCGCTGCTTTTTGACTTCTTTTTTCGCCTGAATCGTTATGAAATGTACATCAACCAATAGGTGATTTTGCAATTTTTACCTTCTTCAGTTCCCTTTTGGTCTTTTGAAACTGCTGAACTCGAACTTGCTTGTTCTTGATGTTGGAGAATTTAGCTTCTGTTGGGAATAGTACTGAACCACTAGTGGAGGGTTTAAGATCATTTTCCTCCTTAATTTTCATTTCTTCCTTTGTATTTTCGCTATCACTCATGTTTATTCAATTTTTAAGGAAAAAGTCCAGAAAATAAACGTGTATCGTCTCGAAGACCAAAACCAAAAGTAGGGTTATGTTATAACGTCATGTGATAGCACGGCGCCCTTTGTTTTCTCGTGTGTGAGAAAGAAATAAAACATCATTCGATCAGTTGTTACAGAAAACGAACCTACCAGTCAACTTTTTTGACATCTGTTTTTTTACAAATCGTAAACAAGAACTAAAAAAAATAATATAAACGCTTAACGCAAATTTCCCTTGGAATACGTGTGAAACCACTTCTATAGCTCCCAGGAATGGCGCAAAACGGGGAACCTCTAACTCTCGCCAAAGGTAAAAAATACACCCCATTCTTCATTATTCCTTTTCATTGATTGCCACGCATCCGTCTCTTTCAAGACATCAAAAGATCCATAGAGCTACTAGAGAAGCTTCAAAAAAGCGGCGAGGTCCCAGCCACCAAACTAATCGCCCTCCAAAAGGTCTTGCAGAGTGACTTTTTAAATGCAGTTCGAGAAGTTTATGAGCATGTCTATGAAACTGTGGACATTCAAGGATCCCAAGATGTCAGGTATTTTAAACATTTTGCTCCTTTTAAAGTTATATCAGTATCCTGATAATGTCTAGAGCATCAGCTACTGCCAAAGCAACTGTAGCAGCCTTTGCTGCTAGTGAGGGTCATGCCCATCCCAGAGTGGTAGAATTGCCCAAAACTGAGGAGGGTCTTGGATTCAATGTAATGGGAGGCAAGGAACAAAACTCCCCAATTTATATTTCCAGGATTATTCCAGGGGGAGTTGCAGATAGGCATGGGGGACTTAAAAGGGGTGATCAGTTGTTGAGTGTTAATGGTGTTGTAAGTACTCTATTCCCTTTATTGATGTTCCTCAAGTTTAGTGGGAATTTTTTAGTCAGTGGAAGGTGAAAACCATGAGAAAGCTGTGGAGTTGCTTAAACAAGCTCATGGTTCAGTTAAGCTGGTAGTAAGGTACACTCCCAAGGTATTGGAGGAAATGGAGTTAAGATTTGACAAGCAGAGAGCGAGGAGGAGGCAGCAATACAACTAAATATTAAGACCATTATCTGAGGCTTACAGTTCAGTATTTAAAGACTTTTGTTAGTAGAAGCAATTTATTGACCATGATGACATACACTAGTGTCTATTGCAGGCCTTCATAAGGCTGCAACAGCCACCAGTATCTGCTTATATTTGCCAGGCCTCGCGGATTTAAATAGGTGTAAACCTGAAGCTTTTTGTGGTGTCTGCTATGGCCTAGTCAAATATGTCTTTTTACCTGTAACAGTAGTTTATTAATTTAGTACTTATATAGTTTTTGGCATTGAAACTATTCTATAGCAAACAAGAATATTAACCTAGTCTGTCAAATATTAAATTTTCTTTTATATTAATTTCAAGTTTGCTACATAGAGTGATCCCATCCTATAACAAAAAGAACTCTTTCGCAAAGTCGCGGGTTTTACCTTAATGACACTATGACGTTCATTGTGTCTGATA